>NW_028317945.1:7010000-7610000 GCF_062004578.1 Staurois parvus
TCAGAAAGAGCAGTGGCTGATAGCTGCAGCTGGAGAAAGGATACAGCTTTCTCCTCCCTCCAGTCTGCAGGTGGCAATAGAGAGCAGGTACTGAGAACTGTCCTCAGTTTCAGCATGGTGCTGCTGTAATGTGAGCTCAGACTGCCGTGCTTCCTCTCTCACCTTGTCATGTGACATGTAACATGACTGGAGAGAGGAGGAAGACGTTACCTCACAGTGCGATCTGTAAGTACAATGGGGAGGGGGCAACTAAGTTCAGGCCGCCCACCTCTCCTCCTCAGACCTCCCCCAACCCCCACCCCCCACAAAATAGTTATATGCAAGCACTTTGAAACCCCCAAAAATACTTTGAGCTGTCCCCTCCCAATGTATGTGAATGTACAAATGTAAACACACCCGTCAGGGGCACCTACTTATGAATACGTTATTTGAACTACACGTTACATATTACTGCGCACTCAGGAATAAGAGCAATAATCTAGGTCCATTATTCACAATTCACTCTCAACTGATGACCTGTGGGCCACGCCAAATATTTAGCACAATTTAAATCACGCCCACTTTTCGCCTCTGCGCACACTGCATTTTCTTTTCTTCTGTGTCTAGGGCCCTATTAATGATCCTACTCACAGGTCCAATGATTTCATAAAACGCCTAAAGTGTAAAACTAAAAATGAAAATCCTATTTAAATCTATTTACCGTATTTTTCGCTCCATAAGACGCACTTTTTTCCCCCAAAAAAAGGGGGGAAAATGTCAGTGCGTCTTATGGAGCGAATATAAAGCGGCTGGTCCGGTATATTTGCGGCCACCATGTCAGAATACCGGGCCGGCCGCTCAACTGTTGTCTCCTGCAGGGCCTTACCTGTTCCTCGCTCCAGCGCTGCACAGTCTTCCCGCGCTGGCTTCTGTGACAGCCGGGTGCCCACTGCGCATGTGCTGCGCTTTGTGAATGATCCGGTGTCTTCTGGGATACATGAAAGGTCCCAGAAGGCGCCGGGCCATTCACAAAGCGCAGCGCTTCTCGCACATGCGCAGTGGGCACCCGGCTGTCACAGAAGCCGGCCCGGGAAGAAGAGGGAAGGACAACTCCGCGGAAGTGGGAGCGGGTACCTGTCAAATTCAGGTACCCGCTCCCCCTCCCTCCCTAAAGGTCAGCAGTCTCTGGTCATCCCCTGCGCTGTGTCCGCAGTCTCTGGTCATCCCCTGCGCTGTGTCCGCAGTCTCTGGTCATCCCCTGCGCTGTGTCCGCAGTCTCTGGTCATCCCCTGCGCTGTGTCCGCAGTCTCTGGTCATCCCCTGCGCTGTGTCCGCAGTCTCTGGTCATCCCCTGCGCTGTGTCCGCAGTCTCTGGTCATCCCCTGCGCTGTGTCCGCAGTCTCTGGTCATCCCCTGCGCTGTGTCCGCAGTCTCTGGTCATCCCCTGCGCTGTGTCCGCAGTCTCTGGTCATCCCCTGCGCTGTGTCCGCAGTCTCTGGTCATCCCCTGCGCTGTGTCCGCAGTCTCTGGTCATCTCCTGCGCTGTGTCCGCAGTCTCTGGTCATCTCCTGCGCTGTGTCCGCAGTCTCTGGTCATCTCCTGTACTGTGTCCGCAGTCTCTGGTCATCCCCTGTACTGTGTCTGCAGTCCATTGGTCAGAATATTTTTTTTTTCTTGTTTTTCACCTCTAAAACCTAGGTGCGTCTTATGGTCAGGTGCGTCTTATGGAGCGAAAAATACGGTAATTTCACACTGTTGTTAAAAAGCGGTTTTAAATGTTACAAATTAAAAAAAAAACCCACATAAATCGAGAGAAAAAAAAAAAATTAAAAATATGCTTACTTTACACCTTGGCTTTTACCCCAAGCTGATCAGACAAGATTCTGGTAAAGCTGAGGACCTCAAGTATTGTAAGAAGCACTGTGCTGGAGCGCTGTCATATTAGATTTGGTATCTTCTGCTTTCCTAAGATCACGGCAGGTCTGTGACATTACCCTTGTCTAGACGTCAAGGGCAGAAGTCTAGGTGTAAGCCAAACATACTTTTTAAATTCTGACATCCACTTTAAAGGTAAAAGTAGATACTACCATATAACCATCATGCACCTTTAACAAAAGGTATCACAACATTGTGAGGTTTTCCTTTTTTTAGATCTGCGTTGAGTCGAGCTTTCAACTGCATGTCACGCCAAAGTTAAACCAGAACTCCATGTGAACTCTGTCCAGTGACTTTAACAGTGTTTACTGGGCCAGTTTGGTTTAAAGGAATGCTTATCTTCACAGATGTCCTAGCTGCAGTAGATATAAAACACTGCAGCAGCCTGTGCTACATACAGTAAGCTTTGTCCTACACATTTCCCTTCTGTGCCCAGAAAGAAAGAGTGGGCCCTACAGCATGTGAGCGAATCAGAAACATTTTTGTATTTTTATCAATGAATAAAGGTACGATCTGATTGGCCAGGGTGAAGGGGCAGGCACATGATGTCACATTATCTACCTCAGCCAATCACAGATTGCCCTGTAGTCACTGATAAAAAAAACAAGGACACAAAAGTGAAGTGTGTAGGACTCGCCACAGCCTACCATATGCAGCACAAGCTGCTGCAGTATATTAGCGGCCATGTCGTTTTCTAACAGAAAGCATTTATTTAGACAAAGCTGGCTCAATAAAACTTTTTTGGTGTTCTAGTTTACAAAAAGACCCTGAGCAAACAGAAATATATCTATTGACGTGTCAGAACTGCACTCTGCTCCTAAGTCCTCCTGTAGGCTGAAAACACAAGGCTAAGGTACGTTTTTAGCTGGACCATTACACCAAATCACACTGCCACTTCTCCTTAGGTTGCAAAGGCAGTGGATAGTGGTGTACACATGTCATGGCTCGGACTGTGGCAAAAACGAATCCCCCCCCAAATCACCTTCTGTCACCTTGAAAGCCAAGGTGTAAAATAAGCATACTTTATCATTTTTCTCTTCAAGGGTTAAAACAGGCGGTGTGGATGTGACATAACACCTTCTCACTCACTGTCAAATACCCTTTGATGCCCGATCCACAGCAGGTAATGGTAATGTAAAGAACCCCTAAATAAAAAGAAGGTCGCATTAAAAGTCTTTTTTTCTTGGTAGAATTTGTATTTTACTTACCAACATTAGCGACATACAGTTTGTTGTTTAGAATGAGCACCACAATAACCATTGCTCCACCATAGATTTCCTTCTCTAAAGTGTTTAGTCGCTCTATAATCTTCTGGTATTGGCTGGGAAGTTGCTGGAGTACAGCACCCTAAAATATGGAAAAAAATTAACATTGTTAATATCCCGCAGAGTGGTTCAGAATGGATTTAGCACCACCTGGTCTGGAATGGCAGGTGTGCTAATTTTTCTCTACCACAGTTCAGTAACCTTTACAGGTCCCTTCCTTACCCACACATTGTGACTGGACAGTGAAAGGAGAAGTAGCAGACTGATGAGCTTATCTTTACATGACACCTGATTGACTCCTTGTGCTGCTTCTGCCTCACCCATTTTGAACTCTGTTGTACACGGATTGCAAAAGGCTGATGCCAAATCAAATTCAGGTACTTAAAAACTGCTTGCATTTAAAAAAAAATATGTAATGATAGCTTAATGAATACACAACTGCATCTTTATATCTACCTGGAGTTCAGCTTTAACCCTTCTTCTGCCAGAGCCATTTTTGCATGTTACAAAAACCTTTTTTGGCCTGAAGAATAGTTAAAAACCTCGAACAGTGTATCCTTTCTGAATGCAGAATAAAAAAAATGGAGGACAAAATGGTGTTCGTTCCAATTTTTTATGTCTCAATATTAGTGCAACAATCCTTTCAAGCAAAATCTTCATTAAAAAAATAAAATAAAGTTAATACTGCACACAATGTATTTCCCTTTTTTGTGTTAATATATAAAAAAAATTAGGTTGTAAATTGACACCCAACATGCTTGCACAGAATCCTTGGGGTCAGTGGAAATTGGTCACTGCAGAGCTACCAGATTACTTCCTCCTGAAAGTCAACAGACTGCTTTTGACATTTACATACATTCCCATGACATGTGTCAGTGGCAGCAAAAGGGTTAAAGGCTAAATCCAGGATTTTTAAATATGTTAGAAATAAATTGCCCTGCACAGTTCCATTGCAGTGCTCATCTTCAGCCATATTTCCTGCAGACTAATCACTATGTGGTTCAACTTGAGTCCTCTACCTTGCTTAGTTATACCCAGACATTTAATCCACTACTTGTAATCACACCAGCCTTGACACTCAAACATCACCACATAATCACTGTATAGTACAGCAAAAATTGGAGATGGAAAAACTAGATCTGAAATTTAAAAAATAATCAATGTAGGAGGGCATGCATGGGCTCCAGCATGGTGGCAGTGCTCCACTGAATCTCCACACCACCTGGGAAAACTACATGTAGCCTTGCTCCCAATCACACATCATCTAGCACAGCAAGCAGTGCAACCTGCACACACCATGGAGAAGCACCTTGCGCTGTCCATTTTGGTGTTAGAAACAAGGACACTCTAAACTGAGCCATGGAAAAAATGGCAGCTAAAGCAACTGCATCCACCAGCTTCACACACTCTCCTGCTACTGACATCCTTGCTGGACCCAGAGTCAGATGACCTGGACCTCAGCTTTCATACTACAGCAGCTCTTCTCCGCTCCTCAGAAGCCCAGCAAGAAATGCTGCATAAAGCCCTTAAAGCTACACCTAATCATATAATAGAATGACTCTCCAAAGAGAACAGGAAGCTTGGCCAGCGCTCCTCTAAGACTGTGTCGATTCTATTTCTACATCCATGCAGAGCTATGAGCAGGACCTGGAGTCCCTCTGTGAAGAAAATAAAGATCTGCTAACATGACTGGAAGATACCGCCAAATGGTCACGCAGACCCAATCTCTGTATCCGTGGGTTGCCCGAGATTATCTTGGATTTACAGTCCTCAGTCACAGTGCTGTTCCAAGAACTTGCACCAGCCATTCCGAATGAAATCAACACACCAAGTGTTGGTGCGACGACAACCTAATGGCCTCCAAAGGAACATCAAGTGTTCTACACTACACTATTCGATGTCAAAAGAACAGCTGTTGCAAGCTGCCTGTGATAATGGATCATTCTGCTTCCAGGGATAAGATTATCAACTTTTCACAGATATCGTGTCTGTGTATGTTATACCTGTTTAGTTTATTTCAGGGCGGTAGTCACCCTCCTTCCCTGCATTTTTCACTTGCAGAAGACCTTGTTTTGGTTACTCACATTTGAAAACTATATGGCAGGGCTCTTTTCCCTCTTACATGTGTATATTTGTGTTGTATTGTTTAATTGATGTTCTTGTCCAAAACCTTCTTGGTCTCTTGTTCCCTTTCTCCCTTCTTTCCCCCCCCCCCTCTCCTTTATCCTTTGTTAGGGGTCCTGGCCATTGCCATCTTTACATAGCCTTTGGTAATGAGCTTTTTCCCACTTCACAACCATGGCACCCCTAAATAGCTGCAATCTTCATGTAAAGGGCTTTAACTCCCCACAAATTAGAGAATTAAACCCTTCTGGTGCTTTGCAGCCCTGAAAGCTGATGTGGTCTGCCTCCAGGAGACCCATTACTCTTCTTCAGTTGAACCAAAATATTTTTGCCCCCTCTATCCACACATCTACTGTGTCAGTGCGTACACTAAACACCAAACCTAATTGCATTCCATTGCATGTCAGCATTCACGTTACACACCAAAATCAAAGACCATTAGGGACATTACCTCCTCCTAATGGGTTACCTCCAGGACACAGAGGGTACTATAGTTTCTTGTTATGATCCCAATACTACAAAGGCACCATTCTTTACCCATTTACTGCAAATGATCAAATATCATAAACGTGGTACTCTGATTACAGCTGGGGACTCGTATTTAGTACTATATCCGTATTTGGATAAATCCCCTTTTGTATTTCAATGGTTTTTATTAATTTGTAAACATTTCAACAAGACATGAGCAACAAGACAAGCCCACGCAGGGGCTATCAATGGCACATAAAAAGTAAAGAAAACAGTGCTCTAACACCAACAGAGCAAAAGCTGCGCCCATTCAGGGGCTATCAATGGCACATAAATTACAAAAACAGTGATATAACATTGACAGTAGCTCAAACCAAGCAAAAATAGAAAGGCATAAGGAGTAGAAAAGGAAGAAGACAAGACCAGGAGCATGGGTTCGGGATCGTCAACACCGAACAACATCATAAACCTAGACTAGCTGGGGGAAGCGTGGGAAAAGAATATGTCAACCACAGCTCCAATATTTTAAAAAATTTCCATTGGGAGTCGTTACAGATACTCGACATCTGTTCATTGAGCATCAGAGTGGTCACACGGTCCCGCATCCCTGAAGAGGGACAGACGGGCTCTTCCATGCCTGACCAATTGTTCTAGTTGCCGACAAGAACAAATAGGAAGCCAGCTCCTGTTGGTGAGCTAACAGGCCAGGTATGGGACAATGAAACAAAGCATAACGAGCAGCCCGACATATGGAGAGCTGGAAAAAGGTGAAATGGAAGCCAAATACACGATACTGAAAACGAATCAATAACGGACATGACCAACATATATGCAACACATCTCCACGATGACCAAAACCCTGAAAGCAGCGATCACTACAGACAGGGTTCGCCTGGGCCAAACAAGCCGGGACCCAATACTAACGAAACAATACTTTTTATGCCGCCTCCAGCGTGGTTGTATTAAATGAACATTTAGCTATAAACAACCAGGCCCTAGTCCAGTCCTCCAGATCCACGACCATGCCCAGATCGTGCTCCCAATGAGCGACATATGAGAGAGAAGTACATGTCGGGCGTCTATTCAAAGGTGCATAAAGAAAGGAAATAAAGCTTAGGACGCCCAGACGCTGATGGCAAAGCTGTTCAAAGGCAGATTTCTGATATGGGAAAGCAGAAGTGCCCCGCAGTGAGGTCAGCCAATGCTGCAATTGAAAGTAACTAAAAAATTCCGCCTGAGGGACATCCCGTGACTCCCGAAGAGAATTTCAGGTGAGGAAGGACCGGGAAGTCAAAAAGTGTTGCACCTGCAAAAAACCATTGGCCGCCCACCAAGAGAACGTCCTTGGTTGATCTAAACCTGGCGGGAAGAGAGGATTGTTAATAATTGGGAGCAAGGGTAGGAAAGCTGACATCAAGCAACTGGAGTAGCGAGTTCCACACTTTTAGGCCATGGAGCAAAATCGGACTCATTGTCATTGGGCATAGGGCAGGGGGGGGGAGCAATAGAAGCGTCGATGTCGCAATAGGGGCACAATTAGGTAGTCACAGCAGGACCCAGGGAGGAACGTTGGAGGAATCATGTAACAGACAGTGGGGCAATCTGGCTCGCCTGATAATACTTCGTTACATTAGGCACCCCAAGACCTCCCTGAAGTCTATGGACAAAAAGCGTATTTCTGGAGACTCTAGGGCGCATGTCGGCCCAGATAAATTGCATAATCCTCGCCTGAATCAACCGAAGGAACCCGCACTGGGAGGGTGCGAAAATAGTACAACATTTTAGGCAGGATGGTCATTTTTACTGAATTAACCTGTCCTATCCAAGACAGGTGCAGAAATTGCCAGGAGTGCATAAGAGAGGACACATAGCGAAGCAATGGATAATAATTCACAGCAAACAAAAAGTCATAGGTGGGGGTCAAGTGAATGCCTAGGTATTCAAGTGAAGAGGAAGCCCATTTGTAAGGGAAGTGGGATTGAAGGGGAGACAGCCCCCACCCTGTCTGCCTTTAGGCGATCTTTGAAAACTCACTTCTTCAGGGAAGCCTACCCCACGGGCTCCACCTAAGAACTGTACTTGAATCACCTCCACCAGATCATCCCAGCAGCTATCACCTTTTGTATCACCTCCCCCTTCCTTTAGATTGTAAGCTCCACGAGCAGGGCCCTCACTTTCCTTCTGTACTGAAATGTATTGTAATTGTACTGTCTCCCTTATATTGTAAAGCGCTGTGCAAACTGTTGGCGCTATATAAATCCTGTATTATAATAATAATAATAATAATAATAATAATAATTGTAGGCGTGAAACCAAATCTGAGGTCAAAGTAATATTGAAAGCAACAGTCTTATCCAAATTAATACGAAGACCCGAAATCAAGGAGAAACGCGCAAGAACCTGTTTGAGAGCGTCGTCAGGGGATTAGTGAGAGTCACAAGGGCATCATCTGCAAAAAGGTTCAACTTAAATTCCTGTCCTGCGTATGGCACACCTGATACATTACAATTGGCCCGGAGCGCTAAAGCCAGTGGCTTAAGCGCCAGGACAAAGAACGCTGTGGACAGGGGGAATTCCTGTCTCGTCCCTCACCAAATAGGAAATGGATCTGACAAATACCCAGTGTATTTATCCAAAGCCAAAAGGGTAAGAATACAAGGCTTGAATAGAGTCCCCAAAGCCCCAAAGAGACAGCACAAAAAGGCAGATATAGAGATAGAGAATCAAAAGCTTTATATGTGTCTAAGGACAATAAGAAACCCGGGATTTTCTGCGGTTGTAGAAGGTGTATAATGTGGACCACTTTACGAACGTTATCACCCGCCTGCCTCCCGGGGACAAAACCTACTTGGTCCCTGTGGACCAGACTACGCAAATATTTATTGATACAAAGACTGAGGATCTTGTCCAATATCATCTTCAGATCTTCATTAAGAAGATAAATGGGCTGAAAGGCTTGCGGTTCCTGCACATCATCGGTTGTCTTAGGAATCATTGAGATATGAAATCTGAGTGCGTCTGGAGAAGGCAAGGAGCCCTGCCGTAACTCATTGAAATAATCAGCCAAAAGGGGCACCAACAAGGTCGCAAATTTCTTATAATAATACAATATGATACCGCGCTCCAATAAATCTTACATCATTAATATATATCCTTAATTCCGTGAAAATAATATCTATATACCATAAATCATAAAAATAAAAGTCCATTCATTTATACATTCTATATATTTGCTTGACGATTCGGTGGTGATCTAAAATTAAATGTGAAAAAAATCCTCTCTGTAGTATAGTGTTGATCTCCCGATAGATACAATATATAGTGTACTACAAGGTGTTCTTCCTCTATAGTATACAATCAGAACTGCACCATGGATCTGTATGAGCAATGTAATCCTTTACTTCCTCAGCACAGCTGTTTGACAAGATCCTCCTCAGCTAGCTGCTTGATCTTATCCTCCACGAATGGGACATGTAAAAAAGGAAAGATACATAGTGTCTTATCTGGGGTAAGAGGTTTTTAATGTGCGCTGGTGTTACACTCACATATGGGAAGATAAAATTGCGCTTTGTATGTACAAACAATCTCAGACCGCGATAGGGTCAGCCTCGCAAGTGTGTCTGCCCACACTGTCAATACTCGCCGTTCCTCTTTGGGGATGCGTCATGACGTCACTGCCCCTCCCATACGCGTTACGCTACAGGGACTCGTAGCTTCCTCTGGGGGATGTAGTTTTGCATATCACCATGCACAGAGTATATATATATATATATATATATATATATCCTATCGGCGCCATTTTATTGTGGTTTTAGTGTGCTTTTAAAAACCACAATAAAATGGCGCCGATAGGATGTATATAGACATTAAAAACCTCTTACCCCAGATAAGACACTATGTATCTTTTCTTTTTTACATGTCCCATTCGTGGAGGATAAGATCAAGCAGCTAGCTGAGAAGGATCTTGTCAAACAGCTGTGCTGAGGAAGTAAAAGATTACGTTGCTCATACAGATCCATGGTGCAGTTCTGATTGTATACTATAGAGCAGGGGTCTGCAACCTTTAAGACATAAAGAGCCACTTGGACACGTTTCCGAAGGGAAAAAAAGACTGAGAGCCGCAAAACCATTGCAACATTTATAACAAATCCGACACTGCATATATTGCAAAAAGCGCTCTGGTCATGAAGGGGGTTTAAGGGCCCAGTAAGCAAAGGGTTAATCAGGGCCACAGTGTATCGTCATAATCACAATCATAGCCTTAGGTCAGTGGTGGGCAACCTTTTTTTTCAACTGAGCCAAATCTCGCCAAAACCACGATTGAAATTTATTTTGAGAGCCACATTTTTAAAACTGAAAATACATCCCCCATATAGTAATTCATCCCCCATAGTAATTCATCCCCCATATAGTAATTCATCCCCCCTATAGTAATTCATTCCCCATATTGTGTCAATTCACTTACCTTTGCTCCGCGCGTTCCTCTCGCCGTGTTCCCGCGCCGTTCCGGTCTTCAGGGCGGACTGTGAGAGGAGAGGAGTTCGTCACACTGCCCCGCCTACATCCTGACAGCCCATGTTTGCCACGCTCCGCGGGCCGGATTAAAAGGTCCGCCGGGCCGTAGTTTGCCCATTGCTGGGCTAGCTGCAGAGTCCTGACTTTTGGGGCGGCCGCCCGAGAGGAGGGAGGGGAGCGGGCGCCCGGCACACAGAAGAGCCGCATTAAAATGTGTAAAGACCCGCGGCTTGCCGACCACTGAGCTACGGCAACCCTAATGCCTGTCACCTGGTGGGCAGTGTGCTCCGGAGCCGCAACAAAGGTGAAAAAGAGCCGCGGGTTGCCGACACCCGCTATAGAGGAAGAACACCTCGTAGTACACTATATATTGTATCTATCGGGAGATCAACACTACACTACAGAAAGGATTTTTAGATCACCATCGAATCATCAAGCAAATATAATTTAATTTTAGATCACCATCGAATCATCAAGCAAATATATAGAATGTATAAATGAATGGACTTTTAGTTTTATGATTTATGGTATATATATATTATTTTCACGGAATTAAGGATATATATTAATGATGTAAGATTTATTGGAGCGCGGTATCATATTGTATTATTTGTCTGTTGATGCACACCAAGTGAGGGTGAGCGAGGAGACCTGCGATCTAATATATTACACTATATATAGAGATATCAGTAAGCACCTCTTAGTGGCTCACAAGTAAAAACACATTTTTTAAAATTCCTTATAATAGAGACCTGAAAAGCTGTCAGGACTCGGGGCCGCGGTGGACCGTAGAGATTTGATAGCTTGAAGCACTTCCAATATGGTTACACCGACGTTGAGGGCCATCTGCGCCGCGTCGGACAATCCAGGAAGTCGGAGATCTTGAAAGAACGCCTCTGCCTGAGCTATAGGCAAGGGATCTGGGTTAGCGTAAAGGTGTGAAAGGAAGTCTGCAAAACGGGAAACAATCTACTGGGGATTGGAAGTACAGCCACCCCCAGGAAGTTGCAACTGGATCAGTTTGTGGGGTCTCCCCACAGAATTGAGTTTCCTGGCCAGCATCAGACCCGGCTTATTAGCACACGAATAAAAATTTATGTTTGGTTCAACGTTGGGCCCGTTAAACCTCCGAAAAAGCAAGTAGGTCCAACTCTGCAGCCAGAGCGTCCCGCGTGCGTTTATGGGCTGCGGATGGGAGCGACTCCCAACGAGCATCCGCAGAGGCCAGTAAAGATCCAAAATCTGGTGCTCCCACTCCCAAGCTACCGCCAGCTGTATAAATGTGACCCGGCACCGTGGCTTTATGCGCCTCCCGCAGGGTCACTGCCGAAAAGACAGGTCCCAAATTTTCCGCAAACTATGTACGCAAGAAAGATTCTATTTGTTGTCAGGTAACCTGAGTGGTCAATAAAGATTTGTTAACGCACCAGTGGAAGTGGTGCCATACCAACCCCAAGAGGGCAAGGAGTAGAACCAGGAGATCGTGGTCTGACCAGAGCGAGGAGGGGATAGATATCCGCCTGACCATGGGAAGCTGTTGGACATGCATAAATACGTGGTAAAATTCTGCAAAAACGGTCATGGGGATTGGAGAAGAATGTAAAGTCGTGCTCAGTTGGGTGAAGTTCTCTCCAAACATCTGCCAGCCCCCCATCTGCAAGAGAGAGTGCATACGTTTCTCTAGCACTAATTCGTGAGAAGGGGCGACCCCACGGGTATAGCACCTATCTAAGGTGGAATCCAAGGTAACATTTGAATCTCCCAAAAGAAGAAGACCCTTGGAGTGTCAGGAAATGATGGTGCTATGAGAAAAAAAAATGTATGCTGAAAGCGATTGGGGGCGTAGTAAGAGACAAAAGTTACCTCCTGGTCTCAGAGGGTGCCCTGCAGGAGTAAGTACCTGCCCGTGGGGTCCGCTATATTCCGAGCACAGACTAAGGGAAGATTGCATTTGAAAGCTATCAACACACCCTGGCATTTCTCAGGAGCCGAGGCTGTGTAAAAAGTGGGACAAGGAGGCAAAAGATACCATGTGGTGGAGGACTGAGAAAACCTGGTTTCCTGCAAACATACCACGTCAATTGGTTGTGATTTGAGGTGATAAACATTCGACCGCTTCTGAGGCAAATTGAAGCCTTGAATATTTCCACTCCCAAGGACAGTGGGACCATGGCGTCCCGAAATCCCACATAAAACAAGAACAGAAGAACCAGAAAAGAAGACAAGGAAAGAAGACACAAGGAGTATGTACAATAGCACAGTCATATCACAGCAATGGCGAAGTGCATCCTACACTTGAAGGATAACAGTTGGGGGTGGCTCCACCACCGGACACATGGCTGCAAATGGATACATCTAAAACATAAGCCCCCAGGGGGCAAAAAGGCAATAAACACAACATAATGGAGTCCCACAGTAATAGAGGTATGAGCCCCCGGAAGTGGGTACATCTGCGGAAACCTCCCCATTAGAAACCCAGCTAGGCTTGGGGGTCCAATCCCCTCCGGGGGGATGACTACAGGCCGCCATGGTACCCAAACAATGCAGCCCAGGTGGTCCCCTACCCCAGCCTCCCAGTAGGACCGACATCCTTGCACCTAACTAGGGCCTACCTGAGTCAACCTCCCTCCACGGAGCCCGAGGGAACTATCGGCCCATTCCACTAACAGGAACCCAACCAATGTCGCCTGGACCCATGGCAGTCTGCAATGGCAAAAAGTCAGACCTAGAGTCCAGGAGGTGACCCCCCCCCCCACTCAAAGACGGAACCCAAGGGAGCTGGCCGGACCAGGTCCTATCCTGCAACACTATCAAACTGGGAATGCAGTGGCCAAAAGTCAGAGACCTCAAATCCAGGAGGAGACCCCCCACTCAAGGATGGAACCCAAAAAGGGAGCCGGCCGGGGGGAGCCCAATCATGAAACTCTAGCAAACTGGGAAAGCCTAAAAGGCCAAACTCACGGTCCCGTCAAAAGGATCCAATGGTGAAACACAATAGAGGAAGTCCTGAAAATGACTTCAGCCTGGTAAGGGGGTCCGAGGTAGTGCCTCTTCCTGTAGGATGTCTTCTCCCAGAGGCAGCCCAGAGGAAGCGACCCCACCGGAAATCCAGATGAATGTGCCAGACTCCGCGCAGTGCCTTCCGGCGGAAGGTGGTGTAGGGATTCCAGGAGGGAGTAGGCCTCCTCCGGTGTGGCAACCCTGGCAGCAAAGGTGAGACGGAATGGAAAGCCCCATGCATATTTAATTCTGCGATTCACCAGGACCGAAGTGAAGGGCTTTAACTGGTGGTGCTTCTGAAGAGTAATCTGGGAGTGGTCTGCAAAGAGCTGGTAGTGATGCCCCTGGAACCTGAGGTCTGGTTGTTTCTGGCAGCCAAGAGGATGGTTTCCTTAGTGGCATAATAAGAAGTAAATTTGATGATGTCTCTTGGGGGCCCATCCGCTCCTCTGGGGCCCAATGCATGGTGTATGCGGTCAAATTCCAGTCAATGGCGGGCGTCAGCTCCTGAAACAAGGCAGTAGCGGTGCAGGCGAGATCCATAACGGTTTCCAGGATACCCCTTAAATGTAAATTGGCACGGCGGGAACGGTTCTCGAAATCCTTAAGCCAGAGCAGCACATCCGCCAATTCTTTCTTGAGGTCACACAGATCCTGTTTGTAGCTTTCAATGACCGTCCATTTTATCGGGATCATTCGTCCGATTGCCCAACTCCTGAATTTCTCGTGAGAGACGGTCTGCCAGCTTGGAGGTTGCGGAGGATAATTCCAACTGCACCATGGACTTTAAGTGGCACAGGAACTCGGCATCCCTCAGAGCCAGAGCGGGAGACCGTAGGAATGCCTCTGATGCCAGGTCCTCTTCGCCGGTGGGATCCGGTTCACCCACGAGTAGCGGCGGTGGTGGACCCGAAATTGAGGCCAGGCTTCAGATGTGGCCTCTGGCAGGTAGGCCGCGAGTTCCAGCATGGCCTGCCGAGCACTGGAGGTGCAGGTGGCCCCTGTTTTCTTGCCCATCGGGGCGGTGGATGGTGGCAATCTGGGAGAAGCTGGAGGGAACGCTGTCGTCCCCTCCGAGGGCCAGCAGATCGGATGATGTGTCCAGTGACCGAGGAGCGGTCTTACAGTGCGGCCATGTTCGGACGCTGCTCACGAGCGCTCCCGATAAATCCCCTTTTGACCAAATGTCTTCCTGACCCTCTGCCTTCTTCAGGTTCCTGCTAGCCAAGTTCTTTTTGACAGATGTGTGGCATGAGAAACATCCAGCCCATCATCTTTACACATTTTACTCTCATCTTAATAACGTCTTTTTGCGACTTGACAATATTTTCCTGCCTTTGGCATCATTGCCCCTTCTGCTAGACTCCAATGTTTTGTTCCTATCGGTCTGGACAGACCATTGTGCTGTGTTTACTTCTCTTTTCTCCTTATTTCTAAAAATGCTCGATTCTACAAGGACGTTAAACAGGTCTCTTCTATCCAATCCAGCCTACTACCAGAATATACAAATAGCCCTCAAATAATATATAATCCTGAACCAGACCCCTAATGTACACTCACCATCCACTTTATTAGGTACAGCTGCTCGACAGCTTGGTAACACAAAATTGCTAATCAGCCAATCACAGTAAGCATCAAAATAGGGAAGAAAGGGGATTTAAGTGACTTTGAATGCGGTATGGTTGGTGGTGCCAGATGTGCTAGTCTGAGTATTTCAAAAACTGATGATCTACTGGGATTTTCATGCACAACCATCTCTAGGATTTACAGAGAATGGTCCGAAAAAGAAAAAATATCTAGTGAGTGGAAGTTGTGTGGACAAAAGTACCAGTTACACTTACCGGTAACGGTATTTCTGTGAAATCTTCCAAGATGGCACACCTGAGAGATGACTAGCTCCACCTGTCAGGAAACACAATCAACAATTGACAGAGTTTAAATTCCCCGCCCTTCCCTCCACTCAGTTATATAAGAGTATTCCCGCACCCTGGTGCACGAAAGGTAATCTGTCTTGAATTACCCAAGACCAGATATGGGTGGGAAGGAGGCCTACCATCATGAAAGATTTCCCAGAAATACCGTTACTGGTAAGTGTAACTGGTACTTTTCTCTAGTCATCTTCCAGGACGGCACACCTGAGACGATAAGCAAGGAACTCAGACCTACCTTAGGGCGGGACCACTACCTGTAATACTTTTCCTGACAAACGCCAGGTCCTGTAACCGGTAGTGTCTCACGAAGATGTCCTGGCTTGTCCATGTGGCTGCTCGGCTGATCTACTCAATCGATGCTCCAGCCCTCTCCTCCCAAGGAGGTCACTAGCGCTCTATTAGAGTGAGGGAAATGAAACCTCGTATTGCTCATAAGCTAAAAGAGATGGCTTGTCTGATCCATATAGCTATTGTTGGCTTAGAGGCTTGCTGTCCTTTCCTCTGGCCATTAAACAAAATCAGAAGGTGACTCGACTTCCTGAAGTCACTTATTCTATTCAAATACAGTGGGGCAAAAAAGTATTTAGTCAGCCATCAATTGTGCAAGTTCTCCCACTTATAAAGATGAGAGAGGCCTGTAATTGGCATCATAGATAGACCTCAACTATGAGAGACAAAATGAGAAAAAAAATCCAGACAATCACATTGGCTGATTTGGAAAGAATTTATTTGCAAATTATGGTGGAAAATAAGTATTTGGTCAATATCAAAAGTTCATCTCAATACTTTGTTATATATCCTTTGTTGGCAATGACAGAGGTCAAATGTTTCCTGTAAGTCTTCACAAGGTTGGCACACACTGTTGCTGGTATGTTGGCCCATTCCTCCATGCATATCTCCTCTAGAGTAGTGATGTTTTGGAGCTGTCGCTGGGCAACACGGACTTTCAACTCCCTCCAAAGGTTTTCTATGGGGTTGAGATCTGGAGACTGGCTAGGCCACTCCAGGGCCTTGAAATGCTTCTTACGAAGCCACTCCTTCGTTGCCCGGGCGGTATGTTTGGGATCATTGTCATGTTGGAAGACCCAGCCACGTTACATCTTCAATGCCCTTGCTGATGGAAGGAGGTTTGCACTCAAAATCTCACGATACATGACCCCATTTATTCTGTCCTGTACATGGATCAGTCGTCCTGGTCCCTTTGCAGAGAAACAGCCCCAAAGCATGATGTTGCCACCCCCATGCTTCACAGTAGGTATGGTGTTCTTTGGATGCAACTCAGCATTCTCTCTCCTCCAAACACGACGAGTTGTGTTTCTACCAAACAGTTCTATTTTAGTTTCATTTGACTATATGACATTCTCCCAATCCTCTTCTGGATCATCCAAATGCTCTCTAGCAAACTTCAGACGGGCCCGGACATGTACTGGCTTAAGCAGGGGGACACGTCTGGTACTGCAGGATCTGAGTCCCTGGCGGCGTAGTGTGTTACTGATGGTAGCCTTTGTTACGTTGGTCCCAGCTCTCTGCAGGTCATTCACTAGGTCCCCCCGTGTGGTCCTTGGATTTTTGCTCACCGTTCTTGTGATAATTTTGACCCCACGGGTGACATCTTGCGTGGAGCCCCAGATCGAGGGAGATTATCAGTGGTCTTGTATGTCTTCCATTTTCTAATTATTGCTCCCACAGTTGATTTGTTCACACCAAGCTGCTTGTATATTGCAGATTCAGTCTTCCCAGCCTGGTACAGGTCTACAATTTTGTTTCTGGTGTCCTTCGACAGCTCTTTGGTCATTTGGTCTTCACCATAGTGGAGTTTGGAGTGTGACTGTTTGAACTTGTTATCAGTATAAAAGACACCTGTCCACAACCTCAAATAGGTGCCATTGATACAGGTAATGAGTGCAGGACAGAGGAGCCTCTTAAAGAAGGTACAGGTCTGTGAGAGCCATAAATCTTGCTTGTTTGTAGGTGACCAAATACTTATTTTCCACCATAATTTGCAAATAAATTCTTTCCAAATCAGCCAATGTGATTGTCTGGATTTTTTTTCTCATTTTGTCTCTCATAGTTGAGGTCTACCTATGATGCCAATTACAGGCCTCTCTCATCTTTTTAAGTGGGAGAACTAAATACTTTTTTGCCCCACTGTATGTCAGCATACACCACCCGACATCTAAAAAATTAAAATTCTTTTCCCCCTCATTCCGAGTGTTTTGACAAAAAGAAGGTAGGACAATCCCGTGTCCTATGAAACTCTGAGGCCACTTTGGGCAAATAAAGATGATCCTGTCTAAGTACTATCCTGTCCTCTAATACCACCAGGAACGGTTCCTTGATAGACAGGCTCTGAAGGTCGCCTATTCTTCTTGCTGTTTTGATGGCTAAAGGAAGGCTAACTTAAAAGATAAAATCTTAACAGAAAGATGTTAAGGTGGCTTGGTTAAAGCCTCTAACACCAATGTCAGATCCCAAGCTGGAAATTATGTAACTTAACGGAGGTCACCCTCTCTCTGTCCTCTAGAAACCTCTTAACCAGGAGCTCTCACATGAGCCTCCGATCCAAAAAGACAGACAGGGCCACCACATGCACCTTTAGGGTGCTTACTGCTATACTTTTATCCACCCCTGCTTGGAGAAAGTCTAGGATCACCTGAACCATGGGAAAGAAAAACCCCCCTTTTTTTTCCTCTCTCTTTTTTTTTTTTTACACCAACTGGAAAACATTCTCCACACCTTGGCATATATTTTTCTAGTGACCAGTTTCCTACTGAGGAGAAGAGTGTCTATCGCTCTCTCAGAACACACCCTTTTTCTAAGGCTCTCCTTTTCAAGAGCCAAGCCGTTAACTGGAAAAACTCTGGATTGGGGAGAAGAGTTGGCCCGTGTAAGAGAAGATCCCTCCTGACTGGGAGACGCTGCGGGGGAGTCACAGCCCACCTCTTGAAGGTGGCAGACCAGGTTCTTCTTGGCCACCATAGGGCCAGCAAGATCAGTCTGCAGCCTGATCAGCCAAGCTTCTGAAATATCCATGTGATCAATGGCAGAGGAGGAAATGCATGTGCCAGCTTGAACTCCAATTCCTGTAGCAACATGTCCAGGCCTTCGAATCCCTGCTCCCACGGAAGGGAGAAATACTGTCTCACCTTTCTGTTTTTCCAGCAGGCAAAAACATCCATCTTCAGGATGACAAAAACCTGACTTATCTGAAAAAAACCTTGGGATTGAGTTTCCACTCTCCCTGATGAGCTAACTGTAGGCTGAGAAAGTCTGCTTTCATATTGACTGACCCTTTTATGTGGACCGCTGACATCGAAAGAACTCTGCTCTCTGCCCATCCTGGAATCTCCTGAGCTAGGTGCAGGAGATTCCGGGATCTAGTGCCCCCTGATGATTCAGGTATGCCACTGCTAACATATTATCTGACAGAATCTGGACTTCCTTCGATCCTGACTGCAAAGGCCTTGAAGGCCTGACCCACTGCCAACAGCTCTCTGCAATTGGAGGAGGTCCCTCTTAGGCATGGCTCCCACGAGCCCCGCTAGTTTGCATTCGTGGTTACCCAAACTGCGTCCCACTGCACTCATGGTCTCCCTTCCCTAAAATTCTGGAGCCTGAGCCACCATCCCAGTGAAGTCTTTACACTCTCAGGGAGGGAAACCCTCTCATCCAGCGACTCCACTTTTGCTTTTCCAAGAGGATAGAAGGAAGAACTGAAGCTCCCTGGAATGTAATTGTGCCCCCTACATGGCCAGAATGCAGGCTGTCATAAGACCTAGAACTCTCATGATGTGCCTCCGGGAGCAATAAGAAACTGCGGAAACCGTCCTCCCTACCTTTTTAGTCTTTTCTTGGGGTAAAAAGAGTTCCTGGCATATGTAGTGGACACCAGTGTCCAGAAACACCTTGGTTTGGGAGGGAGTCAATGTGGATCACCTTTTTCAGGTCTCTCAGGACTTGGTGCTGTGAGACTCCGGAGGTCATAAGATCATCTAGGTAAGGGATGAGGGAAATTCCCTGAAGGTGTAAATAGGCTACTAGCTTGGTCAAGACTTTGGTAAAATACTCTCGGACTGGCCACTAGCCCAAACGGGAGGGCTTGGAACTGCCAGTGACTGATCCCCTGTTCCGTTTAGATGGCAAAACTTAAAAAGGCTTGGTATTCCGGGGTGATAGGAACATGAATGTAGGTGTCCCGGAGATCCACAGTCACCATTAAGACTCCCTTGAGTAGATGTTTCTGTACACTGTAGATACTTTTCAGATGGAACTTCTTGTACTGCAGGAAACCGTTCAACCTGCTTAGGTTTATGATCAAGCGGAATTTCCCTGAAGTCTTCGGGACCATGAAAATGTGGGAATAAAACCCCTGAAAATGTTGGTCCGTTGGCACAGGAACAATTACCTCCTGATATGCTACATTCCTGATCCCTCCCAAGAGACCCTCCGTCCTGTCTCGGGGGGTAAAAGTCAGTACAAAGGCATGAGGGGGAAGTGAAGAGAATTTCAACTGGTACCCCTCCCCCATCAACTGCAGGCTGTACGGGCTCTCCGTAATCTTCCCCCATTGCTGAAGGAATTTGGACAGCCTTCAGTCCACCCTGAGATCTATGTCATTTGGGGTCTTTACTGGTAGGTTTGGAGCAAGAAAAAAATGTTTCCTGTCTCCCTTTGTTGGCCCATTTCTTGGGGAAGTCCTTCCTAAATCTTTGTTGGCCCTGATTAAGGAGGGCATAAAAAAAAAAAAAAAAAACTTCTTCCCCTAATCCTTTTTTGCCTTGACAGGGAACTTCTTCCCCTTTTCGGTGGACCTTGATAACACCTGGTCCAACCCTGGGCAGAACAGAAAGGAACCCTCAAAGGGCCAACCACAGAGATGGGCTCTTTACATCTGATCACCCTCCCAGGTTTTAACCCATACTGCCCTCCAGGCTGAGTTAAGAAGAGCTGCGGTCTTAGACAATGTTCTGACAATCTCCACCACAATGTCTGCTAGGTAGGCTACTGCCTTACCAACTACCTCCAGGGAATCCAACACCTCTTCTGACTGGACTTCCCCTTTTTTCTTGGTAGCCAGAGAAACATGGTCAATTAATCTATGCATCCAGGCGTTTCTAGCGATGCATGTGGATGCCAGGGCTGGAGCCATAGTAGCGGCATTGGCATCCCGGGCTCTATGCAACAACATCTTGGACCTATGGTCAATCTGATCTCTGATGTTACCCGAGTCCTGTCAAAGGACAGGTCAGGCTTTTTAGATACTTGCAATAATTCTGTGTCTTATTTGGGAGTTTTGGAGGAATTTCTCTTCTTCCCCAAAAGGGGTACTGCCCGTTCATAGTTACATAGTTAGTCCGGCTGAAAAAAAGACAAAAGTCCAACCAGTTCAACCATAAAAAAAAAAAAAAAAAAAAAAAAAGTTATAATCCTATACCCACAGTTGATCCAGAGGAAGGCAAACCCCCCCCCCCCCCCCCCAGCAAAGCACGATCCAATTTGTACCTGTTGGGAAAAAACATTCCTTCCTGATCCCCAGAGACGCAAACGGATATTCCCTGGATCAA
The DNA here is from genome assembly GCF_062004578.1 of Staurois parvus. Taxonomy (NCBI): domain Eukaryota; kingdom Metazoa; phylum Chordata; class Amphibia; order Anura; family Ranidae; genus Staurois; species Staurois parvus. The sequence goes on from NW_028317945.1 coordinate 7,030,782, forward strand.
CTTTACCTATAAATGTTAGTATCCAGTTTTATTCTGTGTATCGAAGAAAGAATCTAGGCCTTTTTTGAAGCAATCCACTGAGCTGGCCAGAACCAACTCTTGGAGGGAGTCTATTCCACATTTTCACAGCTCTCACTGTGAAGAAACCTTTCTATGTTTGGAGATTAAATTTCTTTTCCTCCAGACGTAAAGAGTGCTCCCTTGTCCTCTGTGATGACCTCAGGGTGAATAGCTCTACGCTGAGTTCACTATATGAACCACTGATGTATTTATACAGGTTGATCATATCCCCCCTTAATCTCCTCTTCTCAAGAGAGAATAAATTCAGTTCCTCTAATCATTCCTCATAGTTGATCTCCTCCATGCCTCACATCAGTTTAGATGCCCTTCTCTGTACTTTCTCAAGTTCCCCAATGTTCTTTTTGTGAATTGGTGCCCAAAACTGAACTGCATATTCCAGATGAGGTATTACTATTGATTTTGCTCGCTTTAGAAACCGCAGCTTGGCATTGTATGCCATTATTAAGCTTGTGATCTACCAGAACTCCCAGATCCTTCACCATTGATTCCCCCAGTTGTACCCACCCCCCCTAGTATGTATGATGCATGCATATTCTTAACCCCAAGTGCATAATCTTAAATTTATCAACATTAAATCTCATTTGCCACATAGCTGCCCAATTAAACAGTGCATTGAGGTCGGCTTGTAACTTGAAGACATCCTGTAAGGACGTTATTCCACAGCACAGCTTGGTGTCATCTGCAAAGACTGAAATGGGATTTGTAATCTCAAACCCTATATCGTTTATAAATATATTAAAAAGTAAGGGTCCCAACACTGAACCCTGGGGTACACCACTGATTACCCCAGACCATTCAGAGTATGAATCATTAACCACTACTCTCTGAATAAGATCTTTTAGCCAGTTTTCTATCCATTTACATACGGATTTTTCCAAGCCTGTAGATTTTACCTTACACATTAGCCGTGTGTGGGGAACTATGTAAAACGTTTTTGCAAAATCCAAGTATACCATGTCCACCGCCATCCCTCTGTCCAAGGTTTTGCTCACCTCCTCAAAAAGAAATCAGATTTGTTTGACAACTTCTGTTTTACATGAATACAAGCTGTCTGTTGCTTAAAATATTTTTTTTCCAGCAAGAACTCATCTATGTGGTCTTTTATTAAACTCTCCAGTATCTTCCCAACTATAGAAGTTAAATTAACAGGTCTATAATTACTTGGTAAAGATTTTGACCCCTTTTTAAATATTGGCACCACATTGGCCTTACGCCAATCCAGTGGTACTATGCCAGTCATTAAAGAGCCCCTAAAAATTAGAAACCATGGCTTTGAAATGACAGAGCTCAATTATTTAAGGACCCGTGGGTGTATGCCATCTGGTCCAGGTGCTTTATTCACCTTTATACTGTCTAAATATTTTTGTATCATATCAATTCTGAGCCAATGTGGATCATCTGGAGCTGTGTCAATACCATGCCGAATATGGACTAGAGCTCCCCCATACTCCTTTGTATACACAGAACTGAAGAAGGTATTAAATAAATTTGCTTTCTCTTTATCCCCAGTCACCCACTCAAGATTATTTTGTAAAGGGCCTACATGCTCAGACCGGACCTTTTACTATTAATATATTTGAAGAATTTTTGGGGGTTAGTCCTGCTATCTTTTGCAATCTGTCGTTAGTTTTCAATTTTTGCGGGCTTTATTTCCTTTTTTCATATTCTGTTATATTCTTTGTAATGTTTAAACGATGATAGCATTCCTTCATGTTTATATAGAATAAAAGCTCTTTTCTTATTATCTATAGCCTTTATAACTTTGGCCGTAAACCACATAGGTTTGATTTTTAGCCTTTTAAACTTGTTGCCCATGGGAATATACAGGTGAAGTTCATTTATTTCAGTAATACAACTTAAAAAGGTGAAACTAATATATGAGATACTCATTACATGCAAAGCAAGATAGTTCAAGCTGTGATTTGTCCTAATTGTGATGATTATGGCTTACAGCTCATGAAAACCCCAAATCCACAATCTCAGAAAATTAGAATGTTACATGCAATCAATAAAACAAGGATTGTACATAGAACAATATCGGACCTCTGAAAAGTATAAGCATGCATATGTACTCAATACTTGGTTTGGGCCCCTTTTGCAGCAATTAATGCCTCAATGCGGCGTGGCATGGAAGCTATCAGCCTGTGGCACTGCTGAGGTGTTATGGAAGACCAGGATGCTTTAATAGCGCCTTCAGCTCTTCTGCATTGTTTGGTCTCATGTCTCTCATCTTTCTCTTGGCAATGCCCCATAGATTCTCTATGGGGTTTAGGTCAGGCGAGTTCGCTCGCCAATCAAGCACAGTAATCCCAAGGTCATTGAACCAGGTTTTGGTGCTTTTGGCAGTGTGGGCAGGTGCCAAGACCTGCTGGAAAATGAAGTCAGATTTCCCATAAAGCTTGTCTGCGGAAGGAAGCATGAAGTGCTCCAAAATCTCCTGGTAGACGGCTGCGTTGACCCTGGACTTAATGAAGCACAGCGGACCAACACCAGCAGATAACATGGCTTCCCAAATCAACACAGACTGTGGAAACTTCACACTGGACTTCAAGCATCTTGCAGTGTGTGCCTCTCCATTCTTCCTCCATACTCTTTTTCCTTGCTTTCCAAATGAGATGCAAAAGTTGCTCTCATCAGTAAAGAGGACTTTGGACCACTGAGCAACAGACCAGGTCTGTTTTTCTTTAGCCCAGGTAAGACGCTTCTGATGTTGTTTGTTGTTCAGGAGCGGCTTGACAAGAGGAATACGACATTTGAAGCCCATGTCCAGGATCTGTCTGTGTGTGGTGGCTCTTGATGCACAAACTCCAGCCTCAGTCCACTCCTTGTGAAAGTCCCCAACACTTTTGAATGGCCTTTTCCTGACAATCCTCTCCAGGCTGCAGTCATCCCTGCTGCTTGTGCACTTTTTTCTTCCACACTTTTCCCTTCCACATAACTTTCTATTAATGTGCTTTGATACAGCACTTTGGGAACATCCAACTTCTTTTGCAATTACCTTTTGAGGCTTTCCCTCCTTATGGAGGGTGTCAATGATGGTTTTCTGCACAACTGTCAGGTCAGCAGTCTTTCCCATGATTGTGATTCCTACTGAACCAGACTGAGGGACCATTTAAATGCTCAAGAACCCTTTGCAGGTGTTATGGCTTAATTAGCTGATTAGAGTGGGACACTTTGAGCCTAGAATATTGCATCTTTTCACATTATTCTAATTTTCTGAGATTGTGGATTTGGGGTTTTCATGAGCTGTAAGCCATAATCATCACAATTATGACAAATCACGGCTTGAACTATCTTGCTTTGCATGTAATGAGTCTATCTCATATATTAGTTTCACCTTTTAAGTTGCATTACTGAAATAAATGAACTTTTGCACGATATTCTAATTTTTTGAGTTTCACCTGTATTTTGCAGTGTGTTCACATACAGTCTTTTTGAAGAACTCCCATTTCTGTGTTGTGTTCATCAATGCCAATATTCCCTCCCAGTCTAAGTCTTGGAGAGCAGCTCTCAGCCTTGGAAAATGACCTCTCTTGAAATTGAGCATTTTTATTTTTCCCATATGTGCTTGCTGTTTACAGCTAACAATAAATGAAATCATGTTATGGTCACTGCTACCCAGATGTTCCAGGTGCATCTCTCCGGATCCTTCCACTCTCTTAAGACAATATCTTTGAGAGTTTGGTGCACAGGTAGCACCCTAGCTTGCGACCTCACCAACCCCCTATACATCTTGTCCTGGGCTGAGACCTGTGTTGGTGGTTCTGGGATACCTTCCGAGGCATAGAAAGCCTTTAGGAGCCCTTCCATATCTACCTGGTCTAGATTCATCGCTAGCCAGACTAGCACCTTCAAAATCTCCCCCCTCTTCCAGGAAGCTTTGGCCAGAAACCTCTGCCTCCTCTAAGTCTTCCTCCTTTGTGACCTGAGAAGATGAGGGTCACACGGTCACGGTCCTCTCCTGACATGCCTTTCTACTGCCCCGGAAGAGGGAGGAGGGGCGCCAGTCCCTGGAATGCCAGGCACACCTCCTGTGTCCAGGAAGCTACTCTCAACTGGGACCCCTGGAGTGGGCGATTTACAGCCTGCCCTCCCTGGCTCAGCTGTTTACCCCCCCAGGTCTTAGGTATGCAAAAAAACAAAAGCTTCGCTGACAGGGAAACCCAATCAAAAACTGAGGAGTGGAGGGAAGGGCGGGGAATTTAAACTCTGCCAATTGTTGATTGTGTTTCCAGTCAGGTGGAGCTAGCCATCTCTCAGGTGTGCTGGAATATGACTACAGAAAATGCCTTGTTGATGTCAAAGGAGAATTGGCAGACTAGTTGCTGCAGCATTCAGATGGTAGGGTCAGAATTTGGCTTAAACAACTTGAAAGCAGGGATCCATCCTGCCTTGTATCAACTGTTCAGGTTGGTGGTGGTGGTGTAATGGTGTGCGGGATAATTTCTTGGCACTAGCAAGGTGTACCTAATGAAGTGTCCAGTAAATGTATGTCTCCTATTACTCTGTGGGAGGCCCACAAACCAGTAATTTGCGGTACCTGTATCCAAATGGTGTCCTGCCTTAAAAAACGGAACAAACGCTTGTGATTGAAACAATTGGAGACAGATTAATATACCAAATACTCCCAGTTTCAGTCACAACTGACATCGGCCAATAGGTGCTGTTTAGAGAAATTTCATCTTTTGCTAACAGAATCCTCTGAGAAAATCTAATGGTGCTCTAATCACAAGTATTATTTGAAAGCTAATAAACCAGATACTCTGCTAGCATTACAACTCCATAACCTATTTGCCAGAAATGATCTAGAAATCACATCATGAGAAATACTGTTAAGGTTCTAGGGGAAATCCACAAACGTCTCTCTAAGCTATATGTCTCTGCTGGTGCTTTCTCACCAGAACTGGCAGATCGCCTTTTACATAGTATCCCTCTTCCCTCCACATCTTCTGCCCAAAGAAAATTACTAGACCAGCCTATCACCTTGGAGGAAGTTTAGACAGCAATTAAAGCATTGAAACCCAATAAAAAGCTGTGACCAGATGGTTTCCATGATACCTACTGCAAAAAAAAAAAAATCATAAACCTCCTGGCACCGTCTCTTAAAGGGTAGGACATTCCACCTGGAGACTTTTAAGCCATCATTGCTATACTTCCAATGCCTAACACAGACAGCACAACATGAGCAAATTACAGGCCGATCTCTTTACTGAATCTTGATGTTAAGATACAGGCTAAGATTCTCGCACTGCACTTGAACCCCATCATAGACTCTTTGATACATCGGAACCAAGTTGGGTTTACCCCCTCCATCAGGCAGGCAATAACACAAGTCAGGCAACCCCATTATAGAAGCACTACGGAGGAGGCGCATCCTGGCATACTTACGGTCACTAGACATTAGGAAGGCTTTTGTCTCAGTCTTGTGGCCCTGTCTACACTGCATACTGGGGTGTGAGGTATTTGGCCTCCACTTCCTCCTTTGGATCTCCTCTCTTTATAATTTCTCCCCTGAGCTTATCCTAAGTACTTTGGCTATAAGTCCAATCCATTCCCTATGGCGTGGGGTATGTGTCAGGGCTGTCCCCTCTCCACTCTAGTATTTGCCTTCTCGGTTGAGCCTTTTGCACACATAATCCAGTCTTCCCCTGACATCAAAAAGTGACAAACTTGGCAGAAAGTCTCCACAAGCTTAGCATGTTCACTGATGACATTCTTTTTATTACGTTTTCTCATGTTAACACGCCTAACCTCTAGCAGATCCCTGATAAGTTTGCTGCCATTTCCAGCTTAGAGGTTAATTTGGCTAAATCAAAGGCCCTTAACATGCCCCTCTTGCTGCAGGATTTTGCCTCCCTACAAACCGTGTTTCCCTATCTATGATCTGTTAACGCTTCCATACTTGGGCGAACCTGACTGCTACATACGATTCACAATTTCGGCCCAATTACCCCTTGATGCTAACCAAACTCACCTCTTTGATGGTTCAATAGGCATCTTTACGCATGTTGTGGATAGGCAAGATAACCATGGTTACTTACCGGTAAGTGTCTTTCCGGGAGTCTTCCAGGATGGCTACATGAGAGATACTGGTTGCACCCTCTACAGAAAACACAATAATGAGACAAGGTAAAAAAAAAAAAAACGTCCCTCCCCTCTTCCTCATAAATTAGGCAAGAAAACCATCACCAGTGTACAGGAGGGAAATAACCCATCACCCTCATAATCGTGAAAAAATAGAAATAGGGTGAGAAAAAAGGACGCCGTCCTGGAAAACTCCCGGAAAGACCGTTACAGGTAAGTAACCATGGTTTTCCCAAAGCGTCTTCCAGGACAGCTACATGAGAGGATAAACAAGCAATACTCCTACCTTAGGGAAGGATCACTGCCTGCAGAACCTTCCTTCCAAAAGCCAGATCCTGGCTGGAAAGAAGCTCCACATGGTAGTGTTTTACAAATGCGTGGTTATTGGACCAAGCCGCTGCTCTAGGAATATCTCCCCATAAGGCCTCTCCCCCCAGGAAGCTGCCAAGGCTCTTGTGGGATGTGCCCACACACTGGAAAATGGCTGATGGCCCAAGCTCTTGCATGCACAGAGAATAGCTTTGTGAATCCATCTGGCAATAGAACCTTTGGAAGCAGAACAGTACTAAAAAGTAGGGATGCACTGTAATTTTAGTGGCCAAAACATTTTGGCCAAAAACACCCCTATCGGCCTTTGGCCAATATGAAAATAAGCACCAATACAGGTGCTGAAAATAGCCCCGCCCCTAGCTGCCTCTCAGCCTTACCTGAGAATCCATTCAACGATCCCGGCGCTTGGCATAGAGATCAGTGAAGGAAAGATGGCCTCCACTCAAATCTCTGCCCTTGGAGGACCAGAGTGACGTCATTACATCACTTCCAGTTCCGACACCTTGTAAACCAAGGCCTTTTTTTTGTAAAGCACTAGATCAATGCTTTCTTTGATCTAATGCTTTACATTTTGGAAGAGAGATGTGGGGTATTATTGACCTCATATCTCTCCATAAAGAGGACCTGTCATGCTTATTTCTATCACAAGAGATATTTGATACCTTGTGATAGGAATAAGTGATAAAAAAAATGTAAAACAAATTAAAAAAAAAAAAAAAAAAGAGACAGTGTAAAAAAAAAAAAGTAATAAAATAAAGTTTAAAGTGCCCCCATCCTTGCACATAGTGGTGAACACATATGTAGGCCAAGCCCACATATTTAAACGGTGTTCAAAGCACACGTGAGTTATCGCCACGAACGTCAGTGCAAGAGCAAAAATTCTAGCACTAGAACTCCTCTGTAAATTTAAACTGGTAACCTGTAGAAATTTTTAAAGTGTTACCCATGGAGACTTAAGTACCGTAGTTTGGCACGATTCCACGAGCATGCGCAATTTTAAAGCATGACATGTTGGATAATTATTTACTTGGTGTAACATCATCTTTCATATTTTGCAAAAAAATTGGGCTATATATTGTTTTTTTTTAAAATCATTAAAGTGTATTTTTCCCAAAAAATATTGCGTTTGAAAATATATTGATTTTTAAAACTGTCCATTTCGGTTGTCAGCCAAGTGCATCCAGAATTTTTGGTTTCGGTACCAGAATTTTCATTTCGGTGCACCACTAACTAAAAAGGGGACTAGACCTTCTGAAATTGCTAGTAACCTGCAAGTATTCTAACAAACATCTTTTAAAATTTAAGAAACTGAATCATTTTTCATTTTATTCATGGGGGAATTAAAGAAAGAAAGTAATATGACTGCCTGAGAGTGGTGAAAATGAGGAAACTTTAGGAAAGTACATAGGATCTGGTTTCAAGATCACAATCTTCTAAAATTGACAAATATGGATACTTACATGAGAAAGACAGAAAATCTTCCATTCATCTGGCTGAGGTGATGGCCAACAAAAATGGCATCTTAAAAGTGAGAAGTCTCAGAGAACAGTCCGACAGTGGGGTCTTTGTGAGAGCCTCCAAAGCAAGGAACAAATCCCATGGAGGAACTGTCTTAAGAATTTTGGGGGTATTTCTTCCTCTAGCTACAAGGAACCTTTTTACAAGAGGATTTTCTGTTAATCTCTGTTCAGGAAAACGGACAAGGCTCATACTTGCACATTCAAGGTACTAACTGACAATCCCATATACACCCCTGCCTGCAAAAAAATCCAGTATCACTGGGATGGAATTTCCTAACCTTCCAGACCTAGTTCACCATGCGAGAAAAGTCCTCCAAACCTTGGTGTAAATTTTTCTAGTGCAGAGCTTTCTATTGCCTAGGAGCGTCTTGATCACTTTTTCTGAGCAACCTTTGGATCTGAGAATCCTCCTTTCAGTCTCCAAGCCGTCAGATGGAAGAGAGGAAGATTGGTGTGGAGAACCGGCCCCTAAAGACGTAGGTCTGGGCGATCTGGAAGTATCCAAGGAGGAGAAACTGATAGGGACATTAGAACTGATAACCAACTCCTTTCTGGCCAATATTGAGTTATTAGGATGACTTGGCATTTCTCCTATACAATCTTTCGTATTACTTGCAGAAGGCTTGCTAAGGGAGGAAAAGCATACATTAGACCGAAGTCCCAAAGCATCTGCCCCCAGCAGGGTGGATAAAAATTGATAATTTAAACAAAAGAAATAAAAATCTGATTTTTTTTTATTTTTATCAAATGTATTTTAATAAAATGCTTTTGGAGTAAAAATCTATCTAAAGATAGTTGTCTATTTAAGATAGATTAATAATTTAGTTTATTCAGCATAAAATGGAGCTTAGTTATGCAGCATAAGGCTGTATATTCTGCAATATTTACATTTTTGGGAAACTCATTCAATGAATCCAAGTTCTGCAAGTGGAGATAATATGCGCTGCATTGATGCATTTACACAATTACACAGTAACCATGAGAAAAAAAAAAAAACATGAAATAAAAGCATTTGAGTGGTTCTCCAGCTATGTGTGATTAACCTGAAATCGGTTCGGATATCACTGTTTTACTAACCTAACAGCTTATTATTCTAAAAAAGAAACCTTCATTTGGTTTGCAAATATTAAAGATTCTAACTACCAGCAAGAATGAGTCAGATTCCTTACATTTAAAGAGCACCTGTCATTTTAGATCCATCATGGCAGCGCCTGTTAGCGGGCATCCACTCACATGCTGCCGCCACATCCCCCACTTTGTTGTGCAACTGCCACATCACCAGCAATCCCATTAAAGTCAATGGGACTGTCAGTGAGTCAACAGCGGGTCAGAGGAGGAGCCACTGTGGGACAGAGATGACAGTTGCTCTTTAAAAAGTATGATTTAAAATCAAGCCTTTTCACTAGTGATTTAAATCAAATCCACACTGGCCCCCAGAGCTCGAGACTCCCTCTTCAGGGAATAATTTCTGAACTTTGCTGCTCCTGCCGAAAGCGAACAAGTCCACCTCCGTAAGGCCCTACCAATCTGTAATCTGAACGAAAACTTCTGGATTCACCTCCCACTCTCCCTGTCAGATCGAATTCCGACTGAGAAAGTCGGCTAGCACATTGCCTGAGATGGACAGCTCTCAGGGAATTCAAAACATAACTCTGCACAATTCTCCTGAACCAGGGACAAAAGGGTCTGCAACCTTGTTCCTATCTGTTCAAGTAAGACATGTGTGGCATTGTCTGGAAAAACCATCACATCCTGGTTGCGAATGGAGTTTGCAAAGGATTTTAGGGCAAATCCTACTGTCAGAAACTCCCTAAAATTGGAGGAGGCCCCCGCAAGGTCTAGACCCCAAATCCTCTGGGTGTGGGACTGACCTTAGTGGGCCCTCCACTCCCAGGAACTTCCATCTGTGGTAATCTTTATAGGGTTGTTTTAAGACCAGGGCCGACCCCGTAACAGATTTTGATGATTGTACCACCAATCTAGATCCAAAGCATCGTTCTGCAGAAGACTCACCACTGTGTCCACGGAAGTGTGACTGCAATCCCATGAAGTTAGCAAAAATGTTTGCAGCTTGCTCGAGTGCAGCTGGCCCCAGGTAACCCCTAGAATGGCAGCGGCCATTAAGCTGAGAACCTGCATAATTTTCCTCAAAGACACCTGCTGCTGTATCTGTAGATTTTGAACTGCAGATATCAACCTCTGAACCTTTGGTTCTGTCAAAAAAATCATCTGAGCAACGGATTCCACTAGGTAACCCAACAACTCCACAGTTTGGGACAGTTCCAGGCTGGACTTTCTTAGATTTACTAATCAACCTAGAGAGTCTAGTTCTTAAAGAACTAGATCTAAGTCTGACTTCAGTTTTTCTCTTGTGGGGGCAAAAATCAAAAGGGCGTCTAAGCAGGGGACCACTGAAATACTTATTATTTGCATGATAATAATTCGCCATAAGCTCCCCTAACACTTTTGTGAATTCCCTTGGAGCTGCCGCCAGACCGAAAGGAAGTGCCTGGAATTGCCAATGCTGCAGTCCCTCTACTGAATAGATTGCAAATTTCAAATATTTCTGGTAACTTTTATGAATGGGAACATGGAGATAAGCATCTTGTAGATCCAGGGAGGCCATAAATACCCCCTGGTATAGCAGATTCCTGACCGTGTAGATGATCTCCATTCGAAAACGTTTGTATACAAGATGATGATTCAATCTTTTTACATTGATGATCATCCTGAATTCTTTTTTTTTTTTTTTAGCAGAAACACATGAGAATAGAATCTCTGAAAATGATTCTCCACTGACACTGGAATAATCGCTCCCTGAGAGGCCAGATGGCGCACAACCTCCAGAAAGGGAAAGACAAAAAATTCTAGTCTGTACCCCTTTCACAATCTGCAGAACAAAAGGAGATGCTTCCTTTTGTTTCCAAATATTGTGAAAGAGGGACAACCTTCCCCTACCCCTGGCCTGGCGTCACTTATGAGCTTTGGGTGTGGGGTCCCTAGAGGTGAACAAGGCTCCCCCTTTTCCCTTGATCTTATCAAATGACCAGTGCTTTCTACCAGGCTGAGGTTTCTTGGGGTCAAATCGACTATTCTCCTGCTTGTTCCAAAAGGAACCCTTACCTCAAAAATGTTTCCTCTTTACCGGAAACTTACCGCCCTTTTCCGAGGAACGAGAAAGAATAGTCTCCAGGCAAGAGCCAAATAATAGACTGTTTTCAAAAGGCAAACCACAAAGCTTGGCCTTTGAAGACAAAATCTCCCTCCCAAGCTTTGAGCCAAATGGCTCTGCGGGCGGAGTTCAAAAGTGCCGCAGATCTGGCCGTAGAACTAACAGGCTCCGTTGCAGTATCCACAAAGAAGGCCACTGATTTGGAAAGGAGTGGCAAGGCTTCCTGGACCTGAATGACAGGGATATGTGAGGAGAGAGGTTCACCCAGCTTATCCACCTAGACATCCAGGTTCCTGGCCAAACATGTAGAAGCCAGGGCTGGACCAAGTGAAAAAGCTGAAGCTGCCAAGGCTTTCCTTAGCAATGACTCTGCCTTCCTATCCATCTGGTCTTCAATAACTTCTGAGTCTTCAAAAGACAGGCCAGCATTCTTAGAGACATGTGAAAGGGGGGCATCTAAAGAATATCTCCTGCTCTGGACCAAAAGGAAATCTAATTTCATGGTCCCTGGAGAGAAACAACTTTCCTTCTGGATCTTTCCATTCTTTAAGGATCATGTCCCTAAGAGACTTGTGAAGAGGAAATGTCCTACCTTTCCTCACCTGTAACCCCCTTTTCATTACATCTTTGACAGATTGAGGAGGCAAATCCTCCAATATCTGATCAGATGTATAAATTGCCTTTAGTAACTGATCTGTCTCTTTCACCAGAAAAATAAATCTTCTGGAATAACCTTCTTGAGCATCTCTGTCCCTCTCCTCTGAACTCACTTTCCCAGAAGACCGGGGAGACCTATCCTCTTGTTCTGAATCAGACACTGTATAAGAGATATTCGTATCCAAAGACGGAAAAACAATAGTAGTGCGTTCAATAGGAAGGGAAGCAGCCTGAGATGTAGAAGGTTCTTCAGAAACCACAGACCTTACAAAGCACAAAGTGGAAATCATTTCTTTTACGCATAGATCGCATAAAGTGTTTAATGAAGGAGACAGAATCGGAACCGGCAACAGATACAATACATTTCTTGCAAGTCTTTTTAGTGTATGATTTTGAGAGCTTGGAGCTACAGCTTTCACATCTCCTCCTGGATCTGCCAGCTTCCTAGGGAAACCAAAGAGACAAATCTATAGCTTACTGGGCTCTCTCGGTGATCCCCATCTCCGGCTTTCGCTTACCTCAGTGGAGGTGCCTGGCTGGCTGCCTTAGGGGGGGGTCCGCTTTTGGCTCCACAGCGTCTGCTTCCTGCATGCTGAGCGATGTAGGCTTCTGCGCTCTTACTCAGAACTGCCTGGTGCCAGTGTTCTCCCCCCCCCAGCAGAATCAGCATTCTTAATGTAGTCACAAAGCCTTCTCTGTTTAAAAATGGCGCCTCGGCGTGTCTCCGTCACCTGGAGGGGCATCACTGTCACACCTGAAGTACCAGCACCTCCATCTTGGTACACCCTGAAGTGATGCACTGCCGCCATTTGGAGGAACCACGAGGGCCGTCAGGAGGGGAGATAACCACTAAGGGACTTGCAATGCTCACACTATTCCAGCCTCCGCTGACAGACATCCGGTCTCCCCAGGAACACCACTGCCTGGTACCATGAGGAGCTTCTGGAGTCGGTCCACAGGACAGGGGAGCGAGATCCAGGTAAAGAAACTAAATCCTTCGCCGTACCTACGGACACTTCCTGAGGCCATACCCACAAGCAGGCTAGTCAGGAAAAAGAAGGACTTGGCAGATAACCACAATTACCCGCACAGGATAGGAAAATAAAAAAAGACTAGCAATGTGTTCACCTGTAGGGTTGGAAACACAATAATTACTGAGGACGAGGGGGAGGGAGGGTTTTTTAACTTGTCCCATTATTGTGTTTTCTGTAGAGGGCGGAGCCAGTATCTCTAATGTAGCCGACCTGGAAGACGCTTTGGGAAAACTGCAGCTAAAATGACCTAGCTCCTCAAAATCCTATCTCTTCCGCATATTACAGGTTAACGTACACTTATATTACCTGTGCATTCTCCAACAATACCTTTTCCAGTTTCAATTGTGGAAATGTATGCCCAAGACCCCCCCCCCCAGAGCCACAATTTTTTTTGCGTAAAACATGTGGCTATCTAGGACTGTCCCACCTGACGAAGTGCTATCATGTTGCCCGCTTGGCCCAACCGACCATATTGCACACGACAACAGAAATACCTTTATGGATGAGTCTGGAAGCTACTAAGTGCAATCTTCTAGAAATGACCAATCTTCTTTGGCATGCCCCAAAGTAATGACAATTTACCACCAACCCCATCATGTTGCACTCCCTTACCCTTTGGGACTGACTTAAACTCTGTGCGGGTCTCCTCTCACCTCATCTCCCTCCTTGTAGCGGAATCATTAATTCTTCCCAGCCTATACCTACCCTGGGCTGCCCTCAAATTTACTACATTGCATCATATATCAAAGTCCTGATGGGATGCTCTCTTTTCCTACGCTATGTTAATGTTTTGATTTGCCATCAACTCAAATTTTTTGATACCGTCAAATCAAACATTTTTACTTGCTAGTGTGACCTCTCACTCGTCTATGGATCAGCTTAACCACTTTTGAGCATATTTGAAAAAATAGATCCTCATGCTCCTAGTCACATTCCACCTTGTATCTTACAATGCTTTCCAAATGTTTTCCTCTGGCCCCATCCTACATCAAGTGGGAATCTGACCTCAGTGTTATTAGTCTGGTCTACCATCTGGCTAGCCAATAAATCTTGTTCTGTGAATAACACTGTGCTGGAGGCCTCATATAAAATCTTGCTGGTATTTGGTCTCAGTACATATCTCTAAATTTGTACCGAAACACCTTCCAGACTTCTTAAGGGGCTGCAAAGATTCAGTAACACACACTGCATCCAATTAGGAAACAAAAAGGGTGACTCTTGGGTAAAAATTTATAAATAGACCCCTAAAGTACATCTAAACCCAAGAACAAAAATGTAATACATTGCAGCTTACTAGTCCTATTTAGTGGTGGCTGCATTATATTCCTCTTTCAGGTTTTCACCTTTATCTGGTGTCCCTGACAGAAAAATGCTTGTAGGGACAGGACTTACTTACAGTACTGTAAATACTGAGGAACAGTGGTGTAACCCTACAACAGAAAGTATGTACATTAAGGCTAAGGAACGACTTACCCTTAATGACATAGGGGAAGGTAGTTTGTATTTCACAGATGTAACCTAGGCAGGGAAATAAGACTGCTGAAGACAGCACTGCAGAGTGCATATGACTGCACTAGATTTCTGGCAGATCAACAGGATTTTTTTTTAAACTTATCGAATAGATGACAAAATGTTTTCAATAATATATTTAACAGATTAAAAGAGCAAATAGGAAAAGTTCATTGTTAAGATTTTCATACACTTTAAACTAACATTTTCCCTACACGGTAAGCAACACAATATATGAAGAGCAGTTTCAAGGATATATAGCATTAATTTTTGTCTTGCAAAAGTGACAGTTGGCATCCGATTATTACAAAAATACTACTACTACTCTTCAGATTCTTTTTCACAAATAAGACTTATCGCTTAATATATTTTCTTACCTCTGGGAGCTGAGACTGGAGGCTTGCTTTCTCTGCTAAGGAATCATCAATGGATTCAAGGAAACTTCTTTCCACAACATCAAATGCCTGGAATAGACAGTATTCATATACAGCAATATGAATGAAAAGCCTTTTTCAAAATACCATCTCAAAATGCATACCAATGTAATGAACAATATGTCCTTTAGTGTTTTACACTGCAGTAGGATGTTTTACACATTTAAGAAATTCACTTCTTCCTGCACCCACTAAAGACCTTACAAGTACTTATTTATAGCAAATTTAACCAGAAATAAGACACGCCCGCTCAAGCAAATACTGTAACCCTATAATATGAACATCAGACTGCCAGATCTATCATGTACTTCAAATATATGTCAGGGCAGGGTGTCCTGAGCTGGGATGTGAGTGCATGTGTGAAGTCTAATTTCCCACCACATATCCTGACCTGCAATCCTGTACTGCTTCTTTAGTGTGTCAAGACTCTCCTGTGATAGCTCTGGGGAACCTGTGTTCTCCCTGTTCCCCATTGTTCCCTTCATGTCAGCTGAAATGCCCGAAAAAAATCCAAGAGGATATACAAACCCTTGTGAGGCTCCTATACAATGTGCTGAATGGTGAGAAGACAGATACAGAGAAGGGAAAGGAGGTAGCTGCCAGGTATGAGCAATTTGCTCATAGGCAGACTAAGGGGACATCCCACAAAGTGGCTATAACTTTGACCCCCATCTGCAGGTACTCCTTCCTCTCCTAAGATAACAGATCAAGTCCAGCCTGTTGTATATGACATGGCTTCAGCTGGAGTAATCACTCCTCTCCTCCACAAGACTAGTGACTATGAGGCATCTATACTTTGAGTGGTGACAGGATGTGTCCGTTCAATGTTCCTATCTCCGGGTTTATTTTTATTTTTTTCCCCTCTTGTTCTTGAGGGGAGGTTTGGCTGTCATTTACTTAGGGACAATTTTTTTTTTTTTTTTTTTAACAACTGGTCCCCCTAAATGAAGCCCAACTGATTATTGTTATTATTGTGGAACAGTGTTGTTTCCGGCAATACAAAACTACTCTTTTCACATTATAAAACTTTTTTAGCAACCTGAACTTTGTAAAGTATATCATTATATTTTAATGTCTACTATCTGCTGATTAGTTTTTCACCTCCAGGAATGGTAACTTTACACTTGACTAATTCTATGTATTATTAATTTAATATAGGATTTATATAGCGCCAACAGTTTCCGTAGCGCTTTACAACATAAGGGCAGACAGGACAGTTACAATACAAGTTCATACAGTAGGAATCAGAGGGCCCTGCTTGTTAGAGCTTACAATATAAACGTATGTGGTATGTGAGGGATGGGTGATGTTACCAAACATGGTGCCATTTTCCACCTTTTTAAACAGAGCTAACTTGTCATACATTTGCCAGTGGATGCATGCCAGACAGTGTAAAATACCTACAAAGATTACCGTTTACACAGGCTGTACATTTCATCTATTTGTCTTAACAATGAGGTGTTTGTGTACTTATCCATAGGCTTGTTCAGTTATCCTGTATTAAGAAATAGGCTGACTCTAAAAGGCAGATATATTATTCTGTACAGATCACTGTGTCACACTACATGCATAATTGCCAACATTTATATTACCCCACCATACGCACATGAAGTGCTTAAATTTACCTTTAGTAGCCCTCGATAATTTAAACAAATTTGGTCTTGCTGGCTAGATAACGCCTCCACTGCCACCATGGTGAATGATAAAGTGGCTTAGGAGTGTATGTATTCATGTGCTGTGTCTTCTACTTATAAATGGTCCCTTCATTTTCTCTGAATGTATTTGTAACTGCTCAAGCCTTGCATGTCAAGTGATTTTGTTCTGTTGGGCCAAGGCCCTGCCCCTTCGTGGGTATTATTTGCACTTTTTTTTGTATGTATTCCCTGTTAAAATCAATAAAACAGATTTAAAAACAACAAAAACAAAACAAAAATACATTTAGTAGACAATATGTTTCTCCTTACAATAGGAGATTTTAAGAATATAATTAGACCAGGACTGGAAAGACATCATTTAACTATAGTACTATCCTCTAGCTGCCTATCTTCTTTTGGCAAAAAAGGAGCTTGGGTTGATAGATATATGGCAGAGAAACAAATACTCTAGTTTTTCATGTCTTATTCGACTATCTAGGATAGACTTCAGAATTTTCTCCTCTAAAATAACTCTGCCATTTCATAAAATTGACAAAATGGCTAAAGGGTATATCTGATCATTCTCCACTGGTATCAGAATTTATTAGTAAATCCAGAGGTATCATGTACCTTTTGGAAATGTAACCGTTTCTGGTTGAGATTTTGTCCTGCTTCTTCCCTTGTTCATTATGACCTTAAACCTTTTTTAATATGCAATAATTTCATGTCCTTAAGGTGCATCTTTGAGGGCTCATTTTAAAATCATTTTGGCTATTAAAAGGCAACACAACCTTGTGTTGAACTCCTTGTTTCTCCCATGAACTTTTTATTAAAGCCATGCCTTGGCACGGTTTGCCAGATTATTGTGTTCTCTACCCAATATCTCGCACTTGTCTCTCCTGCTGCAGTCTGCATCTTTGCTTGATCCCAACCTTCAACCTCTCATTACCAACCTTTGGCTTGTTTACGGACTACGATTCTGTGTGATCCCTATCTGCTACCGGATTCTTACTCACCTCCTGGTGGGGCGATCCTGAGTACCTACAAGCAGCAAAACCCATCTCCACCATCAAGAGCTATGGTGAATACCAATTAGTCCTTAGACTCCATGCTTTGGTTAAGCCCGTGTCATCCACCACAGTGACCTGCCTGTGTGTTCTTCCTCTTGGTCTCTCTACTGCTATAGCTACTGGTCTGAGTTTGACCCCTGACAGTGACATTGGGTTTTCAAACATTGATAATAAGAGTTTTAATTGGAAGTAGCGAAAGAGAGTTGTATTGTTTGCTGCAATGAATGGTACGATTTGACAATGTCTTTGGTAAGAAAATGTCTATCTTGAGTTAGATTTCTTAGTGTCCAATCTTTAAAAGGACCAATGAGTGGAATCTGGGTATGAAGGCAGGGTTGTAAGACACAATAGGGGCTTAGTGGGAGATCAGAGATTCACCAAATATTTAACTGCATCCCATGTCTGTTTCCTTATAAGTGAGGAATAGTTGGCAGAGTCCAAACAATCGTTAGCGGTTAGATGGATGCCTAAGTAAGAGAGATTTAATGGATATGATGAACTGATTGAGAAGAGAATGTAATATTCAAGGCCTTGATTTACTCTCATTGACATAAAGTCCCGACAACTTGGCAAAGGTGGTCAGCGTGGACACTATATTTGGAAGGGAGATAGTAAGGTTTGTAGCAAACAAAGTCACATTGTCAGCAAAAAAGGCTAAGCTTGTGATTTCTACTGGCAAACAGAATCCCTGGAATATCATGGTTGGACCTGATTAACCAAACCAAAAGGTTTGAGCTGTGCTCTGCATAGGTGAGAATAACTAACATGGCCCCATCCCCCTGCCTTCCTAATGATGACACTTATCTCAGGCAAGCACTTGGAGCCAGAGACAAGCGTTGCCAATCAAAACTCATCTATTTTTTGTTTCCATGCTAGCTGTATGGTCGGACAACAATGGAGGAAGGGGAGCACCCTGTCTAACCAAGCGGCTAGCCTTAGGCAACAAGACAAAGAACTACCCCTGGGGGACAGGAGACTTAAAAAAAACAAGTAACACACTTCGCAACGGGAGGGCTATATTTAGTAAAATGTCATGTCATTCTAAAAGCTCTCTCAAGATGAAGTTGTATTTCCCCTTTTTTGATTTGTAGATAGTTTTGTCAACTTGCTCAAGTTGTCAACTTGCTCGACCTTTTTTTTTTTTTCTTTTTTCTTCTTCTGCTTCGTTTTTATATCTTTGTTTGATTAGCAGTTTTTTAGATTGAGTGTTGTCAGTCCTGTCCAGATTTCTCTTGTCAAACTAGTCAGACCCTTCTATACTTCCATCCGCACAGCATAAAGGCTAATTGTTCTATAATCTTAAAGCAAGCTCTAGGAAGGCTTATGGCTCACACTCGGAAAACACAGGATATGAGCACTAAAACACAGGACAAATCTGAATTTCTGACATGATTATTATTTTTTAAAAGGTGAACTTAAAGTACAACTAAAGGAAAAACTTTTTTTTTTTTTTTAGTTTTGGATGAGGTGGAGATGGATTAGAACTAGATTCTGGTGACCCAGAGGTTTCTAAGCAATTCCCCTAATTTGCAGGGATTTTCTCTCACTTCCTCTTTGGCTATGGGACAGTAATTGAAGGGAAATCTCTGCACAGATGGCAAAAAAAAAAAAAAAGATAAAAAAAACCGACGGGTTAAACCATCTCTTGCTCCATCCAAAATGAGAAAAAAAAGAAAGTTTTGCTTGCAGTTCTACTTTAAGTTGTAAAAACCTAAGGCAAATGCCCAACAATAAGAGATAGAACATATTAGCATGGAATCACTCACCTGTAACAACACCCTGTGAACTTCTGCATCAGTAACATCTGAGTGCAACTGTCCTAAAAGGAGTTCTGCAGATAATCGCTGACCCACAAAATTGGTAGCTCTGGTGCCACTGTACCCATTGAACACTCCATAAAGATAAATATTATTCTCTCCTCTGCACAAAGAGATGAAAAAAAAAACAATTGTTATTTTGTGATCAAATAAAACTCTTTATTAAAACAGGTTTGCAAACATAATACACAAAGGAGCAATACAAATAACTCCATACCATGACAGATTCCTAATAACAAAAAAGTTTGTTTTCATAGTTAGCAAGATCATGAGGCAATGCTATACATGAAAAAAACCAAGGTATATTCATTATGCATCTTCGGATTCTACTATATTGTATGTGGAGGGTTACTCTAAACAGCTATCCAAATCCTATTATATTGGGCAGGACATCTTTTATGTATATATAACTTTTTTTTATAGGGTAAGATTAATGGTGGCTATCCAATGCAGAATTGTCAGAGGTGAGGACCTAAGCCAAACCCTTGCTATCAACATTCTGGCAATGAAAAAAGTGTTTCTTGAAGAAAAACGTACAAATGTTTATCGCCGTCCCTGTTGGGGAGAAGTCCCAGGAGACATTGTTTTGGGCATAGGGTTAATGGGGAGCCCATGCGATCATGTAGGAACCGGACCACCTGTGACCAATAACCTTGAATAATCGGGAAGGCCAGATTAGATGATAAAAAAAATCTCTAGGGTCACCACATCTGGGGCAGGAAGGGTCATACTTAAGCCTATACTTGGCCAACAGAGGGGGAGTCAGGCAAGCTCTATGTAGAATATATAGGTGTGTAAGGCAGTCAGAAAGTTTTGGGAGACCAATTTACTAGAATCTAAGATTTCTTCCCATTCGTCATCTTCCATCTCCCCTAAATTTACCACCCATTTGGTTTTTAATTGACCTAGATCAATTGCCATTGGCCAAAGAAGAGAATTATAATAAGGTGGATGTCAACTTTTTGGGGTCATCACCTAGACATGCAACTAATAAAATGGAGAGACTCAAGGGAGACTCTTCCATGAGAGTCCCCAAATGAGGTTTATAATGCATAACAGGGCTGGAGATAATGAAAGAACATGGCGTTCACAATTTTTATTTACCATAGTACATATTACCTTAAGTGATTGTGTAAGCTCATTCCCAATCCGGACTGTGTTTGTCCATAGACACACATAGCCCGGCTCAGCTCCACCACTGCTCCCTCTGCACTGGATTTGATTGACAGCAACAGGAGCCAATGGTTTCTGCTGCTATCAGCCCTGTGAGACCAGGGAGAAAGAGCAGCGCTGCTGAAGGGCACAGTGCTGGATCTCAGTTAATTATTTAGGGAAGGGGAAAGCCAACAGCTAGTGAAAGGCTTTTTTCCTTAATGCAGGTAAAGCATTAAGTTAAAAACCTTGTGACTCTAGAACTTTACATAAAATGTTTAGTGGCCATTTATATTCTTTTTTATATTTATGGTCAGGACTACAAAAAAAATCTACAGTATATTTTTTCTTTAGAAGTGCATTAACACAGGCGCTCAGGCCCATGCATTGCTCAGAACTGTTTGTTTATATTTTTCATTAGCAATCAGCTGCATGCAGGCAACCAATGTAAAGGTAATAGATATGCATCAGCTGTGTGGACTCAACAGCAAAGCCACGTTTGGCAGGAGAGAAGAGACGGGAGCATGGACTCAGATGCAGAGACTCTGCATCTGGCTTCATGCACCTGTCTCTGTGGACCCAGAAGAGAATTTCTCATCTAACTTGACCGTAAGCAAAGAACAAAACAGCTGGCTGGTTGAAAATGTAAACATCATTCTGCAAAGTCTGATAGTGATCTCTAGAATGCAAAAAAATAAACTGTGGTTTGATTTAGGCAGAAGATAATAATTGCATTTCTCACACCTTCAACACCAGTGAGGAAACCAGAGGGGAGGGCTTAAAGCAGAGCTCCACCAAAAAGAGGAAGTTCCGCTTAAAGGCCTCCTCCCAGCTCCTGTTTGTGAAATGGAGGTTTTGGGGAGGGAGTACCTGATTTTGACGGGTACCTGCTCCAAATTCCAATCTGACCTCCTATGTGATCAGAAGTGGAAGTTCTCTTCCTCCCCTCTCTCCCCGCAGTCTTGTGGAACACGTGACAGGTCCCAGAAGACTGCGGGGCCACTCACAATGCACATTAGTGGGCACTCAGCTGTGAAACCACAAGCTTTCACAGCCAGATGCCCATAGTTAAGATGCCAATGCTGGGGACAGAGGACATAAGGTAAAAAAAACAGATGGGCTGAGCACAGTGCTAGATCTTGGGGCAGGTAAGTAGCTATTTATTAAAAGTCAGCAGCTACAGTTTTTGTAGCTGCTGACTTCATTTTTACACAGGAGACTGAAGCTCCTCTTTAAAGTGTGCCTTAACCCAATAACAAAATCAGCTTATATTCCACCTTACCAGTCTTTAGATGTGCTGGAGGATTGGTTTATTTTTCAAGCTTTTTTCCCTTTATTTAACCAGTGTCCTGCCAGCAACACTTCCTGTCCTAAGATGTCAATGTTCACTGGCTGTACTATATCTATGAAGAAGTAGTGTTGTCACCCTAGGCTGCTTGCTCTCGGTTTACACTATACAACAACATCTTCCCCACTTCTATATACCTTGCCCTCTTCTGTAGTTCACAGAGATGAACTGGAGATGATTGGAACATTGCTTAATATTTCAGTACAGCAGTGGCAGTACGCACAAATTAGCAGCTCAAAGGACTGCTGGTAGGATTAGTTGGTATTTTTCTGTACCTACAACATTTTCAAAGGGATAAAACACAGGGAAAGGTGCATGTATTGCATATATGTACTGAATATGTTTTTTTTGCCCTAACACTTAAAGTATATGTGAACTCTTTCCTTGGAGAACAACCTATTCAGTTTAAAATAGAAATGAAAGGCACAAAATTTAAGGAAGAACTCCAGTCAAAAACATTTTTTTCCCGTGCAGTGGGCTGGGGACAGGTTAACTGCTCGTTTTGCTCTAGGGGAGAGAACAGTGGAGATATACTTGCCTGACCCGCCGATGCTCCACGATCAAGATTGGTCCCTTCTGCTCCTGGCCCCCTCCACCGTTGAGTGGTCTTGTAAATGGACTATTCCTGGTGTCAGCATGCTACATAAACAGGAACAGTACACCACTGAACCACGGGGGAGAGCACGCAGGATTGGCAGGTAAGGTAAGTATAAACTTTGTGCCCAACCCTAAAAGAAATGAGTAGTTGACCCATACAGTGGGGAGAACAGCCCGGAGTTCTGCTTTAAAAAAAAAAAAGTTTTTTTTTTTTTTCTCATAAATGATAACATATTCTCGGTTGCATAAGGGGCCTGGAGAGGTGGGGGTGGAGAAACAGCAGTACACTGATCTTCCCAGTGAATGGGCAGTGCAGGAGGGTGTGTCATCACAAGACTTATTAGAGGATAGGCTGGCTGTTCTCTCAGCATATCCAGAAAACTGACCATGTTGGGATGGATGCGCTCTCAGGTCCAGCATGTGCAGTCTGAAATAGGAAAGCAGGAGGACTGGCAGGATCAGCAGGTATTTCACACAAAGGAAGTAATGCAAAGAAAACAGGATATTTTTTAATACAAGTACAAGGTACAACAGAAAATCAATAATATGGAATGTTGGGGTAACATTCTTTAACTTAGTTTTTTTAAACATAACATGATGCTCATGCTGATCAGTGGTATTTCTTATTATGCTACTCATGTATAGTCATCATAAGCAATGTATCTTTTGTCAGTGTCCTTTCTCAACAATTGTTTTTTTTTTTTTAATATAAAATATCCCTCCTGAGTTATGGCTTCACCAAAAAAAGTGATATGTTTAAAATTATGGCACTGGGACCTCTGAAGTGGTCAACATGTTTATATATTCATTTACATACCAACATTGATGGACCATTCTATATTGCATGATTTAAAGATGTGCTCTCAAAAATTGTAGTAATGCAATAAAAACAAAACCCTTACTCCTTACAGAATCTCAATGCCTTCAAAGGCCATACAAATTTGGAACTACTGAAAATGCTAAACGCTTTGTGTTGCCAGTCAAACGCCTTAGTATTTCAATGCTGGGGTGCTGGGGGCAGGAAAACATAGCAAAACTTCCAACAATTCCAAAGCAGGCTGGGCACAGACACCAAATCATTTTGCATGCCATCTGTTTATATGTACAGAATCTCATAAATAACTTGCATTAGTCAGAAGAAGCTTGTTATCATACGTCAGGGATGCCCAAAATATAAAGCCACGATTCATTGTTCTGAGTGTTTTTCACAGTTAATAAGTATTTTTCAGTATCCACAATCTTATTTCCTTGTATATTATTACTATAAATACTACTTTCTAAACACTGTGAATCAACACATAGCCAACCTGAACTTTAGCCAGTTGTCTTCACAAGGATGTTCTTCCTTTCCCAGCCCCTCAGGGTTATAGGTCCGGTTTGTAGCTGATCCAATTCCAGAGAGGTGGCAGAGGGGCAGGTCATCTGTCCAGCTCATGGAATCCTGTGAAAACAAGCCAGGTAATAATGAAAACACCCTGAGAGTCAGCTGAAAGAGGTTCAAAGGAGATTTTGTTTTAATACTCATCTACTGATTAAGAACATATAAAATAATAAAAGAATATATACGAATGTCTGTAGCCTGGAAACTGGGTTATACACATCATTACCCTTATCCTGCCAAAGATGAAGAAAGTGAAAGCGTTATAACCTCTGTCAGGTTTTATTAGTATCTATGACCTCACTTTGCAGGATTCAGTAAGGGGAATCTGACACATCTGGAAATGAGTGGATACTAAAGATTCTTCAGCCATCACTGCTCTTCAAGAGAATCAAAACTGAAGTTGTAGGTGGGAGGGACAAGTATTAATACCTTTCTTTACAGGCACTTATTTGGAAGGTCCATTCTGCTGAGGTTTGCTAAGAAACATTTGTATGTGTTTTAGTAAAGCTCACCACATGTTATAATTTGACAGTACAATCTCCTTTAGATCTGCCAAAAAGTAAGTGGTGCAACGGTCTGCCTGATTGGATACAGAGTGTTTGGACAGTTTAGGTAGGTCCTCATATTACATAGTTTTGGTAGATCTAAAGTTGATTGTACAAATATTGTATGGTCAGCTTGGACTGTGTATGGGGAGCCTAGGGTAGCTTAGTCATTATGAATGACCTTACATACAAAGGATGAACATACATTAAAAAAAAAAAAAATAGCTGTACACTACATCCAACACACGGTATACTTTTGGGGCTTTACTGTAAAAAGCGTTGTTATGCCTGTCACAGCTCTCTGCTCAGAGTGGAGGGGAGAACAGTGCAATCAGCAGTGTTTGATTGATCAGTTCTCACTGCAGAGCTGGGTGGGGTGGGGGCTGGGGTTGGGAATTGATGCTGCATCCACCTAGAGCAGTGTTTCTCAACTCCAGTCCTCATGGACCCCCAACAGGTCATGTTTTCAGGATTTCCATTATTTTGCACAGGTGATTTGATCAGTTTCACTGCCTTAGTAATTACCACAGCTGTTTCATCTGAGGGAAATCCTGAAAACATGACCTGTTGGGGGTCCATAAGGACTTGGAGTTGAGAAACACTGACCTAGAGGAATATAATTGTTTTTAAGGCCTCTTAATTTAATTGTTTTTACTTCTCTTTTAAGGCAGGACAAAACTGCATGACAGGTCAAAGGGAGTTTAAAAAAGGCATTATGGGGAGAAGTAAAGTTCCTCTTTAACATATCTTAAAGTGGAACTTAATATATATAAAATTGCAAACAGGCAGGATTTTTAATGAAGAAGAGACATACTGGGAGTTATTTACTAAAACTAGAGAGTGAAACATCTGGTGCAACTCTGCATAGAAACCAATTAGCTTCAGTTTTTATTGCTGTCTGTCCCTGTTAAGGAGATTCACCCTCTCTACTTCACCCTCTCTACTAGGTTACCATTATCATTGAAAGTGAAAGTAAAAGAAAGTCCCAAATTTTGGGTTGTCCCCAGAAAAGTAACAGAGGGAATTATGTCAGTGGAAACACTAGTTCTGGTGAATTCTCTTAGTTTGTAGGAATTTCCTCTAGTTTACTGTTTTGGCTATGGGACAGGAAGTGATGGTAAAATCTTCACAATGGGATACAGAGGGAAAAAAAAATAAAAAAATAAAAAAAATAAATAAATAAATATATATATATATATATATATATATATATATATATATATATATATATATATCTCACAGTGGTTATAACCCTTCCTCATTCTATCCAAAATGGAAAAAAATGCCTATTTATTTTATTACAGGTATTTATATAGCACCATCAATTTACACAGCACTTTACACATGTTGAACATTCACATCAGTCCCTGCCCTCAAGGAGGGTACAATCTAAGGTTCATACATACACATGCCTATAGTTCTACTTTAATTGAATGAGTTGAAGCAAGAAGCTGATTGGCTACCATACACAGCTGCACTAGATTTAGTAAATCTCCCCCACTATGTCTTGTCTGCACCAAAGTTTCTTACCGTCTTCTCCTCCCCTGTACACTGAGTGACGTCACCTTGGCCCTGCTAATTTAAACGGACAAAAATCGGTACCTGGAAGCCGACCAACCTACGACGACAGGCTGGCAGGGAGCTCCAGGATGCCACATTGCTGGATAGAAGGTTAAAGTTCCACTATAATGGCAGTATAGGGTGAAAGAGCTGTCATGGATTATCATTTTATGACAGCAATTTTAGGGTCCATTCACACCAAATGTGCTGACATGCATTGATCTGCACATATACATTGTAAATACAAAAGAAGCAGTTCACACCAGTGAAAGTAGAGCTGTTCCTCCTCTTTGATTTCTCCAACATGTGGAAACGCACAGAAGCAAGAAACAATCCGCTGACATTTCCTTTACAAATAATTGTTACAGAAGCTTAAAAAAACCCCAATATTGCAGTGCATGGCAAGACGCAACACAGCATGTCCACACGTGCGTTTACCTGCGTACACTGCGCTGTGAATGGAGCCAGAGAACTAATCGCCTCCTGCTGACACGAGCTAGGGACACACTATAAAACTCACTTGTGTATATATAGAAATATACAAAAATAATGCTTCAACCTGAAGAGTTTCTCAGTCAGTGTACATTTCTAATAATAATAATACCATCTGCCTGAACACCCATGTCTACTATTCACTACATGCACAGATTTCCAGAAATATCTCACTACTCTTCTGACACAACCTCCTGAGCAGCCTGCGCACTTCCGAGCGAATCTTTTGTACATAAACAAGTTCTGAGCCTCTATCAGCCCTCCAGAGGCCCCCCTCCCCCTTTCTTACTGTCTGAAGCAGACTCCTTCTCAGCGCAGCCATCTTGGACCAGAAGTGACGAACCAGCTGATCGGTGTCATGTGACCACCGATTTAGCCGGTAATGTGATGCTGACATCTAGTGGGCAAGTTGTGAAATAGCAGCTTCCTTCAGCGCTGAGGTGAAGGCGTGCAGCTTTCTCACCACATAGATAGGGAGTCCTGTTCATTTCCTTTCAATCATTTTTTTTATTGTGTTTTTGGTATTTTTTTAAGTACAAAATACAGTTTCAACTGCTTAATAGTACATAAATAGGATCGCAACAATCAACGGCAGTCATGTACAAAAGGAACATAGTTAAAAACCACTTCCCCTCCAGAGGATTTACCCTCTTAATGACCAGGCCTCTTTTTGCTACTCGGCGCTGCACTAATTCAACTGACAATTGTGCGGTTATGCAATGCTGTATGCAAACAAAATTTATGTCCTTTTTTTCCCCCACACAAATAGAGCTTTCTTTTGGTGGTATTTGATCACCTGTGTGCTTTTTATTTTTTGCGCTATAAACAAAAAAGACCAAAAATTTTGAAAAAAAAACAATATTTTTTACTTTCGGCTATAAAAAATATATAGTAAACTCAAAGTTAGTTATAAATTTAGGCCAAAATGTATTCTGCTACATGTTTTTGGTAAAAAAAATCCCAATAAGTGTATATTGATTGCTTTGTGTGAACGTTATAGCGTCTACAAACTATGGTATAGATACTGCAATTTACACCATTTTTTTGCTATACAGCGCTGCACTAGTTTAACTGACAGTTGCGCGGTCATGCAATACGGTACATAAATGAAATGTATGTCCTTTTTTTCACACAAACAGAGCTTTCTTTTGGTGGTATTTGATCACCTTGCTCTTTTTATTTTTGGCACTATAAACACAAAAATGTTTGAGTAAAAATACTTTTTTTAAAAAAAAAACAATATTTTCTCATTTCTGTCATAAAAAATATCCAAAAAAACGAAAATGTCATCATAAATTTAGGCCAAAATGTATTCTGCTACATGTTTTTGGTTAAAAAATCCCAATAAGTGTATATTGATTGCTTTGTGTAAAAGTTGTAGCGTCTACAAACTATGGTATAGATCAGGGCTTAAAATTTCAAGTCCTGAGCTACTAGCCAGGCCTTAAGAGTTACTCGCCACCAACAAACACACACAAACAGAGAGACCTGTACACATACATAGACATGTACATACACACACACAGAAACATGTACACACACATACAGACACATGTATACACACACAGGCACATACAGACACGTATACACACAGATACATGTAAATACACAGAAATACACACGCACAGACACATGTACATACACACAGACACATGTACGTACATACACACAAACACACACACACATACATGTACATACATGCAGACACATGTACATACACACAGACATGCATACACAGACACACACACACACCCTATATAAAGTTGCAGTACTTCGTTAACTCACAGAGCCGGGTACTGCACTCTAGGGGGAGGCAGAGAGCACAGCACACACTCCTTCCTTTGCTTTCACTGCGCTCAGCTAATGAGCAGTCTCACGGCTCCCAGTGCCAATGACAGATCCAGCCTGAGCTCCGAGCCTGCTCAGCAAGACGGCCCTGGGGGACACACTCACCCCCACCATAATCTCCACTCGCCATTGGCGAGCAGGCGAGTGGAAATTTCAAGGCCTGGTATAGGTAAATGGAATTTACAAAGCTTTTACTTTCTGACTGACAATCACATTTCTTGAGGTGCTAAAATACCAGGATAGTGCAAACACCCCTAAATTACCCCTTTTCAGAAAGTAGACACCCTAAGCTATCTGCTGAGAGGCATATTGAGTTCATGGAAGATTTATTTTTTTTTCACAAGTTTCTAGAAAATGACAAAAACCTTTTTTTTTTTTTTTGTCAAGTTGTCATTTAAATGATATATTTCTCACACAAGCCATGGGCATATGTGGAATTACACCCCAAAATGCATTCTGCTACTTCTATCGAGTATGGGGGTACCACATGTGTGAGACTTTTTGGGAGCTTAGCCACATACAGGAGCCTGAAATCCAATGACCACTTCGAAAGCCTGAAGGTGCGTAACTTCCTTATTTCACTTCCTCACTACCTATCCCAGTTTCGAAGGCCCTGAAATGCCAGGATAGCACCAACCCCCCCCCCCATGACCCCTTTTTGGAAAGTAGACACCCCAAGAAATTTAAAAAGAGGCATGGTGAGTATTTTGCAGATCTCATTTTTTCTCACAAGGGTTTGAAATATAAGAAATGAACAGAAAATATTTTTTTTCAATTTTCAAAAACTTGTGGCAACAAACGAGATCTGCAAAATACTCACCATGCTTCTGATTAAATTCCTAGGGGTGTCTACTTTCCAAAAAGTGGTCATTTGGGGGGGGGGGGGTTTGGTGCTATCCTGGCAATTCAGGGCCTCTGAAACTGTGATAGGTAGTCAGGAAGTGTAATGAGGAAATAAAGCCCTTTAAAAGCGTGATGGTGTTTATTGGATTTTGGGGTCCTGTACTTGGCTAGACTGCCAAAACGTCTCTCACACGTGGTACCCCCATACTCGGGAGAAGTAGCAGAATGTATTTTGGGGTGTAATTCCACATATACCCATGACATGTGTGAGCAATAAATCATTTAAGTGACAATTTTGTGTAAAAAAAAAATTATTTATATGTTTGTCATTTTCCAAAAACTTGTGGTAAAAAAAATAAATTCTTCTCTTGATTCAACATGCCTCTCAGCAAATAGTTTGGGGTGTCTACTTTCCAAAAAGGGGTCGTTTTGGGGGGTGGGGGCATTTTATGCCCAGCATTAGAAGTTTATGCCACACATCACTCACTCTTCTAACCACCTGAAGACCAAGCCTTTTCTGACACTTTTTGTTCACAAATCTGTATTTTTTGCTAGGAAATTAATTTAAACCCCAAACATTATATACATTTTTTAAAGCAAACACCCTAGTAAATAAAATGGTGGGTGCTGTAATTTTTTATGTCACATAGTACTCGCGCAGAGATTTTTCAAACACAATCTTTAAAAAAAATACACTTTTATTTACTTTTAATGCACAAAAACACAAAATATTGGCCAATTATTTGGTAAAATATAAAAGATGATGGTATGCCAAGTAAATAGATACCAAACATGACATGCTTTAAAACTGTGCATGCCCCGTGCAATGGCAACAAACTGCATACGTTTTTAATATCCATAGGCAACATTTTAAAAGCCTTTACAAGCTACTATTTTAGAGGAGGTCTAGTGTTAGAATTACTGCCCTTGATCTGACGTTCTTGGCAATACTTCACATGCATGGTGCAACCACTGTTTCCATACTGGCACAGGGTCAACGATCACGAACGCAGATGTTTGCATGCGTGGGGGGGGGGGGGGCAAGGGTACTTTTTTAAGTTTTTTATTTTTTTTTAATTGTTTTTACACTGTCCCCTTTATTTTTTTTGTATCACTTTTAATGCTATCACAGGGAATGCAAATATCCCCTATAACTTCAATGGGCATTGTCATATATTCTTTTTTGAGAAATCTGGGGTCTGTCAGACACTAGATATCTCCTCTGCCCTTACATTATCTAATCACACCAAGATCGATGTGATCAGATGCTTTCCCAATTTATAAATGGCGCTGTTTATATTCTGTGAAACTGAAGTGAGGAAATGCTCGTAGCTTCTGATTTCTTAGGCTATAGAGATGATTGGCACCATTCTGGTCTCCAATCAGCTCTATGGTCAGCTGGCAGAAACACCAGCTGCATTCTCAGGTTGCCCTGATGGCACGTGACTGCTTGAGAAGGCCGTGGAAGGCAGTGGGGGAGTAGGGCAACGTCTCCCGCTGCTTGTAAAAGCAATCCTGCAGCTAATTAGCCACTAGGACTGCTTTTACATGAAAGCTGATCGCCGTCTGAAAAAATCGATACCAGGACGATGCCTGCAGCTGTAGGCAACATCCTGGTATAACCATTCAAAGTCTAGTGATGTACCAGTACCTCGGTTTACAAATTTAATTTGTTTTGAAGGACATTTCATATAGCGAAAAATTCATAAACCGAAACACTGTTTCCCATAGGAATGCATTGAAAACCAATTAATCCGTTCCGAAGGTCATAAAAACAGTAAATGCTACTAAAATTCCGCATTAGTTATTTTATTATTTTATTTATTTATTTATTTATTACAGGTACTTATATAGCGCCATCAATTTACACAGCGCTTTACATATATATTGTACATTCACATCATTCCCTAACAGGGGCAGACTGACCATTTGGAAACTCGGGCACTGCCCGAGGGCCCGGGGTCAGTAGGAGGCCCCATGAGATGCCCCTGGTACCTTTTTCATAGGCTTTTTTGAGTTTGGGCAAGGACACGGACAACATGATCCCCTACTGCCCGGGGGGGCCCCATGAGTTGTCAGTCTGCCCCTGGTTCCTAACCCTCAAGGGGTGTACAATCTAAGGTCCCTAACTCACATTCATACATACACATACAAGGGACAATTTAGACAGGAGCCAATTAACCTACTAGCATGTCTTTGGAGTGTGGGAGGAAACCGGAGTACCCGGAGGAAACCCACGCAAGCACAGGGAGAACATGCAAACTCCAGGCAGGTGGTGCAGTGGTTGGGATTCGAACCAATGACCCTAGTACTGCCAGGCAAAAGCGCTAACTGTCGCAAACATGCGCACCAGAAACTGACGCAGTCTGCCATTTTGTTAAGAGTAGCCATGTTATTCCCTAATTCTTCCCCCCCCCTCTCACTCTGAGAGGCAGTGACAGATGTGTGTGTGTTAAAAGTGTCACAGGCCAGATCCCAGCAGGGAGCCACGAGGTGCCTCACTGTCCCAAGAACCTGTGCCATTTCACAACTCGGAAGAGATAAGGCAAGCTTTCTCCAGAGTTGAGAGAGATTCCAACCTCATAAAACTTAACTCAGCGTAGGTGACAGAATCAGATAACCTCGGTTAAAACCATTTTTTCCCTATGTCACATATCTTGGAATATGAGAGACTTACATAAAAACCGAACATATTGTCAGATGGACGATGAGCAGGCGAACAGTTTGATGGGTCACTCTGCCTTGTCTTGGACACACAGGAAAGCAGAAAAATAGATCTCACGAACCGTTCAGTGTACACTTTCATAATTCATATCTAATCAATCCTCAGACTTGTCTGCATAATAATCTACCCGTGAGTGGAATGTCACTTCTGTATAGGAAAAGTTATGAGCCCAAATAGGAACTAGACAAGATTTTGGCTCTAGTTTAGGTCGACACCCAGACCTCCACGCCTACACTGGGTATTGGTCCGTGTCGTCAGAGACACCCCCTGCTGGGGAACTACAAATTGGGCTGTCAGGCCTAAGAGAAAAAGTTGAAGATATCTCCCATTTTTAACATCAATACCATCTGGGGAGACACGTGCCCTCTTGCTCTGAAACTTGGATCTGCTAACCCAGGACTTTGGCAAGTACCTCAACCCCTTCACCTCCCTCTGATATCTCTTTGCTGTACTATGGTTCTTTGTATGTTGATATATACAGTTGTGTTCAAAATAATAGCAGTGTGTTGAAAAAAGTGAATAAAGCTCAAAATCCTTTTAATAGCTTTTATTTCCATACACACAAATGCATTGGGCACACTACACATTCTATTCCAAATCAAAACATGAAGAAAAATATATCAAATTTGTGTTGTTCCTTTAAAAAATTGAACAAAAGTGAATATTAGACTGTTCAAAAAAATAGCAGTGTTTGTATTCTTCTTTACAAACTCAAACATTCACTATATAAACTGAAAAACGTTTGAAGATTTTGCTTTCCTTTGAATCACTTAGTTAATATTTATTTGTATAAACACTGTTTCTGAGAACTGCTGTACATCTGTGTTGCATAGAGTCAACCAACTTCTGGCACCTGTGAACAGGTATTCCAGCCCAGGATGATTGGACTACATTCCACAGTTCTTCTCTATTTCTTGGTTCTGCCTCAGAAACTGCATTTTTTATGTCACCCCACAAGTTTTCTATTGGATTAAGATCTGGGGATTGGGCTGGCCACTCCATAACGTCGTTGTCTTGTCGGAACACCCATTCAAGGGCATTTCCTCTTCAGCATAAGGCAGCATGACCTCTTCAAGTATTCTGATGTATTCAAACTGATCCATGATCCCTGTGTGGCAGTGTGGTATCCTGCCACGGTGGAAATCACAGTGGTGACCCAGGATTCTCAACCATACAGGTTGAGGGGCTCCAGGCAGTTCTCATAATGCAGAGGAAACGGGTTTATTGGTTTCCTCTTTGGTTTGTAAAGCCTGTTTTGGGATGTGTAGCTTGGAGATTTCTAAGAGATTTGGGAGGGATGAAATCTCCAGTCCTGGGCCCATGTTTTGAGAGCAGCCAGCGTGCTGATTGCACAGGTGTGTGCAGGCCTTTTTGTGGAGGCCAGGCCATGATTCTGGGCTCCACCCCGGCAGATAGGAGTCAGAAGGGCTCCACCCCAGCAGACGGGAGGTCTCTGCCTTGGAGTCAGGTGGGCTTCACCAAGGAGAGGTGAAAGCCAGACTAGCTGTGTGCTAGAGGTTTGCTGTGTGCACAAAACAACCTTTTGGAAGGAGTCTGCAGGAAACAGACATAAAGCGGTATACCTGAGAGAGCCAGAAGGCTGACATTTGTTACATTTGTGTGATGGTGGATACCCCTGCGTGGGAAGCATTTTGGTTATTGAACTCTTTCCTTTAAATAAAATTGGGCAAAAAGGCCCTTAAAAAGAAGTGAGTTGCTGTGTGCTTTGAAGAAGCTCTACCACTTTGAAGCAGCTCTACCACTTTGAAGCGAGTTCCCACACCTGGTACGCGATAAATAGGCCCAACACCGTAGTATGAGAAACATCTCCATATCATGATGCTTGCGCAACCATGGTTCACTGTTTTCACAGTGTACAGTGGCTTGAATTCAGTGTTTGGGGGTCGTCTGACAAACTGTCTCCGGCCACTAGACCCAAAAAGAACAATCTTACTTTTCATCAGTCCACAAATGTTGCGCCATTTCTCTTTAGGCCAGTCAATGAGCTCTTTGGCAAACTGTAACCTCTTCAGCACGTCTTTTTTTCAACAGTGGGACTTTGCGGGGGCTTCTTACTGTTCTTCTGAACAATGTCTGGAACGATCCATTTTGCTCAGAATTTCAGAGAGAAATGCACTGTAACCAGCATGTACAACATTTGCTGCCTTCCTTCCTTAAATAAGGGCAATAATTGCCACCTGTTTTTTGAAAGAATGACTGACCTCACTAATAGAACTCCACACTGCTATTATTTTGAACATGCCCCTTTCAATTAGTGATTCAATTACACAGAATCAGCAGCATGCATGTCATGATTATTGGGTCTGTTGGATTTCTATTACTCTACTACACCTGCTAGTAAATTATTTGCCATGTAGAAATATCATTTCTACCAAAAACAGTGATCAAGATTAGTGATGTCTGACTGCTATTATTTTGAACACAACTGTATATTTTAGTTACATCTTTTTTCTGTGAATATTTTTATTGCACCCGTTTGACCTTTTAGTAATAAATCTTTCTTTCTGAAAGCGTTGAACTGTTTCTATAGCTCTGTATTGCAATTTACGAATCCCTGCCTCTAAAGAGAATGCTACTGTTTGTTTAACCCTCTGTATAACAGGCCTGTGTTATGACCGTGTTATGCAGTCGATTATTTCAATCATTATAGTGTTATAGCTGATAACGCCGAGTTTCCTCTTTCTCTGTACAAAAAGGAGGTGGTGGCAGTGTGAAGGGTTAATTGCGTAATTAACCTGACCCAGTAACAATCGCGCAGGCTGCCGGTACATCAATTGTGGCCCATTAGCTGGGAAATCGTTGTGCAGGGTGCAGCTGGGTGTGGCATTGTTACGCATGTCACATCGCGGTTTTAGATTGGCAAGTCCTTCGGTCACGAGTTTGGTAAGATTGTCTGGGGTCTGACGCCGCGATCGTGACATATTGGTGGCAGCAGTGGGATAGTTGCATTAAGGGCTTCAGTGCAGTGTTAAAAATTGGCTCCGCACTGAAGGATTGTAACCTTTGTGGAAACAGTCCTTAGAAACAAGTGGTGCATATTTTTTATATATACTGTATATAGAGAGAGAGAGACATATAGCAACAGCTCCTTGCTTTTTTCTACTTTCCATTCTATCTTTGCTTGCAATCATGCCTGGTGCTGCAGAATACGAGAAAATGGGCAAAGGTGATTTGAAGGCGGAATGTACCTCACGAGGATTGGACGTCGGTTGCAAAAATCATGAAGATTTGATTAGTGATCTAGTGGAGTATGATATCCAAGCAGATCAGAACTCGGGGGAACTTGAACATGAAGGGGTTCCCACTACTCACATTCCCAGTGGCTCAGAGACGGCCTCGCAGGATGGGCATACAGAGACTGACACTGGAAGATCACCAAATGGTATCGTCACACCACCGCCTGAGCGGGCCAGCACCAGAGTGCCTGTAACCAGCAGAGACTCTCCTCAGATGAAGGAAGCCCTGAAACGCCTTATGGAGACAGATCTTGAGGCATACCTGCGGTTCTTTGAACTCCAGGCTGACAGAGAAGCTGCGGAACGCCAAGCAGCGGCTGACAGAGAAGCTGCGGAACGCCAAGCTGAAAGAGCGGCTGAGAGAGGCGGTGCAGAGGGAAGCTGATCGTCAGCATGAGCTGGAGATGGCAAGGCTCCAGCCACAGCGACAGGTGCAGAACCCCGGGTCCCTAGAGCACAGGGACGCCACTCTGGCAGTGGGCACAGCCGCCAAGTTTCCAGTGATGGAAAAAGATAGTGACATTGACACGTACTTACTGTCATTTGAAAAAACGTGCCGTCAGTACCACGTGCCCCAAACACAATTGGCTCGGTACCTGACACCAGGGCTACGAGGCAAGGCCCTGGAAGCATTTGTTGAATTGCCAGAGGGGTAGGACGATTATTATGAAGTTTTAAAAGATGCCATCATCCGGAAGTACCAGATGACTCCGGAAGTGTACCGCAAGCGGTTCAGGTCCATGCAGAAGGGACCTGGGGACTCTTACACGGATGTGGTGAGTCGCTTATGCACCACATTCCGACAGTGGACTAAAGGACTGAAAGCTGACTCCTACGAGTTTTTGGAAGATCTCATGATCCGAGACCAACTCCTACACATCTGCCCGGCAGACGTCAGGCAGTTCGTCTTAGAAAGAGAACCAGCCTCTGCTAAAGCTGCAGCCGATTTGGCAGATACCTTTGTATATACGCGAGTGTCTGACTATTGCAAGGCTCCTCCGAACAGCTGGAAAGGGGGGAAATCGCCACTAGCAACCTCACCTACGCTGGTGAGTCAAGATTCACCACCGCCCACACCTGCAGCCCCTGGAGCCAAGCCATCCCTGCCTGACAACCATAGATGTTTCACCTCTGGGAAAGCCAGACATCTCAGGACGCAGTGTCCTGAGCAGAAGCTGACGACTTCATCTGGCCAGCAACTCTTCTTCCCTGCTGTTCGTTCGCAGGAAGATGCGGGTAACCCCCGCCAACTTGCAGTCAGTCACTGTGGGCAACCGGTCTGTAACTGGTTTTTGGGACACCAGGGCAGAAGTCACCTTGATCTGGCCAGAGGTAATCGAGCCAAGGAACCTCATCCCAGGAAAGTTCCTTACCCTCACAGGAGTTGGGGGGGACCCGTTCACGCATACCCTGTGCAAAGGTATTCCTAGATTGGGGTGCGGGAAGGGGGATGAGGGAGGTGGGGGTCTCGGAGGAAATTCCCATACCTGTTTTGTTGGGTGCTGATCTAGGCACTCTTGTTTATTATGTCCCTGCCGAGAATACACGAAAGAACTCTCTGGACATGCCAAGGTACTGTGTGCAGATATTGGGGTAATGTCTGGGCAGCCTGTGGATGGACAGATGGAGGGGGCTGGGAATGAAGTGGGGCTACAGGATTCTCCATTAGCTGGAGAACAAGAAGAAAGCCCCTTGCCTGGGGAGGTATCGAACTCATGTGTCATTGATATTATAACGTGACTGTTGATAAAGATAATGATGACGATGAGGATGATATTAATAATGTCAGTAATGTTGATGATAATGTCAATAATGTTGATGATACTGTTGGTAACGCTAATGATGTTTATTTTGGTCATGATGAAACAAATGATGCATTTTCATTGTTGGGGGTCACCCACAGTGCTGTGGAGGGGGCAGAGGTACAACCTCTGGGGGCTGAGCAAATGGATGGTCTGGATAGGCCTGTTCATTGTCCAGGCCTAAAAGATCGTGCCTTGATGAGTGCCCAGCCGTTGGCCTTGCATGGTACTGGGCAGCCGGCTGGGACTTGTAGTTCCACGCATAAGGCGGCACTGAAAAGCGATCCACCAAGGACTTTCAGAGGCCAGCTAGCTGGGACTTGTAGTTCCACAAGTAAGGCAGCCCTGGAAAGCCATTCATATGGGGATTTCAGCCTCTAGCTAAATGTGCACTCCCCTGCTGGGGAGAGTAAACAAAGGCCTGACAGGATGAATGGCCTATCCACAGGGGGCTGGAAGCCTGAAAGCATGTCATCTGAGCTGACCTGTCATGGTGTGTCAACAGGCAGACAAACATGTGCCCTGGGCGATGACAGCACACCTGGAGAGGGAGTGCGAGGGGCCTTATTGGGGTTGATCCTCGGATCTCAGAGAGGGGGCTGTGGCCCTCAGCCCCAATCCCCTCCCCTTTCCACTCAGTTCTCGAAGCTGCTGGCAATGCCTATGCTAGATGGTGTCTGGATTCTCAGAAACCCAGGAGGTGCAAGCTGAATGGGCCAAAGAGACAGAGGGAATGGCGCAGTCTGGAATCCAGGGGTAAGCTAGAGTCTGGGCATCCCCGGTAGTCTCGGTCCTAAAACAGGATCAAATGACAAGGTAATACACATATAAATCCCCCAAAATACCTCCAAATATAATATGTTTAAATAAAACCACACATAATTCCAAGTAAATAGAATAAATATATATATCTAAAAATATATTAGTAAACCCCAAAGTGTCCAAGTCCCAAAAATTATTTCCAAAAATATTTTCTTATAAATCCAGTGAAGCAAAAACGATTCAAAATACTCCGTGATAACCTCAAAGAAAAAAGAAAAGAAAAAAATTCATAGTGTATTACCCTTAAAATATAGACTTATATACTTCACTCTGTGCACAACACAAAACACATCAAAATTGTGCAAATTAAATTAAATTAATTAAATATCAATCCAAATAAATAATGAATAAAAATTAAAAAAAATAAAAACCAAAAACGTGAAAAATCGTGATCACTCCAACCACAAGTGAATAGTGATACTAGGTACTAGTACCCTTTAAACTCCAGCCAAAAGTGATACCAAGTACCATTACCCTCTTCCAATATTTTCAGGCATAAACTGACATAAAGAAACGGTATCTCTCAATCCTTCATTTTCAGGGGTATTCCTCATGCAAGTAAAGAAAGGCTCTTTAGGCAGGATCCATAAAAAGGAACAGATTTTAATAGAAACTTACATATAAAACAGGGATATCCAGCTTCCAGCACTAATCATTAAAATCCTAGGTTGAAAACCACATGTTTCCAACCAACAAAATGGCCACGGCGACACTTCCGGTTAGCGTGTGTGCGTGATGACGTCACTCCTCTAACGCGTTTCGTCACTTCCGGACTTCGTCTGAAGGGATACCGACGTCCCATTGGCCTCTCCTTAAATCCTACTGTCTCTCAATGGGATGAGGCTATCTCCGCCATTTTGGATGAGGGAAAATATCACAAAACCCCATCTCACTCACTACAGACCTGCAAATACCGGATAACTTCTTTAAAATCATATTCATATGTCACACATGATTACTATACACTCCACACCTCTCCAGATATAAACCCATCTAGCCTATACACTATACATATATCAAACCTATCTTCTTACCCATATACAATACTAACATATTTATTTCATAACTAGATAATCCACCCAATCTAAATATACCTCCAAATAGAATACAATAGATTTAAATAAAATTAAATAAAACTCCTAAATAATTTAATTAAATATATATTAAATATATTAACCATACTAGGTACATCAAATATATCAAAAATACCAAATACTCCCTCTAGTGGTCATTCTAAATATAACCCTTTCTACAATATTACAATACTGATCCTTTTTATCATACACATTAAAATATACCAATCTGCACATACAATAAATTCAAAAACCCCAATGACTACAGTAATTTATTACTGACAAATGCCCTTATTAATATAACCACCGCTCATGATATTTAAATAAAATCAATAAAATATAAAAGTATAAATAAAAATAGAAAAAATATATATAAAAATATATATAAAAATAGAAAAAATATATATAAAAAACCTACTCCTTCAGACTCCAATAGAAATTATTTAGCCCCATATTTTTATCTATCTGAAATAAAACAATTTAAATCTAACTCTATATTTAATCCCTTAGGTTTTAATGCATTTAGCCGAAAGATCCAAAACGTTTCCTTCTGTGACAGTTTCTGGACTCTATTGCCCCCTCTCTAATGTCCTTCCACAGTGTCAATTCCACAAAATTTCAACAAGCTCGGATCTGAATTGTGGAATTCCTTAAAATGTCTCGAGACACTGTGATCTTTTTTACCTTTTATGATATTCCTGACATGTTCTTCAAGTCTCACACATAAATTCCTTTTGGTTCTCCCTATATACTGCAATTGGCACGGACATTCCAGCATATATGTAACGTACCTTGTATCACATGTAATAAATTGTTTTATAACAACCTCCTCTCCAGTAGAGCAGGACCTAAAAGATGGGATCTTCCTATTCCTAATTTTAGGAATTCTACATATCCTGCATTTTTTGCAAGGATAGAATCCTTTTAGATCAAACATTTTGCTGCCCGTTTTCTTTGGTGGGGAAATTACTCCTTTAACCAGGGTGCTTCTTAAATTATTTGTTTTCCTATATATAAAAGTTGGTTTCTTTGGTAAAACTAGACCCAGGACATTATCTTTCTGCAGTATTGGCCAATGTCTTATAAAGACCTTTTCAATTTCTTTAAACTGACAATTAAACCGTGAAATGAACGCATACTCTATTCTTGTATTATTCTCCTCTTTCATTTTCAATTTTTTCTTGACTTTTCCATCCCCTAAATAATTCTGACTAATTTTAAATCTCACATCCTCTAATTTATTTGGGTTATAACCCTTAGATAAAAACCTCTCTTTAATAACATTGGATTGTGCTATATAGTCCTCTAATCTAGAACAATTTCTCATGATTCTTGTAAACCGTCCTTTCGGTATACCTTGTAACCATTGGGGATGGTGACAACTAGTCATAGGAATGTATCCATTTCTATCAGTATCTTTAAAATAAGTTTTAAAACATAATTTATTATTAAATTTAAAAATGGTAAGATCCAAAAAATTGGCCGATTCATTACTGATATTATGCGTAAATTCCAACTCATAATCATTAGTCCCGATAAACCTCAGAAACCCTAATAAACTCTTCTCTGTTCCCTCCCAGATTACCAAAATGTCGTCAATATATCTTTTCCATATTTTCAACCCCTCCCAACTTTTACCATAGATTTCTTTCTCCTCCCATTTCGCTAAAAAAATATTGGCCAGACTCGGGGCGAATTTGGCGCCCATTGCAACACCCTTCTTTTGCTCATAATAATCTCCATTGTACCAAAAATAATTCTTTCCCATTGTAAATTCCAATAATTGGATAATGAATTTTCTCTGTTTGATGTGCAAATCAGTATAATTTAACAAGGCCCACTTAATAGCTTCTACTCCATCCTTATGCTTAATACTAGTATATAGGGAGTTTACGTCTATGGTGACTAAATACATTCCTTGAGTACTTTCCATTCCTTCCAATAAGCTGATAACATCCTGACTGTCTTTCAAATATGACGGCATACTTTTAACCACTGGTTGCAAATAAAAATCGATATATTGTCCCACCCTTGAATGTATCGAACCAATCCCATTAATGATGGGTCTACCAGGAGGTTCTACCAAGCTTTTATGAATTTTCGGTAATATATACATATATGGTATCTTACAAGATGAAGGAACCAAATATAGAGCTTCTTTTTCATTAATAATCTTATCTTCCTCTGCTTTTTTTACTAATTTCTGGAGCTGTTTTTTATATAAAGCAATTGGATTTTTTGAAATCTTCACATATGTTTCAGTATCACTTAAAATACGATCCATTTCATTTTCATATTTCATCCTATCCATTATTACCACCCCTCCACCCTTGTCCGCCGGTCTAATAATAATATTTTTCTTTTT
The DNA here is from genome assembly GCF_062004578.1 of Staurois parvus. Classification (NCBI taxonomy): domain Eukaryota; kingdom Metazoa; phylum Chordata; class Amphibia; order Anura; family Ranidae; genus Staurois; species Staurois parvus. The sequence goes on from NW_028317945.1 coordinate 7,071,934, forward strand.
CTTAAGAGCAACCAAACCTTGATGAATAGATTCTTCCTCCCTAAAATTACGTACATTTACTTCATATAAGTCATCAACTACCATTTGCTTAAATACTTCTATATTCATATTCCTCGAATTCGCCGGATTAAAAGTAGACTTATTCTTTAAGTTACTATAGACATATTTAGACCTCGGCATGGGGTTTACAGTACGCGTAGGGCCTGGTAGAGAAGCAAAGTATTTTTTAATATTTAATTTTCTAATATATTTATTTATATCGATGTTTGTCTCAAACTTATTTAGATTCGATTTCGGGGCAAACTTTAGACCTTTATCCAACACCAAAATTTCATTTTCTGTCAAGGAAACTGAACTCAAATTATAAATACCTTCTCCTATCCTTCGTTCCTCTTTCTTTTGTTTATATTCCCTTTGTCCTGTATTTGATCTCCTACATAATAGTTCTGGAGACCGCTTCCTTCGTCCTCTCTTGGGGCATAATTTTCCACCCATTCTCTCCTTTGATAGTGGGGGGGATTCCTCGGTCCTCCCCCTCCCCATTGGGGTTGATAGAATGGTCTCATAAATGGTGGTGGGACCGGGGGACGACCTCTGTAGTTCCTCTGAAAAAAATTTCCCCTTCCTCTATTCCTATTTGGACTATAATAATTACCTCTCGGGCTATAATAGTCGTTCCAGCCCTCTAGAGGCTGAAACCTGTTTTGTACCGGGATATTGTATGCCTGATTAACTGAATTCTTAGGTTTAGGATTATCTCTCCCCGACACTACTTTGGGTTCCACTTTCCTCCCTGGGATTGATAGACTATCCTTATTCCTGTTTTGACCCTGGGAGGTCTGTTCCTGTATTGACCTATTCCTTACACTATCTTCCGATAATGATTTAGCTGGTGATGATTCAGTTGATTAACAATTCAAAAAAGTAGCCGATTCTTGCCATTTGTAAATCTTATTCGCCTGATAATCACCCATATCTCTGACGAATTTTTTATGTTTCTTTCTCTTAATTTCCCCATCTTTCTTATTAAGCTGTTCCTGTAAGGTCTGAAATAAACCATTTAGATCCCTTTTATCTTTGAATTCTTCCACCTTCTTTTTCATCTCTTCTAATTTTATTTCTACTGTCCTTAATTTTCTCTTTTTCCTCTCTATTAACATAATGAGTAATTGTTCCTCACATGTGTGAAAGAATTTCTTCCACTCAGTTAAAAAATCTTCATCATTGAGCCCATCATTGGGAATCAAATCCCATCTTAATCTCTATATTTGGTTCCTTCATCTTGTAAGATACCATATATGTATATATTACCGAAAATTCATAAAAGCTTGGTAGAACCTCCTGGTAGACCCATCATTAATGGGATTGGTTCGATACATTCAAGGGTGGGACAATATATCGATTTTTATTTGCAACCAGTGGTTAAAAGTATGCCGTCATATTTGAAAGACAGTCAGGATGTTATCAGCTTATTGGAAGGAATAGAAAGTACTCAAGGAATGTATTTAGTCACCATAGACGTAAACTCCCTATATACTAGTATTAAGCATAAGGATGGAGTAGAAGCTATTAAGTGGGCCTTGTTAAATTATACTGATTTGCACATCAAACAGAGAAAATTCATTATCCAATTATTGGAATTTACAATGGGAAAGAATTATTTTTGGTACAATGGAGATTATTATGAGCAAAAGAAGGGTGTTGCAATGGGCGCCAAATTCGCCCCGAGTCTGGCCAATATTTTTTTAGCGAAATGGGAGGAGAAAGAAATCTATGGTAAAAGTTGGGAGGGGTTGAAAATATGGAAAGGATATATTGATGACATTTTGGTAATCTGGGAGGGAACAGAGAAGAGTTTATTAGGGTTTCTGAGGTTTATCGGGACTAATGATTATGAGTTGGAATTTACGCATAATATCAGTAATGAATCGGCCAATTTTTTGGATCTTACCATTTTTAAATTTAATAATAAATTATGTTTTAAAACTTATTTTAAAGATACTGATAGAAATGGATACATTCCTATGACTAGTTGTCACCATCCCCAATGGATACAAGGTATACCGAAAGGACGGTTTACAAGAATCATGAGAAATTGTTCTAGATTAGAGGACTATATAGCACAATCCAATGTTATTAAAGAGAGGTTTTTATCTAAGGGTTGTGACCCAAATAAATTAGAGGATGTGAGATTTAAAATTAGTCAGAATTATTTAGGGGATGGAAAAGTCAAGAAAAAATTGAAAATGAAAGAGGAGAATAATACAAGAATAGAGTATGCGTTCATTTCACGGTTTAATTGTCAGTTTAAAGAAATTGAAAAGGTCTTTATAAGACATTGGCCAATACTGCAGAAAGATAATGTCCTGGGTCTAGTTTTACCAAAGAAACCAACTTTTATATATAGGAAAACAAATAATTTAAGAAGCACCCTGGTTAAAGGAGTAATTTCCCCACCAAAGAAAACGGGCAGCAAAATGTTTGATCTAAAAGGATTCCATCCTTGCAAAAAATGCAGGATATGTAGAATTCCTAAAATTAGGAATAGGAAGATCCCATCTTTTAGGTCCTGCTCTACTGGAGAGGAGGTTGTTATAAAACAATTTATTACATGTGATACAAGGTACGTTACATATATGCTGGAATGTCCGTGCCAATTGCAGTATATAGGGAGAACCAAAAGGAATTTATGTGTGAGACTTGAAGAACATGTCAGGAATATCATAAAAGGTAAAAAAGATCACAGTGTCTCGAGACATTTTAAGGAATTCCACAATTCAGATCCGAGCTTGTTGAAATTTTGTGGACTTGACACTGTGGAAGGACATTAGAGAGGGGGCAATAGAGTCCAGAAACTGTCACAGAAGGAAACGTTTTGGATCTTTCGGCTAAATGCATTAAAACCTAAGGGATTAAATATAGAGTTAGATTTAAATTGTTTTATTTCAGATAGATAAAAATATGGGGCTAAATAATTTCTATTGGAGTCTGAAGGAGTAGGTTTTTTATATATATTTTTTCTATTTTTATATATATTTTTATATATATTTTTTCTATTTTCTATTTTTATTTATACTTTTACATTTTATTGATTTTATTTAAATATCATGAGCGGTGGTTATATTAATAAGGGCATTTGTCAGTAATAAATTACTGTAGTCATTGGGGTTTTTGAATTTATCGTATGTGCAGATTGGTATATTTTAATGTGTATGATAAAAAGGATCAGTATTGTAATATTGTAGAAAGGGTTATATTTAGAAGGACCACTAGAGGGTGTATTTGGTATTTTTTATATATTTGATGTACCTAGTATGGTTAATATATTTAATATATATTTAATTAAATTATTTAGGAGTTTTATTTAATTTTATTTAAATCTATTGTATTCTATTTGGAGGTATATTTAGATTGGGTGGATTATCTAGTTATGAAATAAATATGTTAGTATTGTATATGGGTAAGAAGATAGGTTTGATATATGTATAGTGTATAGGCTAGATGGGTTTATATCTGGAGAGGTGTGGAGTGTATAGTAATCATGTGTGACATATGAATATGATTTTAAAGAAGTTATCCGGTATTTGCGGGTCTGTAGTGAGTGAGATGGGGTTTTGCGATATTTTCCCTCATCCAAAATGGCGGAGATAGCCTCATCCCATTGAGAGACAGTAGGATTTAAGGAGAGGCCAATGGGACGTCGGTATCCCTTCAGACGAAGTCCGGAAGTGACGAAACGCGATAGGGGAGTGACGTCATCACGCACACACGCTAACCGGAAGTGTCGCCGCGGCCATTTTGTTGGTTGGAAACATGTGGTTTTCAACCTAGGATTTGAATGATTAGTGCTGGAAGCTGGATATCCCTGTTTTATATGTAAGTTTCTATTAAAATCTGTTCCTTTTTATGGATCCTGCCTAAAGAGCCTTTCTTTACTTGCATGAGGAATACCCCTGAAAATGAAGGATTGAGAGATACCGTTTCTTTATGTCAGCTTATGCCTGAAAATATTAGAAGAGGGTAATGGTACTTGGTATCACTTTTGGCTGGAGTTTAAAGGGTACTAGTACCTAGTATCACTATTCACTTGTGGTTGGAGTGATCACGATTTTTCACATTTTTGGTTTTTATTTTTTTAAATTTTTATTCATTATTTATTTGGATTGATATTTAATTAATTTAATTTAATTTGCACAATTTTGATGTGTTTTGTGTTGTGCACAGAGTGAAGTATATAAGTCTATATTTTAAGGGTAATACACTATGAATTTTTTTCTTTTCTTTTTTCTTTGAGGTTATCACGGAGTATTTTGAATCGTTTTTGCTTCACTGGATTTATAAGAAAATATTTTTGGAAATAATTTTTGGGACTTGGACACTTTGGGGTTTACTAATATATTTTTAGATATATATATTTATTCTATTTACTTGGAATTATGTGTGGTTTTATTTAAACATATTATATTTGGAGGTATTTTGGGGGATTTATATGTGTATCACAAAAATAATTTATTAGATTGTATACTTTCTAGGGAGAAAGTAGTGTTTTGTGGTAGGGGTGTAACATAGGAGTTTATTAATTGATCAAATGACAAGGTGTCAGGAATGGACTTGCCAATAATGGTGGGACTCACCTGCCTTGTGGGCTGCAGTACCAGGGCTGGCCAGCGGGTGCTCTCAGCAATCAGAGACTCAACCCTGCAGTCAGCCAAACACCTGAAGCTGATTACGGAGGTGTATTTAAGGGATGGCCAGACCTGCAGTCTGGGCCTTGGTGTGTGTTTTCCATGGGCCCCTGTATCTTGTTACCTGCATTCCTGTTCCTGTTCCTGCCTGACTGACTCGTTGCCGACCCTGCCTGATCCTGACCTCTGCTGACTTCTCCTGTTTGATCCCTGGCTTGTGACCCCGACCATTCTCTGCCTGACCCCCTGTACCTACCTGCCCGTTAGTTGCTGTACCCGGCTCGTGACCTGACTACTCTCTGCCTGCTCCTCCTGTTCCTACCTGCCCGATTGTTATTGACCCGGCCTGCCTGACTACGCTTGCATTGTATGTATTGTTATCTGTGGGTGGTTTGGTTTGTTTGCACTGTGTTTATGTTTTAGTATTGCACTGCGTTTTGTATTGTTAGTATCAATAAATTATATTGTTTATAACATATCTGAAGCCTGAGTTTCCCTGCGTCAGTTCACATACCTCTGGTCATACCCGGAGCCCTGACACAAGGCTTTTTGAGGACCTTGGAAAACTGAGCGCCAGCCCTGTGGTTGTGGCCTACCCCATGTCCAGGAGCCATGAGGTAATGGAGCATCCGGAAAGGGGCCGCTGTCTAACTATCATGGACCTGAGCAGGGGGGATGGGCCACCATCTCGAACGCAGGAGGCTCAGGACAAGCCAGCCTTCACTACCCCATGTGGCTTGCATGAATTCACAGGAAAGCTAGTTGGGGTTGAGAACACACCAACCACCTCCCCAGGGGTCAGGAATGACCTGCAATACGGAATGGAACTGGGTGCAGTTGCCCACTTTAGGGGCCTTGCGGTGTTCGGCCCTGTCTGGGAAGAGCAACTTGGGCCCCTGTCACTAGTCAGGAACCAACCGTGTCTAGTCTGACAGTCGAGAATGGTAACTGTCAGAGGGGCATGTCAGGGGTTCAGTTTTAGAAACCACCAGTAGGAAGAGACCCCCAGAGGTCTGAGCATGGGGAGCCTGAGGCAGCTGCGGCCTGGCCTACTCCCCAGGCCAAACAACAGGTTATGTCATTCATGGGTGCAGCTGACTATGGTAAGGTGCCTGGGTGCAACCATCATGGCTCGGCTGGACCTGTGACTGACCTGGCAGACAGGAAGCTGGCGAAACTGGTGTCCTGAATGCTAGCAGGTAATGAGGAATGTTCATCTTGGATGGAGGTACCTGTGGACCCATCAGGGAGGCAAGTTCCAGAATTCGCCACTACCTTTGGGCCAGATGTAGTCCTAGGCCTGAGGAAGAAGATGGGAGAGGGAAATCTCCTTCTCTACCTCGACAAGAAGCTACATATTAATATGTTAGCAGGTGACACCCCTGAGCAGAAGTGTTTTGTGAACAGGTGGGCACCCCGGCAGTCGCCACGGTATTCGGATAGCCACAGCCGACTGGTGCCCACCCGTGACCACTCACTTGGTCGGCACAGCAGTGTTGCCGGGGAGAAATGATTCCTGTTCAGAAGGAACTTGGTTCTCCCGCAGTGCAGCGGTACCAGGTTGACCCACGGTGAACCTCTGGGCAGAGGTCGGTTGCGTCAGGAGGGAAATTGTAGTTCCCTCCAATGCAACCACCTGAGGGGGAGGTGTCGCAAACGTGCGCACCAGAGACTGACGCAGACTGCCATTTTGTTAAGAGTAGGCATGTCATTCCCTCATTCTTCCCCCCCCCTCTCACTCTGAGAGGCACAGTGACAGATGTGTGTGTGTGTTAAAAGTGTCACAGGCCAGATCCCAGCAGGGAGCCACGAGGTGCCTCACTGTCCCAAGAGCCTGTGCCATTTCACACCTCGGAAGAGATAAGGCAAGTTTTCTCCAGAGTTGAGAGAGATTCTAACCTCATAAAACTTAACTCAGCGTAGGTCACAGAATCAGATAACCTCGGTTAAAACCATTGTCACATATCTTGGAATATGAGGGACTTACATAAAAACCGAACATATCGTCAGATGGACGATGAGCAGGTGAACAGTTTGATGGGTCACTCGGACACACAGGAAAGCAGAAAAATAGATCTCGCGAACCGTTCAGTGTACACTTTCATAATTCATATCTAATCAATCCTCAGACTTGTCTGCATAATAATCTACCCGTGGGTAGAATGTCACTTGTGCAAAGGAAAAGTTATGAGCCCAAATAGGAACTACACAAGATTTTGGCTCTAGTTTAGGTCGACACCCAGACCTCCACGCCTACACTGGGTATTGGTCCGTGTCGTCAGAGACACCCCCTGCTGGGGAACTACAAATTGGGCTGTCAGGCCTAAGAGAAAAAGTTGAAGATATCTCCCATTTTTAAAATCAATGCCACCTGGGGAGACACGTTGTCAAGGTCCTACCTTTTCCCTGAGGTTATGTTACTCCATGTGCTGGCGTCCATCTTGGATTCTGCTGTGCATGGTGGGAATCCTTTTATGCCTTCAGGTCTCTGAGGTCCACCCCCCAGAGGGGCGTGGCTGATGACATATAAGCCTGTGGCCCGCACATGCTCTTTGCACTTGTGTCTTTGTGTTGCTATTACTCTGTTCTGACTCTCGTGACTCTCCTGGTATCTGATTCGGCTTGTGATTTGACTATTCTTTGTATTCTCCTTTGATCTGACCCTCTGTTGCTGAACCCGGCTCGTGACCTGTGATTCTCGTCTGCTGTCCTGTACTGTTTTGTCCTGTTGTTGTTGACCCCGGCCTGTCTGACTACTCTTTTGTCTCTTCCACCAGCTACACGCCATTGGCGGCGGCCATTACCGCAGCTGAGGTGTCTCGGGGGACGCGACCTGGTTCCTGGCTGTGTCAAGTCCATCCCCACCATCAGGGGCCCTGGTGAAGGGCAGCCTGGGACTTAGACTCCGCGCCCTGAGGGACTTCGGTCTGTGGGTGGTGGTTGTCGTCAGCCAGTGCGTTACATTGTTAGGCCTGCCTGTCCGTTCCTCGGCTCCTGCCCTGACATTACACAAGTGCCATGAACCCTGACGGTGCAGGCACGCCTTCGCTCCCAACGCTAGTCGCCAGACTCGATCAACAGGATCACCTGTTGGATCAGTTCGCTCAGGCGTTGCAAACTCTGCTTGCACGCACTGCACACCTTGCTCCTGGTGCTATTAGGCCGGTAGTCACTCCGGTGGTCTCTCCCGCTGCTTCTCCGCCACCTCGGCGGCTGCATCAGCGGCACCCATAGGTATGACTGGTTCTGCCCCTCTTCCACAGCGCTTTGGGGGTGAGCCGAGTCAGTGTCATGGGTTCCTCAACCAGGTGGGTATTTATTTTGAATTAATACCCCACGCCTTCCCGTCTGAGAGGTCAAAGGTTGGGTTCCTAATTTCACTACTCTCAGACAAGGCCTTGGCCTGGGCAAATCCCTTATGGGAGAGGAACGACCCGGTGATTCAAGATTTTTCCGGTTTTGTCGATGCCTTCCGTAGGGTATTCGACGTACCGGCTCGTTCCGCCTCGGCGGCCAAGCTGCTCATGACCATGCATCAGGGTTCACGGACTGTGGCCGAGTACGCCATAGAGTTTCGTACCCTGGCGGCAGAGGTCGGTTGGAACAATGAGGCTCTGGTGGCTGCGTTTTCCCATGGTCTTTCTGACACACTGAAGGACGAGATTGCAGCTAAGGAACTGCCTGTGGTGTTGGAGGAGCTCATCTCTTTCCTGATCCTGATTGACACCAGGCTCAGGGAGAGGCCTTCACTCAAGGAACGCCTGCGGAGGCCTTCCAATCGACTGGCACCTGCGTTTTCTGTCCCACCCGTTCCTCCCTCTCCTCCCACGCCTCCTGGGGATAGATTGTCTGGTGGTGAGCCCATGCAGCTGGGGTTTGCTCGCCTTTCCGAGGGAGAGCGGGCCGCTCGGCATCGGGAGGGTCGCTGCCTGTACTGTGGTCTTGGTGGGCACTTTCGGCAGTCCTGTCCGGTCCGTCCGGGAAACGCTCGCACCTTAGATCCTGTCGGGGACAGATCTTGGGTGGAGTCTCCTCGTCCCCGGCGTTCCGCAGAGATAAGCCACTGATCACCGTTGTCCTCTCTTGGGCGGAGGGCTCGGTGACGGCCCAGGCGTTGGTAGATTCTGGGGCCGGCGGGTTGTTTATAGACAGCTCGTTTGCTGCCCAGCACTCCATTCCCCTGCAGGCTCGAGTTACCCCATTGGTTCTCGAGGCGATAGATGGCAGGCCCCTGCAAGCACCGCAGGTTACCCACGAGACTGTGCCAGTGGAAGTAGCTATTGGGGCTGTTCACAGGGAGTTGGCCTGTTTCCAGGTGATTTCTTCTCCACACTATTCGGTGGTTTTGGGGTATCCCTGGCTCCAGATGCACAATCCAACCTTCAATTGGCAAACAGCCGAGATTCTCTCGTGGTCTCCACAGTGTGGGGCCGGGTGCATCCGTGGGCCGGTTAAGGTGTTGTGTGCCTCCTCGGACTCTGCATTGCCCACTGATTATGGGGAGTACCAGGACATGTTTGATAAGGTACGCGCTGGTGCCTTACCTGCTCATCGTTCTTACGACTGCGCCATATCCTTGCAACCCGGTGCCACTCCTCCGCGTGGCAGGGTGTATCCTCTCTTGGTTGCGGAGAATAAGGCCATGGAGGAGTACGTTGCGGATGCGCTTTCCCAGGGGCACATTCGTAAGTCTACTTCCCCAGCAGGAGCGGGCTTTTTCTTTGTAAAGAAGAAGGGTGGTGAATTGAGGCCTTGCATCGATTATAGGGGTCTTAATCGAATCACCACTAAGAATGCCTACCCGATTCCCTTGATTACTGAGTTGTTCGACCGCCTTAAGGGGGCAACAGTCTTTACCAAACTTGACCTTAGGGCGGCTTACAACCTCGTACGGATCAAACAGGGGGATGAGTGGAAGACCGCGTTTAACACCAGAACCGGTCACTACGAATACCTGGTGATGCCCTTCGGGTTGTGTAACGCGCCTGCAGTTTTTCAGGAATTCATAAATGATGTCCTTCGTGACTTGTTGCAGCAGTGCGTGGTAGTTTACTTGGATGACATCCTGGTTTACTCTGCCTCCATGGAGTCCCATATCCAGGATGTCAAGCAGGTGCTGCAACGATTACGTGAGAACGAACTTTTTTGTAAACTTGAGAAGTGCGAATTCCATCAATCCCAAGTTGCCTTTTTAGGCTACATTATTTCTGCGGAGGGATTCTCCATGGACCCTCAGAAGGTTTTGGCGGTTCTGCAGTGGCCTCGTCCCAATGGTCTTCGGCCCATTCAGCGCTTTTTGGGTTTTGCCAACTACTATCGGAAGTTCATCCGGAACTTCTCCACGCTGGCAAAGCCTCTCTCAGACCTAACCAAGAAGGACAGTAATCCTCACGAGTGGCCACCCGAGGCCATCGTAGCTTTCGAGGCTCTGAAATCCGCCTTCCCGTCGGCTCCGATACTGTCTCATCCCAATCCTGGATTGCCCTTCGTCCTTGAGGTTGATGCATCCAAGACGGGAGTAGGCGCTCTCCTGTCTCAACGTCGGTCGCCTGATGGACCCCTACTTCCCTGTGGGTTCTACTCCAGGAAGCTTTCCTCTGCAGAGTGCAACTACCAGATTGGAGATAGAGAGTTGTTGGCAATCATTCTGGCTCTCAAGGAATGGAGGCACCTGCTTGAGGGCTCCGCGGTTCCGGTCCTCATTCTTACCGACCATAAGAACCTGACTTATCTTTTGGAGGCCAAAAGATTGACACCCCGCCAGGCCAGATGGGCTCTGTTCTTGTCACGCTTCAACTATGTGGTTTCCTATTTGCCTGGTTCCAAGAATGTCAGGGCTGATGCGTTATCACAGCAATACTCTGAGTTGTCCAGGGAAGACTCTGAGCCAATCTCAGTTATTCCTCCAGATCAGATCCTGGCTGCCATTCGCACCAGTCTGACCTCTCCTCTTGGGGAGCAGATTTTGGCGGCTCAATCTGATGCTCCTCCCGGGAGGCCGGAGGGTAGATGTTTTGTACCCGAGGGATTGCGCACCCGCCTGCTGCGTACCTACCATAACGCCAAAACTGCCGGGCATCCGGGGAAGAACCAGCTGTGTTGGGTCGTCTCTCGCTTATTGTGGTGGCCAACCCTCCATGCCGACATTGCCTCTTATGTAGCGGCATGTTCGATCTGTGCCCAGAATAAGTCTCCACGGAATCTCCCTTTGGGTCTTCTGCAACCCGTTCCCAATGGGGAGCGTCCTTGGTCACACCTAGGTATGGACTTTATTGTAGACCTCCCGGTGTCTCGGGGTCATATGGTCATCCTCATGATCGTCGATCGGTTTTCCAAGATGTGCCATTGCATTCCACTCAGGAAATTACCAACAGCGCAAGAACTGGCCACGGTCTTTTCCAGGGAGATTTTTCGCCTGCATGGGTTGCCTAAGGTGATTGTCTCGGACCGCGGGAGTCAGTTCGTGTCCAGATTCTGGCACGCCTTCTGCTCCCAGTTGGGTATTAGTCTCTCCTTTTCCTCAGCCTACCACCCGCAGTCCAATGGGGCTGCGGAGCGTTCCAATCAGGCCTTAGAACAATTCCTTCGGTGTTATATTTCAGACCATCAGGACGATTGGGCCGATCTCCTGCCTTGGGCAGAGTTTGCCAGGAACTCGGCGGTCAACTCCTCCTCCGGGATGTCTCCCTTCATGGCCAACTATGGGTTCCAACCCGTGGTATTACCTGAGAGGTTCTCACCACAGGACATTCCGGCTGTGGAGAACCATCTTGCTGCCCTGCGTTCTTCATGGGGGCAGATCCAGAGGGCCTTGAGGGACTCAGCTCAGCGCCAGAAGTTCCAGGCTGATCGCAGACGGTTGCCCGCTCCTTCATACCAGGTTGGCGATCGGGTGTGGTTGTCTACTCGCAACCTCAATCTTCGGGTGCCCACACCCAAACTAGCTCCCCGTTTTGTCGGTCCTTTCCGCATTCTCCGCAAAGTGAATCCGGTGGCCTATGCCCTTGCCCTTCCGTCTGGGATGCGGATCTCCAATATCTTTCATGTTTCCCTGTTGAAACCTCTGATTTGCAATCGCTTCACTACCTCTCTGCCTCGGCCCCGTCCTGTCCGGGTTGATGGTCATGAGGAGTATGAGATGAGCCGGATCCTGGACTCGATTGGTGCGCGGTCGATTACAGTTCCTGGTTCATTGGCGCGGTTATGGTCCTGAGGAGCGTTCCTGGGTTCCTTCCGCGGATGTCCATGCTCCTGCCCTCCTCCGCGCTTTTCATACCCGCTTTCCTCAGAAACCTTTTGTTGAGCCGCGGAGGGGGAGGGGCCCTTGAGGAGGAGGTACTGTCAAGGTCCTACCTTTTCCCTGAGGTTATGTTACTCCATGTGCTGGCGTCCATCTTGGATTCTGCTGTGCATGGTGGGAATCCTTTTATGCCTTCAGGTCTCTGAGGTCCACCCCCCAGAGGGGCGTGGCTGATGACATATAAGCCTGTGGCCCGCACATGCTCTTTGCACTTGTGTCTTGTGTCTTTGTGTTGCTATTACTCTGTTCTGACTCTCGTGACTCTCCTGGTATCTGATTCGGCTTGTGATTTGACTATTCTTTGTATTCTCCTTTGATCTGACCCTCTGTTGCTGAACCCGGCTCGTGACCTGTGATTCTCGTCTGCTGTCCTGTACTGTTTTGTCCTGTTGTTGTTGACCCCGGCCTGTCTGACTACTCTTTTGTCTCTTCCACCAGCTACACGCCATTGGCGGCGGCCATTACCGCAGCTGAGGTGTCTCGGGGGCCGCGACCTGGTTCCTGGCTGCGTCAAGTCCATCCCCACCATCAGGGGCCCTGGTGAAGGGCAGCCTGGGACTTAGACTCCGCGCCCTGAGGGACTTCAGTCTGTGGGTGGTGGTTGTCGTCAGCCAGTGCGTTACATTGTTAGGCCTGCCTGTCCGTTGCTCGGCTCCTGCCCTGACACACGTGCTCTCTTGCTCTGAAACTTGGATCTGCTAACCCAAGACTTTGGCAAGTACCTTAACCCTTTCACCTCCCTCTGATATCTCTTTGCTGTGTTATGGTTCTTTGTATGTTTATATATATTGTGACAGTAGGCAGGTGAAATCACCTGGTTGCGTCCTGGATGGACAATATATTTGTCCGAGGTTCAGGGTTTATGGGGATTTGTACCACTAGAGGGAAGTGCTGAGTCCTTCAGCACTGAGATAATGAGCCCAGCTGAAGGTAGTGGGCTCATTAACACCTGTATAAAGCTTCCCAGAGTGCTTAGGGAGTGGCTCCACCCTGGAACCAGATCTGTGCCTGAACTGTCTGGGGAGCTGACCTGTTATCTGTGTGCAGAGAGACCAAAGCCTGTGTGGCTAACCTCCCAGTACTAGCAACTAGGTATAGCAGCAGGCTGTACCTAGTGGGTAGCTAGGGAAAAGCTGTTGTTGCAGTAAGTAGCCAAGTTGGCCAGGATTTATTTTGATGTTTCTTTTTGGTTTATCATTTTTTCTGTAAATATTGTAAATAAATTGCACCTGTTTGTTTTCACCTCCACTATTGTTGTGCTGTGCCTATCTTTTTGTGTTGTGCACCCATCCAGGGGGTCACACACACCCGCTGCCGAGCTAACCTTGTTACATATGGTGGAGGACGGCGGGCAGTTGTGGTAACTAAAGGCCAGCATGGAGGAGATAATCAGACAGTTGGCTCTGGCAAATGCCAATCAACAACAGGCAAATGCCAATCAACAGCAGGCAAATGCAAGTTTCCAGCAGAGCATTGCAGCCCAGCAGAAGGCCTTGGAACAAGCAGAGGTCCGCCATAGGGAATTGCTGGTGCAACAGGACCAGAAACACCAGCAACAAATTGAGGCTGTTTTGAAGCAGCTCCAGCAGAGGCAGCAGACTGAGGCTGGTGATGATTCTGGTAAAACACCATCATTTTCTGTGGGCCGTTTATTGCCAAAAATGACCGGAGAGGATGATCCAGAGGTGTTTCTAACCACCTTTGAAAGGACTGCTGAAAGGGAAAAGTGGCCTAAAGAACAGTGGGCTGGATTGATGGCCCCATTATTAACTGGAGAGTCGCAAAAAGCTTACTATGACCTGGAGCCGGACCAAGCCAAAAACTATGATGTGCTAAAAGTGGAAATTTTGGCCCGGTTGGGTGTTACCCTCGCTGTCCGTGCTCAGCGGGTACATAATTGGACTTTTCGGCTTGGGAAACCTCCCAGGTCACAGATGTATGATCTCATTCACCTGAGCAGGAAGTGGCTGCAGCCAGAGACTTTGACCGCCCCAAAAATTGTGGAACGTGTCGTCATGGATCGGTTCCTAAGGTCTCTGCCTAATACTATTCAAAAGTGGGTCAGCCATGGAGACCCAGAAACTGCAGACAAGCTGGTGGATCTAGTGGAGAGATACTTGGCTACTGAGAACCTGACCTCTTCTTCCAGAGACTCACGGACTTTCCACCCTAAGACCAGACCATCCCCAGCAGTGGGTAAGATGACTACAAGGGGTGAGGGTGGAGAGAGTGAGAGGGTGGGAGTATTACCCAATGTCTGGCAAGAGCGGCCAGGAAGGCCAAGGCCACAAGAAGTGGTGAAAAAAATTATTTGTTACCGCTGCCGGCAAGAGGGACACATTGCAGCCAATTGCCCAGTGGTGGATGAGCCTATGCAGTGTGACTTTCTGAGCAATAGACGTCAGTCGCTGTTTGCGACAGTGGTATGCACGGCCAGCCCGGGCACTGAGAAACATTTGTGCAAAATGACTGTTAATGGAAATAATATTGTGGGGTTGCTGGATTCAGGTAGCCTGGTAACCTTGATAAGAGAGGAGATGGTCACTACAAAGGTCTCTGGGCATAAAAAGGTGGCAGTGATTTGTGTGCATGGGGACACTAGGGAGTATCCCGTGGCTACTGTGTTTTTTGAGACCCCCAAAGGTAACCTGTCTCATCAGGTAGGATTGGTACCTCATTTACCACATGATGCCATTGTGGGGAGGGATTTTCCAAAATTCTGGGAACTCTGGGATTGTTCTGACCCCCCCACTGTCTCCCCTGCAGACCAGGAAGGTGAATCCCAGAAAGCGTCTGAGTGTGGTGAGGTCTCTCCCAAGTTCCCCTTGTCGGTACTAGCTGGAGAGACCCAAGGAACTGGGGAGGAGCCCGCCTCCTCAGATGAAAATCTGCCGGTTGTGGATTTCTCGGACTTAGAGGTGCATAGGGAAAATTTTGCCACCGAACAACTGAAAGACCCCACGCTGATAAAAGCCCGGGAAAATTTAGTAAAAGTAGATGGCCAACTAGTGAGTCCTGAGAAAACTGCTGCTTATCCATACTTCCTTGTGGAAAGGGACCTACTCTATCGAGTTGCTCAGGGGGCAGAAGAAACCATTGAGCAACTGGTGGTGCCCAGACCTTACAGGAAGTTGGTGTTGGAGTTGGCCCATGGACACATCCTTGGGGGTCATTTGGGGGCGGAGAAAACATGGGAAAGAGTACTGCAGCGGTTCTATTGGCCTGGGGTCATTAAGGAGGTGGAAAATTACTGTTCCTCTTGCCCTGTGTGTCAGAAGTCGGCCCCTATGCCCCATTTCTGTAGTCCACTGGTACCTCTTCCCATCATTGAGGTCCCCTTTGAAAGGATTGCCATGGATTTGGTAGGTCCGCTGGTGAAATCCGCTAGGGGGCATCAGTACCTGTTGGTCATACTCGACTATGCCACCCGCTATCCAGAAGCAATTCCACTCCGAAATACCTCTGCCAAGACAATAGCTAAGGAGCTATTCCTCGTTTTCAGCCGAGTGGGTATTTCAAAGGTACTGCTGACGGACCAGGGAACCCCCTTTATGTCCCGGGTGATGAAAGAGCTGTGCAAACTGTTCAAGGTAAAACAGTTGCGCACCTCTGTGTATCATCCCCAAACTGACGGGTTGGTGGAAAGGTTCAACAAAACCCTGAAACAAATGCTAAGGAAGGTGGTAGATAAGGATGGAAGGGGTTGGGATTATTTAGTACCCTATTTGATGTTTGCCATCCGGGAGGTACCCCAGTCCTCCACAGGGTTTTCACCATTTGAGTTGCTCTATGGGAGACACCCAAGGGGGCTGTTAGATATCGCCAAGGAAACTTGGGAAAGTGAGAGTTCTCCCCATCGGAGTGTGATTGAGCACGTCGCCCAAATGCAAGATAGAATTGCCCAGGTCATGCCTATCGTAAAGGAACATTTGTCCCAAGCACAGTTAGCGCAGCAGAGGGTGTACAATCGAGGGGCCCAGACCAGGTCGTTTGCTGAAGGAGATAGAGTGCTAGTGCTAATCCCTACGGTTGAAAGCAAATTCCTGGCCAAATGGCATGGCCCATACGAGGTGATTGAGAAAGTGAGTGAGGTGAATTACAGGGTCAGACAACCAGGAAGGCGGAAACCGGAGCAGATCTACCACATTAATCTGCTAAAGGCCTGGAGGGACAGGGAATCCCTAGTTGCTGAGGGTTTGTCACCAGCGCCATCTAACTGCTTGGTTCCGGAGGTTGGAATAGCAGTCACGTTGTCTACAATTCAAAAACAGGAGGCTAAAGAGTTTGTGCTCCGCAACACAGAGGTTTTTTCTGAGCTGCCGGGACAAACCTCGGGGGTGGAGCATGACATTATCACCCCACCGGGTGAAAGAGTAAAACTGAAACCCTATAGAATCCCAGAGGCTCGACGGGAGGCAATACGTGGGGAAGTACAGAGAATGCTAGATTTGGGGGTGATAGAGGAGTCCCAAAGTGACTGGTCCAGCCCCATAGTGTTGGTGCCCAAACCAGATGGGAGCTGGCGATTTTGTAACGACTTTCGACAGTTGAATAAAGTTACAAAATTTGACACCTACCCCATGCCAAGGATAGATGAACTAATCGACCGACTGGGAGCAGCCCGGTACATGACAACACTAGACTTGACGAAAGGTTATTGGCAAATTCCCCTAGCTAAGTCGGCAAAGGAGAAGACTGCATTTGTAACCCCAGAAGGGTCATTCCAGTATAAAAGAATGCCGTTCGGGTTACAGAATGCACCGGCCACCTTTCAGCGAAAAATGGATCAGATTCTTCGTCCCCATCAGAAGTATGCTGCAGCGTACTTGGACGATGTGATTATCCATAGCGCAGACTGGGCCTCACATTTGCCAAAAGTTCAGGCTGTGCTAGACTCAATACGGAAAGCTGGGTTTACGGCCAACCCAAAGAAGTGTACGATTGGACAGGAGGAGGCCAAGTACCTGGGGTACACTATTGGGAGAGGGGTAATAAAACCTCAGATAAACAAAGTGGAAGCAATACAGAATTGGCCACGCCCAAATAACAAAAAGCAGGTACGGGCTTTTCTAGGAATTGCTGGCTACTATCGGCGATTCATTCCCCATTTTGCTTCTATGGCAGTACCCCTAACCAAATTGACAAAAGGGAAGGAGTCTGTCATGGTTAAGTGGTCCCCTGATGCTGAAGCAGCCTTCCTGTCTTTAAAAAGGGCCTTATGTAGCCAGCCAGTCCTATACTCACCAGACTTCTCAAAAGACTTTGTGGTCCAGACGGATGCATCCAATGTTGGCTTAGGAGCAGTGCTGTCCCAGGTTTGGCAGGGGGAGGAGCACCCACTAATCTATCTCAGCCGAAAGCTAAAGTCTCACGAGGAAAATTACGCCACGATTGAGAAGGAGTGTTTAGCGGTAAAGTGGGCCCTAGATTCCCTTCGGTACTATCTGCTGGGCAGACATTTTGACCTGATCACAGATCACGCTCCCTTGAAATGGATGGCTCAAAATAAGGAGACCAATAGAAGGGTAAATAGGTGGTTTCTGGCCCTACAGGAATTTACCTTCATGGTGAAGCATCGCCCTGGTGTTCAGATGGGAAATGTGGATGCTTTATCCCGGGTACACGCCTGCCTGGCTACTGGTGTTACAACCCCAAGGTTGAAACAAGAGGGGGGGGGTATGTGACAGTAGGCAGGTGAAATCACCTGGTTGCGTCCTGGATGGACGATATATTTGTCCGAGGTTCAGGGTTTATGGGGATTTGTACCACTAGAGGGAAGTGCTGAGTCCTTCAGCACTGAGATAATGAGCCCAGCTGAAGGTAGTGGGCTCATTAACACCTGTATAAAGCTTCCCAGAGTGCTTAGGGAGTGGCTCCACCCTGGAACCAGATCTGTGCCTGAACTGTCTGGGGAGCTGACCTGTTATCTGTGTGCAGAGAGACCAAAGCCTGTGTGGCTAACCTCCCAGTACTAGCAACTAGGTATAGCAGCAGGCTGTACCTAGTGGGTAGCTAGGGAAAAGCTGTTGTTGCAGTAAGTAGCCAAGTTGGCCAGGATTTATTTTGATGTTTCTTTTTGGTTTATCATTTTTTCTGTAAATATTGTAAATAAATTGCACCTGTTTGTTTTCACCTCCACTATTGTTGTGCTGTGCCTATCTTTTTGTGTTGTGCACCCATCCAGGGGGTCACACACACCCGCTGCCGAGCTAACCTTGTTACAATATCTTAGTTACATCTTTTTTCTGTAAATATTTTTATTGCACCCGTTTGACCTTTTTAGTAATAAATCTTTCTTTCTGAAAGTGTTGAACTGTTTCTATAGCTCTGTATTGCAATTTACGAATCCCTGCCTCTAAAGAGAACACTACTATTTGTTTAACCCTCTGTATAACAGGCCTGTGTTATGACCGTGTTATGCAGTCGATTATTTCAATCATTATAGTGTTATAGATGATAACGCCGAGTTTCCTCTTTCTCTGTACAAAAAGGAGGTGGTGGCAGTGTGAAGGGTTAATTGCGTAATTAACCTGACCCAGTAACAATTGCGCAGGCTGCCGGTACATCGATTGTGGCCCATTAGCTGGGAAATCGTTGAGCAGGGTGCAGCTGGGTGTGGCATTGTTACGCACGTCACATCGCAGTTTTAGATTGGCTAGTCCTTCGGTCACGAGTTTGGTGAGAAGGTCTGGGGTCTGACGCCGCGATCGTGACACTAACCACTTAGCCACTGTGCTGCCCAACTCATGCAGGATTTTAGTAGTGACATCCATGTGTTAATGTTTCAGCTGTCAGCAGGGTTCCCCACTGACATCTGAATGTAAAAGAATTTCTGGCAATTAAAAAAAAAAATTTAATTGGCGGCAATTGTTTTACACTCAGCTGTCAGGTGCCAGTTTTTAAATGTAATTACTTTCTTCTTTTTTTTTTCTTCACTATACAGTAGTTCAGAAATTCAGCAGACACTTCCCCCTCCATCTTTCTCCAAAGTTTCTTTTAGTTTATTTCCCCAAGTTAAAAGAAACAATGTTTCATTTCAGTGTCTTAAAAGATACAAAGTATCCTTTAGCTCTGGGGAAACTGACAGCTAATGTTGTGAGCTATAGTGAAGAAAAAAGAAAGAAAGACGGCAATTGCATTTAAAAATCAGCACTGACATACACTTCGTATTGTGAGAAAAATGAGTAAAAAATTTGTAAACCGAGGCATTATTTTCAATGGATTTTCATTCGTAAACCGAAAACAGTTAACAGAGGCATTCATAAACCGAGGTATTACTGTATATGCTATGGTCTTTTTTTTTTTTTTTCTTTTTTTTGTATGCAGCCTGTGGACTGAATGAAAAAAAAGAGGGGAGAGGGAGGGAGGACCCTGGTCATGGCGGCTGTGGGGAGTGAGTGGCACTAGCCTTAGGCTAGGTACCACTCCCCGACCTCCCTGGTGACCCTTAGGAGCCGACTCACCGGAGTCTGGAGGGCCGTGGAGTGGAGTCCGAAGAACCGAAGATGGGAGCCAGACGGGGGTCGCAGTGACGGGCCGGCCTCTCCGGTCCTTGGTGAGAGAGGGACCCGGACGGCTGGAGAGCGGAGTGACGTGGCGGGGGTGTGTGACCGGCCGCGGAGGCTCTCTGGGAGAGGAGAAAGCCAGCTGGCCGCCTGATTTGACGGAGAGACGCCGGCTTATAGTTACCGGCTCTCTGCTGCCCTCAACCCCCGGCTAATTACTGCCCATAATCCCCGGCTGGCTACTGTCTGTAGCCCTCGGTCTATTGCTGCCTGGGGCCCCCGGCCAGCTGACTCTTCGATTCTGGGTCAGGGAGCCCGGGAGCGCCAGGAGACCCACCCTGCATCCCTGGGACGAAGCCCAGAGGCAAAAAAACAAAAAAACCGAGGTACAGAGTTGGAAGCCCAGAGGAATCCCCCCCAGGACAGAGCTGCTGTGAAGACCCTCCACCCAAGCTTGGAGCCACCATCCGGGGAAGAGAAGGGTGAGTGAGACCTGATGGGGGCCTATTGTATTGTATAGTGGACTCCTGAGTGACAGTGGGGAACAAGGGGTTAAGGAGGAGAGGGGAGGATTCCATGGGTTCAGAAGAGAAGAGACCCACGTTCCCCTAGGAGAGCACAAGTAAACTCAGTAAACCTGTCTGGATTACAAACCATAGAGGAGAGGTATAACCCCATCTAGAGAATATAGAAGACAAAAGACTTATAGTGGATATGAAGAATAAAGGTCCTAAGGGAGCAGGGCTCAAAGGGTCTCAATCAGGCACGATAAAGAAATTTACATCACATGGAAACATTACGCCAGAAAGGGCCCAAGGCGCAAGAGCCAAAGGGGAAATGGACACTAGCTTAGGAAACAGCCCGAGACTATCACTGGGTATGAACAGCAGTTGTAGCCAACAAATAGCGGATGGCTTGGGACAAAAAGAACTTGATGGTGAACTACAAATACCGAATAAGAAGGAGATGATAGAAATGTTCCAAAGTTTGGAGAAAACGATAAAACATGAAATGACAGTAATTCGGAACGATTTAAGGCATCTGCTAACGAGAATGGAAGAAACAGAGGAGAAAGTTAAAACCCAGGCCCAAACCATAGATAAGCTAAGGAAAAAAATAACCCATTTGGAGAAAACCCAGAAAAAACTGTTCTACAGGATGGAAATTCCAGAAAATAAAGAAAGAAGGTCTAACCTTAGGGTGAGAGGAATTCCAGAGGCAGAAAAAGGGGAAACATTACATGAACTAGTTAAAAAAAATCTTAAACTCCATAAGAGACAGACCTGAAACAGAAGTGATTGAACTGGATGGAGTTTTCAGAATAGGAAAGTTCAAACAAGATACTGAGAGGGAAAGACCGAGAGATATAGTTGTACAGTTCCAGAAATTTGGGGTCAAAAATGAGATTTGGAAGAACATCAAGGGAAGACCGTTAATTAAATATGGAGATTTGACTGTTCAAATTTTTGCGGATTTAACACCAGAGACTCTATGGAGAAGGAGATCCCTGAGACCCCTGTTAGAGCAAATGAGAAAACAGAACGTGCAATATAGATGGGGTACTTCAGCATCTCTAATTGGCTGGAAAAATGGGGTAACAGCATACCTGAGATTCCCGGAGGAACTGAGAGATTTTTGTGATAGACTGGATCTGCAAAGAATGGAGATAACTGGGTGGGAAGAAGAAGAAGAAAAAGGAGACTCGGATGATACGGGAGGGGAGGATTGGCAGCGGGTCGGGGGAAGGGGGAGAGAGGCTCTGGGGTTGGGGAGAGGGGGGAGGGAGAAGTGAGCAAAAAAATACGCTTTTCTTTTTCTCTCTCTTGTTCCCTTGCCCCCCTAGTATCCCCCTTTTTTGAGGTGGAAGTCCCTCTGGAGGCTCCGGTTGAGGTGGGGAAGTAAAGGTTATTGCAGAGCCTTGTAGATAGAGAAAGGGGTGCTAGGGAGGTCGGAGGAAAGGTGAGCCGTCCATGGGCGGAGTCTACGCCCAATATTTTAAATCACCTGTGGAAACAGTTCCACAAATGATTTGTAGGCAGTTTATAAGCCTAAAAATAGGTAGGGGAAAAGTAAGAGAGGGGGATAAATAAAATCAAGAAGGATGGAAGAAATACAGTTTATAACATATAATGTGAATGGGTTGAATTGCCCTGGGAAAAGATTTAAGTTGTTTAAAGAGTTACATCATAGGGCAACGTCAGTGGTATTTTTGCAGGAGACACATTTTGAGATAGAATCTAATGTGAAACTAAAATCCAAATATTATCCTACATGGTATTACGCTGACTCTCCAATTAAAAGAGCAAAGGGGGTGGCAATAGGATTGGCAAAAAATATGAGATTTGAGTTGGAAGATAGAAGGACTGACCCGGAAGGGAGATTCCTGTTTTTGAAAGGTAAACTACAGGGAATTGAATGCACACTAGCCAATATATATTGCCCCAACAAGAAACCTGAGATCTTTCTGAAGGGTTTGCTAAAAAAAAATTGATAGATTTTAAAAAAGGGCGTTTGATAATAGCAGGAGATTTGAATCTCTGTATGGACCCACAAATGGATGCAACCTCCCTTGTGCAGAGAGAAGGGGGTAGGTCCCTGAGAGCTTTGAGGAAGGTAATCCACGAGTACCAGCTGGTGGACACCTGGAGAATAATGCATATGAAGGACAGAGACTATACCTTCTTCTCTAATGCACATGAGATATACTCGAGACTGGATTACATTCTAATAGATCATCAACTCATTGAAATGCTGGTTAAAATAGAAATAGAGACAAGAAATTTTTCGGACCATGCCCCAGTCGTAATGAAAATAGGATGGGGAAAAAGGTGGACGGGAGGTTTAGGATGGAGGTTAAATGAGGCTCTTCTCTTGGATGAGGATATTGTGCAGAAGATCAGGGAAGAGATTAAGGTATATTTCCAGGAGAATGAAACAGAGGAAGTATCGACAGCTACAGTATGGGAAAGTCATAAGGTATATATAAGAGGAATCCTGATTGCGATGGGAGCAAGGAAGAAAAAAGAAAGAACAGAGAGGGTTAGTGGACTCTTAAAGGAAATCCTGGAATTGGAGCAGATACACAAGAAAAAAATAACAATAGAAACAAGACAGAAGTTAAGGGATAAAAAAGACGAATTAGAGAGATTGATGGAAGAGGAGAGGAGAAGAGTATATAATAAAGTATTAAGTGAAAGATATAGATGGGGTGATAGACCAGGAAAATACTTAATGAGAGCCCTGAATAAGAAGAACAGGAATTATATAGAAAAGATAAAAAGCCCTAAGGGGGAGATGGTCCACTCAACTAAAGAAATTATTAAAGTATTCACGGAGTATTATAGAAAGTTGTATAACATCAGCCACCAAGGATCACCAAAAGAAATTAGGGAAGGTATTAATGAAAAAAGGAGGACATATTTAAAAAATGCGGGATTGCCAAAGCTTAGTGAAACACAACTGAACTCCTTGGATGCAGAAATTTCTCAGGAAGAAATAGAAGCAGCATTAAGAAGTACAGGGGGAGGGAAAAGCCCAGGCCCGGATGGATATACAGTTAAGTACTATAAAAAATTTAGTGAAGTACTGTTACCAAAGTTAAAGAAATATATGAATGACTTGGGAGGTGGGATGGAGGGGAGGAGGGAATCCCTTCAGGCCCATGTAGTTCTCATCCATAAGGAGGGAAAAGATCCCTCTCAGTGCTCTAGCTACAGACCAATTTCATTATTAAAAAAAAAAAAAAAAAAAAAAAAAAAAGAGAAGAAATCTCTGCCAGAAAGTTTGTGGTATGCCCACCATTAGAATATACTGCCCTGCATCCACCCACTCCTAAGGGCACACATTAGGTCACACTTTGCTACATGCTCCAGTTCCAAGATTGTACAAATGTCTAAACAGTGGCACACTTGAATAAAAATTGTCCACGTATAAGTGGTACCCCATATGGAAAAAGGATGACACCAAGTCCCAAACTATCTTGTCACTGCTCCCCATATAGTCTGGGCATCTGGGGGGCTCTACTTGACTATCTTTTCCCTCGTAAATCCGAAACTTATAAGTACAGCCTGTTGTCCTCTCACAGGTCTTCTACATCTTGACCCCATATCTGGCACGCTTGCTGGGGAGAAATTGTTTGAATGCAAGGCGGCCAGAAAAATTAATGAGGGACTCATCAATGCAGATTTTTTGCTGGGGAGTATAAACATCTGCAAATTTTTGGTTAAGGTGACTTGTGAGGGGCTGAATTTTGTGGAGCCAGACAAATTCAGGGTCACTACGAGGACAACAGAGTGTATAGCCGTTGAAATGCATAAAACACACTATACTCTCATATCTATGCCTGGCCATGGCAGCAGAGAACACGGACATATGATGAATGAGGTCTGTGGACCAATACAATCGCAATTCATTATTTTAAGTAATGCCCATGTTGAGGGTTAGGTCCAAAAAAAATGTAAATTTGGACACCATAGTGCGTTTCCATGCGAATGGTCTGGCAAGGTTTGAATTTGGGTTGGCGGCGATACATTGTTGTGCATATAAATTGCTTTGATCCACAATCAATGCAAACAGATTGTCTGTGAAAAACAGCTCCAAAAAGTCAAGGGGAGTAGTTAAATTTGCTATTTCCACCTGAATTCCAGGTATGGGGGAAGCACAGCTGCTGCAGAATTTGTGGGCTGCCAATCAGGATTTGCAAGTACATCCGGAAGTATACTAGGGGCTCTACGGGCCTGTGTGCAAATTCCTGGTGGCTGCGGGACAATACTTGTGCTCGCCACTGCACCAGCTTGTACTGGGACTCGCCACGTTGCCAAGTCATACTTCAGTGCTGGTAGTATTATTATTATACAGGATTTATATAGCGCCAACAGTTTGCTCAGCGCTTTATAATATAATGGGAGACAATACAGTTCAATACAAGAGGGTTAGGAGGGCCTGATCCTGGGAGCTTACAATCTAAGAGGTATGTGAAAGACCAGGATGTACTAGGCCACTAGTACTCGCCAGTTCACCAAAAGGTAGCATGGCACTAGTACTGGCACTCTGCTGCATATGAGAGTCATCAAAATTTACCGACAAATGTTAACAGAGATCAGGCCTGATTCTGCGAACACTGCGGTTTTGTGTGCAAAGTATCAAGTGACAGTGACCTACTGACACTGCACTTGCTGGGGTAGAAGGGGGGGTAAGCGTAGGGGCTAAACGCAGGTGCTGGGGCTTATCCCGCTAACGCTGCATTTTTTGTACGCTATACTAATGTGAACGCTGGTATAGTGCTGATTTGATCAAAGATATTGATCCGTTCCGACACTATACTAGCAATGGAGGTTTATTGTGTATGAGCGTCTACCTGTCAATCGAGGGGTTAATTGTGATGACTGGTGTACTGACGGGCAATCTGACGCTATCTGGGAGGGGTGTGAAAACTACAGGAGCGCGAATCACGTATATATATGTGATTTTGCATACCTGTGCCACCCTGTAGAAGTATTTATGCTATAGGGCGGTCAGGAAGCGGTTTGCGTTATGGCGCTGCGTCACTTTAACTGACAATTGAGCGGTCATGCAACGCTGCGCCAAAATGATATTTACATTCTTTTTTTTCCCAATAAATTGGGCTTTCTTCCGGTGGTATTTGATTGCCTGTGCGTTTTTTTATGTTTTGCGCTATAAAAAAAAACAATTTTGAGCAAAAAAAAATATTTTGGACTTTTTGCTATTAACCATGTCCAGTAAAAAATTTAAAAATCAAATTTCATCATAAATTTATGCTAAAATCTATTCTGCGACATGTCTTTGCTAAAAAAAATCCCTATACATGTAAATTAATTGGTTTACGTTAAAGTTATAGCATTTACAAAAGGCGGTATAGATATTGGATTTTTTTTGTATACTAATAATAGCGGCGATCAGCGACTTATGGCGACAATCAGTGACTTTTTGTGGCGATCAGCGACTTATGGCGGGACTGCGGTGGACATTCTGACACTGGGGGGGAACTGACTTGGGGTCACTGACATCCCCAGTGACACCAATACAGTGATCAGTGCAAAAAAAAAAATCACTGACACTGTACTAATGGCACTGGGGAGGAAGGCGTTAACATTTTTAGGCAATCAAAGGCTTAACTGTGTGAGGGGAGTGTTTTACTAGTGGGCAGGGGGGTGTGCTTCACAGGAACACACTGTCCAGGAAAGTTAAGCTCTGCTCTCTGGAACAGTGTCTGACAGGGAGCAGAGCTGCATTGAAAACAATGCAGCTGTGCTCCATGTCAGTGTTTGCCAGCAATTGCTGGGAGCCGGTGGGTAATCAACGACCTGGACCCGGTGATTGACACCCGTGGCCGCAATCGGTGCCACGGACAGGGTGGGCGCGCGCCCCCTACCATGTAATTAGGATGACATTTATAAACGTGATCCTGCCTACAGGGGCCGCTTTGCCGCAGTAAATGTACTGTGGGCGGTCCCCTAGTGGTTAAAACAGGTAACTTTCCAAACAACTTGTGAAAAGGTAGAAGTAGAACATACATTATTGTGTCGGTTAGCTAGTGTACAGGAAAGGTAAAGGTAGTCTATCAGTAGCTCAACCACCGGCACTAGTCAAAGAGTATAACATTTAAGAAATACAAATGTATTCCAAACAGAGATGTATAGGACAACTCGCGTTTTGTAGGGCATCCCCACTGGAGAGCCACAAAACGGGAATCAAAAGAGGAGAGAGAGAAAAAGAAGCAGATTGAAGAGGATGGACATCTAGAATGCCTGAATTCAATGTGAAAAGGTTAAACAGATAGTTTCTCATTTCTTAATAAAAAGTCTAGACGGCGATGGACTTCCAAAAAGGGTACAAACTGCTGTTTCCAGGCTTTCGCTATGGTTTGTTTGGCGGGCGTCCTATTCATTTCAATAGGCTGCCCTACACCTGCAGGCGACAAAGTACAAAGTAGTTAATGCACTTCTTTGAGCGCCACACAAAAATCACACATTCATGCAACAGGGCTGCTGTTAGAAATTACCTGGTCCCATCCAGCCAACTTGAAAGCCCCCCCCAAAAAAGTTTAGTTTGCTTCAGTTATGAATGAACACAGTGAGTGATCAGTACCCATCACTCATTGTGTTCGTTCAGGAAAGGAAAGGCTGGTAAATGTGACCTCTTTACCTGACCCTGCTTCCACTCTCCATCCTGAGGGATCCTATTGTGTGCTTACAGCTGACAGAGGAAAGGAGAGGAGAGGAGGGAAGCTGGCAGCACTGTGGGGGTGGGGGAAGGGGCACACAGGAGGGCCTGGGCAGCAGGGGGAAACATAGAATGATGGGTGCGGCAGGTAATTGCCGCACCAACCGCCCCACCTGTCCACATCCCATTCACCCAGCTGCCTGAGCCCCCCTGCTGGCCTGGGCCCTGTACAAGATGACTGGTGGTACCCCCTTATCCACAGCCCTGGCCCTGTTCACAGTTCAGTGACACTTCATCACATTTTTGGCACTTTTTTTTCTGCGTGTTTTTGGAGCAGCACCATTCATTTAAATGGTCCTTTCCCAGCTCCAAAAACAAACTAAAGAAGCTCATGCACCAGATTTTGGCACTGAGACAGGTACATTATGCATTGCACTGCAAGCACATTGCACATTTTTGGTGCTTTTGTGTGCTGTTTTTACTGCATTTTTGGATTTGAATGGGTATCCTTCTACTCCAAAACTGTTAAAGAAGCTCATGTACCAAATTTTGGCACTGAGCCAAGTGCACTTTGCATCGTACATTTTTGCACATTTTGTTGCAAACAACGCAACTGCTACCAGCGTATGGGGTGCCATTAAACGCAGGTTGAAATCTGAGCAGAAATGATATTCCCAGTTGTGAACAGGGCTTAAGGCTGCATTCACATCTCAAAAAAACGCACATTGAGCTTGTGGTACCATTAGGTTGCTTTGATGCCTTTTTTATTTCACGCTTTCTTTGCTCTACAGCATAGGGCAGCCCATTCACTTTAATGGGCTGCCCTGCATGTGACAAACGCGCCAAAGTAGCTCCAGCATCTTTTTTTTTTTTTTTTGCAATAAGACCTGCACATTTTTGCAATAAGCGTTTTGACAAATTTTTCAAATGTACTGTTACCAAAACTGGCACAAAGCTTTTGGTAACGTGTTAAAGGGGCTATATCACCAGAAAACCACCAGTGTCATCACTTGATTGGATTGCCCTCCAGTAGAAATGAGAAAGAAAAGAAGAAGGAGGTGGGAAGGGGAAGAGAGAGAGGAAGGGAAAGACAGGGGAACAAAGTGTAGAGAGGGGTAAGAGACAGTAAGGGCTCATTCAGAACTGTGGCCAGGTGACATAAAAGTAGTCGGTGAGATTTTACCATAAATCTGGACATATCCAATCATGGATGTACACAAGTAGCTGTCATGGAAAAAAAAAATTGTCACATTCAGGGGGCAGTACTGCCACCGAACATACCACAGTGAAGTTAATAGGGCTGTGGTACATGCAGCAGTGCAGCCTTTTGAAATCATAATTTGCATGTAATATCTGATTCCTGGTATAAATGGGTAAAAGTGAGCGCTTTCCCAGTAAGCCACTGTACACTCAAGGCAACCAACATAAATCCTTATTCAAATGAGAGATAAAATAGTGCAGCGCTAATAAAGGTAATTAAAAAGTCTAGATAAACGATGAATATTAACAACTGGACAATAGGATAAGAAACAGGTACAAATAGATATATTATGCCAAATGGTGCAAATGATCACATGTGAGATAGCAAATAAATATTCAATGATAAAACTTAGTATAAAATATAAATCTGCAAACATCCACAGAGGTAACTATAACAATGGAGAAAAAGTCCCACAACTTCAAACCGGTGCTGTCCAGTTGTTAATATTCATCGTTTATCTAGACTTTTTAATTACCTTAATTAGCGCTGCATTTTATCTCTCAATATCTGATTCCTATTCACTGGAATCTAAATTTAAATACAAATGGTTTTATACCCTTTTGACTTTTATATTTTATTTGTCTATTCATTTTCAAGTGATTGTAAACCTCTGAAATTAAAAATGAACAAAGCTTATCCCTATATTGTGTGTACTACCCTCAATCCAGCACACAGCCTGTGATTGGCAGCCTGAGCTGTGCATGTTTCTCTATGAGTGAGTGTAGAGAGGGGTGTTGTGTCCATTCCCTCCACTCAGGTCTCAAATTACACTGAGCTCTCTTGTCATGCAGTGTAGTGCGTGGCATCAGATCCCCTCCCCCTGTGTGATATAGAAAGCAGAAGATAAGAGTGGGTTGCAGATAAACAGGTGAAACGTACGCAGAAGAATTTGTTTCCTCTCTGTGTATCAGTCTAGTCACTTTACTGTGGCAATCTCATTGGACTGTATGTATAATTCTTACCTCTGGCAGCTGTGTCCTGTAGTGTCATGGCAGCTGGAGAGAGGAACCATGGTGGTCAGTGGGGACCACACTATCTGACATGCTCGGAAGAATCAGATAGAAGCAGTGTGCAGAGTTCATGAGGTCAGTGAAGATTTAATTTTCTATCTGCTGGAGAGGTAAGTTTTCAGCTCTTTCTATTGCTGAGGGCAGCTGGCTGGATTTTCTTTAACCACTTCAGCTCAGGAAGATTTTACCCCCTGCATGACATGGCCATTTTTTGCTATACTGCACTGCGCTACTGTAACTAGTAATTGCGCCATCATGCAATGCTGTACACAAACAAAATGTATATAATTTTTTCATACAGATTGAGCTTTCTTTTGGTGGTATTTGCAATATAAATGAAAAAAGACCAAAGATTTTGAAAAAAAAACATATTTTTTACTTTCTGCTATAAAACATATCCAATAAAAAAATCAAATTTCTTCATAACAAGCTTTTTAACAAGCTCGTGCAGACTCCACCTCCGCAATATCGCCAAAATACGCACGTTCCTAACCCCAGAAACCACTAAGCAGCTCATCCACTCCCTCATCATATCACGACTCGACTACTGCAACTCCCTCCTCACTGGCCTGCCTCGCCGCTGGCTATCCCCGCTTCAGTCGATTCTGAATACGGCTGCCAGACTCATTCACCTTTCCAACTGCTCCATCTCCACCACCCCCCTCTGCCAATCCCTCCACTGGCTTCCGATTGCGCAATGGATCAAATTCAAAATCCTAACACTGATGTACAAAGCCGTCCACCACACTGCCCCGAACTACATCACTGACCTAATATCCAAGTACCGCCCAGCACGCACACTCTGCTCCTCACAAGACCTCCTTCTCTCTAGTTCCCTGGTCTCCTCCTCCCATGCCAGCTTCCAGGACTTCTCCAGGGTGTCACCCATCCTCTGGAACTCCCTGCCCCAACCCATCAGATTATCACCTACTCTCCTCTCCTTTAGGTGCACCCTGAAAACCCATCTCTTCAGGGAAGCCTACCCCACCCCCTGCTAACTTGCCGACCTCCTCCACTCTTCCTACCACTCCATCCCCTACAGCTATCTCCTCCTGTGTCACCATCCCCTCCCTCCTAGATTGTAAGCTCGAAAGAGCAGGGCCCTCAATCCCCTCATGTTTTGCATTGTATTGTTATTGTTCTGTCACATGTTCTGTACCCCTTTGTAATGTACAGCGCTAAGCGAACTATCGGCGCTTTATAAATACTGTATAATAATAATAATAATACATTTTGGCCAAAATGTATTCTGCTACTTGTCTTTTATAAAAAAAAAATCCCAGGAAAGTGTGTATTGGGTTTGCGTGAAAGGTACAGCGCCTACGAATTGACATCACCAGTGACATTAATACAGTGATCAGTGATAATACTATACACCAGGGATCTAAAACTTCCAAACTTTCGAAACAAAGGGCCAGTTAACTGTTTTTCAGGCTTTAGGGGAGACAGACTATGGCCAGTGGGAGTAGAACATGCCCTGGTATCAGTGGGAGTAAGCAATGCCCCATCATAGGGTTCAGTGGGAGGAATCGTGCCCCATCATTGGTATCAGTGGGAGGAATAGTGCCCTATCATTGGTGTCAGAGGGAGGAGTAGTGCCTCATCACTGATATCAGTGGGAGGAATAGTGCCTCATCATTGATATCAGTGGGAGGAATAGTGCACCATCATTGGTATCAGTGGGAGGAATAGTGCCCTATCATTGGTGTCAGAGGGAGGAGTAGTGCCTCATCACTGATATCAGTGGGAGGAATAGTGCCTCATCATTGATGTCGGTGGGAGGAATAGTGCCCTATCATTGGTGTCAGTGGGAGGAATAGTGCCCTATCATTGGTGTCAGTGGGACTAATAGTGCCCCATCATTGGTGTCAGTGGGAGGAATAGTGCCCCATCAGTGGTGTCAGTGGGAGGAATAGTGCCCCATCATTGGTGTCAGTGAGACTAATAGTGTAGTGCCCAATCATTGGTGTCAGTGGGACTAATAGTGCCCCATCATTGGTTTCAGTGGAAGGAATAGTGCCCCATCATTGGTGTCAGTGAGACTAATAGTGCCCCATCATTGGTTTCAGTGGGAGGAATAGTGCCCCATCATTGGTTTCAGTGGGAGGAATAGTGCCCCATCATTGGTGTCAGTGGGAGGAATACTGACCCATCATTGGTGTCAGTGGGAGGAATAGTGCCCCGTCATTGGTGCCTGTGGGAGGAATAGTGCTCCATCGTTGGTGTCTGTGGGAGGAATAGTGCCCCATCAATGGTGTCAGTTGGAGGAAAAGTATCCAAGGGCTGGATAAAAGCAAACAAAGGGTCGCATCTGGCCCCCGGACCACAGGTTGATGATCACTGTGTTCTACACTGTAAGGGGATGAATGAACATACCAGGGCACTGTATTAGAAAGACAGTATTCTGGTGCCAGTTAGCACAGCGTCCACCACAGTGACTGGGGCTTATGATGAAGTTGCATACTCCTGTGCTCTCCTGTACTGGTCTGCACACTAGGAACAACAAAGGCCTATTTCACAGGGGTCCGCCTATCTGTTTTTCAAAAGGGCCCAGTCGGACGTGGCAGGTATAAACGGACATGTGTCCATTTACACCTGCCTGCATAAGATCTGATCTTGTCGGCTAAAAACAGGTGGATGGGGATCCAATCCCCATCTATCTGGCGGATCAGATGACAGATGGATAAAAATTAACAAGCGGTTCGTTTCCATCCGACAAGCCATAGAGTACAGAGGGCTGTGTCCGTGTCCGCTGAGTAAGCGGATCCACTGATGGGTCCGCCCCGTGTGAAAGGGGCCAAGGGAGAACCCCCTACCAGGTAACAGCTAATGGGCTTGGTCACCTCTGTTCTATCAGGTGCAGTTTCTCTGAGCCTGAAGGCAGAAGAAAAGTGGAATTTATATCCCTGGGGCATGTCCAGGAGTTCTGGGGATTATGAGGGAAGGAATTAAAGGGATCTGCACCTACTCATAAACAAGATGGGTAAAGAGGGGCTCCACTCAGAGGCGTTGCTATGGGGGTGCGCACCACACCCGGGTGACACCCGCCAGAGGGGTGACACCAGGACCGATGCTACCATAAGCCTGTGTTGCCTGCTAGTGTGACCCCAGAGGGAGTAGGAGCTGTGGCACATTTTATCCCGTGCAGGAGACAGACGGGGCCGATGTCGTATCTCTGCTTTGCCTCGCTCCAACACCCTCCTTGGTAATTTTTAATGGCAGATAGCAGGACTCTGCCTGAGACCGGAGAGGTAACTTGCTTGGGAGTCAGAGCTCAGTATCTTGTGCTGTCACTACTGCTCTCCCAGCCCCTCCCTCACTCCACCACTTGTCCAATCCCACACTCCACCTCCTGTTTGCGTCCGCCCAACCCCGCCCACATTCCAACCCTATGCATGCAATGCCTGCAGTGTGCCGTGAAATGTGTTCTGAGAGCAGCAGGGCGGGAGATCTGAAACAATTGCTGCTGTTGCTGGCTAAGTGCCCAGTCACACCAGTGAAATCGCACCTGAAATCACATCTAATGAATGTGAATGTCAGTGTCTTAACATGAGCGATTTGCTGCAGAACGATTTATAAAGTAGTTCTTGCATTACTTTTTCTGCAGTTTTGTTGCGATTTCACATACATAGAATATAATGGAAATCGCACTGCAAATTGCAAGAAATCGTTGAAAATCTTCACAAGTAGCAATAAAGTCTTCAGAAATAGCACCTGAAATCGCGCTGAAATTGCACACAAATCACAGTGGTGTGACTGGTGACAAAGGGGGAACCAGTCTGAGAGGAGGGAGGCATAATTGGTGAATGAGCCTTTGGGACACAGGACAACCAACATTCCTTCCTCTCTTTGTCTCCTCTCTCTCTCTCCCCCCCCCCCACCACACACACACACAGGGTCTCCTCCCCTTATCCTCAGTCCCCTATGTTTTCCTCCCTTCTCTCTTTCTCACCCCCCCCATATATTTTCTCCCTCTTTCTCTCTGTCTCCCCTTCCTCTCTTTTTCTCCCCTCTCACTTACCTAATTTTCTCTATCTTTGCCTCCCTCCGCCAACTCTTTTTCCCCCTTTCTCTGTCCCATATCTCTCTTCTCATTATATACAGACCAGTCTGTACCCTGTTGACACCACACTGTACAATATAGACCAGTGTATATAATGTACAGTGTCATCAGGGTACAGACTAGTCTAATATAATGTACAGTATGGTGTACATGAACAGTCTGTACCCTGACACCATACTATGTATTATAGACTGTACCCTGACACTGTACATTATATACAGACCAGTGTATATAACATACAGTTTGGTGTGGAGTGGGGGGGGATGACACCATGCTTTACAGCACCAGGTGACACCAACCCTAGTGACGCCACTGGCTCCACTTTGACTCTATGAACTCTTCTGCATGCTTAGGTAAAACTGCACACAAAAAATTGGATTCAAGATTTTAATTGTGTATTTTAGGCTGAAGATGTAAATGTAAGTGGTTCAAAATAATGTGCATTTTATGTTTATTTTCAGCCACGGAAATGCTCGGACATTTGTTGATTGTATATACTCTCCTTCTCTTTTGTTCTGTTGAAGAAGCGGATTGTATAGCATCTTTTCAACAGCATCATTGTGCAAATATTTGAGATATGGAATATTAATGTCATAAAACACAGTTTGTATAATTCATATCAGAACCAAGATGTTTTTGGGTGAGCATGATGTGGATGACTTATATGCAGGGCTTTTTTTTCTCAAACAATAGGTGCAGGAACTCTGAGGAACCTCTCCCCCACCACACCGCTGCCTAACATTAGGAGGGTCTTAATGGAGCATTGTTAAATACTAGGAGTGCATTATGTACAGAATGCAGAGTTCAGGAGTGCACTATATACAGAGTGCATAGATCAGGAGTGCGCTATGTAGAGAGTGCATACATCAGGAGTATGCCATGTAGAGAGTGCAGAGTTCAGGGGTGCACTGCCTACAGAGTGCAGAGTTAAGGAGTGTGTTACGTACAGAGTGCAGAGATCAGGAGTGCAATACATACAAAGTACAGGGTTCAGGAACGTGCTATGTAGAGAGTGCAGAGCTCAGAAGTGCACTGCATACAGAGTGCAGAGTTAAGGAGTGTGTTACATACAGACTGCATGATTCAGAAGTGCACTGCATACAGAATGCAGAGTTAAGGAGTGTGTTATATACAGAGAGGACGGTTCAGGAATGCATATCTCACAGGCCAGTATTCAAACCTCCCCCCCTCCTCCAGTACAGAGGTCCCCTCCCACCCCAAAATCCTCTCTCCGACACCTACAGAGTATCAAAAAGAAGGGCTGCTGCAGAAGAGCAGCTACAATTTACAGTAGGAGTGCAATGTTACGTGTGGAGGAGGGGGGATTAGTGCTAAGTTAATGGAAAGGGAAAGATATTGGTTAGATGATATTTAGATGGGCATTGGTGCTAAGTGGAGGGGGTAAATATGTTCGTTGGGGGACAGGGGGAATATTGGGGCTAAGTGGGGGGTGGAGGGACACTGCTTCTTAATGCCGGTTACGGGAACACTATTGCTAAGTGGGGGAGGGGTAGTTGGTACTAAGTGTGGGGAGACAAGGGACCTTGCTGATAATTTGGAGGAGGGGGGCATTTGTGTTAAGTTGGGGGAATGGGGGGACAATGGTGCTTCTGAATGCGGGGACACTATTGCTAAGTGGGGGGAGAGGTAAATTAGTACTAATTGGGGGAAAAAAGGGACCTTTGTGCTAAGTGGAGGAAGGGGGGGGACATTGCTGCCAAATGTGTAGAGGGGGGGTATTGGGATAAGTTTGGAGAGAGGGGGGACATTGGTGCTAACTGGGGGGAGGGGGACATTGGGGATAAGTGTGGAGAGAGGGGAGGTATTGGTGCTAAGTGTGGGGTAGTGGTGCTTTGTGTGCTGTACGTGTGATTGTAGTGTGCTAATCTTTGACTGTACTGTGCATGCTGAGTGTCACATAACATGGTACACTTTGGTGTACCCAGAGTACTTGATCAGGTTGGGAAGATCCTGGAGATGTCCATTACAGGCAAGGTACAACAGTACACCCATCTCTGGAACAGTAGGGGAGAAGAGCCCTGAGCAGCATGCTGCATGGAATGGAGGCAGCTCAGTGTCCCGGGATTGACAGCCAATAGGAAGAGCGGGAAGTGTGTCTGAATTTCTTGTGAGGAGAGAGGCAAAGTTCACAGTGCTGACTTTACACTGCTGGAAATCAGGGTTGCCAACCGTATCTAAATTTTGTTCGATTTACAAACTGTTCATAAAAAATCTGGCTGAGGGCCAACTTCAGAACTGTGAGTGCTCAGTTCCGAAGCTGGTCGATGCTCAATGACATCATGGCGCCTTTTATGAATTGAAAAAAAGGACTAGAAGTGGAGGCAAGAGCGGAAGCACCACCGGCACCAGGATGGTTCAGTGAAGGAGTCGGACTATCACACTGGACTGGATGAGGATCAAGCCAGAGACGCCAAGTCTGACTGAGCCTACTCTGCATGATGCGCCCGAGAGGAAGTCAGTGACCAGCTAAAACACAGTCTGAGGGAAGGGCACTGATGTAAGATGGAAGACTGGTATAAAGAGTCCCTCTTAGTAAACACCCCCCTTACCTTAGTATATTCACTCTGCGGAAGGTGGTCTGTTGTCACCAGAGCCCCCCCACCCACATCAGAGTTCCTGGTGTTCCCCCTTAAATCAGTGTCCTCAGAGGTCCCCTTTACATCAGAGTCAGCATTATTCCCCCTTGCAGTGCGAGAGAGAACTCTGTGGATCCTGATGTAAATGGGAACTCTGATGTACAGTGCCTTGAAAAAGTATTCATCTCCCTTGAAATTTTCCACATTTTGTCATGTTACAACCAAAAACTCAAATGTATTTTAATGGTATTTTATGTGATAGACAAACACAAAGTGGCACATAATTGTGACGTGGAAGGAAAACAATAAATGGTTTTCAACATTTTTTACAAATAAATATGTGAAAAGTGTGTTGTGCATTTGTATTCAGCCCCCTTTACTCTGATACCCCTAACTAAAATCTAGTGGAACCAATTGCCTTCAGAAGTCAACTAATTAGTAAACAGAGTCCACCTGTGTGCAATGTAATCTCAGTATGAATACAGCTGTTCTGTGAAGCCCTCAGAGGTTTGTTAGAGAACATTAGTGAACAAACAGCATCATGAAGGCCAAGGAACACACCAGACAGACCAGGGATAAAGTTGTGGATAAGTTTAAAGCAGGGTTAGGTTATAAAAAATATCCCAAGATTTGAACATCTCACGGAGCACTGTTCAATCCATCATCCGAAAATGGGAAAAGTATGGCACAACTGCCAAGCTTCCAAAACATGGCCGTCCACCTAAAGTGACAGGCCGGGCAATGATAGCATTAACCAGAGAAGCAGCCAAGAGGCCCATGATAACTCTAGAGGAGCTGCAGAGATGCACAGCTCAGGTAGGAGAATCTGTCCACAGGACAACTATTAGTCGTGTACGCTACAAATCTAGCCTTTATGGAAGAGTGGCAAGAAGAAAGCCATTGTTGAGAGAAAGCCATAAGAAGTCCCGTTTGCAGTTTCTGAGAAGCCATGTGGGGGACACAGCAAACATGAGGAAGAAGGTGCTCTGGTCAGATGAGACCAAAATTGAACTTTTTGGCCTAAAAGCAAAATGCCATGCCCTGAACATTACCCTGAACACACCATCCTTACCGTGAAACATGGTGGCAGCATGATGTTGTGGAGATGCTTTTCTTCAGCAGGGACAGAGAAACTGGTCAGAGTTGATTGGAATATGGATAGAGCCAAATACAGGGCAACCTTAGAAGAAAACCTGTTAGAGTCTGCAAAAGACTTGAGACTAGGGCAGAGGTTAACCTTCCAGCAGGACAATGACCCTAAACATACAGCCAGAGCTATAATGGAATGGTTTAAATCAAAGCATATTCATGTGTTAAAATGGCCCAGTCAAAGTCCAGACGTAAGTCCACTTGAGAATCTGTGGCAAGACTTGAAAATTGCTGTTCACAGACACTCTCCATCCAATCTGACAGAGCTTGAACTATTTTGCAAAGTAGAATGGGCAAAAATGTCACACTATAGATGTGCAAAGCTGGTAGAGACATCCCCAAAAAGACTTGCAGCTGTAATTGCAGTGAAAGGTGGTTCTACAAAGTATTGATTCCGGAGGGCTGAATACAAATGCAAGCCACACTTTGTCAAAGTGTTTGTTTGTCAAACATTTTCCTTCCACTTCCCTTAGATTGTACGCCCCTTGAGGGTTAGGGACTGATGTGAATGTTCAATATATATATGTGTAAAGCGCTGCGTAAATTGACGGCGCTATATAAGTACCTGAAATAAATAAATAAATAAATAAGTATGTTCCACTTTGTGTTGGTCTATCATATCAAAAGATGGGAAAGAAGGGAAGAAGAGGGGAGGAAGAAAGCAAATATATATATGTGTGTGTGTGCGTATATATATATATATATATATAGATATATATACAGTGGGGATCGAAAGTTTGGGACCCCAGCTAAAAATTTGTATTAATGTGCATAAAGAAGCCAAGGAAAGATGGAAAAATCTCCAAAAGGCATCAAATTACAGATTAGACATTCTTATAATATGTCAACAAAAGTTAGATTTTATTTCCATCATTTACACTTTCAAAATAACAGAAAACCAAAAAATGGCGTCTGCAAAAGTTTGGGCACCCTGCAGAATTTATAGCATCCACTGCCCCCTTTGCAAAGCTGAGACCTGCCAGTGTCATGGATTGTTCTCAATCATCGTCTGGGAAGACCAGGTGATGTCAATCTCAAAGGTTTTAAATGCCCAGACTCATCTGACCTTGCCCCAACAATCAGCACCATGGGTTCTTCTAAGCAGTTGTCTAGAAAACTGAAACTGAAAATAGTTGACGCTCACAAAGCTGGAGAAGGCTATAAGAAGATAGCAAGGCGTTTTCAGATGTCAATATCCTCTGTTCGGAATGTAATTAAGAAATGGCAGTCATCAGGAACAGTGGAAGTTACAGCAAGATCAGGAAGACCAAGAAAAATATCAGACAGAAAAGCTCGCAGGATTGTGAGAAAAACAATTCAAAACCCACGTTTGACTGCACGATCCCTCCAGAAAGATCTGGCAGACACTGGAGTTGTGGTACACTATTCCACTATAAAGAGATACTTGTACAAATATGGTCTTCATGGAAGAGTCATCAGAAGAAAACCTCTTCTACGTCCTCACCACAAAAATCATCGTTTGAACTTTGCAAATGAACATATAGACAAGCCTGATGCATTTTGGAAACAAATTCTGTGGACCGATGAGGTTAAAATTGAACTTTTTGGGCGGAATGAGCAAAGGTACGTTTGGAGAAGAAGGGGCACAGAATTTAATGAAAAGAACCTCTGTCCAACTGTTAAGCATGGGGTTGGATCAATCATGCTTTGGGGTTGTGTTGCAGCCAGCGGCACAGGGAACATCTCATGAGTAGAAGGAAAAATGGATTCAATAAAATTTCAGCAAATTTTGGATGGTAACTTGATGCCATCTGCGAAAAAGCTGAAGTTAGAGAGGATGGCTTCTACAAATGGATAATGATCCTAAACACACCTCGAAATCCACGGGGGATTACATCAAGAGGCGTAAACTGAAGGTTTTGCCATGGCCTTCACAATCTCCTGACCTCAACATAATTAAAAATCTATGGATAGACCTTAAAAGAGCAGTGCGTGACAGACAACCCAGAAATCTCAAAGGACTGGAAGACTTTTGTAAGGAAGAATGGGCAAAGATACCTCAAACAAGAATTGAAAGAATTGAAAGACTTTGGCTGGCTACAAAAAGCATTTACAAGCTGTGATACTTGCCAAAGGGGGCAGTACAAGATATTAACTCTGCAGGGTGCCCAAACTTTTGCAGACGCTATTTTTTTGTTTTCTATTATTTTGAAAGTGTAAATGATGGAAATAAAATCTAACTTTTGTTGACATATTATAAGAATGTCTAATCTGTAATTTGATGCCTTTTGGAGATTTTTCCATCTTTCCTTGGCTTCTTTATGCACATTAATACAAATTTTTAGCTGGGGTGCCCAAACTTTCGATCCCCGCTGTATATATATCTATATATATATGGGGGAGGGGGGGCTTGAGGGGAAAGTGTAGAATGGGACTGAGGGGTGGGTTTTAAGTATACTTGCAGTTGAAAGCTGTAGACTTTTGGGACCGGAAATGCACCTTTGCAAAACCCTCCAAAGTATCATAAATTCCTTATTGAGGTGAAGCCAGAGTAAATGATTCAGACAGATGGGAAGCATAGTCCGGAGAAATCATGCCAATCATATAATGTTTTATTAAATTGCTCCTCTTTACATTTCATAGCCGCCGTCAGGCGTTCCATGTCATTAATTTCGTTTACCACTGTGATCCACTGACCTACAGTAGGAGGGTCAGTTCATCTCCTTTTTTGTGCAATGCAGACCTTGGCTGCATTAGCAAGTGAATCAGGAGGGGTCTTTTATACCTGCGCCTTGAGAGCGGAGTGAGATGAAGCAGAAATGGCTCCGAATGATCCTCTAACGAAAAACCTGTAAGTTCATGGATCAGTCGCTGGACACCCTCCCAGAATGGACGTAGTTTGTGACACGACCAAAAAAATGTTCAAAAGCGTACTTGTATCCTGTTGGCATCACCAGCAAAGAGGTGAAAATGCAGAGAAAATCCTATGTAGAATAATGGGTGTCCTGTACCAATGTGTCAATAATTTGTAGCTGGCCTCTTGGTATCTACTAGATATAGAAGAACGGTGTGCAAAGAAGAGGAAACGGCCCGGGGGGAGTGGCCTAAACATGGCGCTAGGGGACTGCTAAGCGCAGGAGCTCTCAACACCCGCCATGAGGAGATAACCTGGGGCCTGATCTGCCTTCATTTCACCCTGCATCCTACCTGATCCTGTGGATGGTGCCGGTCAGTGTTGCTGTGTCAGTTGTGAGGAGGAGGGCAGCAGCGGTGGTCTCTGGTGGAGGGACCGGCGGTCTGAGGCAGGGATCCTGGAGCTTCCAAAGGAACCAGCGCCTGCCGGTGGAAGTGCTTCCTGGATGTGGGCAGCGCCGAGAAAGTTAGGCTGAGGAGGTGCCTGAACAGGGAAGGTCCCCAGGATGGACGGTCCATGACCTGAGGCATCAAGCTGGCTGAACACTCCAGTTGCCAAAGAAGGGGGGCACACCACAAGAGATCCGGAGCCCAGGAGAAACCCCAGGACTCCAAGATACAGGACTTTCTGGGCTCCCGTCCAGACCCCCGCTCAGGTGATCCTGCAAATGGGAGTACAAGACTTCGACTGGGATAGAGGAACGTATAAAGACAGACGGATCCAGAAGATTTCAGGGCAATGTATAGGCAGGGGGGTTCTTAGTAATTTAGGTAAGGGTTGGGGGGGTGGGAGAGGAGAAAGGGAGTGGTGGGATGGAAGGAATGGGAGTGGGGCGTGGGGGAAGGAAGGTCCATGAGATGGATAGTCTATACCGTTTTCCCTCCGAACAAGAAAGAGAACAGAAATACTAGATAGCTATGAGTCTGCTTAATTTTATGACATAGCGTGAAAGGGTTAAACTCTCCTACTAAAAGACACAAACTACTTAGAGAAGTTCATCAACTCTCCAAAGATGTTGTGTTTTTACAAGAGACACATTTAACATATAATTCTAATATTAAACTACACTCGATGTCACGGTGTAAGGTCAGGTTCAGAGACCAGTTGCTATAGCAGTAAAAGGCTTACCTGGAACCAGCAGGATAGGTACACCAGCGGATCCCCCTGGGAATGACGCAGGCTCACCTGAGGTGCGGGGTCTAAGTATTAACCGGTATTCACCAGAGCTCCTAATGGTGGAGATGGATTGGGCTGCGTGTTAATACCAGGTCGCAGATCTCAGGATCACCCCACCAGGGAATGAGCAGACTGGGAACCAATAGCGGATCAACAGGTTAGGGATCAGACGAAAGCAGAGTTGGTCACAAGCCAAGGGTCGGTCACAAATGGTAGCAGATCAATCGTGGTCAGGAACAAGCCAAAGGTCAGTAGCGGAGGTGTAGACAGCAGCAGGAACAGTAGCAGGATATTGGCTGGAAAGGCACAATAATCTGGCAAGGAGGAAGTCCAAGGACATGGCTTATATAGGAAGTTCATGGGAGGAGCAAGGAGTTCAAGGTTCAAGAGCAAACAAGGCACAAGGCAGGATTATCCAATAGATGAGGCAAAGTGTTGTCCAGCATCCCAGGTAGCTCAGTGAGTAGAGTTACTGCCTGACACAGTAGAAGTCCCAGGTTCAAGTCCAGGCCCTGACAGTACTCCCCTCCTCCCAGGACGTCCTCTGGACGTCTTAGGACTAGGCTTGCGTGAAAACCTCTGGTGGAATTCTCTTGTTAGTCTAGAAGCATGAACATTCTCCTCAGGCTCCCAAGAATTTTCTTCTGGTCCATATCCTTCCCATTGAACCAGATACTGTAACTTATTCCTAAAGATCCTGGAATCAAGGATTTTCTCCACCACAAATTCTTCTTCACCCTGTACCTCAACAGGTGGAGGAGGTGAAAAAATTCTTCCAGGGAAAGGATTTTCCTGAAACGGTTTGAGTAGTGATATATGAAAAACAGGGTGAATCCTCATACTATCCGGAAGCTGTAAGCGAAAGGTGACTGGGTTGATTTGGGCAGAAATCTGAAAAGGACCCACAAACTTTTGACCCAACTTAGCAGATGGCACCTGGACCTTCAAATTCTTTGTTGATAACCAAACTTTTTCACCCACATGAAACGTAGGAAGTGTTCTCCGGTGTCTGTCTGCAGACTTTTTGTAATACTCCTGAGCTTCCCTCAAAGTCTCAATCAATTTCTCTTGAATCTCCTGCAATGTAGTTAGTCTATCGGTAACAGCAGGGATTGGAGTTGTGATAGGGAGATCAGGAATAAAAACTGGATGGTAACCGGCGTTTAAGTAAAAAGGACTTTGAGAGGTGGAACTATGTTTAGAATTGTTGTATGCAAACTCTGCAGTGGGAAGACAGTCCACCCAGTCATCCTGAAGATAAGTGACAAAGCATCGAAGATACTGTTCCATTGTTTGATTAGTTCTCTCAGTCTGACCATTAGACTGGGGATGAAAAGCAGAGGACAGATTAATTGTAACACCTAAGGCTGAGCAAAAACTTCTCCAGAATTTCGAAGTAAACTGCACACCTCTGTCAGACACCACATCATCAGGGATTCCATGCAGTTTAAAAATTTCTCGAACCATCAATTCAGCAGTCTGTTCAGCAGTGGGCACCCCCTTAACTGGAACAAAATGGGCCATTTTAGTGAGACGGTCAACCACTACCAAAATGGTGGTCATTCCTTTTGAGGGAGGTAAATCCACCACAAAATCCATAGAAATAGACCCCCATGGTCTTGATGGAACAGGGAGTGGCTGAAGCAACCCCAAAGGGGAGGCTCGGGGAATCTTATTGCGTGCACAGGTCAAGCATGAGGTCACATAGCGTTTGACATCTTTCTTGTACCCCGGCCACCAAAAGGAACGTGATAATAGTTCTTCGGTCTTAGCGACTCCAAAATGCCCAGCAAGTTTGGAATCATGAACCAACTTGAGAGCTTCCACCCGAACAGATTCAGGTACATAAAGATGATGTCCTTGAATCCAAAAGCCATTCTTATAAGTCAGGTTAATGTCCGTAGGTGGATGATTGAGAAGTGGGTCATTCTCATACCCCTCTTTAAGAAGATTCAAGAATGCCTTAGGACTTGTGGCCCCTAGAAAGTTCTTTTGAGGCAGGATTGTGCATTCAGAAGTGTTCTCCTGGAGAGGCCCAGACGACATTCGTGATAAGGCATCAGCCTTTCCGTTTCTTGACCCAGGTCGATATGAGATAATAAAATTGAACCTGGAAAAGAACAGTGACCAACGTGCTTGTCTAGAAGACAATCTCTTGGCAGAACGGATGAATTCTAGATTTTTATGATCCGTGAAGACAGTCACAGGATGCTTAGCCCCTTCCAACAGATGCCTCCATTCGGAAAAGGCTTCCCTAATTGCCAGCAACTCCTTATTCCCAATGTCATAATTCCTTTCAGCAGATGACATCAAACGAGAAAAATAAGCACAGGGATGAAGCTGCATTTTTTCTCCTCGTCGCTGAGAAATGATGCATCCACTTCCACAATAAAAGGTAGCTCAGGATCAGGATGTACCAATATTGGTGCAGATGTGAAGAGAGTCTTTAGCTTACTAAAAGCAGTTTGTGCCTCAGTTGACCATGCAAAGGGCACTCCTTTCTTTGTCAGCTGTGTAATTGGTGCTATTACCTTAGAGAAGTTTCTTATGAATTTCCTGTAAAAGTTTGCAAATCCAATAAATCGTTGTATTTCCTTAACGTTTCCAGGGGCAGTCCAATCCACCACTGCCTTGATCTTTTCAGGATCCATGCTCACTCCTTCTGAAGAAACGATATATCCCAAGAACTGGATCTGGGCTCGTTCAAACTCACACTTCTCCAGTTTGATGTAGAGTCGGTTCATCCTTAACCTTTTGAATACAGTGCAGACATGCTTGCGATGCTCCACCAGGTTGTCCGAAAAGATGAGGATATCGTCCAGATAAGCAATAACAAACTGGTCCAACAAATCTCGAAACACATCATTTATGAAGTGCTGAAAAGTCGCGGGAGCATTACATAGGCCAAAAGGCATAACTAGGGACTCAAAGTGTCCATATCTGGTTCTA
The DNA here is from genome assembly GCF_062004578.1 of Staurois parvus. NCBI lineage: Eukaryota > Metazoa > Chordata > Amphibia > Anura > Ranidae > Staurois > Staurois parvus. The sequence continues at coordinate 7,115,686 of NW_028317945.1, forward strand.
AAGGCAGTCTTCCATTCGTCGCCTTGACGCATGCGTACCAGGTTATATGCCCCCCGTAAGTCAAGTTTTGTGAAGACTTTGGCAGAGCGGAGTCTTTCCAACATCTCTGCGATTAAAGGAAGTGGGTAACGGTTTTTAACAGTGATTTTATTCAAGCTCCTAAAATCAATGCATGGACGCAAGGTGGAGTCCTTTTTCTCAACAAAGAACAGGGCTGCTCCTGCAGGAGATGTTGAGGGTCTGATAAAGCCCTTCTCCAAATTCTCATCAAGCCACTCCCTTAGCACCTTTAACTCAGGTTCTGATAAATTGAAAATGCGGCTGAATGGTATTTCTGCTCCTGGAAGCAGTTCAATGGGACAATCATATGGACGATGAGGAGGTAGTTGATCCGCATTTTTCTTATCACAGACGTCTCGAAACTCATGGTATTGTGGAGGCAGATTGTCATATGACTGTGTAGTTACCATATCAGCCTGTGATTTCCTGATTGGTAGACAACTTGTAGCACATGGTTTCCTACAATGTTCCTCACAATGGGGGGATGTAAAATTTATGGTCCGTGCTCCCCAGTTGATGAAGGGATTATGGGTAGTAAACCAAGGGATGCCCAGGATGACAGGAAATTTAGGTGATGTAATCAGCTGAAAGCTGATGGTCTCAAAATGGTCAGCCTGAAATTGGAGTACTAGAGGAACGGTTTCATGAGTAACTGGTCCTGATGATAAAGGTGAACCATCAACTGTCTCCATATCAATAGGGGCAGATTTGTTTCTCCTGAGAATATTATTATTGTGGGCAAACTCTATGTCCATAAAGTTTCCCCCAGCCCCAGAGTCCAGCATAGCAGAACAAGGAATTTCATGGCCCTCAGTAAAAAGTTTGATAGGGACAACAAAATGAGACTGTTTAGGACCAACTTTATTTTCTTCATCGATCAATGGGGAGATAGACTGGGTAATTGAATTTATGCGTTCAGGCAGGATAACATCAGTCGCAGCAATTGTTCTTTTGGCTTTATTAGGACAATTGACTGCGTAATGCCCAGAGTCCCCACAGTATAAACATAAATTCTCCAAACGTCTTCTCTCCTTCTCTTGAGTAGAAATTGATCTTTTAACAGTATCTACTTGCATAGGTTCAGGTGTGTTATAATGTGAAGAAATGTTTAAATCCTTCTGACTGAACTGATTAGCAGAAAAACGCATGCCACCATTACTTCCCAATCTCTCCTTTCTTCTTTCTGTCAGTCTTTGGTCAATCCGAATGCATAATTGGATGAACTCCTCAAGATCGTTAGGAGTCTCTCCTCTGGCGAGCTCATCCTTCACCTGTTCAGAGAGCCCCTGCCGGAACTGACTCTTTTGCGCTGCTGGGTTCCAGGTGGTGTCTGAGATCCAGCGTCGAAATTCAGTTGTATACTCTGCAACAGGGCGTCTACCCTGCCTCAAACTATGCAGCTTTGCTTCAGCGGTAGCGCAGCGGTTGGGATCATCAAAGACCTGGTTCATTGCAGTCACAAAACTGTTTAACATTGCATTGTTTTGCTCTATATAGGGAGAGTCCCAAGCTAGGGCTTCCTCAGTCAGGAGGTTTATAACAAACAATACCTTTTGCCTCTCAGTATTAAATGCAGCAGGTTGCATCTGGAAATAAATGCGGCATTGGTTAAGGAAACCCCTGTAGTGGCGGCGGTCTCCATTGAACTTGAGTGGCAGAGGCATGCGTGTATTAGCAACATCGCGGGAGCACATGTCCAGCAATCGTGTCTGCAGAGCATGGATCTCTTCCTGTTGCCCCTCTACTACACTTTGCAGTTCAGCAAATTTCTTTTGGTAGGTAACACCAAACTCTTGTAGCTCTGAAATTTGCTGCCTGACAGGAGCCATGGCATTTGCTATAGCGGCCTCCATGTGTGGGCCAGATTATTCTGTCACGGTGTAAGGTCAGGTTCAGAGACCAGTTGCTATAGCAGTAAAAGGCTTACCTGGAACCAGCAGGATAGGTACACCAGCGGATCCCCCTGGGAATGACGCAGGCTCACCTGAGGTGCGGGGTCTAAGTATTAACCGGTATTCACCAGAGCTCCTAATGGTGGAGATGGATTGGGCTGCGTGTTAATACCAGGTCGCAGATCTCAGGATCACCCCACCAGGGAATGAGCAGACTGGGAACCAATAGCGGATCAACAGGTTAGGGATCAGACGAAAGCAGAGTCGGTCACAAGCCAAGGGTCGGTCACAAATGGTAGCAGATCAATCGTGGTCAGGAACAAGCCAAAGGTCAGTAGCGGAGGTGTAGACAGCAGCAGGAACAGTAGCAGGATATTGGCTGGAAAGGCACAATAATCTGGCAAGGAGGAAGTCCAAGGACATGGCTTATATAGGAAGTTCATGGGAGGAGCAAGGAGTTCAAGGTTCAAGAGCAAACAAGGCACAAGGCAGGATTATCCAATAGATGAGGCAAAGTGTTGTCCAGCATCCCAGGTAGCTCAGTGAGTAGAGTTACTGCCTGACACAGTAGAAGTCCCAGGTTCAAGTCCAGGCCCTGACACTCGAGGTACTATTCAATATGGTATTATGCAGACTCACCAATAAAGAGAACTAAAGGAGTAGCGATCAGGTTCTCAAAAAATGTGGGTTTTGTAGTGGAGGAGAGATTGGTGGACCCAGAGGGCCGGTTCCTATGTCTAAGAGTGAAAATATGGGGACAAACCTATACCTTTGTTGATATATATGGCCCAAATCAAAACCCAGAGGTGTTTCTGTACAGAGTGTTGGGGAAAATTATGGAGTTTAAGAGGGGGATGCTGGTCTTGGCAGGAAATTTAAATTTTTGTCTTGACCCTTGGATGGATATGTCATCGAATGCGCAGAGAGGAGGAGGTAAAAAACTAAGAATGTTGAAAAAGAGGTTATATCAAAATCAGTTAATGGATACATTGAGGGTGAAACATCCCAGAGAAAGAGATTATACCTTCTTCTCTCTGGTGCATAGATCGTACTCACAGTTGGATTATATAATGATCGAGCATAGACAATTGGATTCATTGGTTAAATCTAATATTGAAATCATGTCTATCTTGGATCATGTTCCTGTCACAGCGAGATTAAAGGTAGGAGGAGAATGGAACAAAAGGGCAATATGGAGACTAAACAAGTCGCTTATACAGTACCCTGGAATAGAGATGGGACTAAGGGAGGAAATAGAGCAATTTTTTACTGTTAAACGAGACTGAGGAAGTCTCGGTGGCCACTATTTGGGAAGCACATAAGGCATATGTGAGGGGAATCCTGATAGCTGCAGCAGCTAAAAAAAAGAAAGATCTAGAGAAAAAAAATAAAGGAGGTGATGGAGGAACTGTAAAGATTAGAACAGGCACCTAACAATAGACAGGACACAGGTTTATTCGAGGATTACACTTAAAACAGAAGAGTTAAAAGACCTATTGGAACTGGAATCAAGGAAGATTTTTAATAGGATAGCAAAAGAAAGATATAGGTTGGGGAATAAGCCAGAAAAATATTTGATGAAAAGACTTAAGAAAAATAAATCAAAAAATTATATTGAAAAAATGAAGGACGAAAAAGGAGAACTGGTTCACTCCACCACCAATATTGCTGAAAGGTTCCAAAAATTCTATAGTAAGCTGTATGATGTTAAATCTAAGAACCCGAAAGTTACAGAGGGAGAAAAGAGGAGGAAACGGTTGGAATATTTAAAGGCAGCGGACCTGCCAAAAATAGCAAAAGAAAAATTAGTGTCTTTAGAACAAGCTATCACTCATAAGGAAATTAATAAGGCGTTGAAGAATACAGCGGGGGGGGGGGAAGAGCTGAGGACCCGACGGGTATACCGTTGGGTATTATAAGAAATTTAGAGACCTATTGGTGTCCAAGCTCTGTATATATATGAATGCCTTAGGAGAGGGAATGGGAATAAGAGCAGAATCATTGCAAGCGTATACAGTATAACAATTGTTTTAAAAGAAGGAAAGGATAGCTCACACTGTGCTAGTTACAGACCTATATCACTTCTAAACACAGATACAAAACTGTTTGCGAAGGTGCTGAATGTATACATTTAGATCAAGTGGGCTTTGTCCTAGGAAGGGAAGGGAGGGATAATGGTCAAAGAACATTTCTTCTCTTACAGAAGGCAAAAAGAGAAAAATTACCAAGAATTATATTGTTGATTGACGCTGAAAAAGCTTTTGATAGGGTAGACTGGGGGTTTATGATGGACACCCTAGAGGTCTGGGGAATACTGTAGGTACTAAGATGATGGGTTGGATAAAAAAGCTCTATAATGGTCCGACAGCGGCGGTTAAGGTAAATGGGTCTCTCTCGGAGTCTTTTAGGATGTACAATGGTACAAGACAGGGATGTCCCTTATCTCCCTTATTATTTGTTCTATCGTTGGAACCTCTGTTGGGGACAGTAAGAAATAGTGTAGACATTAGAGGAATTAAGATAGGTGAGATAAAGCATAAGGTAGCAGCATACGCTGATGATACAGTATATTGTTTTATTGTGAACCCTGGGTTAACGTTACCTAACCTAATGAGGTGATTAAAAGAGTACAGAGAGCTTTCAAATTTGAAAATAAACCCCATAAAATCAGAGAGCTTGAATAATAACATTTCTAAGGAGATGCAGAATCAACAAAAGAACTTCCCATTTTCATGGAGGGAAAGGGAATTGGGCTATGAGTAAAATTGACCCCTTCTATAAAAAATATATATCGGGTAAACTATATCCCATTACTAAATGAAATAAAGGAGGAGTTGAGAAGACTTTCAAGGGGAAGGGTCGCTTGGATTGGACGTATAACTTTGGTTAAGATGGTGATAGTTCCAAAATCCTATATAAATTTCATATGCTCCCAGTCCATATTCCAAAATCCTTCTTTGTGATAATAAAAAAATTAATACTTAAATATATATGAGCTAATAAGAAGCTGATAAGAATCAGGTATGAACGCCTGTGTAATAAGAAAGAAAAAGAGGATTAAATCTGCCTGATATAAAGAATTATTACACTGCGGTGATACGGTCATGAATTGTAGATTGGACACATAATTCACAGTTGAAGAGTTGGGTTAAAATAGTAGGCACTTTAAGTAACACACGATTAGAGAGGATTGTTTGGATATCACAGAAGTTTCGTAATATGAATGAGACTAGTATTACGCTGACACAGGAGGTATTAAGAGTATGGGATGGATTACAGAAACAAATGGATTGGAAGTATAATTCACTGTTGATTCTCCTGGTGGGTACAGATTATTTCCCACCAGGGAAGGATAAAATCTCAGGGAAATGGTTTAAGGATATAGATGCACAGTTGGGGGATATAGTAGTTAAGGGAGAGTTGTGCACTTTTCAAGATTTAAAGAGAAAAAAAGAGATATTTGTAGTATTAGATGAATTGAGATGTTATCAATTAAGACATTTTGTTTCGAAGTTGCCCCAACCCCTGAGGATGGCGGAGGACATGCTCCCGTTCGAAAAGATGTTGGGCTATAGTTTGGCTCCAAAATAAGTCACTTCTGGGATTTATAAGATTCTTATTGAATTGAGGGGCGGGTCCTCCTCTGTTCTTAGAGAAATAGGAAAGGGAACTTGGAACAAAAATGAATGAATAAAATAAAATGAATAGAATAAAATGTTTAAATTAACACATGGGGTGATGAATATGAACACAGTTGAAATGAATTACAAATTTTTAGCAAGATGGTATTTAACACCGAGTGTTGCACAGACAACAAGAAGTCTCACCGCTCTGTTGGAGGGGATGTGGAGCTAAGGGAACAATGCCTCATATATAGTGGGATTATCCAAAAATACAGGTATTTTGGCAAGATATAATCCAATTTATACAAGAGATATTGGGGATAACCGACAGAAGGATCCGTGAGTTTGTTTATTTTATAGGTCAGATGTACTGGTAAAGCAGTATAAAAATAATGCATTATTCCATCCAATTAGTGCAGCCAAAGGGCTTATTCCCAAATTTTGGCAGGTACAGGAACCTCCAACTATGTGGAACTGGTTAGAGAGGGTTGACTATATAAACAAGATGGAGGAGTTATACCATACAGACGAAAGTAAAATAGAAAAATTTAGAAAGGAATGGGGAAGATGGTTTGACTTTAAGACATCTGGAAAATATCTGCAAATAGTGGGAGGCCCAGTGATCTGACCTGCAGTAAAAGATTTAAAGGGAATGCCTTCTATGACCATAGCGAAAACAGAAAAAGGGAAAAGAAAGGTTGGAGGAAAAGAAAGAATAATAAGAAAAAGAGACATAGACATGCATTGGATTGTTGGAGAGATATGGACTGGGGTGGGTTGTGCGGAGGGTGTGGACAGGGAGGGGAGAGGGGAGGTTGGGACAGGAAATTTAGGAGATTTGTTTGTATTTTAGATGTAAATGATATATGGTTGTGTTTTTGTAATGAAAAAATTTATAAAAGATATAATAAATAAAAAGAAAAGAAGAGGAACCGGCCCCTCTATTAACATAAAGGCCCTGCCCAAATCCTGTTCCCATTTCAGTAAGAAAGGGGGGACATAGCCCACCGGTGGTATATTGATCAGTGAGTAGGAAATAAAAAATACATGACGAAGTGGGGCAGTATCTTGACAGAGTCGCTCATATGGTTGAACAGCTCCTAGAGAATCTTATCCTAGTTGGATAAACATTGTCTCATTTGCATAGATCGCCATGGGTCCAATGGGGGGGAGAGCATGGTACTGATCTCGGGGATGGTCCGCCACCGATCCTCCAACCAAAAGTGGCATAATCTGAACTGGTTAGTCCGGAGGAAAGCCTTAAACTTGGCATCCATCAGAACTGGGGGAAATTCCAGAGCTCCAGTGATCAGTGTCATAGGTTTGGGGCCAGATGTGGTTTCATTAGGCAGTCTGCCTTGGCTAGGACCAATAAGGTTGTACCTTTCAAGGGGTGAGATTTCACCTCAGGAGGTAAGCATGAAGATTGCTACAGGAGAGTCTGAAGTGGCAGGGCAGAAAAATCCTGCTCTAGTTTCACCTAACCTTTCTCTGTGGTATGTTTAATCCAATCTAATGTACATGCCATGTGGACCACTTAGTAATACTTAAAAGGATCAGGGAATCCAATGCCCCATCTATCCTTTGGCAGAGCCAAAAGGCTATATGTGATCCTCTTCACATTAGGGCCCCAGAGGAAGGTCAAGAATTCTGCTTTTGTCACTCGAAGGAAGGAATGAGGTAATAGCACAGGAAGGGTCTGTAGGAGATACAATAGCCTGGGTAGAACTTTTATATGTATATACTGTATAGACAGTATATACACTCAAAAAATTTGTATTAATGTGCATAAAGAAGCCAAGGAAAGATGGAAAAATCTCTAAAAGGCATCAAATTACAGATTAGACATTCTTATAATATGTCAACAAAAGTTAGATTTTATTTCCATCATTTACACTTTCAAAATAACAGAAAACAAAAAAATGGCGTCTGCAAAAGTTTGGGCACCCTGCAGAGTTAATATCTTGTACTGCCCCCTTTGGCAAGTATCACAGCTTGTAAACGCTTTTTGTAGCCAGCCAAGAGTCTTTCAATTCTTCTTTGAGGTATCTTTGCCCATTCTTCCTTACAAAAGTCTTCCAGTTCTTTGAGATTTCTGGGCTGTCTGTCACGCACTGCTCTTTTAAGGTCTATCCATAGATTTTCAATTATGTTGAGGTCAGGAGATTGTGAAGGCCATGGCAAAACCTTCAGTTTACACCTCTTGATGTAATCCCCTGTGGATTTTGAGGTGTGTTTAGGATCATTATCCATTTGTAGAAGCCATCCTCTCTTTAACTTCAGCTTTTTCATAGATGGCATCAAGTTACCATCCAAAATTTGCTGAAATTTTATTGAATCCATTTTTCCTTCTACTCGTGAGATGTTCCCTGTGCCACTGGCTGCAACACAACCCCAAAGCATGATTGATCAACCCCATGCTTAACAGATGGACAGAGGTTCTTTTCATTAAATTCTGTGCCCCTTCTTCTCCAAACGTACCTTTGCTCATTTCGCCCAAAAAGTTCAATTTTAACCTCATTGGTCCACAGAACTTGTTTCCAAAATGCATCAGGCTTGTCTATATGTTCATTTGCAAAGTTCAAACGATGATTTTTGTGGTGAGGACGTAGAAGAGGTTTTCTTCTGATGACTCTTCCATGAAGACCATATTTGTACAAGTATCTCTTTATAGTGGAATAGTGTACCACAACTCCAGTGTCTGCCAGATCTTTCTGGAGGGATCGTGCAGTCAAACGTGGGTTTTGAATTGTTTTTCTCACAATCCTGCGAGCTGTTCTGTCTGATATTTTTCTTGGTCTTCCAGATCTTGCTATAACTTCCACTGTTCCTGATGACTGCCATTTCATAATTACATTCCAAACAGAGGATGACATCTGAAAACGCTTTGCTATCTTCTTATAGCCTTCTCCAGCTTTGTGAGCGTCAACTATTTTCAGTTTCAGTTTTCTAGACAACTGCTTAGAAGAACCCATGGTGCTGATTGTTGGGGCAAGGTCAGATGAGTCTGGGCATTTAAAACCTTTGAGATTGACATCACCTGGTCTTCCCAGACGATGATTGAAAACAATCCATGACACTGGCAGGTCTCAGCTTTGCAAAGGGGGCAGTGCATGCTATAAATTCTGCAGGGTGCCCAAACTTTTTCAGACGCCATTTTTTGGTTTTCTGTTATTTTGAAAGTGTAAATGATGGAAATAAAATCTAACTTTTGTTGACATATTATAAGAATGTCTAATCTGTAATTTGATGCCTTTTGGAGATTTTTCCATCTTTCCTTGGCTTCTTTATGCACATTAATACAAATTTTTAGCTGGGGTGCCCAAACTTTCGATCCCCACTGTATGATTACATATTTTCAATTCACATATTGTGAATCCAGCCTGTGTCCAGGTTTTTATTTCTTTAACTGCTTACCAGCCGCCGTATAGCAGATATACTGCTACACACCAGCACGGGTGTGCAAAATCAAATATATATATACACGTGACTCTGCATTTCCAGGTGGGGGGTGCATGCCCGCCATACCCGCACTGCCATTCGCGGCTGTGGATGTCAATCACCGAGTCCCGGCCGGTGATTACCGACATTCACTGATGGGGAGGAAGACTGTTTTGTTTAGTCTTCCTCCTCCCTGTCAGCTCGGGCACACTGCTTGGGATGGCTGTGCACAGCACAGGCATCCTGAGCAGTGTTCTTACAGTGAAGCACATCCCCCCCCACCCCCTAGTAAAATACTCTCTACATTCCTTTGATCGCCCCTCACATTAACCCCTTCCTGCCCAGTGTCATTAGTAGATTGTCAGTGCTGTTTTTTTAGCACTGATCACTGTATTGGTGTCACTGGGGATGTCAGTGACACCAAGTTAGTTCCCCCCTCCCCCCCAGTGTCAGAATGTCTGCCACAGTCCCACTAAAAGTCACTGATCTCCGCCATTACTAGTACGGGAAAAAAAAATTCCAGTATCTATAAAGCCATTTGTAAATGCTACAACTTTCACGTATAACTAATTTACACGTATTGGGATTTTTTTCTAGCAAAGACATGTAGCAGAATTCATTTTGGCCTAAATTTCTGGCGAAATTAGATTTTTTACATTTTTTACTGGACATGTTTAATAGCAAAAAGTCTAAAATATTATTTTTTTCCTCAAAATTGTCAGTATTTTATTGCTTATAGCGCAAAAAATAAAAACCGCAGATATGATCAAATACCAACAAAATAAAGCTCAATTAGTGGGGAAAAAAGCACATAAATTTCATCTGGGTGCGGCGTTGCATGACCGCGCAATTGTCAGTTAAAGTAACGCAAAAAATGGCTTGGTCAGGAAGGGGGGTAAATCCTCTGGAGGGCAAGTGGTTAAACCACACGCTAAGTGTTTTGCATATTCAAGTGTCCTATTGAACCAGTCAGGAAATAGCTGGTAAGTTGCCCAATGATTTTTGAGACTTTCGTTTAAAATATAGCATATGTATGATTACATATGTTCAACTCACATATTTTCAATTCATTGATTCATATACTTATGTTTTTCAATCTGCTTAACACATTTATCATCATATTCTGTAACATAGCATGATATGTTGTTGTGGGTGCTACATGCAAATTCTCCTGAAGAAGCCCTAATCAGGCGAAACATGTTGAGAATTATTGCACCGAATATGTAACACTGACTAAAATATCAAGTTTGGGAAACTCAAATTGTAATTCTTTTATAAGAGATTTTTTAAATGATTGTAATAAACGTTATAAATTTTAGTTATTTTTTATGGCACCTTTAAAGTCCCATTTACTCTTCTTTTCACCAGTGAGTTTATTCTCCTCCTCTTTTTTCTTGTATCTGTCTGCAGAGTCAATAGCTAAAGACCTCCAAACTTCATGTGGCCTTCAGATTAGCACAACAGTGTGTAGAGAGCTTCATGGAATGGGTCTCCAAGGGCCCAGCAGCTGCATACAAGCCTTACATCACCAAGTGCAATGCAAATTGTCAGATGCAGTGGTGTAAAGCATGCCACCACTGGACTCTAGACCAGTGGAGATGTGTTCTCTGGAGTGATGACATATGCTTCTCTGGTAATCCGATGGACGTCTGGGTTTGGTGGGTGCCAGGAGAATGGTATTTGCTTGATCTGTAGCTATTGACTCTGCAGTTGGTGACTTATGCGCACTGTGCGCTTCAGCATGTGCTGACCCCTCTCTGTCATTTTACGTGGCCTACCACTTTGTGGCTGAGTTGCTGTTCTTCCCAGTTGCTTCCACTTTTTTACAATACCACTAACAGTTCACTGTGGAATATTTAATAGCAAGGAAATTTCACAGATAGACGTAGTCACCAGTCACACCATTGCAATTTAAAATCGCACGATTTGTGTGCAATTTTAGTGCGATTTCAGAAGACTTTATTGCTACTTGTGAAGATATTCAACAATTTTTTGCAATTTAAGGTGTGATTTCCATTATATTCTAGGTATGTGAAATCGCAACAAAACTCTAAAGTAATGCAAGAACTATTTTAGAAATCGTGCTGCAGCAAGTTGCAAACGTTAAGACACTGACATTCACATTCATTAGATGAGATTTCAATTCCCAAATCGCACCAGTATGACCGGGCACTTATTGCACTGGTGGCAACCTATCACAGTACTACGCTTGAATTCACTGAGCTCCTGAGAGCGACTCATTCGTTCACAAACATTTGTAAAAGCAGTCTGCATGCCTAGCTACTTGATTTCATACACCTTAGTCCAATGATTTGGAGGGGTGTCCCAATACGTTTGGTAATAAAGTGTATGTGTGTATATATATATATATATATATATATATATATATATATATATATATATATATATATATACACACACACATACATAATATTAATAAACCTCAAACCTGAATATATAAGAAAGTAAAAGTGAGGTTTTGGCTTTCTTAGGAGAATATCTATGTGTGCTCAATTATTGGGCAACTATTAGTGTGCAGAATGATTATGCAACTAAACAAAAAACTAACATTTCCCCATCTCACTTTATATTCTCACTTTCACAAGTGTAATAAAAGCGCCACACCCTTAATACTTTAAAGCAGCAATTCCACCTCAAAGAAACCAAATAAATTTCTTTGTGCTATAACTTAAATAAAGGAATGCGCTAAAACCACAAACTATTCCTAATTTAGTGTAGAAACATTAGTGCAAAAGATATAATGGAATTCTCAAGTAATATAAAAAAAATATAAAAATTATGTGCAAAACTATTTTTTAGTGCATAAGTAATTTAAATAATTAAATTTGTGAATATACAAAATTGTCCAATTCTGAATTTCTTCAAATGTCCAAACAAATCCTTTTCAAATTCAGGTGCTCTCAAAGAAATTGTGCCAAAATCCACCACCAAAGTAAAGTTGGGTAACTCACCAGAGCTCCATGCTGATCAATCTCTAGATCAGCAAAAATCGCTTTTTGCTCTGGGAGCAGATGCAATAAATCAACTTCTCAGGTGTGATGATCAATAGCTACACAATCATCCATAAGGTAGGTATCCACCACTCAATATAATGGTTCCAGGAGCATTATATCACTCTCTCTTTTTATATCTCTCCACCGAGGTCATGTTTGGGAATGAAAGAGAAAATCATGGTGCAGCCAGTTTTTTTATAAAAGTATCCAACAATTTAATAAAGATTTACACTCACAAAAAGGGTGTCTTCACCGACACCAGTATAACAGCATAAAACAGCAAATGGTATAACAGTCTCCTGTTCCCCGCACACTCACTACATCGCTCGTGACTCAATCTTCTCCACAGACGTCAGCATCCAGCAAGCCAAGCCCTACTAGTTTCGTCATGAACGACGTCTTCAAGAGGCGGTCCCCTTGAGACCACCCCTTGAAGACGTCGTTCATGACGAAATTCCCACATAGTACTTTATCTTTCAAAAAAGACTTTAATTTGTCTCCGGTAAAATGCGCACTTACATTTCTCAAGACAATACAGAGCGTGTTTCAATGTGTGCCCATGCACAACAACAGTACTCGCCGTTCTGCTGACAGGTGGCGTCGTGACGTCAGAGCCCCTCCCCTACGCGTTGCGCCACAGGGTCACGTGGCTTCCTCAGGGGGATTCAATAGGACGCCATAACGCTGCTATCTTTATATAGGCCGTTCCAGCGCCATTTTCTCGAAGTCTGCATGGAAGCGGCCATCTCAATGGGGCCAGATATTACTTATACATATGCAATGTGTTCACAAGTTAAACACATTGCTTATATTATTTGCATAGGGCTTATTAGAGAGCACCCTTACATTACTCTGACTTAACACCATTAGTACTGTAACTGAGCTAGGCACCATCGAATTCAATTTTTAAGTACACAAAGCCTCCATTAAAACACATTAATAATACTTGTTATCCTTTAATTAGTAGTATAAGAATTTTTAAGAAAATGCATTAAACTCAAATAAAATGTAAAAAATATATATTAAAGATGGAAATGCTAAAATAAAATAAACTAAACCAAAATAGAAATAAAAATACAAATAAATATAAAAATAAAAATGAAAATAAAAATAATAATCAAAATCAAAATGAAAAAATAAATAATAAAAAAATATAAAAAGTGTTCTAAAAACTGGCAGTAGGTTTGGGAGTTGATTTTGAGTCCATCTTCAACCAGAAAAAGGTCCAACTAGCTCATCTTTAATAATACCAACCCATACTAGTACCCCACCTCCACCATGCTGGCCTCTGGGTCGAAGTGGAGCTTTGTGCCCGTTATTGATCCAGCCAAGGGCCCATCCATCTGGTACGTCAAAAGTCACTCTCATCTCATCAGTCCATAAAACCTTTGAAAAATTTGTCTTCAGGTATTTCTTGACTCAGTCTTGATGTTTCAACTCATGTTTCTTGTTCCGTGGTGGTTGGGTTTCAGCCCTCCTTACCTTGGCCATGTCTCTGAGCACTGAACACCTTGTACTTCTGGGCACTCCAAGTAGGTCACAGTTCTGAAGTATGACACTACTGAATGATAATGGGTTCCTGGGAGCTTCACGTTTGGTTCTTCTCAATTCTTTGGCAGGTAATTTTCATTTTTGTTTCTCAACACGTTTCTTGAACCCTGTTGACTATTTGCAACAAAACATTTGATGGTTCTATGATCACGCCCCGATATCTTAGCAATTTAAAGAGTGCTGCATCCCTCTGAAAGACTTTACAATTTTTTACTTTTCAGAGTCAGTTAAATCTCTTTTTTTGGCCCCTTTTCACAATTTTCTTGCGCGTGTGTGTGTGTATATATATATATATATATATAGTTATCTTTGTCTCATTTTTTTTACAACACAAAAACCTGACATTTTAACAGTGGTGTGTAGACTTTTTATATCCACTGTATATATGCATACACACACTATATTGCCAAAGGTATAAGGACAACCCTCCAAATCATTGGACTCAGGTATATAAAATCAAATAGCTAGGCATTCAGACTGCTTTTACAAACATTTGTGAAAGAATAGAATGCTCTCAGGAGCTCAGTGAATCCAAGCGTGGTACTGTGACAGGTTGCCACCTGTGCAATAAGTGCCCGGTCATACTGGTGTGATTTGGGAATTGAAATCGCATCTAATGAATGTGAATGTCAGTGTCTTAACATTTGCAATTTGCTGCAGCACGATTTGTAAAGTAGTTCTTGAATTACCTTATCTGAAGTTTTGTTGCGATTTCACATACATAGAATATAATGGAAATCACAAATGCAAATTGCAAGCAATCGTTGAATATCTTCACAAGTAGCACCTGAAACCACACTGAAATTGCACACAAATCGGTGTGACTAGTGACTAAGTCTATCCGTGAAATTTCCTTACTACTAAACATTCCGCAGTCAACTGTTAGCAGTATTATCCAAAGTGGAAACAACTGGGAACAACAGCAACTCAGCTACGAAGTGGTAGGCCACGTAAAATGACAAAGCGGGGTCAGCACATGCTGAAGCACACAGTGCCAACTGTCTGCAGATCAGACAAGTACCATTCTCCTGGCACCCACCAAACCCGCTGTTATCTCAATGTTGCCCATTTAGAGCACCTGTTGTTAATTTAATTTACACCAAAGCAGCTGAAACTGATTAACAACCCTCTCTGCTACTTAACCCCCGGTTCACATATATGCGGCCGTGCGGGCCGCATTTTGCACGGGCATGAGAGCCTATTCATTAGCATGGACTCCCGTGCCCATGACATGCAGTGAAGAAGTCCCTGCACTTCTTTAGAAAACGCAGCCCACACGGGAACCTCGGTTCCCAGTACGGTTGCGTTTTCTAGTGCAAAAAGTTAGAAATAATGGCACCTGCCCACGGGTCCGCATTTCTCTGTGCAGGTGGTGCGGCTGCACGGATTTTCATGAACGGCACCACCCGCACAGATGTGAACCTAGGGTAACTGACCTGATCAATATCCCAGGAGTTTAATTGACTTGATGCTATACTCTGATTAAAAAGTGTTCCTTTAATTTTTTATATATACACAGGCTTCTTTATTAATAGGTTCCATTGCTTGGTAACACAAATTGCTAATCAACCAATCACATGGCAGCAACTCAATGCATTTAGGCATCTAGACTTGGTGAAGACAACTTGCTGAAGTTCAAACCGAGCGTTATAATGGAGAAGAAAGGGGATTTAAGTAACTTTGAACATAGCATGGTTGTTGGTGCCAAATGGGCTGGTCTGAGCATTTCAAAAACTGCTGATCAACTGAGATTCTCATGCAAAACCATCTCTAGGGTTTACAGAGAATGGTCAGAAAAAGAGAAAATATCCAGTGAGCGGCAGTTGTGTGGACGAAAATGCCTTTCTGATGTCAGAGGACAGAGGAGAATGGGCAGACTGGTCTGAGATGATAGAAAGACAAAAGTAACTCAAATACCCACTCGTTACAACCAAGGTATGCAGAATACCATCTCTGAATGCAAAACACATCGAACCTTGAAGCAGATGGGTTACAGCAGCAGAAGAATACACAGAGTGCCACTCCTCTCAGCTAAGAACAGGAAATAGAGGCTACAATTCACACAGGCTCACCAAAATTGAACAATAGGTTGCAAAAACATTGCCTGGTCTGATGAGTCTTGATTTCAGCTGCAACATTCAGATGGTAGGGTCAGAATATGGCATAAACATGAAAGCATGGATCCATTCGGAATTGTATCAATGGTTCAGGCTGGTGGTGATGCTGTAATGGTGTGGGGGACATTTTCTTGGCACACTTTGGACCCCTTAGTACCAACTGAACATAATTTAAACACCACAGCCTACCTGAGTATTGTTGCTGGCCATTTCCATCTGATTTATGACTTCAGTGTACCCATCTTCTGATGGCTACTTCCAGCAGGATAATGCACCATGTCACAAAGCTCAAAGCATCTCAAACTGGTTTCTTGAACATCACAATGAGCTCACTGTGCTCCAGTGGCCTCCACACTCACCACATCCCAATAGGGCACCTTTGGGATGTGGTGGAGCAGTAGATTTGCATCATGGATGTGCAGCCGACAAATCTGCAGCAACTGTGTGATGCTAGCATGTCAATATGGATCAAAATCTCTGAGGAATGTTCCCAACACCATGTTGAATCTATGCCACAAAGACACAGGGTCGTAGATAAAGAGTGAATCCATCAAAGGCACAGCAGCTAGGCTAGTGTAGCCTTTCAGCTGCAGGAGGCACACAGCCTGTCTACTCCACGCTGCATAATAAACAGCTGCTGGGACGTATGAGATCGCTTCAGCTACCAATTGGCTGAGGAGACGGGGGGGGGGGGGCAGCCTATAGCTTTCAGGCTGCCCAACCTTCCACTGCATCCTCAATCAACGGGTACACATAGTTCAGCTAAATCTTCATCACGTGGCTTCTTGTGTTAGTGCAGTATGGTTTGGCTTGGAGTGGCAGCTCTGATGAAGGGAGAAGACTGCTGCACAGGGCTGGATCTTGGGGTGTCCTGTGCAACCATAATATCAATTGTGCTATCACTGGACCCCATTAGGTTAGTAGCAGGACTATGAGTATTGCTAGTATCAGCACCCGTCTATCTCCTGTGAGGTGATCCAGGTCTCAATGCTGCAACTTTTTTTTTGCTTCTTTACAAAGACATAGCAGTCAAATATGAAGAGAATAAGCAGTGCAGTCCATGACTTCTGCTCTGCTCTGGAGTGTCATAGGACTGTATCTGAGGTATGATAGGTGTACCATGGAATGAGATTTCCTGTCTAAATGAAGTGTCTTGTCAGCAGGTTGCTTTGGAGGTGGAAAGTTTCTTGTGGGAATTGCCTCTGGAAGGGGGTTTGCTTCAGGGGAAGGAATCTTTGTGGGAGGAGTTTCTTTAGTTAGGAGGTTTCTTTGGGTTTATTGTTTAACCTATAGCCTACAGGGCACTTATACCCCCTTCCTGCCCAGGCCAATATCCAGCTTTCAGCACTGTTGCACTTTGAATGACAATTGTGCGGTCCAGGGGCAGACTGACCATTTGCAAACTCGGGCACTGCCCAGGGTCAGTAGGGAGCCCCATGAGATGCCCCTGTTACCTTTTTCATAGGCTTTTTTGAGTTTGGGCAAGGACACAGGGGCCCCATGATCCCCTATTGCCCGGGGGCCCCATGAGTTGTCAGTCTGCCCCTGGCACGGTCATGCAACACTGTACCCATATGAAATTTTTATTTTTTTGTGACAGATAGAGCTTTATGTTGGCGGTATTTAATCACCTCGGGGTTTTTTATTTTTTCTTAAACCAAAAACCACTGAAAAGTTTGGAAAAAAAAGTTTTTTCTTAGCTTTTGTTATAAAATTTTGTAAATAAGTGATTTTTCTCCTTCACGGATGTGTGCTAATGAGGCTGCACTGATAGGTGGCACTGAACGGCAGCTCAGATGCGCACTGACATGTGGCATTGATGTGGCACTGACAGGTGGCATGGATGAGCAGCGAGAGCTGGTACTGATGTAGACTGACAGGTGGCACTGCTGGGGCTACACAGATCATCAGGGCACACTGATCATCAGTGTCCTGATTTTTTTTTTTTTTTTTTATGCCAAATGGCGCTAATGCGCCACATCCACAAGCCAACTTTTTGGCTCGCAGTTGTGGCGTGGGAAACCATTGACTTGAATGGCCGAATTTGATATATTCAACTTGACGTAACACATTACATTTTCACAGCCGTAATACAAAGCCTCCTCCAGCTGTATTTTAGACTTTAGGTGGGTGACCAGGGGGCAGTAAAAGGAGGCCTTAAAAAGGCAAAATTATGTGCAAGCACTGACCCTTTAAAGACCAGTAGATGACCATGCCTTTAGTACTTTATAATCTCCTGACCTCTGTAAATTGCATCTTCCTGACCCCTGCACATTCTGTGTTACACACTCATGAGTCCTGAACTCTGTACATTATATACACCTGCACTCTATACATTACATAGTTCTAATCCCTTCAGCCCCTCCCACTGTTAGCACAATTTTTCCTCATCTACACGCCACTTCATAATTCTCCTCCTGGTGCCCAAGAGGGGACCCTGCCAGTTAGTCTGTACAGAGCCCCAGTGATTTCTAATGGTGGCCCTTCTAATGGAACACTGCAGAGGGAGAGGAGAACTCCGATTCACTGCATTGACAGCTTGGATTTGGCCCCTCCCATTGGGAAGGGGAAAGTGCATGGGGATCTACGGCCCTGCAAAGACATAAGGCAGTTCTGAAGGCAAGAGTGTCCAACCCAATACTAGCAAGGTGTACCTAATAAAAGTGGCCAGTGAGTGTATAGTTATGGCTAAAAATATTGACACCCCTGCATTTGTCAGATAATGCACCACTTTGCACAGAAAATTGTTGCAATTACAATATTTAGGCATTCCCATGTTTAATTTGTTTGTATTGGTATGAAACAAAAAAGTGGCTATACAAGAAGCCAAAACTCAGGACATTCCACACACAACCCCAAAAATGGACTGGGCAAAATTATTGGCACCTTCTCAAAATTGTAAGAAATAATTGCATTCCAAGTGTGTGATGCTCCTGTAATTTGCAATTAAACTCACCTGTATGTGCTTTGGCCATGAGTGTATATATGTAATATTGTATTAAATTTCAAAAGTAGTTACATAATAATGATTGGTATTGGACCATAAAAAACACACACACACACACACACATATCATTATCTTTATTTAGCTAAGGGATGCTGGTATATACTGTACAGTGCCTTAATTTAATTTATGAAAAAAAAAATCTAATAAAATTATTATTAATATCATAATGATACACAAACAAAACTTGGTAAGAAATCACTGCATGACCATACCCATCACCTCCTAAAAATAAGCCCCAAATAAGACAAATCACACCAAGTCAACCTTTAATATCTTTATTGAGATTACACACCATCAGAGTAACCAATCTGACATTGCACATGTAAGTAAAGGCGGAATATACTCATATATACTTTATTTACGTAAACAATATTATACATTGTATTTCCTTTATAGGTGAATAGAAATTTGTACTTTTTAAAGGCAGTGAAATTAGGAAAACTCTGGCTTATAATACAGAAACATTACTTGAAGCTCATGTTTCTTTTTTTTTTTTTCTTCTAATATATTAGCATCTAATATACATATTATTTAGTATAGTGATGGAACAAAAATTATGGTTGGATAGTATTATAATAAAAAGGTCTTTTTTTTTTTAATGAGACATGGAAAAAATATAACCAAACTAATTGTGAACTGCCAGTAATGCAAGTTTTTGAAAATATGCATCTGTAGTTTACAAGGCTTAATAAAGCCTATATGTTATATTTGCCAGGGTCATAATTTCAAAAGATAAGCAAGACTATGACCATAATATGATTTTTTTTTTGTAACTAAAAGAATTTTTTTTCTTTGCTGCTTTATACACTTAACCAAATCAGACATTAGTATCAACTAGCCTGAAAAGAGACTACTGAAACTGGTACTTCTTTGATTTTTTTTTCTCCCAATTTAGTACTTGTAGAACAGATGCAAAATATTTTACTGCTGAAGTATATTTTCTTATCTGTTTGTTACTGAATTTCTTACCTAGCAGAGTAATGGCAGCAGATTTGGATATCTGCAAGCTCTGAACATCAAACAGCAATATCCCTGTTTCTATTCAGTCCACCTTAAAGATTACATATTTCTAATGCAAACAGCCTCAGGTGAAAATATTGCTAAAAGTATGTACAATTAGATACAAAATAAATAATATGAGTGTTGCTGGTCAATGTCTGATGAAATATATTACTCCATGGTGAGATTGTGTGAACCTACCTATTTGACAAATTCAACAGCTTAAAAGCACACCTTAATCAAGGGAAGAGTAAAAATTTATAAAAATTGCAGCACATTAGGAACAATGAAAGCAATTTTATAATACGATGGTTCAGAAAAATAAAAAGGCTCTTTGTATTTCTTCAAAATAAAGTTTTTCCTTCTTTACCTAATAGGACACAAGACTAAAGTGAAAATTAAAAAAGTGCTAAAAAATACACAATTGTTGAGGACTGTTTGGGTGCAAATTTAAATTTTCCTTCCTTGTGCTTTGAAGGGAATACACACGTACACTGGCAATGAAAGGTATACGCAAGTTAGGACAATGTTAAAATTTTTATACACTAGGCAAAACTGTAGGGATGTACTTCATTTGTATTTAACTACATACAAAGCAGTATGGATGTACAGCAAGATCCAATTTGGAGCTTTTGATTTTAAAAACTAATGCTGTAGAGACGTCTAGCAGCAGGCTAGGGTATTCTTGCTGTTTGGCTACAGACTTAAAGGGTTAGTACACCTTTACCAAAAATCTGCCTATGCAAGTAAAGGGGGCTGTAGATAAAAACCAAAGCTTTGAATTAAGTTGGATAATGCCCTTACTATAGCTGTAGACCATTCATAAACCTGGCTGAAAAAACTTCCACAGGTGGCATCATCCTGTTCCAGGATGTTGCAAGTCATTCCCAGCTGTTACAGTTCACCCCCACCATCACAGCAGGGAGCTCGCAAACCCCCATACATGTGATTCACCATCTCCTTTATCGCAGCAGTGCTGAGCTCAATGCTTCATTGCTACTGTTACATGGGAAAGACCGCGCATGGGATGGGGGGTTTGAATCACCTGGGAGTGTCTTAACAACATCCTAGCAACAAAGCACACCAGGATTATGACATTTCTGGGAGTTTCTCAGGCAGGCCTCAGGAGGTACACAAGTGGCCTACACCTATTGCAAGGGTCAAAGCTGCAGTTTGTTTTTATCTACAGGTGCACAGGAAGTTTTTTGGTAAAAAGGTAAAAAACTAACCCTATAAAAACTCTTTCCAAGATTTCCCAGTGTCAAAATGTGGTGTACTATGAGGTTTCAACTATATCCTCTCAAATCAAAAACTGGATCACCACAAGTATTACATTTAACAATATTTAATTACTATATTGTTATTATAGCATGGAAACAGAGAAATGGTCCTGACATTTTCAAGATTAAAGTCAAACATCTACGGAGAGTTCAGGCATCTTTATGATGACCAGAATTCTATCAGCACCTTCCCCCGTGTCATTACTAATATTTTATTAGCATGTATAAAACTGACTTCACTTACACAAGTTCCTTTTGGAAAGGCTATAGTGCACATTTTCCTTTACATAGGTACACTGAACACAAGGGAAGGTAATACAGTCAGGTCCATAAATATTGCGACAAACAACAATTCTAAAATGTTTGGCTCTATACACCACCACAATGGATTTGAAATAAAATGAATAAGATGTGCTTTAACTGCAGACTGTCAGCTTTAATTTGAGGGTATTTACATCCAAATCAGGTGAACGGTGTAGGAATTACAACAGTTTGCATATGTGCCTCCCACTTGTTAAGGGACCAAAAGTAATGGAACAGAATAATAATCATAAATCAAACTTTCACTTTTTAACACTTGGTTGCAAATCCTTGGCAGTCAATTACAGCCTGAACTCTGGAACGCATAGACATCACCAGATGCCTGGTTTCATCCCTGGTGATGCTCTGCCAGGCCTCTACTGCAATTGTCTTCAGTTCCTGCTTGTTCTTGGGGCATTTTCCCTTTAGTTTTGTCTTCAGCAAGTGAAATGCATGCTTAAATCGGATTCAGGTCAGGTGATTGACTTGGCAATTGCATAACATTCCACTTCTTTCCCTTAAAAAACTCTTTGGTTGCTTTTGAAGTATGCTTTGGGTTATTGTCCATCTGCACTGTGAAGCGGCGTCCAATGAGTTCTGAAGCATTTGGCTGAAAATGAGCAGATAATATTGCCCGGAACACTTCAGAATTCATCCTGCTGCTTTTGTCAGCAGTCACATCATCAATAAATACAAGAGAACCAGTTCCATTGGCAGCCATATATGCCCATGCCGTGACACTACCACCACCATGCTTCACTGATGAGGTGGTATGCTTAGGCCCATGAGCAGTTCCTTTCCTTCTTCATACTCTTCTCTTCCCATCACTCTGGTACAAGTTGATCTTGGTCTCATCTGTCCATAGGATGTTGTTCCAGAACTGTGAAGGCTTTCTTAGATGTCGTTTGGCAAACTCTAATCTGGCCTGTTTTTGAGGCTCACCAATGGTTTACATCTTGTGGTGAACCCTCTGTATTCACTCTGGTGAAGTCTTCTCTTGATTGTTGACTTTGACACACGTACACCTACCTCCTGGAGAGTGTTCTTGATCTGGCCAACTGTTGTGAAGGGTGTTTTCTTCACCAGGGAAAGAATTCTTCGGTCATCCACCACAGTTGTTTTCCGTGGTCTTCCGGGTCTTTTGGTGTTGCTGAGCTCCCCGATGCGTTCCTTCTTTTTAAGAATGTTCCAAACAGTTGTTTTGGCCACGCCTAATGTTTATGCCATCTGTCTGATGGGTTTGTTTTGTTTTTTCAGCCTAATGATGGCTTGCTTCACTGATCGTGACAGCTCTTTGGATCTCATCTTGAGAGTTGACAGCAACAGATTCCAAATGCAAATAGCACACTTGAAATGAACTCTGGACCTTTTATCTGCTCATTGTAATTGGGGTAATGAGGGAATAAAACACACACCTGGCCATGGAACAGCTGAGAAGCCAATTGTCCCATTACTTTTGGTCCCTTAACAAGTGGGAGGTACATATGCAAACTATTGTAATTCCTACACCGTTCACCTGATTTGGATGTAAATACCCTCAAATTAAAGCTGACAGTCTGCAGTTAAAGCACATCTTGTTAGTTTCATTTCAAATCCATTGTGGTGGTGTCTAGAGCAAAAATGTTAGAATTGTGTCGATGTCCCAATATATATGGACCTGACTGTATTTGTGTTAAACCCTAAAGTAAACCAAAACCAACATAGGGGTTTTCTTTGGCTAGAGTCATGTCATAGTTCTAATTCATTAGATCTGTAGTAACAAGTGTGATCTAGTGATCACTACAAGGCCAATCAAATCCTCAATATATAATACAAGTTCAAATTAGCAATCCTGAACAACCACTGCATATTACAATAAAAAAAAACTGCATAAATATTTACTCTCAGACCTGGAACATGTAATGTATAAAATGGCTTGTATACGAGCCTCATATAAAAATGATATGATAGTGGAGGACAGAACAAGCTTTCACAGACCTTATGGGAGAATAAGAGTTACATTAGTTAAAACAGCTACATCAGGGAAGTACCTTATCGTAAACATCTTACCTCCACACAAGTCAACAACTGGCAGATTTCATTGTAAGGCCTGTTCCATATTTAAGTGCCTATCAATAATATTCAGAAATCTGCTTTTTTCTCTGTTGACAAGTTATTTTAATGTCTAAAGCAACATAACGGAGTTGGGTTTTGGATGCACATTTTGATAGAAATGCTTAGCATAGCATGGGTTTTCACAAACCTGTAAAACACATTTACTGCTTTAGGGTGTTGCATATTCAATAACCTTAAAATATCATCTGTAATGAACTCTTAGGGAGGCATTCTTTAGAAAAATAAAATGGCTGAAAATTGCCAGGGTTGCCAGATGCAGCTCCATCCATAGGACTCCAATACAGATTAAAAACAAGTAACTGGTTGAATGCCATGTGTAACAGATTACTTCCTGGGAGACTTTCACAAAGGCACCTTACTGATGTTGACCTGTCAATTTTAGGATTGATGGTAAGGGCTTAAATTATGGAGCCCTATAACAGGATTAAACCTTACAGATAGATTACCCTTCTGGAGTCTTTACCCACCTACATATGGCATGCCATAGAAATAATGTATGTAGAGAAGATGCAAACTATCAAGCAAACCTTTGCCAATAATATGCAAATACAAAATATACATTTAATCAGTATAAGAACTTAAATGGAAGTGTGAAAAAAAGCAGCCAAAAACAAAATGTTAAAGATGAAATCTGGAGGGGAAAAAAAAAAAAAAAAAGGAAAAAAGACCCGTACATTGGAGCTGCAAGGTTCATCAGCTAGCCCCCTTCTCTTCCCCAGCATTACAAAGGTTTAACCCCATAGTGCTTGGGGAGACCCACCGCAAGGGTAATATTTATCCCAGAGTTCAGCTTTAAAGGGCCAAATTGTTTTCTTCTTTGGTTGACAGACCTCATTCTGAACAGGTAACTGCAGATTATTTATTTTTTTAAGGATACCAAAAAACTTAAAAAGCTTAAGCCAAGTAAAACTTAAATGAATCAGGAAGGTTATAAATTAATAAAAAATTAGTTCCTCCAAGGTTACCATTGCCTTGGATCTCTGCTTGTATAATTTCTCTTCCAGTCCTGTTCTTCTGACCATGCTGAGTGGGACATAGGGAGTCTCCTAAGGCTTCATGTACACAAGCAGCTCCTAAACTCGAGATTAGGAGCCTTTGGCATTTTTTTTTGCCAAAGCTCTTAAACTCAACTCCATAAAAGCCTATATGTTCATGCACACATAGGCTTTTAGCAGAGTTTAGGAGCTGCCGCTTTTGGGTGAGGTTAAACCTCCCTCTCCTGAACGCAGAAGAATCGCGTTCAGGATAGGAACGTTTTTGCTGCAGAACATGGGAAAACAACACGCGACAACCGCGGTACTGCATTTTTGCAGTAATTTGCATTTTCCCGTGGCCGGCGGTCAGTGTAGGCTCATGTACTTGAAGCCTAACAGGGATACAGACAGCAATAAACACGTGACAGACCCCTTCTACCTGTTTTTGTCATCCATTTACAAACTGGAGAAATTTCCCATACCTCCTGCCCTAATGAAACAAAGTGTGACAATTCACTCTAAAATGAGTATAGACAGCAGAAATACCTGAGAGATATAAAAAAAAAAAAAAAATATTAAAAAAAAAAAAAAGTTGTGTTCTTATTGCAGACAGTAATGATATTTCCCACATTTCCTTGTTCAGTGACACAGGAAGGGAAAAGATTTCCCGATTCCCACTTCAAATTTCACTGTATTAAGTAAAAAAAAAAAAACAAAACCACTAAAGTCATTGACTGTATCTATATATTTGTATACCTATTTATCCCTTCTTCTGTCCCTGCACTATCCAAATATCCTATGCGAGTTAACAAGAATCAAGGATGGAATTCTTTGCATCACTTTACTTGATTGTGCTTAATTAAGTCTAAATGTGACTATATAGAGATTCATTTAATGGGCAACAGTAATGTACTATAATGTAGTCAGTGAAAGTCTTTTTTTTTTTATGTATGGTTTGTTATATCACAAATGGCTGTCAGGTGTGATATTGTGATATTCAATGACTGGTTCTAAGAACACTACTAAACCCAAAAACATCAAATATTATTGCAGCTTACCAACTCTTATTTGTGGTAGCTGTAATACTTTTCTTTTTTAGTATATTTACTTTATTTTCACCTGGTGATCTAGCCAGTAAATGTTTCAACTTTCCATTAACAGACCAAGGAGACCAACAAAAGTAACAGTGGGTTGAGTCAAACCATTTAAAAACACAGAAAAGGGTGCTTACTCATTTATATAAAACCTTTAATCCCAAAAAAAGGGGGAAAAAAAACAAAACAGTTTCTGTAACTGCTTAAAAAGTTTTAGCTGGAATTTTAAATGTTTAATCAACATGTAACTACGTAAAGCAAGATGGTGCAGGATCAAAGAGGCAACACTACGGATGCACCGAAATTTCAGTGGCTGAAAACACCCCAATATGAAAATAAGCGCCAATACAGGTGCCGAAAATAACCCCGCCCCCTCGCCCGCCGCTTGGTAGTTCTCAGCCTTACCTGAGAAACCACTGAATGATCCCGGCGCTGGGCAGAGATAAGTGAAGGAAAGATGGCCTCCACTCATCTCTATTCCCTTGGAGGACTGGAGTGACGTCACTTCCGGAAGGCCATTTTTTTTTTTTTAAAGCACTAGAACGCTTTTTTTTTTTAATCTAATGCTTTATATTGCAGAGGAGAGATGTGGGGCCTTATTGACCCCTTATCTCTCCATAAAGAGGACCTGTCACTAATTATTTCCATCACAAGGGATGCATGCATTCCTTGTGATAGGCATAAAAGTAATTTTTTTTTTTTTAAGGGACTACATGGACTGCGCGCACGTAGTGGTGAACGCATACATAGACCACACCCACATATGTAAACTGTGTTCAAACCCCACGTGAGGTATCTCCACGAATGTCAGAGCAAGAGCAATAATTATTGCACTAGACCTCCTCTGTAACTTTACACTGGTAACCTGTAGAAATCTGTGTCACCCATGGAGATTTTTAAGTACTGTAGTTTGACACCATTCCAGGAACGTGCACAATTTTAATGCATGCAATATTGGATATTTATTCGGTGTAACAGCATCTGTCATAATTTACAAAAAAAAATTGGGTATATATATTGTGTTTTTTCCCCAAATGTGCGTGTGGATTGAAGCTCGAGTATCACAGTTAATTGACACAGTAGTTGTTCAGCGATTCAGGTCAGGAATACAGCAGGTTCAGATCAGAATTTTGTCCTGTTCACAACATGTGCGGTTTACAAAACGGTTCCCAAACAAGTCAATAACCTGTAATCCGCACCTGAACCAGACAGAATTATTTTTCAATCCGCACTGCCAGTGCACAGGACATATCTGAACAGGCACCATAGGAAACAATGTTATTTCACATGTCATGCGGATTGGATGCACTTCAAACCAACCACATCCAATCCATATATACAGTCATGGCCGAAATTGTTGGCACCCTTGATATTTTTCCTGAAAATCAAGTATTTCACACAAAAAAGGTATTGCATTAACACATGTTTTGCTATACACATGTTTATTCCCTTTGTATGTATTGGAACAAATATAAAACAGAGGCAGAAAAGCAAATATGACATAATGTCACACAAAACCCCAAAAATGGGCTGGACAAAAGTATTGGCACCCTTAACTTAATATTTGGTTGCACACCCTTTGGAAAACATAACTGAAATCAGTCGCTTCCTATAACCATCAATAAGCTTCTGACACCTCTCACCCGGAATTTTGGACCACTCTTCCTTTGCAAACAGCTCCAGGTCTCTCTTATTGGAAGGACACCTTTTCCCAACAGCAATTTTAAGATCTCTCCACAGGTGTTCAATGGGATTTAGATCTGGGCTCATTGCTGGCCACTTCAGAACTCTCCAGCGCTTCTTTGCCATCCATTTCTGAGTGCTTTTTGACGTATGTTTGGGGTCATTGTCCTGCTGGAAGACCCAGGATCTTGGACGCAAACCCAGCTTTCTGACACTGGGCCCTACAGTGCGACCCAAAATCCTTTGGTAATCCTCAGATTTCATGATGCCTTGCACACAGTCAAGGCACCCAGTGCCAGAGGCAGCAAAACAACCCCAAAACATCATTGAACCTCCACCATATTTTACCGTAGGTACTGTGTTTTGTTCTTTGTAGGCCTCATTCCGTTTTCGGTAAACAGTAGAATGATGTGCTTTACCGAAAAGCTCTATCTTGGTCTCATCTGTCCACAAGACGTTTTCCCAGAAGGCTTTTGGCTTACTCAAGTACATTTTGGCAAACTGTAGTCTTGCTTTTTTATGTCTCTGTGTCAGCAGTGGGGTCCTCCTGGGTCTCCTGCCATAGCGTTTCATTTCATTTAAATGTCGACGGATAGTTCGCGCTGACACTGATGCTCCCTGAGCCTGCAGGACAGCTTGAATGTCTTTGGAACATGTTTGGGGCTGCTTATCCACCATCCGGACTATTCTGCGTTGCAATCTTTCATCAATTTTCCTCATCCGTCCACGACCAGGGAGATTAGCTACAGTGCCATGGGTTGCAAACTTCTTGATAATGTTGCGCACTGTGGACAAAGGCAAATCTAGTTCTCTGGAGATGGACTTGTAACCTTGAGATTGTTGATATTTTGCCACAATTTTGGTTCTCAGGTCCTCAGACAGTTCTCGTCTCCTCTTTCTGTTGTCCATGCTTAGTGTGGCACAGACAGACACACAATGCAAAGGTTAAGTGAACGTCTCTCCTTTTTATCTGCTTTCAGGTGTGATTTCTATATTGCCCACACCTGTTACTTGCCCCAGGTGAGTTTACAGGAGCATCACATGCTTGTAACATTCTTATTTATCCGCAGTTGTGAAAGGGTGCCAATACTTTTGTCCAGCCCATTTTTGGAGGTTTGTGTGACATTATGTCGAATTTGCTTTCTTTCCTCCCTTTTTTTGTTTTGTCCCAATACACACAAAGGGAATAAACATGTGTATAGCAAAACATGTGTTAATGCAATACGTTTCGTGAGAAATACATGATTTCCTGGAGAAATATCAAGGGTGCCAACAATTTCGGCCATGACTGTATGTGAACCGGCACATATACCACACATCGGAACACTGAGTAAGCTGTGTACAATGATTGAGTATATTTCTGTTTTCTAAACGGTTAATCAAGCCCATCTAAATCTGCTAGTGCATCTACCCTCTCCCCAAAACTGGTAATGTCGCCCAAAAGGTCTTGGGTAGTCTCCATTCTAGATGGAGGAGCAACAAAGACAGGAAGTACATTACTACCCTTATCACCAGGTAAAAATAAACAAAAACACCTAAAAAGAAAAACAAATGCATTTTCTACTCTTAAGAATTGGCAAATTGCAATACAACACATTTTTGGGTTCAAGACCTCTTAATTTCAAAATCTGAGGCACATTAAAACCGTGAATATTCATTCTTTTTGTTTCCAATAATTATCAGTTACATTCCAGAAGCAATACAGAGGAAACTTTAACAATTACATATATCATAACATTTTCCTCATACAAAAGAGAACAATTACAGAGGAAAGAGAAACACTTCTATAAATTCCACGAGTATAATACATTGGGTGTCAAACCAAGGGTTCCATGGCATCCATGCATAAAACAGAGGCCTGTTTCCCCTGCCTAAATGTTGTCTTATTACAGGGAGTGACTATGACACCTTTATTGACCAGATAATACCCACTTCAGTCAAAATTAGGCTAAGTTCATAGGCAGGTTACACATTATGTTCGAGGGGATGGATCTCTCAGGGAGCCCCACAGAGTTGAGGTTCATCCCCTAGAATCCTAGGCCGCCTTCCCCGTGCGTGTTCCTTTGGACATTGTTCCAAATTGACAAAAGGAAATGTACAAAAGAATTAAAAAAAAAAAAAAAAAAAAAAACCACGACAATTCTCCTTTTCAGCAGTAGGTGGCCTGGCCAATACCCAACCACTGGTCCCAAGATCTCTGCTGAATGGCCTTGGAATACTGATACTCAAGTACAACCTGCCAATCATCAGCTCTACCTAAAAAACAATTCTTCTTGGACAATAACCATCTGACCCATGCCGTTGCATTTGGCACATGATATATCACCAGATGGGAGAATTCCTAAGATTTAAGCAGAAAATTGTTTGTTTTTTTTTTTACACTTCTAATTTACCTTTCTGAATGATAGTCTGTTCACTATATGCTAACTGGCCACCCAGTACGGCAAGCTGAATATCCAAACTCATAGGCTAACTGTTGTGGGAGAACAAGGATTTCCTTATCACCGGTAGTTGTTCTTTATACAAAGAGATGGCTGTTGGCAAAACCACATTAGGTCCTAGAAAAAGGGTCCATTATCCATAGTGAACAGTTAAGATTCCAGCTGTCATTATCTAGTAGGACATAGATGGGGTTGTACTCATTTTTATACAAGGCTCATTCATTTTTGAGTAATGTGAAAGTCTTCTAGAAAATAGGAATTCATATCGATTAGATTGCTATATACAGTCTTTAGTAACGATGACCATTTCAATGATATGTAATTGCTCATATTTGTCCATGATGATTGAGTAATATTACTAGACGAAAAAGTATTATAATATACAGGAGATAATGTCCTCATAAATCATTGGATACCAGACCTTACCTGAGTTCATCCAGCTGCAATACCAACTGCAAACAAGTCACAGCGACATGTTCTACTGAAGAAGGCTTTTTCACTTTTGGGAGCTTTGTTATACAACTGGGCAATTTTTTTAATCAAGAATAAAAAGTAACGATCAGTAACACTTCTTTGTCAAAGCAGCAAAAAGCACCAGATTTGAATAGAGATTACAATACTGATTTTCTTCATTTTTAGTTAAACCCATTCCTAGTTATCTACTCAACACAGAATTACCATACAACAGAATTTTAATTAGATAATAGCTTCCCTTTCAGGTTTCTGTTCAATCAAGGAAGTGCTTCAACCAAAGAATGTTTTATTTAAACAGAAAGATGTGCAATGTCTGCTGAGCTGAAGCATATGTACATTTTGCAGATGGCATATCCAAAATGGCTCTCACAATCTACACAGTCCCCACCATCTGATGTGTTGCTCCTCATCCTTTGCAAGGTCCCATCTGGCTTCAGATTTCTTTTCATCTAGATGGAGCAATTTTTAAAAGAACGGTTTTGCCAGATTTAATCCATGCCATTATAAAAAAAATTCCTCTCCATCCAGGAGACCGTAACAGGTTTATGTGGAACTTGGCTGGAATAATCCAATTTGGGGGGAGGGGGGGGGGGGAAGAAGACGTACCTTATAGCCAATATCAAAACTTTCTATACCTGTCATTTCCATATCAACATTTCTGTAATCAGATTTAAGATGCGTTGTATTGATTTTGTAGAAGAGGGAAAAATCCAAAAAGGGTTTTTTTCTCTTTTTTTTAATGATAAATTGAGTTCGGAGCCTTATAGGTCTTACGGATTTCAGCGGTAAAACACCCATTCCGCCTATCTCTGAAACTCCCCTCTTCCTGCTTCTACTGGACTGTGCCCATGGCTGGTTTAGATCTACTGAATATAATGTAACTATGGTTTATTTCAGAAATCAGGTCAACTCCTGCTTTGCTAAGCAAGGAAAAGCAATGAGTTCACTCAGTTGGTACCCTCCCCATCTGAACATACCTTTCTTTCACTCTTGCTGTGAAGTGAAGTGCCATGTAAGCTGTGGGATGCAGTGCTGGGTGTCTGAGCAGAACTCACCAGTACTGAGCATTAGGAGGAAGGGTAGTAATTCACACACCCCTTATATACACACACAGCAGGCATTTTCGTAGCTCTAACCAGTGTAAGGGAGTGGTAGTGGAGAGAAAGGAAGGCTCAGCAGGTCAGCAGCTAGGTGAACCTGTAGTTTAGCTGTACATGAGCAAAGAGCAGGTTTACTTTAAGCTACAGAATGGACTTTGCTTGTAATGATGCTTAAAGTAACAGTTTCAAAGGATGCATAGTTTGCTTGTAACTTTATAGAATATTTTGCTTACTGCTATTTTTGTACATTTGGTTTGTGGTTTGCCATGGAGTAAAGCTGGGAAATAAATTGGCCAGTCATTTGAAAGCAATTAGTTACCTGCACACCTGGAACTAGCAAATTCAAAATCTTTTACACTATTGCTGGAAAATATCTATCTACCCCGGTACTCACAATCAACCTGCCACAAACCTAGGCAATTGATTTATAAATGCTTAAAGTGTTACTAAACCCACAACAGTATAATTAGTCTGTATATGCAGTAAAGTATGTTTGAGATACCCACTGTGGAACCTAAGGGGTTAATCCTCTGCATTGTGTAAAAAGGCAGTTTGATGTTGACTTCTCTGATCCTCCCCTTCCTCCAGTGTCTCCCTCTTATCTCCTGATAACACATCTTGTGGAGACACTGCACATGCTCAATTTGCTGTGTATTGCTTGAGAGGTTTTTGTTTTTTTTCTTGGGAGAGTGCATATGATCAGCACAGGGCCAATCAACACTGCCCAGACAGAGGTCAAGGGTTCTGCATCCTCCTAAACAAAACTCATCATACAAGCTCTAACCAGTGCTCTGCTGAACACCAATAGAAGTCACAAGACTGCTCTAACTGTTGATGAGAAAAAGGTATTTAGCAGTTTATATTTACAAAAAAAATTGCATTTCCATGTTCTGTGTACTGTGAGAGAGCAGATATAGTGCATCCAGAGTCCTAGGTTTAGTAACACTTTAAATTATATCAATAAGATCTGTTTGGATAAATGAATGGAAAGTTTAACTATGCCCTATTCTAAAACATTCTATTGGCCCTTTCATGTGATAGGCAATTTCACTGATCACTTTGAAAGCTTAGGGCTCTTTCACACCATGAACGTGGTTCCACTTTCGCTGTGATCGCCTAGGCAAATCGGAAGTTGTCCTCCCTCCCTCCCCACAGTCTTCTGGGACACATGACAGGTTGCAGAAGACTACAGGGCCATTGACAAAGCGCAGCACTTCTCACAGCCGCAAACTGTCACAGCCGGCTGAAGATCCCGGCACCAGGGAGAGAAGACAGCCAGTGAAACCAGCAGTGGGGAAGACACCGCTGGACCGAGGGACAGGTAAGTGGCTGTATTTTAAAAGTCAGCAGCTACAGTTTTTGTAGCTGCTGCCTTTTTTTTTTTTCTCCGCTCTCTTTCTCTCAGGAGAAACTCTGCTTTAAGCTCTAATTCATCGTAGGCTTAGTTAGGATTTCCCAGGTTTGTGCTGGTTCACCTTAAACACTTCTCAAAATTCTCAGCCAGGTATTGACAGAATACAATTTGCTTTGTAATTTACAAATGACTGGAGAGGTAGTCATTGCCTACAACTGCCAAACATTAAAATCAACAAAATGTGGATTGCAAGGACCCTAGAAATGGCATGGTATTAAAACTGGCAAAACTGTAAATAGCACATAGAGAGAAAAAAAAAAAAAAGACAAGACTGTATTAACAAACAAATGTAAAAATAAAACCAGATCCTTCCTTGACAGTGTTATAAAAAATAAGGACATACTGTTTTACCTCTTTCACTATCAGAAAGGCCGCAACAAGTTGCAAGGAAAGGAGTTGCTGGCCTGTCAGGCAATGAAAGGTCCTTCTTGGAGGAGTTTTAATAATCCTGGGACTGATAGCCCTGTGAGCCAGCCTCATAGGCATCCATAGGAGGCTGTTGATAGCCAGCAGAAGGGTCTAGATCCTCATTGCTGGCATAAGGGGGGTAAGGAGGCCCTTGATCTTGGCTTGGGTCCATGTAGTCCTGAGAGAACAGTGCCGAATCTGAGCCCAGACTGTAGCGTTGGTAGGCCAGTACAGCTTGTCCCGCCTTGGATCGTTGATGAAGGATTAAGGGGTTAAGGAACGGGAACAACATAAGGTTTGGGCCAATAGAAAAAAAAAAAAAATTGGGAAAGATGGAGGGGACATAAAAAAAAAAAAAAAAAAAGGGGAGAGAAAAAAGACAGACACCCATCACCATGGTTAGTAAGTGTTAAAAACAGCAGTCTCTAGGATCCTACACTTTTACTGACTGGACCCCATTACATATATCTTTAACTTTATATTAAAATGGTTAGCTTAAAAGTTTTTAATAACTTAAAAGAAAGCATCAGTTGCACTTTACTAATGAAATGCAGGCTCCATAAACCCTACAAATATTTTATTTACTGTACTCGTGTGCTGCAGTAAGGGCTAAAATGCCCTGTACTGGCAGCATGCTGAGATCTGGACTGCTGCTCAACACAGTAGGGTGGGCCAAGTCTCCAGCAGGCCAATATGCCCCCAGAACATGAGTGCTGCTGAGTGCAATGTTATGCAGTTTGCATGTCAGACCACTGGAGACTGTTGGCCAGCAGTCTGGATCTCCAGCATGCTGCCAGCACAAGTCATTTTAGTCTTCACTGTAGTACATTATAGGGAAAAAAAATGCAAGATTTTTGCACCCTGACTGCATTGCAATATAAAAAAAAATGAAGCTTTAAAGAGCCCTTTCATATCTGAGCAGTTTAGCACAGCATTACATGATCAAAAAGGAGAAATTAGACAACTTTATTCAAATTTTCCAGTTTAAAACGATATAGTGTCCTCCGCTTGCATATCGTAGTTTGGGTGTACATAACAGAGTGCAGCGATAGTCCATCAAAAACCATCTCCTCACTGCACTTAAACTACTTTGAAAGCCATGGATCTTTAGACCTGCAGTTTTTCTGCAGAGATATAAATGAGTCCGGAAACAAACTTTAAAAGGATAAGTTCACCTTTTAACAAAAAAAAAAAAAAATAAAATGCACTTTTTTTTTACCTACAAAAATGTGCATTATTTTTTGTTTCTGGAGCCTCTAAAGCATTGCCATGCGGGTTGCTTTTTGGCCTATCAGTGTATCTGCTTGCTCGTACATCCTGTATGAAGAAGCAGATAATTATAATTATTATTCAGGATTTATATAGTGCCAGTAGTTTGCTCAGCACTTTACAATATAAAAGGGAGACAATACAGCAACGATACAGTTCAATACAAGAGGGTTAGGAGGGCCCTGCTCCTTGGATACTTGATAAGTACATCTACCAAAAACCTCAAGGTCCCTAAAGATATTATGATTAGGGACTCCCAGAATACTAATATAACTCCAAAAAAGAAAAAAATTTGTTGTGGACTCAATCAGGAAATGTGGGTTTTCATAATATCCATCAAACAAATCATTAATGGGTGGTAAGAGTTATATAATCATATAAAATTTCTTTTATACATACAAAAAAGATAAAAACCGCACATATACAATAATATAAAAAAAAACTCCATGAACCTCCAGCAATTCACATAAGAGGGGTTTTTTTGATGCCATATATCCTGTAGACAAAAATTAATTGTGCAGTCATTAACCACTTTTGAGCCTATCCAATTTGATGTATTTTGAATTTATCAGTCGGCCAGTTGGACTTGTCTAGATGGATCCATTTTAGAAAGTCGAATGCCCCTTGCGGAATGCAACTTGGTGCATGACAAAAAATAAAAAGATAAAAAAGAAAACAATGTGTAGTCCAGGAGGAGGAATATGGGTATTTTATTATAAAATATACTTTGTTTCCATACTAAACCTCCCTCATATACTATGTGTGGATATATAAACAATATCCCAATGAAAGATTTATATTTTTGGGAGTCCCAAAAGATGCCAGAGCCTTTCCAAATAGGTGTGGTCCAGAGGAGGAAACCAAAAATGACACAAAATATCCTACACCTCCCTCAGACGTCTGATGTAAGTGTCATCCTGGGGAGGATTGAGGTAATATATGAATAACCTTCCTCACACAACAATGCATCAAACAGTATTAATCCAGGCTAAATATTTCCAAGCCATTCAATACCCCATGGCAGATGAAGAAGTCGATACATAATGGCCACAGTCCCTCCACAATGTTAGGGATATAAATGGTAGGAGCTATATTGTGGTTAAGTGGGTATAAATATACTTATTCAAGAGTGAATCGCAATGCTGTGAGATCAAGAGAGGTAAGAAGCCATCCTGACTGGTTTCGTCAGGATACTTACTGACAGGAAAGCGCAATGATCTAACACGGCGCTGTGGAGTGCCGTGGTAGTTCATTCAGAACTACAAGCAGACAGCCACAAAGCCTGTCTGGACCTGTAGTTTTCCCATTCATACAATACTGTGAACGAGAGTTTTTATTTTTTCCTTTAAATTGTGATGGCTAGCGGGGAGGAGAAGATGCCCCACTAGCCGTCACAATGGGGATGTTGCATGTTCCATCCCGAATATGGGTGTAACATAAGGTGAACTTACCCTTTAACTGCTGGAACATGAGTAACTAAAGCTAGTCCTATACTAACCTGTATGTAATGGTATATTTTAAAGTTGGAAAAACTGGAAAAAAAAAAAAAACACCACACAAAATAGCTAAGATTTTCAAATAGTCGTTTTACTAGTAACATTTTTATTGCAGTGTACCGACTTATGTATATAAACTTGTAGTCAAAACAAGCAGACAAATATCTGGTCACAGAGTATAAATAAGCAATTCAAAAAACAGTCAGATCGGTAAATACTAAAACTGACGTGCTATTAGTATAACACATTATTAAACAATACTCTGCAAAGCACATTTCTATCCATATCATATTAGTGACGTTTAAAAGGCTTTGGCAAGCAGCAGACAGTATATGACAATGGGACCTGAGTATATAGAAAGGCACATTAAATTTGGCAGTTGTAACAGTTTGGCAACACAGAACTTGGCACTCAGACTACAAAGAAATAGAATGGCTTGTTTGCATGTGTGATTAGGGCAGCTCCCTTCCTTGAAAGAAAGCTAACCCCCCGAAAAAAAAAAAAAAAAAATAATTATGCATATAAAATAATTCTATAAAACAATCCATACCAAAATATCTATCAATTATCAAAAAACTCCAGCCAGAACTTTTTTCTGTATGGTG
The DNA here is from genome assembly GCF_062004578.1 of Staurois parvus. NCBI lineage: Eukaryota > Metazoa > Chordata > Amphibia > Anura > Ranidae > Staurois > Staurois parvus. Next base: position 7,152,043 of record NW_028317945.1, read on the forward strand.
TGGAGATGGCTGGAAAATGGTTTTTAGTTTCTTTTTGGATTGGGAGTCTAATCAGTGAGTGAAGAGATCCTATTCTCAGTTCCTGTCCCAATAAACAGCATCATCAGAATAGGAAATCTCCTTGCTGGGAACAAAGATGGCAGAAGAAACATGGGTATGGCATGGACTGTAACTCTAACCTACTTTACTAAAAAAAACAAACAAAAAAAAAACCAAAACACCTATATCTATCTATATATATATTTTATTAGCCTAGAATTTATCTTGTATTACAACCTCTGATGAGTGAAATGCAGCACATGCCATAACTAATTTCCTTCTGAAAATGCTTATTTCCTGCCAGTCATGTTGGTCCCTCTGACATTACTTTCTACATCACTGACCTGAACAAGTATGCAGATCAGCTCAGTTAGTCATTAACATGCATATTTGATCCTAATTGGCCAGACTAGCTACAGTGTTTGTTTTTAGTTCCATTTGAGCTTAAGAGAAAAAACAAACAGGTTGTCACTGCCATTACAGCGGCCAATTAAAAAAAAACAACAAAAAACCCAAAGTCTAAGCAGTAGTCACATCAGGTTAAAATGACATTACATTTCTATTTTTCTTACGTGTTAGAAGTCTTTAACATTAAAATCTGTTTTTTGTTTCAGTATAAAGCAATTACTGGCCAGATGTGTTGATCCTAGTTTTAGAAAAATAACCATTATACCAATTCTGTAACATATAATGCAAAGCCAAGCCAGAGAAAAAAAATTTCAGCTGATGAAAATATTCTTTTGATAACAAAAATTGGAAAAAAGTGCTGAAATTACCCTGAGCTTACAGAATAGGGGAGGTTAGAGATGGAACGCCTTTAGATTTACATTATGAAGTGGTATGGAGGTGTACCAGTATTTAAGAAGTGGAAAACCATTTAGGTATACAGCATGTCTGCTTTGGAATACAGCTTTCTGAACATCATGAAAGGAAATCTATGCTGAGGGAAATCTGTAGGCTACCAATGCGGACTGTTTGTTGCCTGGCTCTGTGCTTTCCAAGTCATGTGTTTTAAATAGGTTCACAGACCTGGGAAGTTAGAAGTCAAATTAGAGCTTATCTGCATATTTGTTTAATGATAGAGTCATAGAAAATACTAAAACCGTAAAATCAGAGACAGCCAATGAACTAGCATTTTCAGAAAGATGTCAGAAATTAAAGACTCCATATTTGATTTGTACAGGCTTACTTAAATAAGCTGCATCACTTTGAATATTATTAACATGTTCTGTTCATTGAGTGACAAAGTGCTGCATGTACTTTGATAGCACATAGGAAGATGGGACTGACAGAGTACCCTTCCTCCCTCCATGGCCATTCGACCACATAGCTAGTAATGAAAAGGCCAAATTTCATTGATGGCACTCTTCTCTGTCTCCTGATCCCACACTTTCCTACAAACCTCATGAGACACTTGTCTGGGGAAAGTGCTTGGAGATGGATAACATGTCATCAAAGCTTCTGTTTCCTTACTAACTGCATGGTTGGATTGCCATGGAGGGAGGAGGGACGCCTTGTCCAACCTCACAGCTAGTCTTAGACAGCACAAAAGGAACATGGGACAAAAAGTACAACATGCACTTTGTCCCCTAGGAAACAGAACACAATAATAAAAATTTAGATGAGACTACTTTAAAAAGCAAACCTTTACTGAGCAAAATAAGAGGTTGCCACGGTTAGCCATCTTGGACTAGTGTGGCAACCAGGCAAATGGCATTCTAATGACTTCAATACTTTCTTGATCAAGGACAGACATGGTCAGAAGAAGCATGCAGCAAGTAAAGTCATAGCCAAGTCATAGCTCCCGGTCTACATACTAGTCCCACGTTATGATCGAAATAGCATTGAAGTCATTAGATCAAAGTGACAGCAAGACAACTAGCTTTTTAAAATGAGCAGGTCATCAATAAGACTTTAGAGGTTTCCTTAACAAAATGGGAATGGCACCAGTAACCTCATTAAGACTTATTTAAAAGTATAGTGTGGTCAGCACATTGTGCTGTAATCCAGGGCAGCACATGCTCTAAAATGAGCAAATGCATTTGTAAAATGAAAAGCATGCAACTAAAGTATAACTAAAGACAATTTTTGATACAGTGAAGGGGGGGGGGGGTGATTATATTCACTGTGCTTTGTTTTTGCTATCTATGGGGGGATTCCCCTTCGCTTCCTGTTCCATACCCCAAAAACAAGAAGCAGGAAGAAATCCCTGATCAGCACTAGGGTAGCTGAAACTAGTTCACCTATTAGACCCATGGAGATCCCATCTATTCCTGTTCTGGTGACACCTCAAAATTTGGGATTTTCCTTCACTTTCACGCTCAGTGATAGCAGAATAAATAGAGAGAGTAGATATCCCTAAAAGGGGACACAGACAGCAATAAAAACCTACAGGTGTTCTAAACCCTCTCCACCCTCACCCTACCTTTATTAATAATTTAAAAAAAGCCTTTAGTTCTACATTGAATAAACCAAAATATGCTGAATGTGCTCACTAAAGATCCCAGATTTTTCCTTTCTTTAGCACCTACATGTGTGAAAAAACCTTTACGCAACAAGGCACCAAGCACAATGATGTTGGCATAAATGACCCTAACTTAAAATTGTCTGAAAACACTGAAATACATTTGGACGGAGCAGTTTAAGGCACAATGAACTTTAGTGTGTTAATGAAATGTTAAGGAAAGGGCTGAGGGTTAGAAGGGAAGAGTCTGCTGTATTCTTCCTGGAATGTAATTTCCTTCAGATGCTGGAGCCTCAACACTGCTAGGAAGGCCTGTGGAAGGGATAAAGTTATCATAATGTGAGATTTCTCTCTTTACAGCACTCTCTCACAGCAGGGTCCCAACACTAAGTGGGAAATATGAACAAACGTGTGTAAGCACAGAAAGTTATACTTCTGCTGGATCACATCAACTCTGACACTCCACAGTAAAATAGTAATTGGATGGAACCATGCTAAAATGGTCAACTATCTTACAGTGCAGACTTCTCATCGGAGAATGTTCATTAACCTTTCAGCTTATGCAAATACCATATAAATAGACTAAACCTTTTAGTGTGCATCAATGGGTATGTAAAGAGCACATAGGATGACATTGTCAACTGGGATTACTTGATGGACATCAGTTGCAAGGCCCTCAAAGCTGATGAAATTCTCAAGAACAAGGAAACAGGACAGAAATTCTGGAGCGGCCATTTCAGACTGGCTTTCGAGGATGTTTGTGTCTGGGCTCTAATTTTTCACTACTGAGTAATTGACCTACAGCAACAAATGTAAGTTCAGAGATCAATATTTTGGGCTACCCAGGTTTTCTTTCTTCTGACCAAATTTGTAAGAGTTGCATTGTGAACTTCAGTTTCAACCTTATTGACCATGTAACATGTGCAAACAAGGAAAGAATTATTAAGGCATCTTCATAAAGAAGTCAATGGCATCTTGCATATTTCATTCCTAAAAGGTTCTCTTTAGCTTGGGTTTTGGTAAGAAGCAATGCTGTTTGTAGAGAGGTAACCAGCAAAAATTCAGCTTTAGGGGTCATAAGGACCATTTATAGTCAACAATTAATAATCACAGGAAACTGCAGTGTTTACTCCACACTGCACCTGGATTTTTTTAAAGTCATTCATAAACTGCAGAGTGTTGTCCAGAGATCGCAGTGTCTTTCAACGTATTTTCTGCACAGAGCTGCAAAGACTATACTTTGATAGGAGAGTTAAGTCACACAACTGACAGTCACTGGGAGTGGAGTGACGCTGGCAGACAAAGGCAGCATAGATTATCTCAGGGAACAGTAGTGATCAAGGTAGGCTCTCCAACCTATACTATCATCAATAATCCACCACAAGAACAGGTAGATGGCAGACATCCTCTTACTGCCATAGACATGGGTTTTGTAAATATGTTAATGAAGACCAGAATATCCTACAATGGGACTATCATATGATCTGACAGAAAACCACAAACCATCATCTACAGGTAACTCAAGGCCAATTTTGTTTATTCCAGCATTACTAGGTTCGGTTGGTCTATTAGATCTACATGGAAAACCAATTCTTCCCTCAGCTGTCCATTTACAATAAAAGATAGTCAAGTTGGTAGACAACATTATAAACATAATTGCTTGGGTTGTCTGGGTGTTCATGTGTACAAGTGTATGACTTAGGAAAGCAGAGAGGGGAAGTCACATGCAGAAAAACTGCAAAGCTGTCCAATTTCGCTCTGCCCCAGATATAGAATGCTAGTGCCTGCAGGTGGCTTGAACCATTAAATCATCACCAGGCTAGTAGAACATTGATTTGGGACTATCTCAGCCTGATTCATCCATTTTATACTTACTTTTGTAGAAATGGAAAACATTTGTAAGCAACTTTTATCTACCATTGTCAAGACCGCATATTGTAAATGTTCTTCTCTTGACCACTGATTGCTAGGAAATTCAACGTAAAACATTGTCCGATGTTTGTTCACTGCACTAGTTCAGAGAATGACTTAAGGGTTTGTGCACATGACGACAGCCTTTTACTTTAGATTTTTTTCTTTTTAGAACCATGCAAGTTCTGGTTACTGTTTTAAATGTCACCAAAATGACACTTTGCAACATTTGTCGCACCTGATGCCAGACTTCAACTAGTGTCAGATTTATTTAATCTGTCGCCATACAGGAGGGCAGCACTGAAGCAAGAGAGTGTAAATTCTGGATACTTCTGGCTGATGTCATTTACCAAATATAGCCATTGACATCACGCTCTCTTTCCCCAAATTTACTGAACTGTGAAAGTGACAATTCATTTGTCTTTCTCACCATAGTAGCTTGCTATGCAGTGTACTGTGCCTCAGCATGCTGCTTAAAAAAAAAACAAAAAAAAAAAAAAAACAGGGTACTACATGTCTCACCTTTTTTCAAGCACACACTATTGTGTCTGAATTTAACTAAAAATTGCCTTCTCTGTATGTTTGGACTGCATTGGACAAGGCTACCTAGTGCAGCCTAATGCGTATGGTGAGAACAGAACAGGTCCTCAAACTGATGAAGAAAGACAGTAAAGCACTTTTTGAAGGAAAGGTCAGCAATGACAGCTTTCTTATTTCTGGAAGGTTAAGTCCTGGTTCCAGCCCAAAAAAATAAATACAATTAGTTGGGAAAGGGTACAACCTCTGTCTAGTTTATATTGGTATCCTTGTCTCTTTTGGGGAGGTTTCCTTTCACTTTACCTCAGGATGGGACAAAAATAAACAGCGATGAAAGGCCAGAACATTTGAAAGTATTTTGTGCCTTCTCCTAGTGACAACTACACATCCCATTTCTTGTGTGGGTGTCACAGGGATGGGAAAGGAAGAAAATCTTCCCTATGGGCTCACATACTAAGGCTCTGAAAGGATCCACCTATAAGCCTGGACCGGCACCTGGCTAAACCTCTCAGTGATCCGCTGAGAGCCTGAGTCAGCTGCTCTCTTCCCTTCCACAGCCCAGCGCTCCAATGAGTGCTGGAGAGACAGAGCAGAAAGCCAGTGACTGACTGACTGTCACCAGCTCTCTGTTCACGGAACACTGAGAAGTGAGTGATCAGCGGTCTTTGATTGCTCAGTTCTCAGTCTTCGAGCAGGCGAGGGACAGATGCTGCATCCACCTAGGCGAGTATAATTTTTGTTTTATAGGTAACCAATACTTCTTTTAGGTGTTAGGTTATGCTTTACAGTTATGATTAAAGTGAAACAAAACCTATCCATTTAATAGTTTCCCAAAACAATTACATTCAAGGCATTCCATCAATGATCACTTTAAAATGGTTGCTTGTGCTCTCAGCCAAGCTATGAAATGGCGGGTATCATAACCAACAACATGTGCAACGCCACGGCCACTGCAGATCAAAGAGGCTAAGAGGGCAGATTCCTTGGTTGTAAAGGATAGGAGGGTCTGGTTTCACTTTACGTGTTATTTTTATGGTTTGGTAACAGTGAGGTTATGTCTAACTTTATGTTAATAGTAAAGTTAATTTTCCAGGTGTGGTTAAAAGCTGAAGTTTAGGAAATCAGCTAGGTACTAATAAAAAAAGGTACCTCTTATGAGGTGTGCCCCACTGGTGGCTGCGACTTCCATCTTGAGAAGTGTTATTTACATGCAGCCTCTGACAGTAATGTCAGCACTAAAGATTCAGGAGGTGAAACCTGACATTCATGGCTGAAGCACAGTGATCACTAGGGGTTGTTCACTGTGCAGCTCCTCCATTCAGAAAAAATCTTTTACTCCTAAGAACACAATGGATTCTGTAATTAGACAAGGGAAGATTGATGCTAAAATGCCTCTTGTCTAATCACAGAAAGCCTTGTATTCTTTGAAAGAATACAAAATGTTCTTTGAACAGTGGAGCTGCTCAGCGAACAACCTGGTGTGATCACTGTGCTCGAGCCTCGACTGCAGGTTTCACTATCAGAACTTAAGCAGTGAGATCAACCTTTTCAAGAAATAGCAACAGCCATCAGTGTGGCACAAAAAACTAAAATAATATGGTTGCATAAGTGTGCACACCCTTAAACTAATACTTTGTTGAAGCACCTTTTGATTTTATTCCAGCACTCAGTCTTTTTGGGTATGAGTCTATCAGCATGACACATCATGACTTGGCAATATTTGCCCACTCTTCCTTGCAAAAACACTCCAAATCTGTCAGATTGCGAGGGCATCTCCTGCGCACAGCCCTCTTCAGATCACCCAACAGATTTTCGATCAGATTCAGGTCTGGGCTCTGGCTGGGCTATTCCAAAAAACTTTAATCTTCTTCTGGTGAAGCCATTCCTTTGTTGATTTGGATGTATGCTTTGGGTCATTGTCATGCTGAAAGATGAAGTTCCCCTTCATGTTCAGCTTTCTAGCAGAAGCCTGAAGGTTTTGTGCCAATATTGACTGGTATTTGGAACTGTTCATAATTCCCTCTACCTTGACTAAGGCCCCAGTTCCAGAAAAACAGCCCCAAAAGCATGATGCTGCCACCACCATGCTTCACTGAGGGTATGGTGTTCTTTTGGTGATGTGCAGTGTTTTTGCGCCAAACGTATCATTTGGAATTATGACCAAAAATTTCAACCTTGGTTTCATCAGACCATAACACATTTTCCCACATGCTTTTGGGGGACTTCAGATATATTTTTGCAAAAGATTTAACTGAGCTTGGATGTTTTTCTTTGTAACAAAAAGGCTTCCGTCTTGCCACTCTACCCCATAGCTCAGATATATGAAGAATACGGGAGATTGTTGTCACATGTACCACACAGCCAGTACTTGCCAGATATTCCTGCAGCTCCTTTAATGTTGCTGTAGGCCTCTTGGAAGCCTCCCAGACCAGTTTTTTTTTCTTCAATTTTGGAGGGACATCCAGTTCTTGGTAATGTCACTGTTGCGCCATATTTTCTCCACTTCATGACGGTCTTCACTGTGTTCCATGGTATATCTAATGCCTTGGAAATTCTTTTGCACCCTTCTCCTGACTGATACCTTTTAACAATGAGATCCCTCTGATGCTTTGGAAGCCCTCTGCAGACAATAGTTTTCGCTGTAGGATACGACTAAGTGTGCACACTTATGCAACCACATTATTTTAGTTTTTTTTTTTTTTAGGTTTACTCCCCCCCACTCCAAAAAAAAAAAGATTTCAGTTAATTTTTCAACTGAGTTATACAGTGTGTATTAGGTCACATTCTCCACTTCATGACGGTCTTCACTGTGTTCCATGGTATATCTAATGCCTTGGAAATTCTTTTGCACCCTTCTCCTGACTGATACCTTTTAACAATGAGATCCCTCTGATGCTTTGGAAGCCCTCTGCAGACAATAGTTTTCGCTGTAGGATACGACTAAGTGTGCACACTTATGCAACCACATTATTTTAGTTTTTTTTTTTTTTAGGTTTACTCCCCCCCACTCCAAAAAAAAAAGATTTCAGTTAATTTTTCAACTGAGTTATACAGTGTGTATTAGGTCACATTAAAGGATTAAAAGGTGGAAAAAGTCCTTAAATTATTTATCTTAGTCTTTTTTTTTTTTACATCAGAGAAACCAGACATTTTAACAGGGGTGTGTAGACTTTATTTTCCACTGCAGTATCCCCCCCCCAAATACTTACCCAAGTCCAGCACTGCTCTTTCCTCACTGGACATGGAGACAGCAGCGGGAGCCATTAGCTCCTGCCAATCAAATCAAGTGAGAAGGGAGCAGCCCGAGCCGCTCTGTGTGTCTCTGGACACACCTCCAGACTCTGCAGCAAGCTCATAGTATCTGCCCACATAGCAAGCGGCTTGATGGTGGCAGACACAGAGGAGGAGGAGCACACATCGTGGGCAAGGGGACCCAGGAGAGGAGGTCTGGCCCGCTATGTGCAACACCATTAAATAACATTTTTTTATTTTAATTTAAAAAAAATTAAACTTTAGTAACACTTTAATTTAGAGAGTTTAGGTGTTAGGGTTCAGGTGAGGGTAAAATTATAGGAGAGGGTAAACCCATGGCTGGTGTAGGAGACACTTTTTTAAACCATATTTTGGTACTAAAATGCCTACACTGAGAACCAATTGGCACTTCGTTCTTTGCACAAACAGCCATACTGAAAAAAATTACATATCCGTGCAAGCATAGTTTATAAAAAGAAAAAAAAAAAAAAAACACCTTTACAAAAAAGGATGATGAAAATTAAGTTTTAAGTCTTTATTCCTCCCTATGACTGAACAAATACGTCCATGTGCACATACCCTTAGACAGACTTGAACCCCACAGTAATTAACCGCTTCACGCCTAAGGGTAAAACAAATCTTAAAGCCCAGGGGGGCGGGCTTCACAGTGACTGATCACTGTAATATCCAATCAGAGGCTTTCACAGTGATCATGTGACCCGGAATCAGGAGTTCCAGGTCCCGATCGTTAGCACAAAGACTGGGTTGTCAGTGAAAACCCCGAGTTTTGTTCCGAGAGTGCGCTGCACTCCCAGCACAATGATAGGTATGCAAGTTAACGACCTCATGGAAAAAAGCCCAGTCCAGTGGGGCTGCCAATTTGAGTACACTCGGTGCCAAGGGGTTAAAGATCCTTACAGGATGATTCAGGAAAAAACTGTATAAATTAAGCAAGACACTGAAGTTCAAAGAAGCAGCCAATCAGGTTTCACCCTTAATTTTATGTAAACATTAAATAAATCTATTGGTTGCCATGGCAAAAACTCCAGTTGCTCCAGTTTTCATGAATCTTCCTTACACATGGTGTTCTAAAACATATTATAGCTTATCTAAGCTCTTTTTGCTTAGTTAGTTTTCAAGAAGGCCTGAGAAATGGCATGCTACATGTAAAAGGTGAGAAAGTGTGAGAGCTGGCCTGAAATTTTTATTAGGTATACCTTTACTAGATGAAGTAAATGACAATAATAATGTTCATGATCTAAACAAGGAGCGATACGATCATTTATAAGGCTGACTTCTTGAAGGACACTTCTAACTCTCCCTAGCCTGAAAAAAAAATAAAAAAATGCTGACAATATATATGCAAAGATCTGCTGCTCACTCAGCAACAAAGGAAATTCTGTATGACATATTTAACAGTGCTACTCACCCAGGTGAAGATGGAGAAGAATGAAAAAGCAATGGCTGCACGTGCTGCATCTGCACCTTCATTCATTGGATTGTGTTCTTGTTTCGACACCTGCCACTGGTTGGCTAAAAAGCAGAAACCAACAAACCAGAAGAAGGACCACAAACCTACAGCAAGGATAACACAGTTTGGGTTAAAAACTGCATTATGACTTATTTGGCATGTAGACTTTTCTTTCACCATGTAAAATACATAATCTAAGCGATTACCCATGGTAACACTGCACACTAGAAGAGATGGCAGAAGAGCATCTAATAAACCCAAAAGCCAAGATGTGTTTTTTTTTTTGTTTTTTGTTTAAATAGAAGAGGAAGAGTTACATTTTCTGTGAGGTTTTACTTAAGTCTGTGATCCACTGGGAGATTTTTCCCACACTCTGTTCCTGTGACATTCATACAAGAAATGGGGGTTGTGAGTGACACCAGTCCAGGAAAGCACAGACAGCAATAAAAGAATGTCAAGTTCTAATGCCTCCCCACCCCACTAATTATGTTTTTGATATGTCTGAGTCCCGGTTGGAGAGATTTCCGATCACATCCTGGACAGAAGGAAGGCTAAATCTCCCCAATAAGGAGTACTATATATCCCTTTAAACCCTTCGCCTTTCACATGGGTTTGTACAAATACAATAGCACCAATGTATTTCATTTGGAAATATAAGCCAACATGTATGCACAACAAAAAGGTCAACCTCCAATACACATCAAACAGACAAAACAGAGAATTATCATTGCATTTACTTTAGTATATTGCAATACTGACTTGCTCTGCAGTTGACAGTCTGCATTAAACAGAATTATTTTAAAGAAATTCAGCACAAGATATGGTACTTGTAATGGCGGTTGCTTGTCTTATTTAAATTTTCCATCCTCTACACCCTCAAACCCCTGCAGCAGTTATTTTCCAGAGCTGCAGGAGTTAATAAGGCAACTGGACCAGTCATGGGCACAAATGAAGCTTGCAGTCTTTGCCTGCCCTTTCCACTCCCTGTACTACAGTTTACATCAAGCAGAATGCAAGGCGGACCTTGCATTCATCTGCCCATCCTCCATTCATTGACCACTTTTCATTGATGGAAGTTATAATACAGCTTCTATGAATGGAGGAGGGGAGCGGAAAGGATGGGCATAGTTCACACTCTCTACAAGTCTCTATGGCAGAACCAGTGGCTGTATTACCCAGGAAACACCAGAAGATCACCATTGTGAGGTTACTGGGGGGAGGGATCATATTTCAACAAAACAAGCAGCCACCAGCACAGGGGACACACTGAACGTATGTACTGTTCCTTGTGCGGATAAATTTACAAAAAACCTTAGGCTTTAATAAGAAGCAATCTGTACATATAAACATGTACTTCCATCTGTGTTCAACAGCCTTAAAGTGTATGTATAGGCCATTTTTTCAGGTTAAAATTAGGCAGGGAAGGGTTAAAAACCACTCTGTTTTTTATGCTGTCCATTTACTTGCTGCCCCAAGGATGCAGCTGGAAGTGAGAAGTAATTTCCCAAAAGTGAGGTTACTCCCCCTTTAAAACAGGTGTTCCCGTTGAAAGATTCAACCTTACCTCTTGCTTGGGTGACAACTTTAAAGTGGAAGTAAAATCATAATTACAAAAAAAAAAAAAAAAAAATGCTGCCAGGCAGGCTGTTAACAGAAGAGACCCTAGAGGCCTCTGTCATATATGTCCCCTCTGCCTGTCAGCGGGTAAATGTGATCTGAACCACATTTAAGGCCGTCTGTGTGTTGCTGTGATGTAACCCCCGCATGGAAGTGATGTCACTGCGGCCTGGCCATGCCGGCAGCTGAAGATACGAAACCCAAAGGAAAACCAAGGTGGACACTGAAACCACTGGCGACCAGGGGGAGCTGTGACAGTGCAGCGCTGGAGGGCTCGGTTTGCAGGCAACTCTGTCATAATATGTAGTGCATACTAGTACATGCCAACTTAAATCTGCAGGGGGCCCTAATTTATTTTATTTTGCTCAGAAGACTTCACTGCCACTTTAAAATTTTGTATTTTACAGTTGTCACCAGGACAAAAACCTGACAAAAGGCTCCATCCCTTTCCTACTCCAGCTAAAAAAAGTTTTACAAATTTAATATACTTTAAAAACAAAATATATGTGCAGCTGACACCCAAATAAAAAAAAAAAAAAAAAAAAAAAAAAAAAAACACGTTATAAGAAAAAGGGATTTTCTGTATTTTCTGCTTACCAGACACAGCAATATCAGATATCACAGTTTTCTTTCGGTCTTTGACACTGCTTATTTGTGGAAAGTGAATGTCAACTGCCAGATACAGAATGCAGGTAAGGAACGCCAGCACCCCTACGGTCACTCCATAAGTGCAGGCACTTCGGTTTCGGTTGAAAATGCAATGCTCTTCCTCTTCAGTTGAAAGGTTAATATATCCCTCATTAACTATGCAACCAAAGACCACTATGGAGAAAACCTGCAACACACAAAAGAAAATGTTGAAATACATAACCAGTTACATAAAGTATTCTCTACATAGCATTCAATAAATATTTCTAGCTTCATAAGAAATTGAAAATCTCAGTCTAAGCCAGGTAAAGATTTTGAAAGTTTGGCCACTTACAAAGAAATGAAGGGTCTATAATTCTTATTATAGGTGTATTTTAAATGATAGATGGCGGCATATTGTGTTACCAATGGTTTGTTTGGTGACTGTGTCCCAACTGCCTTGAGATCATTGACAAGCAACTCCTGTGTAGTTCTGAGCTGATCCCTCACTTTTCTCATGATCATCCTTACCCCATGAGGTGAAATCTTGCATGGAGCTCCAGACCGAGGGCAATTGATGGTTATTTTGTATTTCTTCCATTTGCTAATAATGGCTCCAACAATTGTCTCCTCATCAAGCTTCTTGCTGAGGGTCTTGTAGTGCATTCCAGGTTCCAGATTGCAGGTCTACAATCTTGTCCCTGACGTCCTTTGACAGCTCTTTGGTCTTGCCCATGATGTTGACTCTGTAGACTAGTGTCTTTTATACACAAAACGAGTTATCGTTCGGAGCACCTTCTTAAAATTGACAGGACTATACTGTGTGCCACGAGCACATTTAAAATGCACCTATGATAAAAATGATAGACCCTTCATTTCTTACCAAGTGGGCAAATTTACAAAATCTGCAGGGGATCAAATATTTAATTTTCCCCCACTGTATATGCTAGGTGCATTAAAAAAAAAAAAAAAAAAAGAAGGGGATGCGCAAAGTCTTACAGTTTTTCTTCCTAAAGCAGCTGTTGTCTCAGTACGAATGCCTATCCCTTGCCAGCATACGGATGAGGAGCCGTATTCCGTGCCTGGAAGCAGTGGTTACTTCGCAGAGGTCCAGCACACTCCCGATTTAGTCAGACCTATATCTCTTCAATCAGCAAACTCACGCTTCCTGTTGACTGGAAAGCCATGTCTCTGACTCAGCAGGGGGCATGTTGAATCTCAGCAGAGAGATCACAGATGCTACACAGAGAGCAAAGGGACCCTCTCTGCAGCATGCTGGTAGGGAAAAAGCTTTTCTCAGTTGCTTTGGAAAGAAAAACTATTAGACCGTGAACACTGTTTTAATGTACCTAGAATGTATTTAGTTAACGATTTTAAACAAATTTCAATTGGGCTTTAAAACTCACCATTTTATATATTTCAAGAGACAGATTAGAGGGCCAAAAGAATATTGCCCTCTGAATAACAGTAACTACCACAGGCCAACAAATACAAGCAATGCCCCTGCTTGAGCATCAGGCCACAAAAGGGGTTCACTAGAAACAATGGGTATGGGGAAACTAGAAAATAGTACAAAAGATTTATAAAATTGACAGCTTCCTCCTCTCTACAGAAATAGAATAACAGGCATTACCACACATTTGCTACATGAATACACTGGCAGCATGATGGAGAAGACAGTGGAGGTGGTGGTTGGTATGGGTTTTGGCTTTCAGGCGCACATGTCTCACCACCCATCTGTAATTTAAATCAAAATGCAAAAGACTGGGGGTAAGGGGCTTCCACGCTGATCTCATTCCAGGGGTCTTTGAAAGCAATCAGAAGACTGTAGAACTGCTGGATCACTTCCCTCTGCCAGTGTGTGAAGTTTACACTCAGCAGGAAGTGTGTAAAACCTCCCGTTGCTGCCAATGTGTTAAAAGAGTAAGAGGTAAGCGGACAGTGGAAAAGATTGGCTAGAATTGAAATATGACTCTTGGTGGTATTTAAGGCCAAAGGCTGATCCAAAACAGACTGCAGCAGAGACTGGATACATCTTACGGAGTACTTTCTATAAATTCCTAGTCTTGTACCATGCAAAATAGGCCATCCAGGTGTGATGATAAAAACTTTGTTGGAAGTTCACATCCTAGCTTTTAGGAGTGTAGGAATTACTGAATCCAATGGAAGCCTGTTTCTCAGTACCTGTGTTTTAACTGTTATGCCATTAAAGCTAGTAACAGTAGGATGATGTACCGACCCCAGGATAGAAAAGTGCCACTTCCTACTGGGCCAGTGTAGCACAGTAGGAAAACTCTCTCTCTTCATCCTGTAAAGCAGATGAAGAAGAAGCTTTAAACGGGGATAGACAAACTTGAACTGATCCCACGTTGTGTATCTTAAAGAATCCAGGTTCACAATTTGGCATTGATCACCTGCACAGAGGTCTTTAAAGCACCTCTGGGTGAAGAGACTATTCCCCTGGGCACAGTTGTATATGAAAAGACAAAAAAGGGCACAAGGACCTAGTGCATTACCTTTAAAATTGAGATATATTGAGAAAAAGTAAAACGCTCACAAGAGAAAAAAATCAAATCAAATGGAAAGCATATCACAAGAGATGCAGTGTGGTCCAAGACACCTGAAATTAGTCTGGGGACTGTAGACCTCTGGATAACAGATGTCTGACACATTTCGAGGTTGTACCTCTTCCTCTTTGGATTTCCCTGGTCTGTTGCGGGCAGCAAGGCTTGCATTCCTTTCATACACATGTGGGGATATTGACATTGTGGAGTCCCCTGTCCAGCATAGGAGCTCAGGCATTCGGTTGTTTTTTTTTCTCCCTGGGCACAGTTGCCTACAAGTGAGAAAGACAGTCTGCAAATTTGTCCACATCTGACATGTGGACAGCGGACAGGGACGCTACAGAGAGTTTCAAGCATACTAGACTGAAGCTTGCTCCTCTTACAGCTGCGTGACTTTTTGAGCCCCTTGATGGTTGATGTAAGTCATGCATTGTCCAACTGAAAGCTGGTTGGGTGCCCTCATAGTCCAGAGGCTCAGCATGGCAGGGACAATCAAATTACCAACTGCAGCGCTGCTCTGGAAATTATGAGGCTAGGGCAAGTCAATTTGTTGAATTTCAAAGGTCTGGCGTGAAATTGGGTGCACGGTACTGACCTAAAGAAAGCTACCAGCAAGCCTACCACCTTCATGCAAAAAGGGAATGGTGGAGTGTCTGTTGGAATGTGGGAGTGGAGGGCCAGAAACTTGTCTCAAGGGGAAAAAAAATCCTGTCCAAAATCAGACCCAAACAAACACTCTTAACAGTAGGCTAGTTCCAGCATTGACTTCCGGAGATTTAGAATGAATCTGAATCTCTTCAGGGTCTGCATTATCCAATGGACACTGGCTGACAAGGCTTGATCCTTGAGGAGGTTGTCAAGGTTTCCCATGATGGGGATACCTTGAGAGCACAGCACAGCTAGGACAGAGGATCAAAATGCTGTGAAGAGATGAAGTGCCGTGGACAGGCCCAATGGAAGGGCAACAAACTGGTAACGTCCACAGAACAACACAGGTAAAGTGAATGGAGGGGGGGCCCATGTGGATGAGCAAGTTGGCATACTTTATGTCCACAGGGGCCTAAAGGTCCCCAGGCTGAAGGGAAGCAATGACTGATCTGGCAGATTCCATACAGAATATCTGAATCTTAAAAGGAACCTTTTGCAAATCTTTACTGTCCCCAAGGCAAAGGGTAGCATCTTCCCTATTCTGGATGTAAACAGGTTGGATTAGAACCCCTGAAACCTCTTTCTTTGATACTAGGGCAATTACCTACTGTGAGAGTAGCCTCTTTCAACACTTCTATAAACCCAAGGACACTAGTAAATGAATGAGGCTTGCTGGGAGTGGGAGAGGTTATGCTAAAGAAGACATTACAGCTTTGTTTACCAATGTCCAAGTACATGAAGGTAGCTTCATAACACATGGTCTAAAGACTAAGATCCTGTGTCCTGTAATGTACGAATAAGAAATGCACGTGTGTATAATAGGATACAACATGCAGAATTCCTAGATTGTAAGCTCGAAAGAGCCTCGAACTCCTCGTGTATTGTATTGTTACCGTTTTGTCTCATGTTCTGTCCCCCTCGCTATTGTACAGCGCTGAGCAAACCCTTTGGCGCTATATAAATACTGTATAATAATAATAATTCCACTAGCAGTGCTAAAAGTCTGCCTACTCTGAAGCACATGTAGGCTGCACAGGTCTCACACCCCAAGCGCAGGTATCAGATAACGCATTAAGAAAAAAAAAAAAAAAAACCCAGGCATAGAATTTCTTCAAACAAGAGTGTAAAATATTAATTCACCTGTCTCTACTTTAAATACAGGATAGCTGTCTTCCCAGCATCTTTAACAGTAAACACAGTGTGTTTCATATATCAAGTGATATTCAAAAAGAAACCTGTATTAAGAAAATGTATACCACACGGATTTTAAAAAGGGAAAAAATTATGTATTTTCAGAGAATACATGTATAATTGTTGCAACGTCTTCCTTAAAGTGGTTCTAAAGGCTTTTTTTTTTTTTTTTTTTTTTTAAGGGACAAAAACATGTCTATACTTACCTACTGTGGGCAGTGATTTGGCACAGAGCAGCCCAGATCCTCCTCTCCTCAGGTCATCAAAAAAAACACATTGACAGTAGGTTACATGGTTTCCAATGGCATAGTTCACACCAGTGCAGTCAGTTCCAGAAAAAAAAAAAAAAAAAAAAAAAAAAAAAAGTAGAACATGTTGCATTTTTTCTGCACGGAACTGCACTTGAACACAGTAAAATGCATCAAAAATGCACTGGAACGCACCTAAAAAAAATGCACCAAAATTGCACTGGAACGCACATGTCCTTATTTAAGTTGAACTAAAACTAAAGGGGAAAAAGGGAACCGGAACGCATCAAAAACCCACATACAGAAATGCATCTATACTGCGTGTCTGTGGTGTGAACCAACTTTTCCACATAAGAAAAAAAAAAAAAAGTAAATATACATTTATAAAACACATTTTACCCTTTAACAGTAGCCATCTCATCCCTATGGATAAGATAGAAGCTCTCTCAGGGCAACGACAGATGGTTGGCCTTATTAAAAGAATTCCAAAGCATCTAGTGTTCGGTTTAGTTTGTCAACGTTATACCAGGTAGAATATCTAAAACAGGGCCACAATGTCTTTGATTTGCAGAGGTGTTAAGAATGTCATTCAGGAGGGGGGGGACCACACATGTCTATACATTTTAACAGTATTCATAGACTATTTTACATGCATTGACTACTTACTTTACAAGAGTTTGCTTAAATGCTTAAATTCTGAGTAAAAAAAAAAAAAGTCACCCTTTTGAAAAGAAAGCAGTTAATAAATCTGAGTAATATAGCATGACTAATACATATTAGCGGCTCTGCTTGCTCTTTAGGTCAGGCCAGACTCACAAATCTTCAGACTAACTAGAGTAAGACAAGAAATGTATTTGTCCCAGAAGCAAAAGAACTCCTGAGTGTCACAAGGCACTGGTCACATTGACTACTGTAATTCAGTTAAGGGGGAAACAAAGAGCATTTGGCATGTGACCCTGCAGGAAAATGATGGAACACTAGGCCTATCTCCGGTATAAAATGACCGTTCTAAGAGAACTAGAAAGCACATCATATGCATCCATTTGCAATATCCTTAGGAATTAATGTACTGTACATAAATTAAAAAGTACAATAGAAAAAAAAAAATAGTAACATTGGAAGCAAATTAGATCTAATAGTATATAGATCATGGGAATATATGCACTATTTAAGTAAAGTATCATTTAACCACTTGCTGTCTGGCCGCTGTATATAAAAACAGCCAGACGGTGGCAGTCCAGTTGCCGTTCATAAATGGCGCCAGCCATTTTGGACTGTGCGCGCTCCCTGGGAGCGCGCAGCACCACAATCTGGTGCGTGCTGTGTCCTCCAGACACAGTGGAACACCGATCGTCGTACAGGACCTCTGTGCAAGGTCCCGATCATGTGATCACTGATTGGCCAATCAGTGATCACATGCAGTGTAGTACGCAAGATGTCACTTCCTGACATCATTGCTTACTACGTGTGAAATCTGTGAATGATCACAGCGGTCACATGGTACAGCGCTATTCACAACAGCCTTGTACTATGACAAGCTGTGACCAATCGCAGCTCACACAGTATCTCTCAACGGCTGCAAGAATGCAGCCAGAGACAAGGAGAAATGATTGCTTTTACAGCCTTTATGGGCCTTAAAAAATATATATATATAATATAGTAATGAAGATTTATAAGCATTTAATGGCCTGTGCACTTTTAAGTTCACCCCTCTGACAGCATGCTTAAAAAACAAAAAAAAAAAAAAAAACCCACACCTAACTACATGGTCCTTTTACTAAGCCAAATCATTTTCATCCCGATTCATCTCAGGAGGAGGACACACACACACACACACACACACACACACACACGCACACACCTGCAGATTTTGTAAGTTTGCCTTAACAAAGCCGACCCAGTCTGCGCTTGGGTACTTCTATTATAATACCGATCCCCGTCTGAACACCGACCACAGCTGACCAAACAAGACTAGACGACACCAGTCTGTCTGAACATGATTGTAAACCTGCACAAGGCTGGAATAGGCTACAAGACCATCAGCAAAAAGCTTGGTCAGGAAACAACTGTTGGGGCAATTATTCACAAACGGAAGAAATACAAAATAACCAATCGCCCTCGGTCTGGAGCTCCATGCAAGATTTCGCCTCATGGGGTAAGGATGATCATGAGAAAAGTGAGGGATCAGCTCAGAACTACACAGGAGGAGTTTGTGAATGATCTCAAGGCAGTTGGGACCACAGTCACCAAACAAACCATTGGTAACTAAATATACCACCATGGATTTAAAATTCTGCAGCACCCGCAAAGTCCCCCCTCCTCAAGTAGGCACATGTACAGGCCCACCTGAACTTTGCCTAGGAACATCTGAATGATTCAGAGGATTGGGAGAAAGTGCTATGGTCAGATGAAACCAAAATTGAGCTCTCTGCATTAACTCAACTTGCTACGTTTGGAGGGAGAAAAAAAAAAAATGCTGACTATGATCCTGAGAACACCATCCCTAAAGTCAAGCATGGAAGTGGAAACATTATGATTTGGGGCGGTTTCTCTGCTAGACGTACAGGCTGACTTTGCCACATTGAGGGGCCAATGGACGGGGCCATGTATTGTAAAATCTTGGATGGGAACCTTCTTCCCTCAGTCAAATGACCCAACACATACCACCAAAGCAACAAAAGGAAATGGCGCAAGAAGAAGCACATTAAAAAGGTCATGAAGTGGCTTAGCCAGTCTCCAGACCTTAATTATATAGAAATTTTAAAAATGTAAGCTGAAACTTCAAGTTGCCAAGTGACAGCCAAGAAACCTTAAGGATTTAGAGAAGATCTGTAAAAGGAGTAGACCAAAATCCCTCCTGAGATGTGTGCAAACCTGGTAACCAACTACAAGAAACCTCTTACCTCTGTGCTTGCCAACAAGGGTTTCTCCACTAAGTACTAAGTCATGTTTTGCTTGGGGATCAAATACTTATTTTACTCACTGAACTTCAACTCAATTTATAACATTTGAATCATGTGTTTTTTTTCTGGATTTTTGGTTGATATTCAGTCTCTATCATTTAAAATACACCCATGATAAAATTAAAGAAGCTGAAATTTTTTTTTTTTTATAAACACGAAAAAAAATAAAACCCAAAACACACACACGCGCTGCAGCATCAATGTGATGCTGAAAACTATCACACGCTGGCTCTAAACCTGAGAACTGAGATTACATAACTGCTGTCCGCTCCGTTTTTGATCTTCACTGAGCAGAGAGTGGTGACACCGCCTCTCTACTCTGCCAATCGAGCGCACACTGGAGTGCCAGACAGGACAGGGGTTGAGAGTGGCTGGCTCATTATCTCAGTGGTGCACTGAGAGGCTGAGCCAGCTACCTGTAAGGCATCTGGGTGGATCCTAACATTATCGTCAGGATCCCTCCAGAATCTGGAGCGGATTTGTGACTAAAGCCCACTGTCTTCTGAATCGGAGTTACAGGACAGCACAACTAAGGGCACTCCTGTGATTAACATGAGACATGGGCAAAAAGTTCCTTTAAACCTATGGTTCTAAAGTAGTAGTTAAAAGGATAAGTTCAACTTTTGGACAAAAATAATAAAAATGCAAATTTTTTTGCAGGAAAAAAAAAAAGTGCATTTATCATTTTTTGTCCTAAAAGGAGCCTGGAAAGGATTGCGCCAGAGATCTCAGTAGATTGCTGATGCCATGCAGGTCTCCTGCAGCCCTGTCAGAAAATCTGCTTGCCGTACGGGTGTACGAGCAAGCAGATATTATGACAGGAAGCTTCAAAAGTTCATTGAAAACTACAAACCCACAGCCGCTAAGGCTGCTGGGACTTGCAGTTCATTTGTTCATGGAAGTCTGGGGTCCGCCCACACAGCCATGCTGTTTTCAAATCTGACAATGCGGGGAGACCTCTCTCTCATTCTCTCTCTCTCTCTCTCTCTCTCAACAGGTTATATGTTCCATCCTAAAAACAGGTAGAACATGTAGCATGTTCCAAAGGTGAACTTATCCTTTAAACACGATTCTAAAAGTAGCAGCACCAAATAAAAGTGTTGTTTGTTTAACAGTTTGGTAACTACTGCTTTAGAAATTCTAATTTGTTCAAAAGTACTAGTTTCTACATCCTGATCTAAAGTAGTAGCTTCCAAGATCTGTTATAAGGCTACACTTAAACAGGTGTTTAGCCACAATATGAATGGCAGCGGCAGGAATCTGCTGGTTTCTGCTCCTGTTTTTGACACCTGTGGCCACCGACCCAGTATATTACACTTTAACCACTTTAAATGACTGGTTAAAAGTACATATATGCCATCAGGTCTAAGAGGTATCATCCTGGTATTGTTTATTTTCTGTAGGCGATTCTTATGTAAAAGCAACCCTAGCACCTAATTAGCCACTGGATTGCTTTTACAAGTGGTGGAAGGGGGTCCCTCCCCATCCCGCCATTCTCTGGTGTCTCTTCGGGCTCTTTCGTTCCGGGACAGAATCTGGTGGCTTACCATAGAGGTGATCAGGGACCGGATAGTCTCTGGTCACCTCTATGGTATTAGAAACCAGAAGCAACAAGTATTTTGTCACTTCCAGTTTACCCAGCATGCAAACATTGCCCAGCACCATACAACAAAATTGGTGTGATCAGATGTGAGATCTGGGGTCTTATAGACACTAGATCTCTCCATAAACAGGGCCTGTCACTACTTATTGCTATCACAAGGGATGTTTACATTAAATAAAAGTAATCAATAAAATTAAAAAAAAAAAAAGACAGTAAAAATAAAAAAATTAAACTATAAATACAGTGGGTAAAATAAGTATTGAACACGTCACCATTTTTCTCAGTAAATCTATTTCTAAACTTGCTATTGACATGAAAATTTCACAGCTTGTCAGTAACAATTCATGCAATGCATACATGTAAAGAAACGAAAATAAATAAGTTCAGACATGAAGCTGTGTAATAAAATGGAATGACACAGGGAAAAAGTATTGAACACACTAATTGAATTGTATATAATACTTCGTACGAAGTCCTTTGTTGGTAATGACAGCGTCAAGACGCCTCTCCTGTAAGGAGGAACAAGTCACATGCTTTGCTACAGTGCGATTTTTCCACACAATCTTCAAATCATGAAGGTTCCGTGGGTCTCTTCTATGAACTCTGACCTTTAATTCTTTACATAGATTTTCTATTGGATTCAAGTCAGGTGATTGGCTGGGCCATTCTAGCAGCTCCCTTTTCTTTCTTTGAAACCAGTTGAGAGTTTCCTTGGCTTTGTGTTTGGGATCATGGTCTTGCTGAGATGTCCATCCTCGTTTCATTTTCATCATCCTGGTAGATGGTAGATTTTTATCAAGAATGTCTTGGCACATTTCTCCATACTTCCTTCAAGTACATGAAGTTTGCCAGTACAGTATGGTGAAAAACAGCCCCACACCACGATGTTCCCGCCTACAAAATTCACTATTTGGGGTGATATGCACAGTGTCATTTGTCCTCCAAACATGGTGCGTATTATGGCATCAAGAGAGTTAAATTTTGGTCTCATCTGACCAGACTAGATTTTCCCAGTATTTCACAGGTTTGTCTAAATGTTGTGCAGGAAAAAGCACTTAAATGAGCTTCAGCATGCTTTTTCTTCAGCAATGGAGTCTTGCGTGGTGAGCATGCATACAGGCCATGGCAGTTGAGTGCATTACTTATTGTTTTGTTTGATACAATTGTACCTGCTAATTGCAGGTCTTTCTGAAGCTTTCCATAAGTGGTCCTTGACTCTTGGGCAACTCTTCTAATAATTCTTTTCACTGCTTGGTCAGAATTCTTGCGAGGAGCACCTATATGCGACTGGGTTATGGAGAAATGATAACAGTGCTCAGTGGAACATTCGGAAGTTTACAAATCCTTCTATAACCAATGCTATCTGTATGTTTTGTAACAATAAGGTTGCAAAGGTCTTGAGAGAGCCCTTTGCTTTTACCTATCATGAGAGATTATTTGCGTGACACCTTGGTAATGAGACACCTTTTTATGGGCCATCAGTTGAGACTGAACCAGCTAATATTAATTTGCACTGACAGGGGGCAGGATTACTTTCTAACTACTGACAGATTTCAGTTGGTATCTTGGATTTCCATGCCTTTTTGCACATCCCTTTCTTCATGTGTTCAATGTGTTTCCCCTTTGTCATTCCATTCCCCCCCCCCCCCCCCCCCACACACATAAAAACTTAATTTCTGAATTTATTTGTTTTGGTTTCTTTGTATGCATGAATTGCATGGGTGTTACTGACATGTGGTGAAAATTTCATGTCAATAGCACCTTTAGAAATGTATTTACTGAGAAAAATGCTGATGTATTCAATGTTTTTTTTACCCACTGTAAAATAAAAAATAAATGTAAGTCTGTTGCCCGAAAAGAAGCTCATGCTCCTTTTTGAGCAACAAGCTTCAATTTTTAAAAAAAAAAGGTGTGGATTGCCACGATTGCTCTGTGATCCTGTCATTCGGCAGAATTGCATTTGAAGTGCCATTAAAAAGGAAAATGGCACCCAAGAATGTGTTGTACATTGTACAGTAATTGGCAAGCAATTTGGAATCACAGGCAGTATTAGGCGATTTTGCCCATGATTTCAAATCACAAAGTGTGAATGGAGCCTAAGGCATGGCATAAACACGCTGAAAAAGTAAGCACAAGCTTACGATAACTTTGTTGTATTTTTCCATTCTTTTATGTCCTTCTCTTTTCCATAAAGCTTCAGAATCATCCTTGAGACGTCAGAGACGTCATCCCTAACTGATTTCATGCAAATTGGCATTTAAAAAAAAATATATATATAACTGTTCTATCCAGTTTTTACAGTTCCATTAGTGTTGGTCTGCGCGAAGTCTGATTAATCAACTCCTGACTCGCAATGTTTGTAGTCTGGCATGCAATGGTTCTGGTCAATAGAATTTCCTTTGGCAAAGAAAAAGTGTAAATTGTAATTGTGGCTAGTAGTGAGTGGTCATGCTAAGTGGGTCTTTGGTAATTTAAGGCCAATTCCATTCTGATCTATGGGGATCTAGTGAATATCATGGACATGCTGTCCTATGATGAGTATTTCTTACAATCAACGCTTTTTCTCAATCTCTGCACTACAAGTTTGGTTAAGATGTCTGCATACTAGTCAACACTGAGCAATATGCACAAACAATTATCCCATAGCACTGACACCTGCAAAACTGAGATTTGAATAGGAGCAGCTACTGTGCTTAGCCAACCATATACTGCATGCAGATGGCCTAGTAATGAATGACAGGAGTGGCAGGGGATCAACAATCCTGTTATCCCAGCCAATCATCACTGCCCACAACCTACTACAGCAAGGAACACAAACTACACCTGTTCAAACAGTTTTGGTTCACCTTCAATGCTTGTTACTTTGTCAAGGGCATGGACGAGACAGATAACTCCTATAAGGCCTTACCTGGCCAAAGTCCATCTATCAGGATTTCCTTAACGTTACATTAGAATAACTAACACACACACAATATTGAGTAGGTCCTCCTTTTGCCTCCACAATAGCCCTGACATGGCGCCGGTTGCCACTAGCCCTTTCGACCACTAGATCTGGAACCAAGCCATCAAAAGCAAATCCTTTAAGTCCTGCAAGTTGCATGGTGAGGCCCACCATTGATCACACTAATTTTTCCAGCACATCCCACAGATGCACTGAGATCTGGAGAACTTGGAGGCCAAGTCAACGCCTCAAACTTTCGGTCCTCATTTTTGCGGTATGACAGCACACACTATCCTGCTGAAAGAGGCAACTCATCAGGGAACACCATTTCCATGACGGTTTCCATGATGGGGTGTACTTGGTCAGCAACGTTTTGGTAGGTGGTACATGTCAAAGTAACAGCCACATGAATGGCAGGACCAAGGTTTCCCAGCAGAACATTGCCAAAAGCATCACACTGCCTCAGCCAGCTTGCCTTCTTCCCATACTGCAGCCTGGTGCCATCTCTTCCCCAGGTAAACAATGCACATGCACGCTGTCATTCACATGATGTAAAAGAAAATGAGATTCGTCAGACCAGACCACCTTCTTCTGTTGGTCAGTGGTCCAGTTCTGATGGTCACGTGCCCATTGTAGGCACTGTTGACTGTGGACACCCTGAATGGTCTGTGGACAAGCAGCCCCATATACAAATTGCAATGCCCAATTTTCTGCTTTCAACACATCAACCTCATGGACAACATGTTTAATCTCATTACAATGGCATCTGAAAGTGGGTGGGATATAAGATATATTCGGCAGAAAGTAATCAATGCTATTCACTTTACCCATCAGTGATCTTAATGTTGTGGCTGAATGGTGTATATCACAGTTGTCTGTTAATGATCTGCAATGCTGTATGGCCCCATTTATAACAGAGATCAGACATCGATATCCAGTCTCCAATGGACACTGCACTGTTTACTCCACATTACAAAGTAGGGTTATAAAACAATTTCAAATGCCTGGGTTTGCACTGCATGTAGTTTTGAGAAGATAATTTATACCTTTTATCCAGGAATTGTGGTAACAAAATGGAAAGGGAAGCTCTGCACTGGTGACCTTGTGAATTCTGTCTCCTGTGCTGGTCTTCTCCTTGTCACCCTAACATTCCTGTCTTCTCACACCATGATCTCTCCTTTCTTCCTTCCTGTACAGGAGACTGCAATTCAAGTGTGCATGGAACATGTGAGAAATAAAACTATGGGGCGAATTTACTAAAACAAGAATGCAAAATCTTGTGCATCTGTTCATGGTAGCCAATCAGCTTCAAACTTCAGCTTGTTCAATTAAACAAAACACTGGAAACTGGATTAGTTTCTATGCAGAGTTTCACCAGACTTTGCTCTCTTCAGTTTCAGTAAATCAACCCTTAGGCTAGGTCCACACTAGTGTTTGCGCAAGCACGGCAGCCCAGTCATTTGAATGGGTTCCACGCAAGCACCAAAAACGCGTACTGCAGGGTTTCCCTGCACCTGCAATTGTGCTGCGGGCTGAGAAGCCGTGGGGGTGCCATTCAGAATAAGCGAGATTCAGTTGTGGGTGGGGGGGAACAGGTATGATTCCTGCACTTGCAACCTGTGGGCTAGTGTGAACCAGGACTTATGCCTGGAGGTGTTCAGACATGGCATAATATTGATGCAGAGCAAAGAATCAATATGTGAGCAAGAAACCCCCATTAAGAAGTTCCAACAGAGAACCAATCTGCGGCTTGAAAAATATTGATTGAAAATATAAAAATGTCGATCGTAGCCGATATCCCTCCACAATAAAAACTAAAATGACAACGTTGTCATGCACAGTAACTCCGCCCGGGCTCACAGACATACAAAAAACACACACACACACACACACACACACACACACACACACACACACACACACACGCGCGCGGAAACAGGAGTAAAGCCAAAAGGCAATATAATTGTGACTAGCTGTACTGGACCAACTATGTCATCTATGGCACTATTTCAATGGAAATATAATTATGCTGGCCCCTTTGAAAACTTGGGCCAGAGATATGGCCAAGCTTGGAATCAATAGACATATATATTAATAACAGTCCATAAATCAGAATAAATAAATGCTGGAAACTCAAGCTTATATTGAATTGTCCATACATGCAATCAAATCATGCTGCATAGGTAATCAGTATAGCAATGACTCCACTGGAAATAGCAGCAGAAAGGCATCACAGTTAACAGATTGAGCAGATAGGATGAGGCTTAGGCAGCAAGCTGGAGCTCAATGGCAAAAATGCAGATATGCAATATTGGTAGCCATTCACTTCATACAAGCAGACAGAGGATACCAGGTGTGTAAGGCTCCACAGAGCAATCATAATCACAGGATCAATCCCCCGATATAATCACAACCTGGTCCTAATGTGAGCTGGCTCACCACTCCAGATACGGTCGTTCACATTAGTCGATCCTGACCCTCTGTGTGATGCTGATGCTGCTTTAGGTTTCCATATGGGGATGCAATGCATGTAGCTACCAAGTCCATGCTCCATGTGGCACAGCAGATAGGAAAACAAAAAATTGCGTGGTGAAGCTTGGAGCGTGGGTGGCATGACGTTGTGATGTCAACACGTTTCGTCCACTGAATCACATGAGTTTCTTCAGGATCATAATCTTGATCACAATACTGATGCAACAAGAATAAAGTCCTGACATTGCATGGTCATTAATTTGTAAGAAAATAAGCCTACAATTATGACACAAAACATATATCCTACCTACATCAGTAGACTGAGCCACTAATCTGTAGGTACCGAAACTCATGGAACAGGCTGAAAATGATCAAACTATGGATTATGCTGTCCAGGAGTTAAGGCTCATCACACCAGCCTGCATGCTAAAAGCGTGATTGCGCTGGTCTACGTGGTATATGGGAGGTGAGGTGTAATTCATTACAACATAATCACACTGGGGTTGATTTACTAAAGGCAAATAGACAGTGCACTCTGCAAGGGCAATTGCTCCAGAGTTTACATGAAGAGAGGAAGGCGCCTTGTGTGGTGTAATAAGATCCAGGTGAGACATCCAGCCGTCCAGCAGCAAACTGTCTATAGATCCTATAGAGAGAGTTTGCTGCTGGACGTCTCACCTGGCTCTTATTACACCACACGAGGCGCCTTCCTCTCTCTCACGTTTACTGCATTAGAGCCTTGCTTCCAGTCTAAGAAGAGCTGCCTCAGTGTTACTGCTCCCATCCATCCATCCATCCCTGATATCCATCTGGCACCTTTATCCTACAGCTACAGAGGTCAGGCTCTAACAAGCGCACCCTATATAATATACATACTCCAGAGTTTAGTACAAAAAGGTAAAGCTTCGCTTTGCAAAGAATACCCAATCACATGCAAGGAAAATAAACTGCATTGGATAATAGAAAATCAGAAGAGCTTTTATTTCAGAGCTTGGCCTCAGATCTAAAGTAACTGCACTTGTAGTGCACAGACTATTTGCTTTTATTAAATCAACCCCACTGAGTACTTTTTTCTTAACTTTAGTGAAGTGTTACAAACGGACATTAAATTTACTTCGATGCCTCATAGCACGTTGCCAACGCAGTGTGGCGAGTTGTGTTGTGGGGAAGGATTTAGGACAGGGGAAGATTTCTACTGAAATTAGTCAACATAAGAGACACATCAAACTAAAAATTACCTTAGATTGTACGTCCCTTGAGGGTTAGGGACTGATGTGAATGTACAATATATATGTAAAGCGCTGCGTAAATTGACAGCGCTATACAAGTACCGGAAATAAACTAAGTGTTTTATTTTTTAACATGGTTCTAAAAAGGCATTTTTTTTTGGTTTTTTGATTTTTTACTAAAAAAAAAAAAAAAAAAAAAAAAAAAAAAAAAAAAAAAATGCAAAAAACATGCCTAAAAAGCAATAAAATACTGGTGCAGCAAACACACAAAGAAAATATCTCTTCCAATATTAGCGACAAAGTAATGTGTTGCGCTCACTATAGGTAATAATGAAAAACAGAAAATAAAAATATATATACAAAGTTTGTTTTTTTTCCTTTTTGCACATTGATATTTGTTGATTTGTATTTCAAAAAATACACAGATTATAAATAAGTGTACAGATAAAGTCCCATCACGGTCAAAAATAAGTGCTCCAAAACACTCTTCCAATATACAGTGTAAGATAGTGTGTGTGTATATAACATGGAGGGCCAGTGGGAGAACCGAGAAGAGGGGAATCAGGCCTGCTCTGTGCAAAACCGTTGCACTGAACAGGTAAGTATGTTTGTTATTTTAAAAGGAAATATGGGTTTACAAATCACTTACAGTAAGTAACTAACACTTTCAGGTCAATCTGTGCCACCCATGCTAGGTTAAAATGATCAAAAATGAACAAAGGAAATGGTGCATTTTTCAGTATAGAAAACTGGTGCATGTACCTCCCAGGTCAGTGAATGCAAAAGAAAAAACAAAAAGAGTGCACTGGCCTAGTGTATTATCGTAAAAAATATTTATTGGAAGGAACAAACAAACAAAAAAAAAAAAAAAAAAAAAAAAAGTAGGCATCATACTCACAATGGACATATAAAAACACAGGGACATCACAATGAACAGTGGTGTTCAATCCATATAGCATCTGTGATGGAACCCTGGATGACCAACTGGCTGACACGTTTCGAGGACTCAGCCTCTTCCTCAGAGCCAACACTCCAAGAGTCCTAGGGAGAAGTGCACACTCTTGGGAGTGTTGGCTCTGAGGAAGAGGCTGAGTTCTCGAAATGCGTCAGGCAGTTGGTCAACCAGGGTTCCATCGTTGTGGAATCAGATGCTATATGGATTGAACACCACTGTTCATTGTGGTGTGCCTGTGTTTTATATGTCCATTGTGAGATTGCAAAAACATTAGGCGTGGCCAAAACAACTGTTTGGAACATTCTTAAAAAGAAGGAACGCACCGGTGAGCTCAGCAACACCAAAAGACCCGGAAGACCACAGAAAACAACTGTGGTGGATGACCGAAGAATTCTTTCCCTGGTGAAGAAAACACCCTTCACAACAGTTGACCAGATCAAGAACACTCTCCAGGAGGTAGGTGTATGTGTGTCAAAGTCACCAATCAAGAGAAGACTTTACCAGAGTGAATACAGAGGGTTCATCACAAGATGTAAACCATTGGCGAGTCTCAAAAACAGGAAGGTCAGATAAGAGTTTGCCAAAACTACATCTAAAAAAGCCTTCACAGTTCTGGAACAACATCCTATGGACAGATGAGACCAAGATCAACTTGTACCAGAGTGATGGGAAGAGAAGAGTATGGAGAAGGAAAGGAACTGCTCATGATCCTAAGCATACCACCTCATCAGTGAGCATGGTGGTGGTAGTGTCATGGCGTGTTTCAGGCAATATTATCTGCTCATATTCAGCCAAATGCTTCAGAACTCATTGGACGCCGCTTCACAGTGCAGATGGACAATGACCCAAAGCATACTGCAAAAGCAACCAAAGAGTTTTTTAAAGGGAAAGAAGTGGAATGTTATGCAATGGCCAAGTCAATCACCTGACCTGAATCCGATTGAGCATGCATTTCACTTGCTGAAGACAAAACTGAAGGGAAAATGCCCCAAGAACAAGCAGGAACTGAAGACAGTTGCAGTAGAGGCCTGGCAGAGCATCACCAGGGATGAAACCCAGCGTCAGGTGATGTCTATGCGTTCCAGACTTCAGGCTGTAATTGACGGCAAAGGAATTGCAACCAAGTATTAAAAAGTGAAAGTTTGAATTATGATTATTATTCTGTCCCACTACTTTTGGTCCCTTAACAAGTGGGAGGCACATATGCAAACTGTTGTAATTCCTACACCGTTCACCTGATTTGGATGTAAATACCCTCAAATTAAAGCTGACAGTCTGCATTTAAAAGCACATCTTGTTCGTTTCATTTCAAATCTATTGTGGTGGTGTATAGAGCCAAAAATGTTAGAATTGTGTCGATGTCCCAATATTTATGGACCTGACTGTATGCTTGCCCATACAGGCAAGCAGATATTCTGACAGGTCTGAAGGAGACCTCCATGGTACCATTGATCTGCTGATCGCTGGTTCAATGCTTTACAGGCTCCTACAACAAATAAAAGCACATTTATTTTTACCTGAAAAAAAAATGTGCACTTATTTTTGGTCAAAAGGTGAACTTATCCTTTAAAGCTTTATTAAACCCAGGACCCTGCATTCACCATCTGGTCTCCCACAGTACACAGAACATGGAAATGCAATTATTTTAGTAAATATAAACTGCCAAATACCTTTTCTCATCAGCAGTTACAGCAGCCTAGTGACTTCTATCAGTGTTCAGCTAAGCACTTGTTATAGTTTGTAGGAGGAGTTTTCTTTCTGCTGTAGGAGGATGCAGAACCCCTGACCTTTGTCTGTACAGTGCTGATCACATGCACTCTCCCAAAAAAAAAAAAAAAAAAAAAAACCCTCACAATACACACCAAACTGAGCATGTGCAGAGTGACTCTACATGGTATGTTTTACCAGGGGATAAGAGGGGGACACTAGAAGGGGAGGATCAGAGAAGTCAGGATCAAACAGCATTTTTACACAATGCAGTGGATTAACCCCTTCCACCGTGAGTATAACAAATATGATTACTGCATATACAGACTGATTTTACTGTTGTGGGTTTAGTAACACTTTAACTGCTTCTCAATGCATACTGTGAATGATAATGGTCAAAGTTGCTTGAGCTCTCAACTTAACGGTCAAGCCATTAAATTGCTTGTGTCATAACTGATGCAGCACCATGGCAACTGCTACAGCGTTCTCACAGTCCACTGGCACATCCTCTGGATTTCAAACAGAAAGCCTGTATAGAGGTACAGGCTGAAAACTGGAGGACATGTCTGCAGGAGCCCACATTGCAGGCTCCTGCAGGGAAAAAAAACCCAAAAAACAACAAAATGCACTTTTTTTTTTTTTAACTGTAAAGTAAACCTTTAATAACCCAGAGAACAGACTAACAAGTGACAAGACTAGTGCATATACAACACATTCTCACATAACAGTATTTCACAAAGAGCATTTGTGATATTTTTGTATTTTTCTCGGAGAGACTTAGATTATGTAATATGGTCAGATCCATATAAAGCTGAGTACAGCTCTACTTTTTTTGTTTGAATTTAATGATGACAAAGTAGTATCTTTTTATTTTCTAGAAAATCCTTTCTTAAACACTTTATCCTTGAAACACTTAAACACAATCCAATCCAAGAGGATTCCTGGAGAGAGATGCCTCAGAAAGACACAGGCTTCCAAGAAAAGGCTATCAGTCTAAAACCAAACATCTCTCAGCGGAAAAACCTTACTAAAAACTGTGCTTACCTAAGAATCATAGGAAATACCACACCCGGGTGTCAGCCTCAGGCTGGTGAGAGGGACAGATGGACTCTGCTCCACTGTGCTGTGCTAATCCCCCCTTCTCATTACCCTTTTCTCTTAATCTCCATCCTGTTCTTCATTTGACATCTCTTGTGTTCTCTGACCACGCTGTATTAGAAGATCAAAAGTATAGTAATATATAAATATGTATGGCCAGGTCATGAGGCACATGTAATCCACATTAACGTGAAAGATTTATTTCTATATATAAAAATATATCCCAAAATGTCAAGAGGAAAGCTCCAGTCTAATCTGAATATAGAAATGTTTAGAAATTAGAAGCTGTTTAGGTCATTAAAAGTGGAACTTTAATCAGAAAATGAAGGCTCCATTCACACAAGGGAGTTTCAAATAGCAGTCGGAAACACTGATTCTGCCCGTGATTTTAAAATGTGAAAGCACACATTCACATGTTCAGGTGCCATTCATTTCAATAGCACCTGAAAATGTGGGACATTTTTTCTCACAATCACGGTGCGTTTTTCCATGCAACAAAACACGCCACAATCGCGCAAACAAAATTAAGGGACACACAACGTCCAAAAATAGTTATGGAACTTTATTTGGGCATTGTGCATCCCGCAAGTTTGTTTACATGATTGTGGCACGTTTGTCACATGGAAAAACGCACTGCGATCATAGCAAAACGTTCTGTGTTTTCAGGTACCATTGAAATGAATGGCACCTGAACACGCGAACAGTGCGTTTTCACATTTTTTAGAGCACATTTTCAAATCACAAGCAGAATCGCAGCAATTCCGCTGTGAATGAAGCCCAAGTCCTGCTAGGTCACTTCAGGCCCCTTTTCCAGGTATAGCTATGTAAAACATTAAAAATAAAGTGCCTATACTGTTTAAAATCCAGTAATACACTAGCTCAACCAGCTCTGCACATTCGCAGTTGCTTTTTTTTTTTTTTTAAAAAACCCTTGAAAATGTAGAGGCTGATCTGCTGAGCCTAAAAATTTACTGCTGCTCTGGGCTTCAGCAGAATAGCAGCCTCCAGCAAGAAGAAACAGGAACAATGCTGGAGGAAAAATTACAGCACACACCAATTGTGGTAGCATAAATTATTATTGTGAAATGTTCCTTGCTAAAGAGTTTTATTATTATTTTTTTTTTTTTAAATCAAGTTGTTATGGGTAAAGTTTTGCTTTAAATATCTTACCAAAATAAATATTTTAGCTACTGCCATTGTAGAGCATTTAGTCTCGGTTCATACTACTGCTACCTGAAGGCCACGCGACTTGAGTACTACTTTGAAGAAACTTTTCAGGGAATGCCTGGGTAATCTTCCTGTAAATGTCGTATCCAAATCATAGCAATACAAACGAGGATCCAACTTCTATTAAAGTCTATGGGCACAAGTCGCCTTGAAGTGGTACAGGAAACTTTTGTAAAGTTGGAGCAACTTCAGTAGTGCTAATTAAGACAGTGCTCATTGACGAACAAGAGACTTTACATGCCATGTGACTTGAGGTCTCACAAGTCCGAACCGAGCCTTAGGCCTCATGCATACTGAGCGTTAAAAATGCTGCTTTTGGGGTGTCTGGCGTTCTTTTCTGCCCCTAAAATGCCCCTCAGTGCGTCCATGCACACATAAGCGTTCATAGGCAGGAAAAACGGACAAACACACACACACACACACACACACACACACACACACACACACACACACACACACACACGCTGAAAAACTTGCTTTACCAGCATTATTAAACCGCCCAGTGTGCATGGAGCCTAAAAAGTAAAAACCCATATTTGTATTAAATTTGCCAAACACCTAATGACCTGCCTGAGACAGTAGTGTTCTTGTGCACATTATAAACACTACCTACCCATAATCAAATTTCGTGCAAGAACAGAGCATAGAATGTTCCCATTGCATCATGGGAGCCTAGTTTGTCATATGCTGAGGAATTGAAGTCCTATACAGGTATTTATATTTCAGCATGCTTGTATTTAGCAGGTCCTATGGAGAAGTTTGAAAGAAGTGGTTTGGCCTGTTGCTCTAGACAAAACCCAGCTAGAAAAGGTAATGGCTGAAGAGCAAGTGCCCCTTCACACATGTGCGTTTATAAAAATCCTGCTTGCTGCATCTTTGACACACTTACGTTAAAATGCACTTTATATAGAATTCATAAAGGTAATGCACCTAAATCAGCATAAATTTGGAGCGGCCTAAATGTAGAGTGAACTACCTTCAGATATCCATGAGTTTGCACAGTTCGGTCAGCTGCATGTTAACTTTGTCTTAGAAAATGAGAGGTTTCTTTTAGGGCTCATTCACACAAGCACCTAAGACACTGCGTGTAGATTATTATTATACAGTATTTATAAAGCGCCAATAGTTCACTCAGCGCTGTACATTACAAAGGGGGACAGAACATGTGACAGAACAATACCAATACAATGCAAAACATGAGGGGATCGAGGGCCCTGCTCTTTCGAGCTTACAATCTAGAAGGGATGGGATAGTGGTACAGGAGGAGATAGCTGTGGGGGATGGAATGGTAGGAAGAGTGGAGGAGGTCGGCAAGTTAGCAGGGGGTGGGGTAGGCTTCCCTGAAGAGATGGGTTTTCAGGGTGCGCCTAAAGGAGAGGAGAGTAGATGATAATCTGATGGGTTGGGGAAGGGAGTTCCAGAGGATGGGTGACACCCTGGAGAAGTCCTGGAGGCGGGCATGGGAGGAGGAGACCAGGGAACTAGAGAGAAGGAGGTCTTGTGAGGAGCGGAGTGTGCATGTTGGGTGGTACTTGGATATTAGGTCAGTGATGTAGTTCGGGGCAGTATGGTGGACAGCTTTGTACGTCAGTGTTAGGATTTTAAATTTGATCCATTGCGCAATCGGAAGCCAGTGGAGGGATTGGCAGAGGGGGGTGGCGGAAATGGAGCTGTTGGAAAGGTGAATGAGTCTGGCAGCCGTATTCAGGATCGACTGAAGCGGGGATAGCCAGCGGCGAGGCAGGCCAGTGAGGAGGGAGTTGCAGTAGTCGAGTCGTGATATGATGAGGGAGTGGATGAGCTGTTTAGTGGTTTCTGGGGTTAGGAACGTGCGGATTTTGGCGATGTTGCGGAGGTGGAGTCTGCACGAGTTTGTTAAAGATTGGACTTGGGGCTGGAAGGATAGGTTGGAGTCCAGAATGACACCAAGTACTCTGGCCTGCAGAGCGGGTTTGATATTGGCGTTGTTGGATGTGATGTAGAAGTCAATGGGGGGTGGGGTTCGGGCTGGGGGGAAGACAAGGAGCTCGGTTTTGGAGAGATTCAGTTTAAGGAAGTGGAGCGACATCCAATCTGATATGTCGCTCAGTAGGTGTGTGATTTGGGCAGAGACCGAGGGGGTGAGGTGGGGGGTTGATAGATAGATTTGTGTGTCGTCGGCATAGAGGTGGTAGTTGAAGCCGTGAGAGTGTATGAGTTGGCCAAGGGAGGAGGTGTAGATGGAGAAGAGAAGGGGCCCAAGGACAGAGCCTTGAGGGACCCCAACAGAGAGGGGGAGTGAGGGGGAGGTGGTAGCATTATAGGTAACGCTGAAAGAGCGTTGTGACAGGTAGGATGAGAGCCAGGAGAGAGCAGAATCTCTGAGGCCGAGGGAGTGTAGTATTTTGAGGAGGAGGGGGTGGTCAACTGTGTCGAAGGCCGCAGAGAGGTCAAGGAGTAGGAGCACTGAATAGTGGCCATTAGCTTTGGCGGTTAGAAGGTCGTTGGAGAGTTTGAGTAAGGCGGTTTCGGTGGAGTGTAGGGGGCGGAAGCCAGACTGTAGGGGATCGAGGAGGTTGTTGTTGAGGTGAGAGCATAGGCGGGTGTAGACGAGGCACTCGAGGAGTTTAGATGTAAGTGGGAGCAGGGAGATGGGTCTGAGGTTGTTCGGGTCATTGGGGTCCAGGGAGGGCTTTTTAAGTATGGGGGTGATGTGTGCATGCTTCAGTGGGGAGGGGAAAGTGCCGGAGGAGAGGGAGAGATTAAAGATGTGGGTGAGGGAGCGTAGGATGGAGGGGGAGGGAGGTCGTAGGAATTGTGAGGGGATAGGGTCGAGGGGGCAGGTGGTGAGGCGGGCATCAGAGAGGATCTTGGAGACTTCCTCGATGGTAGTAAGGTCAAAGGTGTGGAGTGTTGGGGGAGCTTCAGTATGAGGAATGTAGGGTGGGGTGGGAGTGGAGGTCAGAGCAGTGGTGGGGCCGTGGGAGAGGGGTGATGAGGGGGTAGCTGAGTGAGGGTGAAGGGGGTTGGAGAGAGTTTGAGCAGCGATGAAGTCCCTGCGGGTTATGTCGAGGGGGAGGGGGGATGAGGGGGTAGCTGTGTGAGAGGGGACGGGTTGAGAGGGCGTGTGAGTTGCGGCAATGTCCTTGCGAATTGTGTCAATCTTGTTTTTGAAGTGATTGGCAATCTCAAGGGCGGTGAGTGAGGTGCTGGGTGGAGGTGGGGGTGGAGAGAGTAGAGAGTTGAAGGTGGAGAAGAGTCGGCGAGGATTGGAGGAGAGGGCCTTGATGAGGGTCAGGAAGTAGGCTTGTTTGGCTGCGTGGAGGGAGGAGGTGTAGGTGCGGAAGGCAGATTTGTAGCAGGTGAAAGCTTGTTGGGATTTTGTTTTGCGCCATAGTCGCTCCAGGGCACGACTGCGTCGTTTGAGGGTTTTGGTGTGATCAGTCTGCCAGGGCTGGAGCGGTTGGAGTCTGATGTTGCGTGTGGTTAAAGGCGCTAGTGAGTCAAGGGCTGCTGACAGCGCGTTGTTGTAGGCAGTCATAGCCAAGTCGGGGCAGGACAGGGGGAGGATGCGGTCGTGGAGTTGATCAGCTGCAGAGTGGAGGGGGGCAGGGTTAAGGTTGCGGAGGTTACGGCTGGTAGTAGTGTGACATTTGGAGGGGTAGGCGTTGGAGGACGAGGAGATAGAGAAGGTGATCAGGTTGTGATCAGAGAGAGGGAAGGGGGTGTTAGTGAGGTTGTGGGGAGCGCAGCAGTTGGAGAAGACAAGATCAAGGATATTACCGTCGGAGTGGGTGGTGGATTGTATGCACTGTGCAAGTGCAAAGGAGGAGGTTAAGTGGAGGAGACGGGCTGTGTCTGGGTTGTCAAGGTTGACAGGGATGTTGAAATCCCCAAGAATGATGGTGGGTAGCTCAGAGGAGAGGAAGAAGGGTAGCCAGGAGGAAAAGTCATCCAGGAAGCGGGGTATGGATCCAGGAGGCCGGTATATCACAGCAATCTTCAGGGGGGTTGGGGAGAATAGTCGGACGCAGTGGGCCTCGAAAGAGGAGAAGGATAGGGAGGGGGGGTTTGGGAGGACTCGGAAGGTGCTCTGCGGTGACAGGAGCAGACCAACCCCACCACCTTCACGACCGTTAGGTCTGGGTGAGTGGGTCCAGGTGAGACCTGATGTGTACAAAAGTAGTTTTGTACACGTTTAAAGACAGCACTATAGGAATCAATGGGGCCATACATACAGCTGTGTCTGAAAGAATGTGTGCTGAGTTTAGCGGTGTACAAAAATAAAATTATATAAGACAATACAGCTGCATTTGGGCCATACATATTAGCGGATTTGATGCATGTAAACATGCATAAACGTGTAAACTGTATGTACATGATATGTATAAACAAGTAAAAGAAGAATCACGCGCATCTAAATGCAAGTACTCCAGGCATGTGTTTTAAATACAGCATCTTTTTCTAGCATCCATGCAAAATGCCCACGTAAAAAATACGCATATTCCCATGTGAATGAAACCTTATACAACAGGGAAAGTGAATATTGAACACATCACCATTTTTCTCAGTAAATAGATTTCTAAATAGGGGCTACTGACATGAAATTTTTACCCATGGAACCTTCAAGATTTGAAGACTGACTGTGTGGAAGAATGGGACAAAAATCACACCCGAGTAATGCATGCGACTAGTTTCTCCATACAGGAAGTGTCTTGAAGCTGTCATTACCAACAAAGGATTAAATAAATTTCAGTTAGCGTGTTTAATACTTTTTCCCCGTGTCATTTCATTTTATTACACATAATTTCAGAACTTATTTGCTTTGGTCTCTTTGTATGTAAGGATTGCATGGGTTGTTACGGATATATGGTGAAAATGTCATGTCAATAGCACCTTTAGAAGTATATTTACTGAGAAAAATGGTGATGTGTTCAATACTTACTTTGCCCGTTGTAGGGGGGGGTCTTTGGAAATCAAGTAGTTGGCGAGAGAGGGCTTTCATTGCAATCTAAATGTTAGTGTAGCATCTTTGCACACAACTGATCCATCTCATGAAGGGCTTTTGATTCCTGAAGCTGGTCATACACTTGTCGAAAGCATGGACCAGCTGAATTTCAATCAGTGTGTAGTTGTCACTGCTTGACAGAAGTCGATCATTTTATCAACTTCTGTTGAAAGGGACATGCTGGAAAAAACTTTGACAAGCGACAGGTCCCGTTAACAGAATACATTGTCGCAGTGAAAGGGGGGGTTGGGGAGTTTGTTCGATAGCACATTGTGAATCCGAAGACCCCAAAATAAGCAACACCTGAATGCTGTTCATTTATTGCTTGTATGCTCATTTGACCAATAACTGGATGGAGAACCAAGGAAGAAGGGTAGGGAGGGTGGGACCTGGGATCATTTGTTTGACCCAACGCGACATGCAGGCGAGTGTGTGCGTTTGGGGATCTGCACCTGCATGTCGTATTAAACCGCTGACACAGGGAGACATGCAGCACCTGCATACGCGTATCCTTGTGCCAGGAAAGCTTGGACTTGCATTAAAGCGCCCCATGTGAACGGGCCCTATAGTTAATGAAATGAGTGCCAGAGATTTCTGAACCTAACGGCATGCCATTTTAAAGAACTATACTGCCAGAAAAGTGTTGTTTTACGGAATTTCCCCCAATGCATGCAGAGGTGTTAAAGGTGCCCTTACATTTAATAATTTTTTTCCATGCTATTTTTTTTTACTCAATGTCATTACTATCAAACGAGGACTGTGACAAGCCCACTTGTGATACCATTGAGGTGGGTACAGGTTCTCTTTATGGATGCCTCCTCTGCTTCCAAGATTCTACAGATTGGGTACACAGAGTCCTAGATCTGCATATTACCTGGCTCCTGTACCCCTATTCTGGAGTGCTGAACCTTGAAGAGTGAAGAGCCAAAACACTGTAAACTAGTACATTCACCACATCCAAACCAGAAATCAGCTGGAGAGCCAAAAGAACACCTTACAGCTAGGGTCAATCCACTGGTTACGTGGTTGGCATTCTGATCTCTCAGAGCTAGTGTCCTTGGTTCAATACCCACCATGGACCTTTGATTTTATATGATCTCTTTACACATGTTCAGGGTCCTAAACTTCCCAGCACCACACAAGTAGCAAATGAAAGCTTTCAATGTGATTCCAATGCTTTTATGCCACTTAATTTTATTGCATAGTGCACATGACAGGTTTTCTGCAGAAGACATCTAGGGTCTATTATTCCCTCAACTGTCATCCCTGTACTCTGTTGTAACCAAAGTGAGCAGAGAATGACCGCTCTAAACATGGAAGTGCAAATCGAGCACTTCTGTGATCACTTCTCACAGGGGAGATCAGTAATGGTGTATTCCAATCTCTCACCACGCTCCATCCTAAATACTCAGCAAGATGGTCCTGGGCACCATCTTGTCGGGTGTCATGATGGAACAGCTGGGAGTTTGTTTACATGCCAGAGCTGCCCCAGACATAGTACTTACATCTGTGGCACACTGAGGATCTTCTAAATGCTTTTCTCCTGCCTGGAGAAAGAAGCTCAAAATAAATAAATAAATAAATAAATAAAAAAAGGGAAGAAGTGCATTTATTATTTTTGGTTGCAGAAGCCTGGGAAGCATTGCACCAGTGATCAGCAGATCACTGGTGCCATTCAGGTCCTGTCAGTATAGCTGCTTGCTCGTATGGGATGTATGAGCAAGCACATATACTGACAGCAAGATTCAATGAACTACCAAGGCAATCCCCAGCACTGTGGTAGTTCATCGAGAACTACAAGCTGGCAGTCACGAAGGCCATCAGGACTTTTAGTTCATTTATTCACAGAACACTGAATGAATGATGCAGCCGTGCAGGGCTATGCCACTGTTTTTAAGTAGCGACAGCTAGTATGGGTAACTTCTCTCCGTACTGGGTCAACTTTCGGGGTCACCTTTGTCATACTAGCCAGGGAGGAATGTACTGCCCTGCAATCTGCATTGTAAAACTTTCAGTGGAGCACAGAGGAGACATGCAGGGTCTTATAGACCCTGCATGTCTCATTAAAAAGAGGCAGTCACCAAAAATTTTGAGGCCCCATATATACATACAAACGTGAAAGCATGCATCGGGGGCGCCTACGCGTGAAAACATAGATTCCAATACATGTTACATATCGCTGTGCACGCAGGAGTGAGAGCAATAATTCTAACATGAGACCTCCTCTAAACACTAAACGGATGACCTATAGGGGGCTTTTGAAGCATCACCTATATAAAATATAGGGTACTGAAGTTTGTCAGCATTTCACTGGCGCACACAAAATGTAAGGTTTGACATGTTGTTTGGCATCTATTTACTTGGTGCAACCTCGTAAAAAAAAAAAAAAAAAAAAAAAAAAAAAAAAAAAAAAAAAAAAAACACACGACAAACTGGGTAATTTATTGAAATGGTTTGTCCTAAAATTCACTTTAGTGCATTTTTTTACTGAAAATTTTCCTAGACCTTTGTGGTAATATCGTGACAACAGAATTTAAACTACCACCATTTTATTCTCTAGAGTGTCTGCTTTCAGAAAATATATATAATATATATTTTGGGAGTTGTGTGTAATTGCCAGGCCTAAAATTTTTTTTTTTTTAAACATGTGTGCAAAAAAATGCAAATGGTTTAAAGTATTACAACGTTAATTTCTACAATGAAAAAAAAAAAAAACACAAACAAAAAAAAAAAAAACCCCCCACACACACACACCACGTGCCATTTACCACTCTGCTGTCATATCATCTGATGTTCAGAATTTGGCAGTTTTCAAAGTCTTAATCCTCATGCACACTGGAGGTTTATACAGCTGCTGTTTTTGGCTTTTGATGTTTTTTTCTACAGCCAGTAAACGCCCCAGCATGTTATCCTATGTGTCCATGCACACAGACTGCAATCAACACTTTTTTTGCAGGAGCATTTTTTGGCTGGAAAAAAAAAAAAAAAAATGCAATGCAAACACGCTAAAAAAAATTCACGTTTTTAACGTGACTTTACACAGCTAACGTTACCAGTGTTATTAAAATGCCCAGTGCGCATGGAGCCTTAGAAGAGACTTGTCATAGCACATGCAGTACACACCGATGGTTACAACTGCAGATGCTGTGTCAGCAACCTCTTGAAAAAAGAAATCCTAGAAGTGCTGAATACTTAAAACTACTTCAGTATCACTGGATGCACAGAACAGCCAAGTGTAGCAATCGTACCCACAGTGATGGACGCGGTTCAACCATTTTGCTCCAACCCTCCATCTTGTAGATCTCTCTCCCCCCCCTTTGCTCATCCCCCTTCCCTCTCTGTTGAGCGACATGCGGTTGGTGTGTGTTTGCAGAGATCACAGGCACGAAACTCAGTGGGAGGGCGTCCTGGCTATAAAACCTCACTAGCTGGGTACCTCTCTGTCTAAGAAACTGTGCAATCTGGGACATCGTAAAAGCGTAAACCAAGCCCTTCACCGAGTTAAAAGACATTCTAGAGCAGTAATAAACTAGACACAACATTCAAAAACCAATTTTACCCCTATGATTTCATATCTGGGAATATGAGGGACTTACACAAAACACAGGCATATCTTCAGATTGGTCACGTTGAGGCAAATCGTTTGGTATATTACCTTCCCTAGCTGAGATCAACAGGAGTGCAGAAAATAAAATCTCCTTAATCATCCCAGCAGGTTTGTTATATTTCATATGTAGACCTTCAGCAGACAATTCTACATATTAATCTACCCGTGGGTGGAATGTTTCATGTACCTAGGAAAGGTTATGGGCCAAAATATAAGCTATGAGAGTTTCTGGTTATAACTTAGGTCTCCACACAACACCCCTCCCCAAATAAGGCAATTGGTTCTCTGATTGTAAGGAGACACCCTGCTGAGATCCTAGAAAAAGGCTGTTATGCTTGGAGTGTGAGAGAGAAAGAAGAGTCTCCCGTTTAACACTTAAACTGACAGTGCGAGACAAGAAATCTTTTGGGCTCATAAGACTTGAAACTGTTTAACCCAAGGCTGACTGACAAGTACTTTAACCCTTTAAACTCCTGTTATCTCCTCGCTGTGCTATTCTCTGTGTGATATATATATATTACATCTTTTTTCTGTAAATATTTTTATCGCACCCTTTTGACCTTTTAGTAATAAATCTTACTTTCTGAAAGTGTTAAACTGTTTCTACCGCCTTTAATGCAACGACGAATTCATGCCGCTGAAGAACGCTACTGTGTGTGTTTAACCCTCTGTATAACCTGCCTGCGGTGACAGTGGTATACAGATGTTTATCTAACCATCATAGCATTATTGCTGATATTGCCAAGTTTCCTCTCTGTACAAAAAGGAGGTATGGCAGTGTGAAGGGTTAATTGAGTAATTAACCTGACCCAGTAACAATCGCGCTCAGGATTCAAGTACACAGGTCGTGGTCCATTAGCTGGAAAATCTGTGTGCAGGGTACCGCTGGGCCTGGCATTGTTACGCACGTGACATTGCGGTTTTAGATTGGCTATTCATTTGGTCACGAGTTTGGTGAGAAGGGCAGGGGTCTGACGCCGTGATTGTCACACCAAGGTCTGAAAGATCCAAACACTACAAGCTTGTTCATATCAGCACCATTAGGCTAGAACAAGGCAAGCAAAACACA
This sequence comes from Staurois parvus, assembly GCF_062004578.1. Taxonomy (NCBI): domain Eukaryota; kingdom Metazoa; phylum Chordata; class Amphibia; order Anura; family Ranidae; genus Staurois; species Staurois parvus. The sequence goes on from NW_028317945.1 coordinate 7,194,470, forward strand.
ACAAAGAAGAAATCACACTAAGAGGCTTCCTGAGCAGCTGGCACAACAATTGATAGAAATTGTGTAAAAAAAATATGAATCAAAAAGTGCAGCAAAAAAAAAAAAAAAAAAAAACAAACACACACACACACACACACACACACACACACACACACACACACACACACACACACACACACACACACACACACACACACACACACACACACACACACACACACACACACACACACACACACACACACACACACACACACACACACACACACACACACACACACACACACACACACACACCTCAAAAAAATTTAAAAGAACACTTTGAAAAACACATCAGATCTAAAATGGAGGAAAAAAATCCAGCTGGATATCTATACTGGTATGGACTGGGTAATATGTTGTTAGGAACAGAAGGATGCCCAATCGTTTGATGGAAAATGAAAATTAGCAGCCTACAGAGGACTGAATTCAAGGACACCACAAAAATCAAAGTGAAAAAATTATGCAGCAGGCTAGTCCAATTGCTGACATTTCATTGCAGCAACTCAAAATGGTACTCAGTTGTATGCCCCCAGGTGCTTGTATGCATGCCTGACAACATCGGGATGGATGGAGAACAGATGGTGTCCTGGGGTATTTCCTCCCAGATCTGATACAGGGCATCATTGAGCTCCTGGACAGTCTGAGGAGCAACCTGGCAGCGTCGGATGGAGTGAAACATGATATCCCAGAGGTGCTCTATTGGATTTAGGTCATCCAATCCAGGAACTGCCTGCATACTCTCGCCACATGAGGCCAGGCATTGTCGTGCACCAGGAGGAACCCAGTACCTACTGCACCAGTGTAGGGTCTGACAATGGGTCCAAGGATTTCATCCCAATACCAAATGGCAGTCAGGGTGTCTGTAGAGGTCTGTGCATCCCTCCATGGATATGCCTTCCCAGACCATCACTGACCCACCACCAAAATGGTCATGCTCAACAATGTTACAGGCAGCATAACATTCTCCACGGCTTCTCCAGACCCTTTCACGTCTGTCACATGTGCTCAGGGTGAACCTGCTCTCATCTGTGAAAAGCACAGGGCACCAGTGGCGGACATGCCAATTCTGGTGTTCAATGGCAAATGCCAATTGAGCTCTATGCAGTGAGCACAGGGCCCATCTAGATGTTGACAGACCCTCAGGCCACCCTCAAAGTCTATTTCTGATTGTTTGGTCAAGACATTCACACCAGTGGCCTGCTGAAGGACATTCTTTAGGGCTCTGGCAGTGCTCATCCTGTTCTTCCTTACACAAAGGAGCATATACTGGTCCTGCTGATGGGTTAAGGACCTTCTACAGCCCTGTCTAGCTCTTGCCTGTAACTGCCTGTCTCTTGGAATCTTCTCCATGCTCTTGAGACTGTGCTGGGAGACACCACAAACCTTCTGGCAATTGTACGTATGGATGTGCCATCCTGGAGGAGTTGGACTGCCTGTGCAACCTCTGTAGGGTCCAGGTATCACCTCCTGCTACCAGTAATGACACTGACCCTAGCCAAATGCAAAACTAGTGATAAACAGTCAGAATAGAGGAGTAGGGCTACAAATGTCAGCGGCCTCCACCTGTAAAACTATTTTATATAGATCACATATGTACGCATACACACACGAAGTGACAAAAATAAATGCGAGTCCTTGTGTAGGTGCACAAATATTATTAATAGCCCCAAGGAAGTCAAAACAACACAAAATGCCCCAAAAAATTAAATAAATAATGAAAATTCATGATATGCATAAATCGGTTGGTGTTCCAAACACCATGACACCTTAAATGCTCAACCACCCTGTGCACAATAAAACTTTTAGAAGAGCTAATGGACTAAGACTTTAGACATAAAAAGAGAAACGCAATTGTGCATCCTTGCGTTCCCTGCTTGGGTAAAGGAGTCTCCTCAGGGTTTCCACTACATCCTCATGGGTGCCCCATCCACAAACAGAAGGCATACAATCATGACGTGGTAAAAGAGCCAGGAAAGCCTCAGTGTAAAACAATATTTGTAAATTTATTAAAAACTATATTAACCACTTAAAAGGATAAAAAAAAAAAAAAAAAAAAAAAGCGCTCATCTATAAAGACCAGTTCCGGGAGTCAGATGGACCACTTCCTGGTTACGAGGTGCAAAATGTCACAAGCGATGGATCTGTACCTCGCAAAGCAGGAAGTGGACTGATGCAACAGGAACCAGCATTCTATGAGTGCATGGAGCCAATGGCTGAAGTGCTGATCAGTGTATTCTGACTGGGGGAATCACTTGTGTGGATACGGGGGTCTATGAGGGTTTTTTTTTTCCTTCAACCCACTAGTTAAAGCAGGGTATACATGAGCAGTTTCTCTTGTTCAGTCTCCATTCACACTTGGGAATCCCTGTTCACACGTACATTTTTAGGATAGCCTGTGTGTTTCTGCAAATTTATAGTGCCTGAAGAACTCTTCTTCTCCAACTGCCCAGTCAACAAATTCCTGAAGCTGGATACATGTGCAAATAATGCTTGTAAATACCTGAAGGTTTGTTCACACCAGAACGCAGTGTGGGAAACCTACATTGTGTGCGGGTTTCCCGCACAGCATTCATAATGTACGCACTAGGTGTGCGATCTGCCGTGCGTGTGAAAAGAATCCTAATGACACTGTAAATGCAGTGCATTTTCCTGCATCAGATCGCATGGCATCACAATACCATGTGATATGTTACAGTGCATGCACTACTTTTGGTGCAATATCAGCCCATTCAAACAAATTGCCTGGAAAAAAACGTACCGCGTTGCGTAGAAATGGCACGTGAACGTGGTGCACGATTCAGGTGCCCCTAAAGGAAACACACACGGAATGTGCTCTGCTCAGGTGTGAACGCAGGCTTATGTACTTTAATGTATGTACACAGGTTAGTTTCTGGTATGATTGGTGTTGCTTCACATCTGTGCAAAGTGTTGATGTATGATGTCCATTTTATGCTATGGAGCCTACTCGTGACAATGGAGATTATAGGGCCTATTAATGATCATGACAGTGGGGCAACACATTAAAATGTATGACTGTAGTTAATGTTTGTAAAAAAAAAAAAAAAAAAAAAAGGGAGGAGGAAGGAAGCATGAATCCAATCTTAGACAGTGGAACATGTAGTTTTGTCTATAGAGACACCTAAAATCTACTGGCAGATTACTAAACATCACCAATCAGAACAGCTGTACATTAGTGTGCGTGGTGCTTATGAAGATGGAAGATTGGAAGCGTGCACAGACTTCTCCTGCCATTGGCCTATAAGGCAAACCAATGGCAATTAGGCCAGAAGGTTTTCCATCATCTAATCACAGTTTACCCCAAGAAGTGTCGACCAGCTGAATCTTCCAGTGAGCTCACACGCAAGAGATCATCTCTTCACCCTGAATAAGCAGATCAAGCAGTGTTCATCTACTGGCTAATAATCAAAATGAGAAGTGGAGTAATGCATATCTAACAAATGTAAGAAAGATGAGAGAATACAGTATGAGCAATACAAGAGAACATACTTAATAGGGACATAGATTGTATGCTCCTTGAGGGCAGGGACTGATGTGAATTTACAATATATATGTAAAATGCTGCGCAAATTGTTGACACTATATAGGTGCCTGTAATAAAGAAATAAATAAAGTGAAGGGAATAGTAGCATCAGCAACATTTGATAAAAAGAAGCACATCTCCAATCTAGTCTAATGCTTTTCTCATTGGAAGTGACCTTGACTTCTCGCCACATGTCATTACAATAACGTTCTCTGCTGATCTTCCTTCCAGCCATGTGGAAGAAGCAAGAGTCATCTCTCTTATGTACATCTCCTTTTCTGCCAGACAAATACAGGCTGGTAAGGTCATCTACATTATCTGTAACCTGAAAAGCAGGTACGAAGCCAAGAAAATGACTGGATATATACAGTTGTGTCCAAAATTATTCAACCCCCAATGCTGTAAAGGGGTTTAGGGACTATAGTGTACATTTGGAATTGTATTCAGAATCAAATCCTACAAGGACGTTGTAACTACCCAAATGCAACTAAAATGACATCAATTGTTTATGTAATACAGTAGTAAATGGTTCTTATGTGGTTTCTTCATTGCCACAATTATTCAACCCCTTAAAGACTACCACTCTGAAGAACAGAGGTTCATACAGGTGCTTTCCATCAGGTATTGAAAACACCTGTGGATGTCACCGAGCAGCAATCAAGCATAATAAGCACCAATTAGGCAGCTTTAAAATGACTGTGATACTCAGCTCCTTCTAGACATTTACTGGTGTGGTTACAAACATGGTGAAGGCAAGAGAATGGTCCAGGAAGACAAGAGAAGAGGTGATTTCTCTTCACAGGAAGGGCAATGGCTATAAGAAGATTGCAAAGATGTTAAACATACCAAGAGACACCTTAGGAAGCATCATTCGCAAATTCAAGGCAAAGGGCACTGTTGAAACGCTACCTGGTCGTGGCAGAAAGAAGATGCTGACTTCGACTGCTGTGCGCTACCTGAAGCGTAGAGTGGAGAGAAGTCCCCGTGTGACTGCTGAGGAACTGAGAAAAGATTTGTCAGATGTGGGTACAGAAGTTTCAGCCCAGACAATAAGACGCACACTGCGTAATGAAGGCCTCCGTGCCAGAACTCCCAGGCGTACCCCCTTGCTGTCTCCAAAGAATAAGAAGAGTCGACTGCAGTATGCCAAAAGCCATGTGGACAAACCACAAAAGTTGTGGGATAGTGTTCTGTGGACTGATGAAACAAAATTAGAACTGTTTGGGCCCATGGATCAACGCTATGTTTGGAGGAGGAAGAACAAGGCCTATGATGAAAAGAACACCTTGCCTACTGTGAAGCATGGTGGAGGGTCAATCATGCTTTGGGGCTGTTTTGCTTCTGCAGGTACAGGGAAGCTTCAGCGTGTGCAAGGTACCATGAATTCTCTTCAGTACCAGGAGATATTGGATGGAAACGTGATGCAGTCCGTCACACACCTGAGGCTTGGGAGACGTTGGACCTTTCAACAGGACAATGATCCCAAGCATACCTCCAAGTCCACTAGAGCATGGTTGCAGAGGAAAGGCTGGAACATTTTGGAGTGGCCATCGCAGTCACCAGACTTAAATCCGATTGAGAACCTCTGGTGGGACTTAAAGAAAGCAGTTGCAGTGCGCAAGCCTAAGAATGTGACTGAACTGGAGGCCTTTGCCCATGAAGAATGGGCGAAGATACCCGTAGATCGCTGCAAGACACTTGTGTCAAGCTATGCTTCACGTTTAAAAGCTGTTATAACTGTAAAAGGATGCTGTACTAAGTACTAAGATTGAATGTCACTTGGGGGTTGAATAAAACTGATAATGCTGTGAGCACAGAAAAGACATTTGTGGTTATTTCATTATAACTGTTATGTTATATTTGTCTGACCTACAAGTGCCTCTTTAATGTAAATGTAAGCAAGATGACTGAATGATCAAAAGCAATGTCAAACTGGCCAAAACACTCAATTTCAGTGGGGGTTGAATAATTTTGGACACAACTGTATATATATAAAAAAAACACATTTCCAATGTTACATCATATACATCACATACATACACGCTAGCATAGCTACCGGTAATAAAGTAATACTAATAAAAATCAGGGGTTATGTCAGACATCGTTAAGTGACCAATGATTGGTTATACTCTTCCAATACAATATCATAGGAAATGGTAACCAGTAGTAATGTCAGCATGAATTAGTGACATAGCATGCATTAGTGATTAGCATCACAGCATACACAGTTTATTGGTCATATGAGAATGTATTTTTGTTCTGCTGGAATAACAGGCTTCATTTAACAGATCACATGATTCTGCCAATTACACATGGCTGCACAGGACTAAAACTAATTTCAAGATGTAGCTAGCAGAGATGGAATCCAGTAATAGGGGAAAAAAACAGATCAAGTTTAAAAACGTACAAGCATAAGTACAACATTGACACATATACTGCAGGTACATACTATATATGTTAAGTGTATCTAAATTCAATATTTGCTTCATTTTGGATAGGATAAGCAAGGCTCTGTTGGGTTATTATTGCATGCTGGGGAAATATGTCCTATTTGTCTTGGTAACCATTGTTGCTGGAACATAAATTGAAGAATAATGCTAAAAAAATCTGAGATGTCACAGCAACAAAAAAATAGAGAGGAAATTGTCCAATAGGAAGGTTCCAGTGGCAAATGTCAAATATATGTTTCTGCTTACTTTGGCGAGATCCCCTCTCAACTTTTGTGGTGTTTGGGGACAAGACGTCAAGGAGTGAAGGAAAATCTCCCCAGTGAGATATAGATGAAAAGAAAAAAAAAGAAAAAAAAAAAAAAAAAAAAAAGTATTTTGACCAATACAAAAACTAAGGGCTCATTCACACTAGAGGCCACAGGAGAAATTATATCTGCTTTCAACAGGTGTAGGGGCATAACCAAGCAATTGGCGCTGTTCCGCAAGTGCCCCACAAATACATGAAGGGGATAGAGTGCAAACACTAGTGTGGGGTTCAGCTGGTTAAGCAGGCAGTAAGGAAGCGATGCAATGACTCCTCACGTCCAGTCAAATGCTCTCTGAACAGCAATCCAAAGAAGAGGACACTTCAGAGAGCAAAATTAGTGAAAGAGCAAACACCTCATACACAGATCCAAGTTCTCTAGGACCAGTTGTGTCATTCCAAGCATTTAGGTCTTCCCAAACAAATGCAAAAGTAGGCAAACAGCTTGTCTGAAGAACATGGGCTTAAAGGCAAACCACCATTACAAATCACAGACCATGTACAACACAAAAAAGTTTTACTGAGCCATTCCCAATCCCAGAGGAGTAACACCAACCAAAAAAGAAACATATCACTGAGTAACTAACACACACACACACACACACGATTTTTATGGTCCGGTTTTAAATAATACCACTTTATAAAATAGTACACCAGTAAGTGCTATACCATAGAAATCAAATGTAAACTGTGGAAAAATACAGATGTATGTACAGCCCTTTTTGAGTATAGAAGGGTTAAACCCCTGCTAGTGTTTCGTTGCTGTCTGTGTACCATTGGAGAAACTTCCCTTAACTTTCTGTCCCAAGGCCACAACAGGAATTTAGTGGAAATCTCCCTTAGTGAAAGGAGTTCCTGTCTAAGGTCATACCAGCCTATTCTCTGAAAAGTGATCCATGGTTTATTGCTTTTGCAGAATTCTGATCTGAAATGTACAAAGGAACTAATGTGCCACTTGAATGGCCATGTTTGACAGGCTGTGGTGTCAACTTGACATGCCACATTGGATTTGCTGTGGTTGCGATCCAGCTGTATTGTAGACAGCATGTTGACAGTTGGGAAATGTGGGAACCTAAGAGAGTTGTCCCCATTAGAAGATTCCCCACGTCTTTTGTTATGAAGACAACTATGAAATGTTAGATTTTCCCCATTTTCTTTTTTGGTGACAATAGTCATTCATAAAAGAAAAAAAAAAAAAACCCCACAGAGGCATGAATCTCACCACCAGGAACTCTGTCAGCAACAAAATCCTGAAAGAGTGTCTAACGCTTCCCCACTTTATTAACAACTAAAATAAAACATTTCTCCCTGGAGTTACACTTTAAAATGGGACCCATCCTACTTGTTTGATTGTAATTTTATTCCTTAATAATACAGCAGGATGGCCTATAGGATGAGACTTGAAGACAGGGGAAGTAAAGCTGCTCAGAAGGGAGCAGCCAAATGTTGATCCATCGATGGCCGTTTCCGTTCAAGAGGAGTCAATTGAAGGCTCCGTGCACACTGGACATTTATTTTAATAACGCTGGTAACGTTAGCTGTGTAAAGTCACCTTAAAAAAAGTGACTTTCAGCGTTTATTCACGTTTTTGTTGACAAAAAAAAAAAAAAAAAACACACACAACATGTCCACAAATGCAGTTTTTTCCACGATTTACCGTGTTTTGCCACATTAGAGCGTTTTTACAACTAAAAAACTCCTCTCGAAACCCACCAGTTGTTGGGGTTTTTTTCAAGCCAAAAAAACGTTGGATTACAGTCTGTGTGTGCATGGACACATAGGATAACATGCTGGGGAGTTTACTGGCTGTAGGAAAAAAAAAAAAAAAAAAACACACCACCACATCAAAAGCCAAAAACAGCAGCTGTAAAAATGTCCAGTGTGCATGAGGACTAATGATTAACTCTTCTCCCATGTGGTCTTTTGGTTTATTTTCATTTGATCATTGCTTGCAGCACAGATCAGTGTATTCTGACAGCAGAGGAGTCTCACTGTCAGAATACAATAGTGCGGTGTGGATGATTCCCCCATCCACTTCAATTGTGGGGACGAAGGAGTCCCAAAAAAAGGAAGAAGAAGAGGGAAGGAGAAACTGAAATGGTATTAGTGTCCGAAAGTATGAAGTAAAGAAGTCCTGAATAAAATGAACGGATAGCATTTGTAATAGTGATTTTAGAACCAAAATTAATACACTTTTAGAATACATCTTTTGCTGATCTTGTGAATGTGTGAACGCAAATGAATTGCGTGCCTGAACGACTGAAAGGGAAAATGCCAGGCAAGGATTTACCAAACCTGGAGCAGCCATGCATGGCAACCAATCAGATTTTAGCTTACATTTTAAAAGGCTTCTATGAACAAGCTGAAGTCCAATTGATCAGTGTGCACAGCTGCTCCAGTGTTGGATGGCAGAGGCTGATCATTAGCAATGACATGGCTGTCAGCTGTCACCGAACCTTCCTCAATGCAGGATGATGTGAAGACACAGAGGTGACAGGTGTGAGAGCTGGAAGCCAATGAACAAGCCTGATGATAGTAAAGATGTGATGAGGGATCGGTGGGACTTACCCAGGACACCATCCTCAGGACAGTGTGTGGTTGTCTGATAAACGTCTGGGGGTCAAAGGCTCCTCCAGCCTTACCGGCTCCATAAGCACCTCCCTCCATAATGATCAGTTCTCTTCCAGCACGAATGTCCTTGTAGCGATTCCGATGGAGGAGCAGAGAGCAGATCAGATAATGGCTACACGGCTCAAGGACATGGACAAGCTCTGTGCAGGTGAATCGTGCCCAAGCGCAGCAAGCAGCGATGACAGATCACCACGACGAAGCAGACGATGGAGATCCGGGGGTGACAGCCGGGGATGCGGTGGGAGCAGCTGATGGGATCAGAAAATGCAGCCAAACCCCGACCACGGCCAGTGCGACAGCTATAGGCAAGAGCTGTGTCTGTAGCAGAGCCCCGCGCATGCGTACTGAGCCCTCCTACCCAGCTGCCTCAAATAGAACCATGTGATCCCACTCCCAGCCTTCGCGATCTTGGTCCGAGACGGCTACTTATCCCCATGGCAACAATAGGAGGGAAAAAAGATGGTGGAACCATGTATATTAGCACCATAAAACGTGTGCTGCGCTTGTTTTACGAAACAGATATATTTATAATCCATAAAACAGTAGAGAGAGTTCTGTATTCACATCACAAATCTTCTCAGTTGTATCTGAGGTGACTCCAGGGATTGTCCTGCCATGAGCCCATGTAATACTCTGCACAGCAGCCATGTTCTGGGCCTGGGAGCAGCACTAAAGGCAAAGCTTCTCGTTCTGAGAGGGATTAGGACCCCTGCCAGGAGTTTATTGCTGTGTGTTGCCCCTTGCAGGGACTCTGTTAGTCTCTATTGTCAATTATCACCCAAAGTGAAAGAAATTCCCAAATTTTAGGTTGTCACCAGAACAGAAATACAGGCGTACCTCGGTTTACGAACGCCTCGGTTAACGTAATTTTCGGTTTACGAATGAAAATCTATTGAATATAATGGCTCAGTTTACAATTTTTTTTCGCAATACAAATGGATTAATTGGTTTTCAATGCATTTACGAATATTTTTTGTAATCATGTCCCTGTACAGTACTATGCCTTAAAAGGGCACTTTATAAAGAGTTTTGAACAGATAAAACGATTTTTGACTTTTTTCTGACCTCCGGAACGGATTAATTGGTTTTCAATGCATTTACGTATTTTGTTTTAATCATGTCCCTTTATGCCTTCAAAGTGCACTTTATAAAGAGTTTTGAACAGATAAAAGACTTTTTTTGACATTTTTCTGACCTCTGGAACTGATTAATTGGTTTTCAATGCATTCCCATGGGAAACCGCGTTTCGGTTTACAAATTTTTCGCAATAAGAAAAGTCCCGCAGAACTAATTAAATTCGTAAACCGAGGTATGCCTTTAGAAGAGAATCATACCAATAGGGGGGCACCGATCTGGTGACAACCAGGGATTCCCTCACTTTAGAGGGATTTCTTCTCACTTCCTGTTTAGTCAGGGCCACAACTATTATTATTATTTTATTTATTTATTTCAGGTACTTATATAGCACCGTCAATTTACGCAGTGCTTTACATATATTGTACATTCACATCAGTCCCTAACCCTCAAGGGGTGTACAATCTAATGTCCCTAACTCACATTCATACATACACATACTAGGGCAATTTACACAGGATCCAATTCACCTACCAGCCTTTCTTTGGAGTGTGGGAGGAAACTGGAGTACCCAGAGGAAACCTACACAGGCACAGGGAGAACATGCAAACTCCAGGCAGGTGGTGCCATAGTTGGGATTTGAACCAACAACCCTAGTACTGCCAGGCAGAAGTGTTAACCATTTAATCACTGTGCTGCCCGATATTATGAGGTGGACCCATGGGATTGCAAGCCCCTGGGACCCATTGTTATAATCAGGTGAGACCTGTTTTAGTTGTAATAAGGTTTTTGTACTGGGCAGTTTTTTTTTTGGCTCTTCTTTTGTCTGTTTCAGGCACCCCCTTTGCTGTATCCTGTCAGAATTTCAACTGTTGCTAAGCAGATCAACTAGTTGTTTTTCAACCTTTGATTGGCTATGGACTTTCTGCGGTAAACCTGTCATCCAACCAGATTTCACACTCAATTTTAAACATTTTCTCCCTGAGGTGTTGTCAGCAGTTAGACCTTCAATCAAGAAAAGCTGTTCCCAACCTTCCTTCTCTTTGTCGTGGCCAGGGCATTTTTTCAATGGGAACGTTGGGAATGCAGTTCTGGCACCTCCAGCACTGGACGTATGTAATGGCAAGGGGTGCTGGAGTGTACTGGGGAGTCTAGTGATTCTTTCTGATTGGGGATCTATTGTTGCTGGGGGAAATCTATTTTTGAGTGAGGGGTCTAATGTTTCTGTGGGATCATTTGTTGCTGGAAGGGATTTAAAATTGACAGAGGGGTCTATTATTTCTGGCTGCTGGAGGGTTTAGAGATGTGCTGTTGGGGTCTATTAATCCTGGGCAGGGGCGGACTGACCATTGGGGAACTCGGGCACTGCCCGAGGGCCCGGGGTCAGTAGGGGTCTATTGTTGCTGTCTGAGAAAAGAACAAAGAGAGGGCGCACAGGCCTAGTGCATTACCATAAAAAATGTTTAATAAAAAATAAAATGGGTGTTGTACTCACAAATGAGAATAAAGTCAAGGCACATCATAAAAGAACAGCTGGGTCAACACTGCGCTAACAGTCCTCAATGGGGGGTGTAGACATCCAATAGGCTGACGTGTTTCGAGGACTTGCCTCTTCCTCAGAGCCACCGAGGAAGGCTCTAAGGAAGAGGCAAGTCCTCGAAACGCGTCAGCCTATTGGATGTCTACACTCCCCATTGCGGACTGTTACTCAGCGCGATGTTGACCCAGCTGTTCTTTTATGATGTGCCTTGACTTTATTCTCATTTGTGAGTACAACACCCATTTTATTTCTTATTAAACATTTTTTATGGTAATGCACTAGGCCTGTGTGCCCTTTCTTTGTTCTTTCCTCATTCAGTATATTTGGATTTCCCCGGTCCATTTGAGGGCAGCAAGGTGTGCATGTTCCAGGACATTCTTAATGTGGTTGTAGCCTGCATGGAGTCCATCCCCAAGCGCAGGAGCATTTGTGTTTGCTGGTTTATTGTTGATGTCTGTAAGAAATCTATTTTACTGCTTTTCTTGTTATCAGTAACAAATTCCAAATTACTTAGCACAACAATATTATACTTGTTCCTGTATTATGGGGGAAAGGGGTTCCTGCACCTATTCTCCGAGGAAAAAAAAGCCCTGGTCGTGGCTTTTCTTTTTTGGGGGTATTGTAGCCCACTATTGTGGGTGGAGAGTGTGGTTAAAGGGATAGTTCACCTTCACCAAAAAACTGCCTATGCAGGTAAGCACCGTCTGTGGATATAAACAAACTGTGTGTCTAAAGTTAAATAATGTCATTGCTATTTACGTACCTCATATAGCTTAGCTGGAATACTCCCAGCACGTTGCTAGGACATAGCTAAGTGAGGCCTAGTCATTACTGCTCACCCCCACCATCACAGGGGTGAGCTTTTTCTCTGATTCAGACCCCCTCTGTAGCAATATGTTATATGCTGTGTATGGCCTCTAGGGGTCTCACTACTTAGATACTGGTGCAACTGTGTTATGGCCTCTCTTTAGTTGTAGTTCTAGGGCAGACACATGTATAATGGCAGCTAGAAGCACCTAATAAAATGTCTCCTGTTAACTACAGTGTGTGAGCATCTGAGCAGGATCCACTAACAGAACATGGTGGCAGCTGGGCACTGAACCTCTGAATAGCAAGTCTTCTGTCTACAAATACAGATTGTGTGACACTGGAACTGTACAGAGAATCAGCAACTGTAAGTACAGAGTCCCTATCAGACTGCACTATGGAGAGTGGCCTGAAACCCCCTCAGAGACTGGATGTCACTTCTGACAATCTCTCACAGACATGGAGACACTGGAAGGAAGAGTTTACTCTGTATGTGGACCTGACAGTGGCACCCAGAGATGAGCAGAGGGAAGTAAAGCTGTTTTATTACTTGATTGGGGAAAAAGGCAGAGAACTAGCCGAGACCCTGCTCACAGACAGCATGGCACTGACAGACATACTGCAAGCATTTGATAAGCACTGTGACCCCAAAAAGAATGAGACGGTGGAGAGATACAAGTTCTTCTCAAGGAATCAGGAGATTGGGGACAGTGTGGACAGATATGTGACAGAGCTGAGGAGACTGGCTGCAACCTGTGGATTTGGGGACATCAGGGACTCCCTTATCCGAGACAGGATAGTGTGTGGCATCAGAGACTCTCACCTCAGAGAAAGATTACTGAGGGAGGAAGAGCTGGCGCTGGAGAAATGTATACAAATCTGCAGGGCTGCAGAGCTGACTAAAGACAGGCTGAAGATGATGGAGGGCACCAGTGATGCCTCAGTACATGCAGTATCTGTGAAAGGCAGAGCAAGGTCCAGGCTCCCTGTGAGCTCAGTCCAGTGTAAATACTGTGGCAAAAGACATGAAAGAGACAAAGAGAAATGTCCAGCGTATGGGGAGTCCTGCAGGACTTGTGGCAAGATGAACCACTTTTCAGCTGTGTGCAGATTCAAAACCAGCAAACAGTACAGACAAGTCCACACAGTGACCCAGGACACAGACGAGGACAGCACAGAGGGCATCACATGGCTGCAGCTGCAGTCTGCAACAGAGAACGTCAATGTAGTCAAACAGCCAGTAGCCAATGATGCAAAGCAGCTCTTTGCCATATTTATGGTGGATGAACAGCCCATAAGATTTCAGCTGGATTGTGGAGCAAGTTGCAATGTCATTCCATTTACTCTGCTTAACAAACAGGTTCCCATTGAGCCCACTGATAAGGTACTGGTCATGTACAACAAAAGTGTTCTGAAACCCATGGGAACATGCAAGCTAAAATTAAGAAATCCACGTAACAGAAAGAGCTACAGAGTGGAGTTTACTGTGTTGCAGGAGGACGATCACATTCCTTTGCTGGGAGTTAAAGCAGTTCAGGCTATGGACTTAATAAAGGTGCAGTCCCATAACATCATGGCTCTGGAAGTTTCTGACAATACTCAAAATCCTACACAAAAGGCAGAATACATTTTGGATTTTCACCACATAAAAACAGAGTATGCTGATTTATTTGAAGGTGATGGGTGCCTGGAAGGTAAATACAAACTAGAAATTGATCACACAATACAGCCTACCAGACTGCCTACAAGAAGAGTACCTGTAGCCTTAATGCAACCGCTTAAAGAGGAACTGCAGGATTTGCACAGCAGAGGTATGATAGCACCAGTACAGGAAAGCACAGACTGGATAAGCAGTTTGGTGATAGTGAAAAAACCATCAGGCAAGTTAAGAATATGCATTGATCCTAAGCCACTGAACAAGGCCCTTAAAAGAAATCACTATCCAATGCCAACAATAGAAGATATTCTACCTGATCTATCAAAGGCTAAAATATTTTCGGTATGTGATGTGAAAAATGGGTTCTGGCACGTGGAACTGGATAAAGAATCAAGTTTATTAACAGCATTTTCTTCCCCATTTGGATGCTATAAGTGGCTTAGAATGCCAATGGGAGTAAGCCCAGCTCCAGAAGTGTTCCAACAAAAATTGATGCAAGCTTTGGAAGGACTGTCTGGAGTAAAAATAATAGCAGACGATATACTAATAGTTGGGGAAGGTGATGATCTAGAATCCGCAACAAAGGATCACGATAAAAAGATGATACAATTCTTAGACAGATGTAGAAAAAAACAAAATCAAACTGAACCTGGAAAAATTCAAACTAAAAATGACAGAAGTACCATATATTGGACATCTTCTTACCTCAAATGGTGTTAAAGTCGATCCAGAGAAGGTGAGGGCGATACAGGACATGCCGACACCTACAGATATACGTGGAGTACAACGATTCCTGGGCATGGTGAATTATCTTTCCAAATTTTGCAAGCATTTATCAGACATGTGTGAGCCACTGAGACAGCTAACTCACAAAGACGTACTCTGGGAATGGACAGAAAGCCATGAAACTGCTTTTCAGTCAGTGAAAAATGCTATTGCAGACGCAGCAACGCTAAAATATTTTGATCCAGATCAAGCAGTGGTAGTACAATGTGATGCCTCAGAAACCGGCCTTGGAGCCACACTAATGCAGGATAAACAGCCAATCACATATGCAAGCAGAGCGTTAACTCTAACAGAGCAAGGATATGCTCAAATCGAGAAGGAACTACTAGCGGTAGTATTTGGGTTAGAGAAATTTCACCAGTACACCTACGGTCGACAAGTGGTGGTGCATTCAGATCACAAGCCTTTAGAAAGTATTACAAAGAAGCCACTACTGAATGCCCCAAAAAGACTGCAGCGTATGCTGTTAAGGCTTCAGAAATATGATTTTAACATTTGTTACTGTCCAGGGAAGGATTTACTGATTGCAGATGCCCTAAGCAGAGCTTACTTACCCATCACAAATGAAGAAGAAAAAGACATTGAAAGCATCAATATGTGTGAATATCTGTCTGTCTCAAAAGACAGACTGAAACAAATACAGACCTGCACAGCGGAAGATAAAACTCTACAGATCCTATCGACTGTCATCTTGAAGGGATGGCCAAAACACAAGCAGCATGCTCCAATGGAGGTTTCTCCATTTTTTCACATAAGAGATGAACTCTCTGTGCAGCATGGAATCATCTTTAAAGGAGAAAGAGCTGTCATACCACAATCACTTAGAAGAGACATTATAGAAAGATTGCACTCGACTCACTTAGGTGTAGAAGGATGTCTACGTCGTGCACGAGAATATGTTTATTGGCCTGGAATGAATGACCACATAAAAAACTTTATAGCACAGTGTGAAATATGTGCATCGTGCAATGATAAGCAACCGAAAGAGACATTGCAACCACATACAATTCCAAACAGACCATGGTCAAAAGTAGGAACAGATCTGTTCACGTGGAACGACAAGGAATATCTGGTAACTGTGGACTATTTTTCCAACTTCTGGGAGATAGACTACTTACAGGACACAAGGGCCAAAACAGTAATTAAAAAACTCAAGGCCCATTTTGCCAGATATGGCATTCCGGATATTGTGTTCTCTGACAACGCCGCTCAATTTACATCGGAAGAATTCAAAAAATTCAGGGAGAGGTGGGAATTTGAGCACCAGACATCATCTCCTGGATATCAGGCAGGTACAGAGATATACCTGTCTATACTGGACCACAGAAACACACCCACACAAGGCCTAGACACCAGTCCAGCACAGCGGCTTATGAGTAGACGTACAAGGACTCTCCTACCAACTGCAGGTCAACTACTAAAGCCAAAGCTTGTGGGCAATGTTAAAGCCAAACTAACGAAGAATCAAGATAGGCAAACTTTCTATTATAATAAATCTGCAAAAGATCTGCCTGTTCTCCAGAGCAATGACAATGTACGGATTCAGCCAATAGGGAAATATGACAAACACTGGAAAAAAGCGAAGGTTGTACAGAAATTGGGACCACGGTCCTATGAAATTATAACAAAGGAAGGAAGAAGATGGAGGAGAAATCGGAGACATCTGAGAAAAACACAAGAAGGAGATGATACAGGGCCCTGGGAACAGTATATGGACACTCAAAGCGATGAGACTATGAATACCAGCAACAAAGAAACAGGAACTGCTGAGGAGCATAGGGAGGTCTCTAGGCAGAGAGAGACAGTCCCAGAAAATAGACTGCCAGAATCAGAAGAAACCTCATATGTTACGCGAGCTGGCAGAACAATCAGAAAGCCGGCTCACCTCAAGGATTATATCTAATTTATAGCTATGTTCTACTTCACCATTTTGTGTTTGTTATATTTCATTGTTCTTTTATTTAAAAGAGAGGATGTAGCAATATGTTATATGCTGTGTATGGCCTCTAGGGGTCTCACTACTTAGATACTGGTACAACTGTGTTATGGCCTCTCTTTAGTTGTAGTTCTAGGGCAGACACATGTATAATGGCAGCTAGAAGCACCTAATAAAATGTCTCCTGTTAACTACAGTGTGTGAGCATCTGAGCAGGATCCACTAACAGAACACCCTCACATGCTCTATCTCTCCCCTGATACAGTAGATCTGAGCTCACTGTCTAAGAACTCATTCCTGTGATGGTGAAGGTGAGCAGTAATGACTAGGCCTCACCTTGCAATGTCCTAGGAGTATTCCAGTCAGGCTTCATGAGGTATGTAAATGACCTACACCTATAGCAAGGACATTATTCAACTTTATCAGAGCTGCCCAGTTTGTTTTTATCTACAGACACCCTGTACCTGCATAGGCAGTTCTTTGGTAAAGGTGATCTATCCCTTTTAAAGACTTTAGCCACTTGCCCTCCAGAGGATTTATCCCCCCCCTTCCTGACCAGGCTATTTTTTGTGATGCAGCGCTGTGTTATTTTAACTAACAATTGCACAGTCATGCAACACTGTACCAAAATGGAATTGACGTCCTTTTTTCCCACAAATTGAGATTTCTTTTGGTGGTATTTGATCCCCTATGCATTTTAATTTTTTTGTGCTATAAACAAAAAAAGACCGACAATTTTGAGAAGAAAAACAATATTTTTGACTTTTTGCTATTAAACATGTCCAGTAAAAACATTTAAAAAATCAAATTTTGTCATAAATTTAGGCCAAAATGTATTCTGCTATATGTCTTTGCTAAAAATAAATCCCAATACGTGTAAATTAATTGGCTTACATGAAAGTTATGGCGGTATATATACTGGAATTTTTTTATTTTCACTAGTAATGGTGGCGATCAGCAATTTATTGCTGGACTGCGGTGGGCATTCTGACACTGGGGGGAACTGACTTAGTGCCACCAACATCCCCAGTGACACCAATACAGTGATCAGTGCTAATAAATGCACTGACACTGTACTAATTGCACTTTGCAGGAAGGGGTTAACATGTGGGGTGATCAAAAGGTTAACTGTGTGCTGTTTCACAGTATGCTGTGTGAGTGCTTTCCACTGTAAGCACACTGCTTTGTATGGCTCTGCTATGGAAAACCATACAAAGCAGTGTGCAGAGCTGCTGTTTATACACAGGTCTCTCCCCTGTCAAAGATACTCGGCGATCACAAGTAATCACCGTCCGAGAACCAGTGTTTGCAAGCGTCAAGCGTTTTTTCTGCCCAAACTCTGCTGCTCCTGGATGCACTGGCAGTGGGTTTTTTCCTGCCTCTAAACTTTCCTGTCACAAAACGCTGCTAAAAGTCTGTGTGTGTATGGACACATAAGTTAACATGCAGGGGAGTTTACAGGCAGGAAAAAACAAAATGTCGGCTGCCTGTAGAAGCAGCTGTAAAACCGTCCTGTGTGCATGAGGCTTTATTGGTTTGTTTATAGTTATAAAGTTTAACAACCTGCCAACTGCAGATAGCCAAATGACGGCTTCACTGCAGCCAGCCAGTTCTGGGTGGGCGTCATATGACGTCCTCCCAGAATGCGCTCTCCTGTGCGCCCCTGGGGGTGCGCACCTGGCGATCTCCATGATCCCTGTGTCCTACGGACACAGCTGATCACGTGGTATGGTAAAAGGCCAATCACAGCGGTCTTTTACCACGTGATCAGCCGTGTCCAGTGATAAAATGATCACCGGGAAATGCAATTGCTGGTTATCGGCTGCACTTTCCTCACACTGTCACAGCTTGAGGCAAGTACTGCTGAAAACCGGCAGTTGTCAGAGGAGGGATCGGCACCAATCATCAGGGCACTGCTGATCAGTGCCCTGATGATCGGTGCCCAGCAGTGCCGCCCACAAGTGCCCAGCAGTGCCACCCACCTGTGCCCAGCAGTGCCACCCACCAGTGCCATCCATCAGTGCCGCTCAGCAGTGCCACCCATCAGTGACGCCAGTCAGTACTGTCAGTAAGTGCCACACATCAGTGCCGCCAGTCAGTGCCCATCATCAGTGCCACCTATCAGTGCCCATCAGTGCTGCCTATCAGTGCAGCCTCATCAATGCACATCAGTGAAGGAGAAAAATTACCTGTTTGCAGAATTTTATAATAGAAACAAGAAATTTTTTTTTTTCACATTATTTGCTTTTTTTTTGTTTATAGCACAAAAAATAAAACACCCAGCGGCGAGTAAATATCACCAAAAGAAAGCTCTATTTGTGTGAAAAAAATGATAAAAGGTTCATATGGGTACAGTGTTGCATGACCACGCAATTGTCATTCAAAGTGCGACAGCACTGAAAGCTGGAAATTGGCCTGGGCAGGAAGGGGGTATAAGTGTCCTGTAGGCTAGTGGTTAACTTATTTCCGCCGGAGGTACGCATATATGCGGCTTCTTGGCAGGTGGGCTTTAACGTCACCTTATCTAAACAGTTTTCTGTTTCGAGAGCACGTGCCCCTGCGCACTCCCAGCACATTTACTAGCAGGAACCAGAAAGCTCCCAATGCATACTTACAGCTTTTTGATCATCTGACTGCTAATCACAGCGGTCACATGAACACAATGTCCACCTCCACAGACATATAGAACCTATTAAAGGGCCAGGATGCAGCAGTAGGAGGGTGTTAAAGAAAGCTTAATCATTTTACTTATATAAACCAATGACTCTTGTTCTTTCATATAAGTATCTTTTCTATTTCAGGTGGTTTTGTTATTATTTCATTGAGTGCTTGTGAGGGTCTGCAATCCCATGGCTATTGACAGGGGTTATAACCCTCCTACACTCTATCCAAAAAAAAGTCTCTCTCTAGTTTTAATTCAACTGGGTACACAAAATACAAATTTTGGCTGGTTTGTGAGGAATCAAAAATCAGTTTGTAGTGAATTTCAACATATGGGTGGCCCTGTTGGCCATCTCCTGTCTGCCATCCTTTAATTGAAAAATCCAAGGAGCCAGGCAGAGCATTTTTGCCCAAACAGTGGCTGCATTTTGGGCATTCAGACTACAAAAGCAGCAGTAGTAGATTCCTCCTTCCATGCTGTATAACATCAATGTTAGGCTTCTTTCAGACTTGTAGTACTGCTTACTGACCTCTGAAAATTGATCGCCTTACAAAAGGCGGGATAACAGTGGCTGACAGGAAATCAGGAGGCACTACTGCTGATTTCTTAACACCTTTGTTTTGTTTTTCAACTGTCAATCCAAGGACAGCTGAGAGAGGGGTGGGGCCAGAGAAGAAAATACACAGCAACAGAGATGGAGAAGAGAGGCAAAGCCATCCCAAGCCCAGCTTCTCATTGCAGTCTGCAGAGAGAAACACTCCATCAGACCAAGATTTTGGAGGAGGAGGAGATTTAAAGTTACACACCTTTAAGGACATTGGTGTTACTGCTTGATATATATGCCATGGAGAGGAGCCCTCATTTGTCTTACCACTGAGATCATCGGCCTGTGTTTATGCTTTGTGACCCATTGTGGGTCGCAGTTGGAAGGTGAGCGTGCACACTAGCTGGTGAAGGATTGCCCGTTTGTTGGGGTCACTGATGTCTCATGGCTTGTGCTGAAGATTCACCTTTTGTAGGGTTTTTTGGGACTATTTGTTCGATGCCACATTTTTGCCATTGACATTATTTGTTTTCTGTTTATTTATTAATTTTTTTTTTTCATGCATCTTTTATTCACTGAACACTTTTTTCACTTGATGATTTTGTGATTTTTATTGTATTTACCATTTTTTGGTCACAATTTGTCTTGGTTGCTACTTGTGGCACTTATTGTTGCTTTTACACACCTGCTGGGATAGTTTTTTTTATATGGGTTGTTCCCTTTGCACATGATTTATCAGTTTCTATGCTGATTGTTCTCCCACTGTATAAATAAGTAGCACAACACTTTTTGCACATTCTTTATATGCTTTTATGCTGATTGTTCACTCACTGTATGAGTAAGTAGCGCAGCACCATTTCATTTATATAAGGTCACTTTAAACATGGCCCCACAACATAATGGCCCCACAGTGGATATATTCAGAGTTGTAGGGGGTAAAGCAGGTGCTCTATAGTCTTGACACATTTTTGATAAAACCATCATACTTTTTAAAACATCCTATAAAATATACAGAAAAATGGATAATATAGCTTCCTTTCATTTCACATTTGAAAAGACTTGAAGCTCTCCAGAACATAATATGAACTCTGAACTTTAATGCAAGGTTTTAGAACCGAGACAGTGCCTTGAAGTTGTTTAAATGGGAGTTATAACTTAAACAGCAGCCTTTTCAAAAACTTGTACTAAAATATTTGAAATAGAAGAAAAAACATCCATTACAATCTTCAATAGTAATTGCTCACTTTCGGATCAAGTTCAAATAGATTTTGAAGGTTGGTAAATTTTACATAAAATACCTTAAAGCAAACCAGTCACAAATGATCATGCACAAATGAATACTCACAGTATAGCAGATCTCATCCAGCAGGTCTCCCATGTGCTGTGGGTGTACTGCAAGGTACTGGGTGTTCAAAGATGGCATCTGCCGAAAGTGCATAACCAGAAGTACGTTACCGCGCTCTACGCGTTACTCCATGATATCACGTGGCTTCATCAGGCTCCACGTGATAACGTGGAGTAATGCGTAGAGCGCGGTGACGTACGTCTGGTTACGCACTTTCGGCAGATGCCATCTTTGAATACCCAGTACCTTGCAGTACACCCACAGCACATGGGAGACCTGCTGGATGAGATCTGCTATACTGTGAGTGTTCTCTTTTGGCTTGTTTTCATCTGCTATATGGAATAAGCGGCATTTCACTATGGAGGCTCTCTTTGTCTACCTCTCTATGGCCTTGTGATTATCCCGGCGGTATTACCATCTGAGGGCATAAGTGACCTGGCAGAGGAGATTGAGTGGTACTACAGGAGTATTATTACAGAGATCCCCAGTCTGGTGGAGCTATATTACCTAAAGCATTGTGGCTCTTAGCGGTTGCACTGTTAAGGTGAGGAGGCACTTTAGCCACTTTTGGAGTACGATATACACGTGTGGCATGCTAATATGCATCATGTTTGGAGTGAAGAATTGAAGCACTGACATTGCGGTGTTTGTTTGCACATGAAATGTCAAGCACTTTGTTATTGCACTTTATTGTGGATTTTACTTTTAACCAATATTCATACTGAGCACCTGTCACTTTTAGTTAGTGTGCAATGTCATTGTGTATTATTTCACTGTGCATATATTGTATTTTGGCACGATCTAGTCAGCAAACGCATGACCTGTTTTGCACTTTATTGTGGATTTTACTTTTAACCAATATTCATACCCATACTGAGCAATTTCCACTTTCAGTTAGTGTACAATGTTATCGTGTATTATGTTTACTGTGCATATATTGTATTTTGGCACGATTTAGTCAGCAAACGCATGACCTGTTTTGCACTTTCAGCACTTGGCACTTATATATTTTTTGGGGGATTATTTAGCACTAGTTATCTATACCTTTCAAAACAGTGTGGTCACTTTATATGTATTTTTATATCTTTGCATCTACTTATTTAGTTTTTTTATGTGAAGCGCTTCACCAATATTGTTGTTTTTTTTTTTTTATACCTTTATAGGCTTACCTATAAAAGTTTGTATTTGCTCCTTTTCTAGTTTTACTTTTTTTAAGTGCAACTCTAGGCTGTGGAAGTCAGAGATAGGAGATCATGTGAGCCAGTTCAATGTGGTTACTGGGTTCTTCTGGGCTATGTAAGGCACTATGTGGGTGGGGTTACTTGTCCTGCACATGGGGTACCTTTATTGTGCTGTGGTCATCAATGTCTGGGATGATGTTTTATTAAAAGTCAGCAGCTACAAAAACTGCTGATTTTAATAAAACGCAAACGTACCTGTCCCAGGATCCAGTGATGTGCTCACCCGCGCTGTCCCTTCTCTTCTTCTTCTTTCCCTGGCTCCAGCATCTCAACTGTGGGCACCAGGCTGTGACAGCTTCACAGCCAGGAGCCCACTACGCATGCGCGAGTTGCACTGCACCTCCTGATTGGTCTGGCAGTCTTCTGGGACCTGTGAAGGGAATTGCTAGGGGAGGGGGATCCCAAAGGCAACCCCCCTCACTACCAGAAAGTGCCTTGCCTGCCACAGGTACTACGCTTCATGACAGGCTGCTTGTTTGGTTTACTAGACTTCCATTGTCCTTGATAAGCACTTGTTGTACTCCACACCATGTTAACTCCTGCAAAGCTGTCTTCATACTCCAATGTGCTTTAATTGACCCTAGCTGCAGATTAGGTGTAGAATGTGGGATACTTTCATACACCCTTTAGAATAACTGTAGACTAGGCATTAGGATGTTTCACAGATTTAAATTCTAAACTCTTCAACAGAACAGAGTCCATAATGGCAGATCCCAAGTCCCAGCAGTCCCCCTACATGAAGGTAGTTGCAGGGCTCAGCAGCAGACAGACTCCCGAGAAACCGGCTAAAGCCGCTGACAGTGACCATGTGCTTGCCCCCCCCCTTTTATCATCACACAGGGTAAGTGGGCTTGTCCCAAGAAGCCTAGTAAATTCACCCGGGAATGATGGCAGTAATTTTAACCCATCCCTCCCTTGCTAGGGCAGCATCCTGGCTAACTACAGTACAGTAGGAAACCTGCCTACAAGCGTAACTGCCGTCATGTTTACTGTGCCCAGGCAGCCCAGGTGCAGCGTACAGCCTGTCATTGACATGAGTGCCCGTGTGCTGCTGTACTTGTATATGAGACAGTGCTATTGTAAATGTAAGTACAGCGTACAGGCATATAGGCAGCTCTCTATACATACCCTCCCTTTGTTCCACTGATACTCTGCTTGCTGGTAGTGAAGAGAGTTAGCTCAGTTTAGGCTTCAAGTTGTGATTTACAACTAACACAAGGCTGAGGACACATTCCCTGCCCGCATGTGAGCAGCTAATCAGAAAGCACCAGCACAATCGTATGGGAGGGGAATAAATTGGATGCTCCCCTAAATCCATAAGTTCTGGATGGTAAATCAGCGGAAGATTGAGATAAATGTGAGTACATACTGCTTGAAGTACCACCTGTTACAATTTAGCCTGCAATTTTCCTGCCTGTGAAATTCTTACCTCCTTGCTGCAGTGCTTTTCTTAGACCTGTGATTCCATTCACATGTGTTGTTTGTGTAGCCAAGTGCTGGCTAGCTCACATGCACAACCAAGGTACATTAACAAAGACTGCTATGAGCTTGTTTTCCTCTAGTGATAAGCCTAATAATTGTGACATTGTGCCCAGGAAGCAGTGAGAGGAGGACTACTACTGAGAACAGGGGATCATGGGACATGAAGTCGTGGGCTGGGTTTTCCAATGTAGCCATTGCTGCATGGGGAAAGCTTGCTCTCTTGGGACCACCTCCAGAGGTTGAAAGGAGTGGCCTAGCCGCACTGGAGAGTTAGAGCCGACCCTACGGCCCAGACAGTGCGTGGAATCTTCAGCGGGTGATCCATATACCTGCGGGCAGGCAATCTGTTCCAGCTCCCTGGTGGTTGAGTGTTGGATGTCACTTACATCATCACCGTGACAGGCCCAGCTGAGACCCAGCATCGCCAGGTGCCCAGTTCAGGCGCCTCTCACTGGACACGGATTCTTCAAGAGCCTGTTCTGGGGCGTCTTCTTCTCTTGAGCCCCGGTATCTTCCGCATTATTGAGTAGGCAGAAGCCCACAGTGATTACACACTAAGGATTCCTAAGGACACTACATGTAGCTACTAACAGGAAACACTTGCGCATGCTATTCATTATTGCTGGTCGCCATTGCACAGCAAACCCTTTTTGGATCTTGATTGAGCTAGCTGATGAGTCTGAGCACAGCACCTTGGCAAGACTTTTTTCTCTTATTTTCCCGCTCTCACTTAAAGGACTCTGTGTTCCATCTCTGTGTTTATTAGGGGGAATTCTCATTCAGAAATAGTCTACTGCAATGCTCACATATTGACTTATAAATTGTGTTGATATTTTTCTGGGCCCGTGACATCAGTACTTTAAGGGAGACGATTGACACAGGAATGTCTTCCTTCTTCTTTTTATACCTGGGGTCATTGGTTCTACAAGGGCCTGTCTATAATTGCTTTTTGATTTACCTTCATTGCATATCTTCATTGCTTGAACAATTTTTTATTTTTTTTGTCTATTGACTGGATAACTTCTAGTAATTACCCCAATTGCTTTACTACAATTGGTGTTGTTGCAAGTGTAATTCTTTGTAAACCATGTCTGAACCCAGGGAATCAGAGGTATTGGAAGGCTTGCAAGGTCAGGGCAACCTTTGGGGACCATCATCTTTCAGCGGCCCTTACAGGGATGTCACTACATTTGGGGGTTCGTCCAGGATACCCCTTATAGTTGGCTCTAGCCAGGGGCTGACTGACCATTTGGAAACTCGGGCACTGCCTGAGGGCCCGGGGTCAGTAGGGGGCCCCATGAGATGCCCCTGGTACCTTTTTCATAGGCTTTTTTGAGTTTGGGTGAGGACACAGGGGCCCCATGATCCCCTATTGCCCGGGGGCCCCATGACTTATCAGTCCGCCCCTGGCTCTAGCAAGTAGCAAAATAAACTGAGAGATGGAGAACGAATGGACTCAGCTGCAACAGCCACATGGAGCAAAGAGCAAGGTGGCCAACTGGAGTTGTGCACAGTGGTGGATATACTTGGAAGTGAGTGTAGCTGGTAAGGAAGGCTGTGCCAGAGCAAGGGGCGTATCATGTTGACACGAGGAACGGGTTTGGCTTAGACTCTACCCGTGCCTTGCTAGAGTAGAGAGAGGCTATACCGGAAAGCTTCCAGAAGGACATTGTGAATTTGGCAGAGGGAGTCGAGGCACGAGTAACACCCCTGCTGCCGCTCAGAGACCTGATGGAGGATCGCTCACAGGTCGGGTCAGTAAGCCCGAAGCCAATGGAAGCTTATGTACCCGCAGCCAGTCTGCCTCCTGCCTCCCTTTATACCAATATGAGCAAATTGATCGAGCGCTTGGTGAAGAATTATGCAGCTTCGGCCAATCAAGGATACCGAAAGTTCTTCTCAGGCTGGATCCCAACCCATGTTGGAGAGGAAGAGTTTGAGAGTTGGATGGATCAGGCCATACAAGCAGTGGAGGATTGGGGTGTCCCAGAGGCAGTGAAGAGACAGAGACTGAGTGAGAGTCTTAGGAGCCCATCAGTTGAAGTGATTCGTAGTCTGCGGATGGGAAAACAAGACTGTGCGGCCATGGACTACATTGAGTTCCTGTATGCTGTATTTGGCAGAGCTCCCTGATCCATAGTACATTGTCAAACACACACATAAATGTAAATGTGAGAAGCTGTCAGACTGTATCAATAGAGTAGATCAGATCCTACATCAGATCATCCTAAAGAAAGTGATTGACCACCGTGATGCTGACAAAGTCCTTTTTGGTTCCAATCCTGCAAGGTGCCAGGCCTAATCACCCGATCATACTGAAGTTGTTACTCAAGGAAAAGCAAGTAGTTCCTACCTACCCTGCTAGCTGAAAAAAGAGCCGCCAAAGCCTAATCTGAAGGAGGAGAGGGTGTCCGCCCAGATGATTCAGGCGGTGCCCTGGCTGAGAATAATAATGAGATGGAATCAGACGAATATTCTAACCCTCTCAGTCTTAAGTCCAGGAGATAGCCCCAGTTGAACTGCTGACCCAAGTTGTCCAGGCTCAGGACAAGATGCAGCAGGCTCTGTACCGAGCAATGGAGACCTGAGCAACCCTGCAAGTGACTAAGCCCGACCTGAGAATATGCTTCCATTTTAAAGTACCGGGATATTTTTGAGCTCAGTGTACCCAGAAGAGGGTTGAGCCAGACCTCACAGCAGAGTATTGAACGCTTTACATAAACTCTTCCTTGCTCAGAAGGTTGGAAACTTCAAGGGGTCTCAATGAAGGAGCCAGCTGAGAACCCCGACAAAGTCCAGAGATACAAAAGTAGAAAGAATGGGAAATCCCTACCTCTCTTCCTGAGTGAGACAGCAGACCATCTAAGTCAGGAAAAAGGACACAGAGAGTCAATACTTCACCACATCCCAAAGCAATGGTTAGGTCCTTTCAGTGGTTAGCAAAGGAAGAAGGGAACATAGCACACCCGAAGAAATGGGCTAACTTGCTGGAAAGGCTCATAGGCCCCTCCCCCATAGTGTCAGCGCAAGTAGAAGATATCTACACCAAAACTGTACTGGACACTGGAGCACAGGTGATCCTATTATTATACAGAGAATTCTATAACAAACATTTGAAACATATCCCTGTGTATAAGCTGGAATTGCTGGAGATCTGGGGAATTGGGTCTGAGAAATTCCCTTATGATAGATACACCCCAGTCATGATCACTTTTGGGCCATCTGTAGCAGGAAAGATGGAAACATTAGATACACTGGCCATTGTGTGTTCCCGACCTCCGGGACTGAAAAAAACTTGATCCTGATTGGGACCAACACTGACCTAGTGAGGATGTTGCTGACTCCACTGGCTGGAAGGGAAGATTCCGTGCTTCAGAGGATACATACCCAAATACATCAAGCCTTTAATCAAGTGGTCCAAAAACAGAACGCCCCAGCTGAAGGGGTGGGGAGACTATGAAGGCAGGGAGCAAAAGAAAGGGTGCTGCAGCCAGGTGAGAGTCTGTAAGAAGGCGAATGTCAAGTTGACCTGGAATCAGCCAGGACCCTTCGTTTTCTTTGAGACTAACCAAGGTTTTGTCCCGGAATGAAGGGAAGGTGCCAGTCAGCCTTCGGAATGTCACAGATCACTCAGTCACATTGCAGGCTCAAGTGCTGATTGGGCGAGTAAGTTCAGCTACCCCGTTGACGCCAGCAGAAATGGTGGAGAAAGGGGTCTCCTAAATGGCAGGAAATAGTCCAAGATCAGATGTCCAGGTGGAAGAAGATGTTCTCCAGGAATGATTTTGATGTAGGTTGTGCCAAGAGTGCTCAGCATTGGATTCGGTTACAGGAGGACAAACTTTTCCGAGCGAGGCGTGTACTGTTAAATGACCTGGAGGATCTTAGGAAACAGCTTGCTGAGCGAAAGAAGTCAGGAGTAATTGGAGAATCTAGGAGTCCTTATGCCTCTCCTATAGTGGTAGTAAGGAAAAAGAATGGAACACTGCGAATGTTCATCGAATATAGAACCCTGAACAGGAAGACTATCCTTGATCAGTACACCACCCTTTGTATCAAAGATGCCCTTCAGTGTTCATCTGGGGCAAAGTGGTTCAGTGTCTTAGACCTGAAGAGTGGATACTGCCAAATCCCTATGCACCCAAATGACACTGAAAAGACAGCCTTCATATATCTGTTGGGGTTCTTTGAGTTCAACGGGATGCCCCAGGGGTTGTCTGAGGTCCCAGCCACGTTCCAGAGGCTGATGGAACGTACCACTGGTGACATGAACCTGATCGAGGTACTGGTGTATCTGGACAACATAATTGTCTTTGGAAGGACTTTGAAAAAGCAT
This sequence comes from Staurois parvus, assembly GCF_062004578.1. NCBI lineage: Eukaryota > Metazoa > Chordata > Amphibia > Anura > Ranidae > Staurois > Staurois parvus. The sequence continues at coordinate 7,222,848 of NW_028317945.1, forward strand.
GAAGCAAGACTCGAAAAAGTCTTTGAGAGGATGCGTGAAGATGGGATAAAGCTGTCGTTAGAGAAGTACCAATTTTACCAAACTTTTGTCACCTATCTAGGGCATGTCGTTTCTGCCATAGGCATTGCTAAAGATCCGTGAAAGCTGAAAGCCATAACCACCTGGCCCCGACTGAGAACTGTGACAGAATTGAGGTCCTTCCTGTGGTTCTGCTCTTATTACCAAAGATTTGTGGTGAACTTTGCAAAGAATGCTTGACCACCTAATGAAATGATCAAGAATGAGGTGGAGGATGAAGACTGTAAGTTACGGCAAGTGAGACTGGGGGCTCGAAAGTCGAAAGAATCTATAAAAGAGCATTGGACCCCTCAGTGAAAGAGAGCTTTCCATCACCTCAAGAGGAGCCTTACAGAAGCACCAGTACTGGCCTATGCAGACCTGACCAAGCCATATGAGCTTCATGTGGATGCCAGCTGAGAAGGGTTGGGCGGGGATCTGTACCAGGAACAGGAGGGTGTACTTTGTCTCATAGCCTATGTGAGTCGAAGCTTGACCCCATCTGAGAAGAATTATTCTGTACACAAGCTGAAGTTCCTTGCCTTGAAGTAGACTGTAGTAAACAAGTTGAAAGATTATCTGTATGGGGCTTCTTTTTTTGTGAAAACCGATAATTAAATCCACTGAATTACCTGTTGCCCTCGGCCAAGCTGGATGCTACTGGACATCGATGGCTGGCAGCCTTGTCTGGATTCCAGTTCAGTCTGAAGTATCATCCCAGAATGGGGAATAGAGATGCAGATGCTTTGTCTTGGAGGCCCCATTGGCTGGATAGAGAGTGTAAAGACTGGACTTATGTGTCGCCGAAGGAGTACAGGCTATGTCTCACGGCATCACCCAGAGGCAGAAGGGTCGGTTGGAGCTGAATCCATTGGAGCCACCCCCTCCGGAGTACCAAAAAGCTATTGCGACCTGACACAAGTGAGATGCTATCCCAGCTATTCAAAAGGGAACTGAGAATGGATAATAAGGAAGACTTGCTGTGTCAATGGCTATGGAAGCGATAGTTAAGCAAAACCTCAGTTTACTGTTGAAGAGTTCTGTTCCAGATTCCAAAATAGTTCATCGAGAATGGAACCAGTTACAGATGCAAGATGAACTTCTGTACAGGAGAGGCCCCTCTGAGGACTCCGAAGACACGTGGCAGTTATTCCTCTAAGAAAAACACAGACCGTGTTAGTTGCTCATCATGATAAACGCAGACAGTTAGGCCTCGACTGGACCTCTAGGTTAGTCAGGGATAGGTTCTACTGGCCCAACATGAGAGATGAGGTGGAGAACTATTGTCACTCTTGTCTACCATGCATCCAGAGAAATACTTTACCAGTGAAAGCTTCACCCAAGGGGCATTTACAAAGCCAAGGGCTTATGGAGCTAGTTTGCATTGACTTTTTGTGCCTGGAACCCGATGCCAGTGGGAGAAGCAATGTTCTGGTGGTGACTGACCATTTCACCCGATACGCTCAAACCTATTCCAGCAAAGATCAACAAGCCCTCCAAAAAGTATTCACAGCACTTAACTTTTGCCACATTTTGTTATTCAGCCTTATTCCAATATGGATTAAATTCATTTTTTCCTCAACATTCTACAAACAATATCCCATAATGACAACGTGAAAGATGTTAGTTTTGAAATCTTTGCAATTTATTAAAAATAAAAAACAAAGAACACATGTACATAAGTATTCACAGCCTTTGCCATGACACTAAAAATTGAGCTCTGGTACATCCAGTTCCCACTGATCATCCTTGAGATGTTTCCACAACTTGATTGGAGTCCACCTGTGGGAAATTCTGTTGATTAGACATGATTAGGAAAGGCATAAACCTGTCTATATAAGGTCCCACAGTTAACAGTGCATGGCAGAGCGCAAACCAAGCCATGAAGTCCAAGGAATTGTCTGTAGACCTCCGAGACAGGATTGTATCAAAGCACAGATCTGGGGAAGGGTACAGAATCATTTCTGCAGCATTGAAGGTCCCAGTGAGCACACTGGCCTCCATCATCCATAAATGGAGAAGTTTGGAACCACCAGGAATCTTCCTAGAGCCGGCCACCCAGCCAAAATGAGCAATCGAGGGAGAAGGGCCTTAGCCAGGGAGGTAACCAAGCATCCAATGGTCACTCTGAAACAGCTCCAGCTTTTCTCTGTGGAGAGAGGAGAACCTTCCAGAAGAACAACAATCTCTACAGCACTCCACCAATCCGGCCTGTGTGGTAGAGTGGTAACATCTCAAGGATGATCAGTGGGAACAGAATGTACCAGAGCTCAATTTTGAGTGTCATGGCAAAGGCTGTGAATACTTATGTTCATGCCAGCATATAATGTATATTTCATTACATGGCTCACCACCCTGCTCTCCCAGATGGTCATCAATTCAAAATGTCTAGGGCTTAGCTCCATCCACCTACAGTTGCAAGAAAAGTATGTGAACCCCTTGGGATTATGTGGAGTTTTGCATGAATTGGGCATAAAATGTGCTCTGAACGTCATCTAAGTCACAACAATAGAAGAACACAGTCTGCTGAACATAATACTACACAAACATTAGATGTTGCCATGGTTTAATTGCACATAACATGTAAACATTCACAGTGCAGGGAGGAAAAAGTATGTGAACCTTTGGACTTAATAACTGGTTGACCCTCCTTTTGGCAGCAATAACCTCAACCAAATGTTTCCTGTAGTTGCAGATCAGACCTGCACAACGATCTGGAGTAATTTTGGACCACTCCTCTTCACAAAACTGTTTCAGTGTAGCACTATTCTTGGGATGTCTGGTGTGAATCGCTCTCTTAAGGTCATGCCACAGCATTTCAATCGGGTTGAGGTCAGGAATCTGACTGGGCCATTTCAGAAGGCGTATTCTGTGCTGTTGCAGCCATTGTTTTGTTGAATTACTTGTATGCTTTGGGTCATTGTCCTGTTGCATCACCCATCCTCTGCGGAGCTTCAGTTGGCGAACAGATGGTCCTACGTTTTCCTGCAAAATGTCTTGATAAACTCTGGAATTCATTTTCCCATCAATGACAACAATCCGTCCAGGCCCTGAGACAGCAAAGCAGCCCCAAACCATGATGCTCCCTCCGCCATGTTTTACAGTGGGGATGAGGTTTTGATGTTGGTGTGCTGTGCCTTTTTTTTCTCCACACATAGTGTTGTGTGTTCTTCCCAAACAACTCAATCTTGGTTTCATTTGTCCACAGTATATTTTGCCAGTAGTGCTGTGGAACATCCAGGTGCTCTTTTGCAAACTTCAAACGTGCTGCAATATTCTTTTTAGACAGCAATGGCTTCCTCCGTGGTGTCCTCCCATGTACTCCATTCTTGTTTAATGTTTTCCTTATTGTAGATGTGTCAACAAAAATGTTAGCATGTGCCAGAGATTTCTGTAGGTCTTTAGCTGACACTCTGGGATTCTTCTTTACCTCATGCAGCATTCTGCGCTGTGCTCTTGCAGTCATTTTTACAGGAACGACCACGCCTAGGGAGAGTAGCAACAGTGCTAAACTTTCTTCAGTCTGTCTTACCGTGGACACATGAACATCAAGGCTTTTGGAGATACTTTTGTAACCCTTTCCAGCTTCATGCAAGTCAACAATTCTTGATGGTAGGTCTTCTGAGAGCTCTTTTCTGCGAGGCATGGTTCACATCAGACAGAGCTTCTTGAAACCAGTAAACCCAGAACAGGTGTGTGTTTTTTAAGGGCAGGACAGCTGTCAGCAACACATCCAATATCATCACACTGATTGGAGTCAAGGTTGGCTCACTGCTGGCTCCAATTAGCTCTGGGAGAAGTCATTAAGCTAGGGCCTCACATACTTTTTCCTCCCTGCACTGTGAATGTTTACATGTTATGTGCAATTAAACCATGGCAACATCTAATGTTTGTGTAGTATTATGTTCAGCAGACTGTGTTCTTCTATTGTTGTGACTTAGATGACGTTCAGAGCACATTTTATGCCCAATTCATGCAAAACTCCACGTAATCCCAAGGGGTTCACATACTTTTTCTTGCAACTGTATATGCACTATGACCCAGATTCGGGCTTCCTCAGTAGGGTCTACTGAGGAAGCCCGAATCTGGGGTGTAACGTGCAAACAGTGGGTTTAATGAAAGAAAATTAATCGATTCCGCTATCCACATATTCAAGGTGGATGGGGGAATCCCTCCCATGGTGCTATTGTATTCTAACAGTAGTAAGAGTTCCCCGCCATCATGATACACTCATCAGCACTGACTGCTATAGCCGGCAGCACTGATCGAGTGAACGTTTTCCAACAGGCTGGTTGTACAGAAGTTCACAGAGAGGGGTGGGAGCTGCATGGCCTAGACATTGTGACCACGTCATCAGAGATCTCTTTGCTCTCTGCTGTGTGATTAGACAGCACAGCAGGGGTATGTAGAGTGCAGAAAGGAGGACTGTGATTGACCACAGCAATGGCTGTAAAAATTAAATCCTGCCCACCAGACCAAGGTGTGTGGGGTCATTGCTGGCTGAATTGTGAGATAACCTGGCAGGACTGTGCAGGTGTGTGCTGCCTTGGATCTGGAAGAGACAGACTGACTTCTGCAGAGACAAAGGACTTTGCAGCAGACTAGAATGAAAGCCTGGGGAGAAACAAATAAGGCTACGCAGGGGCGACAGTAAAAGCTAGGTACACACTGGAAGTTTTTTTATTGATCAACACAAACAAAGGATTTCCCACCAACACTTGCCAGCCTGCAAAACCAACCAATTTGGCCCTGTCTAACAGTTTGCGGTAAAAACAGAGGGTTTTGTTTGCACACAATAGCAAATACATGTGTAAGCCACAGTCCTGCATCAAGGGTCCTCTGTATACGGTGGACCTAACTCTTGCCCGCCCATCCCCGCTCTCTCCTCATTGGCTCAATGGCTGTGATTGATATTGAGGAGGAAGAGTCCCCAGACAGCAGAGGCTGTCAAGAATGTTGTTTGATCGGAGGAGGCTCAGGTAAAGATTGGGGGGGCCACTGCACACAAAATGTTTTGTTTTTTTTTTTTGTTCTTTTTTTATTTTTACCATGAATAGAATACATGAAGGTTAAAAAACTTGAGCCTTTACCACTTTAAGGTTCCATGCACACTGTGCCTTTTAATAATGCTGGTAACATTAGCTGTGTAAAGTCGCATTATAAATGTGAGTTTTTCACCGGTTTTTAGCATTTTTGCATTAGCGTTTTGCCACAATTGTGTTTTTAGCACCAAAAAAACTCCCTGCTGGTTTGCCACATTCTGTGTTGTTTTTCAGCGGGTTTTTTTTTTTTTTTTTTTTTACAGCTAAAAAACTCCTCTAGAAACCCACTAGTTCTGGGAGGTTTTCTCCAGCCAAAAAATGCCCTTGCCAAAAAATGCTGATTAAATCCTATGTGTGCATGGACACATAGGATAACCTGCTGGGGAGTTTTCGCCAAAAGCCAAAAACAGCAGCTGTAAAAATGTCCAGTGTGCATAAGGACTAAGGGCTCATGTACACTGCAGCTGATAAACTCGCGTTTAGGAGCTGTTCAGCGTTATTTTTCAGCAGCCCCTGAACTCGCCCTAATGTTTTCCTATGTGTCCATGTACACATCTTCATTTTCAGTTGTTTTACAGGCATTTGAGTTTACAGTCATTTTTTAGAACGCAGAAAACTTGCGTTCAGCAGTCGATTTTTATCAGCGTTTCAAACACAAAACACTTGTAAATGCGGATAAACGCTGCAAATCGCATTTATAAGCGTTTTGAGTTTGAAATATTTTTTTTTAACTCTTCCAGTTCCCAATGCTGTCCAGAGCCATTTTTCATCATGAAAAATGCATGCAAAGTGTTTTCAAGGTACTCAGATGGACAAAACACTGAACACTGTAGGATGTTCCTACAAAGCTTGTCACACATTGTAATGACCAATTCACACCTCAGACCTCTCCCACCCTTGGAAACAAAAGATATGTTAAAGACCATTCACACCTCAAATTCCTCATGAAGACCCCCTGCCAGGTGGCCTTAATGACTCCCTCCACCAGACACCTTTCCCACCCTTGGAAACAAAAGAAATGTTAATGAGCAACTCACACCTAAGCAAATATCAACACATACTGCTCTTTCTGCTCTACTCTCTGTATTTCTCTGAAACATTCTGAAATAGTTAATTAACCACTTTTCAGTGTGTTCTGGGCATTTGGGAGGTTCTCCTGTGCTTATCTTTAAAAACGCTTCTAAAATCAAATGCGCATAAACACGTTATGCAAACGCGGCTAAACAGACTTTTTTTAACTTACGTTTTCCAGCAGTCAGTTTCCATTGTTCAGAAGTGTTCTGTGTACATCGGGCCTACGAATATGCACCAAGAGAGCAGGATGACTGCTGGTGCTCTGCTGTGTGTAAAGCAGAGAGAAGCAAAAGGTGGGCTAGGCTGTGCTGCTGAACTCTAAGCCCTTTCCCTGCAGAGAGGGATGGCTCCTCAGGGACAGTTTCTTCCCCTGACCTTTTGTCAGAGAGACAGCAAAGCCTACCACTGTGATGAAGATAATGCAGCCTGCTTTATTGGTCCTCATCCAACTTACTGGAGTGACCTTTTGGGAACTCCAGTCAGAGACATTAGTGGGCAAAGTCACTTTTGGCAGCCCCCTTTCATTAAAGCATATAGGCCCACCAATACTTTGACCCCAGGATACACAAAACTATACTCTGGCTGTAGAATGTTGCTAACATAGATGTACAATACAGTGAAGGAACAAAATTAAAACCACTCTGGATAAGTCAGGACTGGGAGCTGACAGCAGGCGTAATCCATAAATGAAGCTAAGGTCTGATAGGCAGCAGACAATAGAGATGTCCAGCAGCATAGAAAATGCCAGGATAGGCAGCAGACAGGAGAAGTGTCTGCTAAAGTAGTGTAGCACTACCCCCTTAGGAGTCGCAAAGTTTTCTGGGTCCCCCTACAGTCCTGCACAGCCAGGAACATGCAGCTTCTTCTTCCACTATGTACAAGTCTATGGACACGAAGAAAAAAATCTGTCTTTTTTCAGTTGTTAGCTGTGTATCGGGGTGGGTTCCCCAGGATACAGTGAAGTCACGAACGAGGAAAGCAACCCCGACACCAGCTTTTGCCACAACAGAATTTTACTTAGATGTGGCAAATAAGCACAACCACAAATGCTGGAAACATACAATAAATTTACATACACCCAGCCCAAAGGCTGAGACCCTTGTGCTGCACAGCACTGCACCTTCTGATGGATGAAGGTAGAAAGTGAAGTAATTTTATCTACTGGCGGGCACAAATAAGCTGCCATACCTTACCTGTTATTACCCTAAAAGAGCAGGAATCAGTGTATGGGTGTACGGTATGGGCTAGCCTGCGCTGCAGCACAACAGCTTACAATCTTACACAAATCTACAGTATTCCCCCAACCATAACTGGTCCTGTAGCACGTGCCTGAGTATTCCCTCTGAGCAAAACACCAGTCTGGCTTGAGTTTGTAGGATTTTATCAGCTCTCCAATATGAAATGTCAATTTAAGTTGTGGAGTCCTTCCAATAATCAGTAACAGCACTTGTGGCCTGACCCAAACAGAGACCCTAACTTACTATAGGCCTGGACTCAGTCTCAAGGCGCCAACACTGAAATGAGGTGCGTGCACGATCTTACCGACCCGGGTCTGCTTTGCATCCGCTGGTGACTCTGAACAGAACAAATGTCTCTCCAACAAGCATGCGGTCTTGCCGTATATGTTGCTTAGTTCCTCTGCTCTCATCAGCCTTCCTGGCAGCAATCTCTGGTTACTGAGGGATGCTTTCACACCTGAATGTCATCAGATTCTCAGCTCACACGGCCCCTTATTCACCATGCTCCAAAACATGGCTTCTCTCTCTCCTTCCTGTTCTCTCCAACTCTGTGTGCAAAACCCCACCTCTTCATGAATATACAAATATCTATGCAGTCTGAGGCTGTGCTAGAAAAACAGTGACATGTTGTGGCTAAACCGCAGAATGTCAGTCAAAACATTAATTTACTTCCACACAAACCGTGTTCAAACAATGAGAGCTGTTTCCCCATCTCACACTTTGAGAGCACTTATGCTCTCCAGTGTACCTCCTCAGACCCCAGATTAATTCTCTTCATCACCCAGCAGTTCTAAGGGTATTCCCTGGGCAAGGCAATCCAGAAGCTGCCCAAAAAGCAAACCGTCCCTGCTGAGGAGCTAGTTGGGTTCTCCACCTGACTGCCCTCTCCCCTTATCCAGCCCAGGGGATGTAAGACTACTCACACTGTCCTTCCTGATAGCTTTGTGGGTTGGTGGCCGCGTTCAGGTCTTCTGCTGGGCTGGCTCCTTCCCTGATGTTCAGGCTGTCCCTCCTAGTAGACAGTGGCACAGTGGAGGTTCCCTCTTCCAGAAGCTGCCTGTAGGTAGGTGCCTTCCCAGGGCCCCCCCTTGGCTCCACACTCCTGCCTCCTACTCCATTTCCACTCGACACACACTGACTACTTCCTGCTGATCAGACCCAATAATATCTGACCCCAGGTGACCTGGCTGACTCATACCCAGGCTGACTCATGCCCAGGCTGCTATTCAGCCTAAAAACCTAGTCTAGCTCCCCCTGCCTAGAGGGACGCTACACTAGAAAAGGTCACAGCAGGCAACAAAGAGTAGAAGTATCAGGTAACATAGCAAAGGTCAGCAGCAAGGAATTGTTGTAAACAAAAGGTGCAGCGTTATGGAATCCAAGATAAATGAATAAAATAAAAATAGGTTATAAAACCAGTATCTCGTTTTGCATAACGTATTGTGAACAACACATAGTGCAGAATACATTAAAGTGCAATAATTATAGTCCACATAATATATGTCACTATGTCGTGACTAATTCAGAGATAATCGTGAGTGCCCAGTCCACAGTATCCCAGTGGGTTGAGTGTTGAGAGGATCATGAGGATCCCTATTGACAAATCAACGTGGTGATATCCAAAATTGATATAAGATTGCGCACTCACCAGATGCGCAATCAATATGCGCATGTAAGAGATAACCCCTCTTAAGGTAAGAATCCAGGAAACCCTCTGGAATGTGGTCTGGTCTATTCTCGTACTCTGCTCACCCAGCTATCAAGCATGGCTCTGTCCTCCTCAGACGTGACTCTGTGGGTAGTGGGAAGCTCACCGTGAGCCCCAGAAAGAAAGGAGGCCAAAATAGTGTGATACTGCTTGCTAATGTAGATTTATTCCATCCACCAAGCATCTGTAAACAAGAAAAACAGATACTGACCAGATAAGTCAAGATGGCCACCGGGACCCACGTGGTGCCGGCGGCGGTGTGACGTCACTGTACTGCAGTTCCTCCCTGACGCCCTCTTTGTTGTATAGTAGGATGAATGCAAAGGGGATCATCTGGGAGTGTGGGAGGATGGGATTAACCAGCTGTCTTGATCTTCCACAGGAATCTCCCCTATTCATCCAAACACAGCTTTGGTGCATTGGCTAGGCAATGGATATCACCACATTTATTTGTCAATAGGGATCCTCATGATCCTCTCAACACTCAACCCATTGGGATACTGTGGACTGGGCACTCACGATTATCTCTGAATTAGTCACGACATAGTGACATATTATGTGGACTATAATTATTGCAGTTTAATGTATCTGCACTATGATGTGTTGTTCACAATAATTTATGCTAAATGTGATACTGGTTTTATAACCTATTTTTATTTTATTCATTTATCTTGGATTCCATAGCGCTGCACCTTTTCTTTACATATGAGTTTTGGAGGTTGATTTGGTACCTTTTTGTGTTCAGCGGCTATAAGCTACTTTTAGCGCTCACTTATCTGTTTTTTGTGTAGCAAGGAATTGTTGTGCAGGGCTGAAGGGCGGCTTCCAATTGCGCAGTAACTGGGACTCGCCTTGCAGCTGGGAGGAGAGAGAGATGTAACCAGACAGCGGGGGGCACCAGTGGACGTGTATGCAGACATTTTAACAGGAATGGACTGCTGCCCAGAAGACATCTGCACAGCCTTGGAGTGTTGGGTGGGCTTTGGCGATTTTTGTGTACAAGGAACTTGTTTGCTATTGCTGACCTGAACTTTGTTGTAGCTAGTAGAATCCGCCTGGAAACCTTTTGGGAGCATTTTCTCCTTTAAAGTATGTAAACACTCACCTTGCAACACAACCCATTCAGTTTAAAATGGAAATGAAAGGCAAACCATATAAGTATACATATAAAAAACACTATAAATATTGTTTCAACTTTTTAAAAAAAAATCACATATCTTCTTTTCTCAGTGGCATAAGAGCTAGGGGAGGGGAAACAGCAGTACACTCGTCTTCCTTACAAAAAAAACAGGATACTTTTTCGTACAAGTACTGTACATGGTACAGCCAGTGTTGCCAACCTCCCAAAGTGAAATTTACCGACAGGACGCCAAAGATTTACTGACAGTACCAATTTGTTTACTCACAAAACTCATTAAATTTACTGACATGCAATTTTTTTACTGATACTTCAGAAAGTACCTAAAATTACAATTTTCAGTGCGAAACAGCGCATATCAATATTTAAGTTACAAACGTGTTTAAGGTATAACAAAAGGCAAAAACAAATTTCTCCATTTACATGAAGGTCAGGTTAATATAACTCGCACAGAGTTCGCCCTAACATCAGAGTCTGCAGGGTTCCCCTTTGCAGTGTAAGGGAGAACTCTGTGGGTTTTGATGTAAAAGGGAACTTTGCAGACCCTGATAAAGAGAACTCTGAGGACTCTGATGTTAGGGGTAATGATGCAGACTCTGGTGTAAAGGGAAACTCTGATATAAGGTGGTCTCTGGTCACCAGAGTCCCCCCTTACATAAGAGTTCACAGAGCTCCCCTTATCACAGTCCACAAGGTTCTCTCTCACATCAGAGTCAATGGAGTTCCCCTTTACATCAGGGTCCGCATAGTTCCCCCATGCACAGCAGGGGGAATCCTGCAGACTCTGATGTAAGACTCTGCTCTCCCCCCCAATCTGACCCCAACAAAGACTATAGTAGACAAAATGATTAAAATACACCCAAATACCTCCAAACACCCTACCCGACTTCATACAGTACAGAAGATATATTCTATCATCTCCATCCTCCTGTATTCTACCATCATCTTCATTCTCCATGTGTAGTCTATGAATTGAGTACTCTTTACACATCAAATTCATTCTTTGATAACAACCCCCGCTCTCTTGGGAACTAAGCCTAGGGTCTATTTTTCCAGGCTATAAATATTCAAATGTCTGCTAGATATAAGCACTTCATCTGCTCCCCCCAAAGAACAGCAACAGCATTCACCTGTCCAAACAACACTTGGGCCCATAACTTCACTGAGGCGTCAGTCCATGGTGTTGCGAATGCTGACGGGACTATTCCTTGGACCTTCTGTTCTTGAATGCCGGTCAGCATGGGGTACACATTCTCTAATGAAGAGTCACACTTAGAGTTGATGTGAGGGAGCCTTCTGCATTTGTGGCTGTATCTCTACCGCTGAAGCCACTGTCTTATGAATATCAGTGGGAAATGGTTGCATTTGCTTCTAGCTAAGCCTGTGCAGCTTGGACTATTGCATTTTGTGTCTCTGAAATGGATTGTACCTCTGATACCCAGCAGCTCAATGGTAGGGTAGTGGTCACATTCTTATAGCTGCTGTAGGCAGAAGCCAGAGATACAGTTACAGGGCTCTAATGCTGGGAGGTGGGGCAGCTTAAGGATCAGAAGACCAGAGTGACTGCTGCTCACAGTGGTCATGCGATTGAGAGCCCATCCCACTGGCTCTCGATCATAAGCTTGCTCAGGGTGCTTGGAGTGTTCAGTCTGTACTCTCTCAGCACATACCCTCAGACTGTCCTAGACACATACTGTATGTGCTGTGGCTGGATATTAAGGGCCACTTTTCCTGACGCTAAATATAATGGTTACGTGATCAGGAAAAGGTTAATGTGGAAATGTATCCTGGGGGTTTGGGTCCCTGGTGAAGTGGACCTTGCTCTTTAGTGCAAGGTCTGCTTTAATTTTCTAAATATTACCTATTATTTTCAGTTCTTTTAAACTTACCTTTGCACACTGATGTTGGTACTCAGGGCCCTGTTTCCTTAGCAACTAATCAGAACTCATTTGCGGGTCAGTGCAGCCAAGCACGCTTAGAGGCATCACTATGCAGACAGCAAGCAGCGCAGTAAAGAGAAAAAAGGGACAAATCAGCCCTCATTATGTCTTATGAATGTAACATACTCTTACAGGTCACTGAATAGACCCATGGTGAGGACTGCAGCCAGTATTTTTAAAGTTTGTAGCATGATATCAGAAGTAAATTACGGAGAACCTGATAATTTTGAATACCCTAAATAATAGTGAATATAGAAAATGTACATGGAATTGTGATAATTACGGTTTATTTTTATTGAGTAACATACTGTAGTTTGCAGGAAAACCAATGCACTGTTCTGGCAAGAAAATACTTTATTATTTATTAACCCTCATGTTTTGGTAAACTACTTTAAAAAGCTAGTTATTGATTGCTAAGACACACTAGAGGTATTTAGCTGCCTTTGGGCTGTGCTGGGCTTCTGGTGTTTCTGTCACACTTTAAAGAAAAATTCCAGGTATGGGTATTTTTACATAATTATATTGGTCTAATTTGGTTCAGTGTAACTATGCATGTACCATACCTGTGGGATCCCTCTAGAAGCTGGAAATTGCTGTAGCAGACACCGCTACTACAGTGAATTTCACTAGCCTCCAGGTCCAGTACTAATTGGCTTCCCTGCTGCATAATAAACAGAAGAGTTCACTCCCTTGGAATTTGTGCCATTTAGAGAACACTTTGCAATATCTTAATGAATGCATAGTATTCTCTGATTGGACGAAGTGAAATGACGGTGCAGTGACATTATCTTCTCCCCTGCTTCCCCTAGCTTTCAGTAGAACACAGAAGCCCGCCTCCTCCAGACCGCCTGCTCCAGACCTCCTGCACCTCCCGCCCTCACTGCTGGAGTCAAAAGGTAGGGCTATGATGTGAAGAGAGGACTGTGAGATGGGGGGTGAGGGCTGTGTCATTAGTAAGCTCTGCGATTGGGGGACTTTGATGTGATGTGGAAGCTCTGTGGTGATAGGTGGACTCTGATATGATGGGGGGACTAAGAAGTTATGGGAAAGCTCTGATGTGATGTGGAGGCTCTCATATTTAGGGAGGCCTCTGATGTATAGGTGTGCTCGAGAGCTACTAGCAACAAGACAGGGAGAGGAAGTTTTGGATTGACTGTTGAATGGCCAGGAGAGTTGCCATGGTGCTTTGGAACTGTAAGTGAGCTCCTTCCCACTATCTTCCATGTGTTAATTGCTACTTTGGCATTACCAAATAATAATTGTGCCACCTTCCTTGGTTTCTGTGTACCTTTACTCCATCTCGGATATCAATCAACTAGCTTTGACTACAACGTGACGTAGTTGGCAGGATATGCGCTGCACCTAGGCTGGCACAGTTGGAGGTCTAGAGACCACTATGGCACCCTTAGGAGCAGCCTTAGCACTAATCCCAAAGTTTAACGGCCCCAATTTCTTGCTGAAGGAGTAGAAAGAGAGGCTGGAAAGTGCAGTACGCCTCTGGCAGGTGCCCACCAAGCTAATTGCAGAATTAGCTATTAACTCCCTGGAGGATGTTGCCTATCAAGCTATCATGATGCTGCAGGAGCATAATAGCATGGAACAAATAATTGCATTGCTAAAAGGCCTATTTGGGGACTGAGCTGAGATGCAGATTCTTTATTTGCAGGCAAGAGGAGGGTGAGAACCCTACTTACTTTGAAGTAGCCCTGCAAAAATTATGGAAACGACTGGACAAAAAAGGATCTACAGAGGCATGCTGATTATATATTCACTGGTCACTTTAAAAGGTACAGAAAGAAGAATAAAGCAACCGAATGCATGTACTCCTGCGCTGGACAGTGGACTCCACAATGTCAATATCCCCACATGAGTAAGAAAGGAATGCAAGCCTTGCTGCCCTCAACAGACCAGGGAAATCCAAAGAGAACTGTATATAGGAAACCAAAAGAGGGCACATGGGCATAGTGCATTACCTTTTAAAATTAGATTTATTTATAAATAGTGAAATATTCACAAGAGAAATAAAATCAAATTGTAAGGATGCAATGTGGTCCAAAAACCCCTGAAGGTGGTCTGGTGGGGGACTGTAGACCTTTTTTGGATAGCTAGTGGCTGACGCGTTTTGAGGTTGTACCTCTTCCTCAGAGCCAGTGTGTGTGCAGTCTGTGTCCTCTCTTAAATGGGTTGGGAACCATGTGATAAATGGTGGTGGGGTCTGCCCCTAAGGAACTACAGTCCCCCACCAGACCACCTTCAGGGGTTTTTGGACCACATTGCATCCTTTATGACATGCATTCCATTTAATTTTATTTCTCTTGTGAGTGTTTCACTATTTATAAATAAATCTCATTTTTAAAGGTAATGCACTAGGCCCGTGCACCCTTGTTTCTTATATACACTTTATAAGGTACACCTGTTTAATTGTTTGGTAACACAAATTGCCAATCACATTGCAGCAACTCAATACATTTAGACATGGTGAAGACAACTTGCTGAAGTTCAAACAGAGCATCAGAATGGGGATGAAAGGGGATTTAAGTGACTTTGAACATGACATGGTTGTTAGTGCCAGATGGGCTGGTCTGAGTATTTAAAAAACTGCTGATCTACTGGGATTTTCATGCACAAACATCTCTAGGGTTTACAGAGAATGGTCCGTAAAAGAGAACATATCCATTGAGGAGCAGTTGTCTGGGCGAAAATGCCTTGTTGAGGTCAGAGGAGGATGGGCAGAATGGTTGCTGTGAGATTCAGATGGTAGGGTCAAAATTTGGCATAAACAACATGAAAGCATGGATCCATCCTGCCTTGTATCAACAGTTAAGGCTGGTGGTGGTGTCATGATGTGAAGGATATTTTCTTGGCACTAGCAAGGTGTCGTTAAAAATAAAAAAGTGTTCAAAAATCAACTCGCCAGCCAGCTTGCCAACAACCAAATTAACCTAACAGTATGCGTTTAAAAACAGGGGTTTAGTTAGCACACATTTGCAAATACATTCGTAAGCCACAGAGCCACATCACGGCACCCTGATATTCTGTGGTCCTAACTCTGCAAACTTGAGTCCCCATAGTAGAGGCACATGCATTTAATGGATAGACCTAGGGCAGGTGCTCATCAGGGAGCCCACCCCTCTTAAAGGCACAGGAGCACAAAGAACACCCAGCATATAGCACAATGGCAGCCAGGGTGCCCAGTTCACCCACTCACCTAAAAACTAACAGTAAAGTAAAATATGGCACCTGCCCAGGTCTATATACCGGGCAACGCATGTCTGTAAAAAATAAAAATAAAAAAAGTGTTCAAAAATCAACTCACCAGCCAGCTTGCCAAAAACCAACCCCTGTTTTTAAACGCATACTGTTAGACAGGTTAATTTGGTTGTTGGCTGGCTGGCTGGCTAGTTGATTTTTGAACACTTTTTTTTTTTTTTTTACACTGACATGCATTGCCTGGTTCACATAGTCCTTACTTTATAAGCCAGTTATAGACCTGGGCAGGTGCCATGTTTTACTTCATTAGCAAGGTGTACCTAATAAAGTGGCCGGTGAGTGTAGGTGCTCTGAATAAGTTATTATGGGACCAGGTCATAGGTGAATGAGCACTGGCTTAGTCTGGTGGGCCCTGCAAGAACGATCCAAACTTTCCCTCACCTTCAATGATGTAGTGGTGGAAGCGGTGGCCCCGGAACAGAAGGATGTGACAGCCACTTTTTCAGTGACAAAGAGGTAAGCTAATGTCCTTTAGAGAGGAAGTTTTGGCTCCTTCCCCCTTGTTGGCTCTGCAGACAGCCATGTGAGAGCTGACACAATATATGGCCTCCATGCGGAAGGACATGAATAGTCAAGCAAGAGTTGGCCCAGTTTTCCAAAGGTGGGAACCCTTTACGAAGGGATCCCGATGAAGACAAAGGTGCTGTCTGTGTGGGAACATGGCTAGAAATTGCAATCGCCTTGAGAAAAAGGGCGCCTCTCACCAACTGTTAAACTAGGGGTTCCCTGAGTGGAGGGACAATATTTAAGAACGCCACATGAATGTCCCGTGATGCAGGAATCAGCGGCTGTCCCAAGCCCTGTGATCACCACCTTGGTGAATGGGTAGCAGGTTCCATGTCTTATTGATACCAAGTCTGAAGTTACCACTATGGAATATGACATTTATGTGCAATGATTCAGGACCCTGAGCCAGCAAGACCCATCAAGGCTGTCACTAAAAGTGGCCAACAACTTACCCATCATGGAGGAAGGGGCCACCTGGGTGATGGTGCATGTACTCAAAAAGGTGGTGGAGCGTGTAGTTGGTCATTGTCACCTGCAGTCTGGTGGTCTCTTCTAAACCCATGATCCTGGGTATGAATGCCCTTAAAGACCTGGAATTATCCCGATTGCTGACAGAAATGGAGAGACTCTGGGGCCTTAGGCAAGGATGTGGCCTTAGGGCCTAATGCAGGGAGAATCAACACCAGACAGAGCAAGTGGGTGTCTTCTGCATGCCACCAAAACAAAGGTTGCTGGCCCCCCACCAAGAGGTCATCTGGTCATTGCCCGTTGGGGCCCACAGAAGCTCTAAGGGGCTTCAGTTATGGTTGAACCCCATAGAGAGGTGCCAGGAGAATGGTTAATGGTCCAAAACCTTTTCAAAGTCCATTGCGGTAGGGTGCTGGTTCAGCTAAATAACCTGGGAACCACCCCCGGTTTGTTACCCAACTGGGTGATTGTAGCAGACATATGTGTGGTACCCAAGCACTGTATCGCTATTTCTCAACCCATGGTCAAGACCATCTGTGCCCCTCTAGAAGCCACAATATCCTCCTTGAACAAACTACATGCAAATCCAGTGTTCACAATAAATTGAAAAAACAAAAAAGCTAGAAGTGAACAAAATCCATAGAACCAATATAGAACCATGGAAGTGGTGGCAAAATGGCAGTGAGTAAATCCACAGCTGTTGACACCAACCGACCTACTATAAGGGGGTCTGAAGGAACATGGATCCAAGGGGAAGGGGAACCACAATTATAGATCCGCAGCACTTGGTAGCGACAAATCCAGGGAGAACCAGAAGCTTGCAAAAATAATGCAGGTGCCAAGGCACCGAATCAATAAAAGTATCTTAATTTATTAAAACAAATATATGCAAACTTACACTTAGGCACAGGTAGAGTAGCGTATGAGGAGAAGGCGAAATACCAACAGCAAAGACCTGCAGAGATGTATGAGCTGGGTAATGGAGAGCCAGTCCCACCAAATGATATGTAAAAACAGTGTTCTGCAGTCAGCCTGCCTCTATGCACTCAGAGCTGTACCGATACTACGAGCAAGAAGGGGGCTGGCAGATGCATTTCGGGGCACAACACTTTTCTCAAGGACCACCCATCGCATGTAACATACTGGCTCTGTAGGCAGCAGGAGGGGAATGAAAAATATCACAGCTGTGGGAAGAGCAAGTCAACTGACATGTGAAGACAGGGCTGTAGCAGCGACGGACAAATGGGCACATCTTACAGGGTTTTTTCTTTAACTGGAACATCCTTTCCAGTTTGCAGAATGCCGCCATAGGATGAGATGAAGGGTTTAGGGCTTCCCTAAGTTTGCTTGGGGCTATAATATTTTTGTATTTGGGGGCTTTTTTATAAACAAACCGCAGCCTAGGTTGAATGACTGTCTTACGTTTAGGATCCTTGGTCAAAATGGTCCAATGTTTAGTTATAATTCTTTCCATATGTCAGAAATGTGTGCGAAAATTGGTGATTCCTTTTAGCTCAGCATGTGGGGGCTGCAAGAGATTCATCTTGCACACTGTCTAAGAAGTCATTATTATAGCCTTTTTCCAGAATTTTGTTTCTTAAAATGGTTCTAAAACCTCGACGTTTTTTACCTGAATGCATTCTTTGTGTGTTACATACTCCCTTTTTACCCCCCCCCGTACTTACCTGAGCCCCATTTCAGTGGCCAGTACTAGTGCCACACTACCTTTTGGTGAACTGGCAAGCACCAGTGGCCTAGTACATGCTGGTCTTTCACATACCAGCACTGCAGTATCACTTGGTGACGTGGCGAGTCCCATAAGTGCAGTACAACCTGGTGTGTTGGCAAGCACAAGTATTGTGTGTTGGCAGCCACCAAGAATTCGCACACAGGCCCATAGAGCCCCTAGTATCCTTCCAGATGTGCTAGCAAATCCCGATTGGCAGCCCACGAATTCTGCAGCACCCGTACTTCACCCATTCACTGCCAAACCTGGAATTCAGGTGGAAACCGCTAATGTAACTACATTTTCATTTTTTCATTTTTGGAGCTGTTTTTCACCGAAGATCTGTATGCATTGATTGTGGATCAAAGCAATTTATATGCACAACAGTTTATCGCCACCAACCCAAATTCAAACCTTGCCAGACCATTCACGTGGAAACCCATTATGGTTTTAGAATTTAAAGGTTTTTTTGGCCTAACCGTCAACATGGGCATTACTAAAAAAAATGGCCGCCTTGCATTCAAACAATTTTCTCCCCAGCAAGCGTGTCAGATATGGGGTCAAGATGTATAAGACCTGTGAGAGGGCAACAGGCTATACATACAAGTTTCAGATTTACAAGGGAAAAGTTACATGGAGCCTCCCAGATGTCCAGACTACATGAGGAGTAGTGGCAAGATAGTTAGGGAATTATCATGCTTTTTCCCTATGGGGTACTACTTTTACGTGGACAATTTATATTCAAGCATCCCACTATTTACACATTTGTACAATCTTGGAATTGGCGCATGTGGCACCGTATGACCTAAGCGCTGGGGCTTCCCCCAGCAGCTTGTAAATACCCATCTTAGAAAGGGGGAAAAAGCCTGCTTGAGAAATGAGGAATTGCTCGCAGTGAAGTGGAAGGACAAGCGGAATGTTTTTGACCTGTCTTCCATTCACGCAGACAAGACCATCCAAATTGCCACGACAGCTGGTATTGTTGAGAAGCCCCTCTGTGTCCATGACCATAACCTTAACATGGGAGGAGATGATGAAGCCATACTTAAGTTTCCTGAAAAGCCAGACGCTGGTACAAAAAACTCTGTTTATTTATTTCAATTGGCTCTATATAATGCTGTTATGCTTTAAAAAGCAACTGGACGAAGTGGATCCTTCCTAAAATTCCAGGAAGAGATCATCACGGCCCTTTTGTACCCTAAAGGTGCTGTGGACCAAACCCCTAACCCAGATGCAGTTAGCCAGCTGCATGACAGGCATTTTCCCGATGCCATTCCTGGTACCCCAACCCAAAGGACACCCCAAAAAAGATGTTTTGTAGCAGACATGGAATTAGGCATGACACCCACTTTTTTTTGTCCCTCCTGTCCTGGCCAACCTGGTCTCTGCCTCAGGGACTGCTTCCATCGCTAACACACACCAGCGGAGTGTTAGTATAGGGCACAGCACAGTTCAGGGCACATACATACACAGGATCTCAAAAGATTTTAGGTAGTCAGGAAACTTGCTATCGCATTTTGAGAGACCCTACAATCTGGTTTAAAAAGAAAAAGTTAAAAAAAACCCATAAAAAGTACAAGTTCAAAAAAAAAATTTTAATTTTAAAAACCAAAAATAGTTTATTGCTGTTACTGTTCTACTGTTACAATTTTCCTGTTTTATTGTTACTGTTTAATTGTTAATCATTGCTGTTTTCTTTGCAGGAATGCCATTCAGCTGCAGCACTGACTTGTTTATTCTGACAGCAACAGGCTCTTGCTCTCAGAATATACAGAAGTAGGTGTGTGCAGTGCTGTTGGCTGTGATTTTTCATCCGCAGTTAAAAAAAAGAGCATATATGCCGAAGCATGGGGGTCTGGGGTAGCCAGTGGGTGGATGGCCCCTATGCTTCGGCATATATATTTTATAATATTTTTTGGCACATATTTCAATAAAAAAGTTGTTTTATTGTTAACCATTGCTGTTTTCTTTGCATGAATGCCATTCACCTGCAGCACCGACTTGTTTATTCTGACAGCAACAGGGTCTTGCTCTCAGGATATACATCAGTAAGTGCGTGCAGTGCTGTTGGATGAGATTTTTCATCCGCAGTTAAAAAAAAAAAGAGCATATATGCCAAAGCATGGGGGCCTGGGGTGGCCAGTAGGTGGATGGCCCCTATGCTTCGGTATATATTTAAAAAAATACATTTTGGCAGAGATTTCTTCATCCACATTGACCGATGTGAATGGAGTTATCTGTTAGGTTCTGTTTTTTTTTTTTTTTTTTGTTCAGCCTACGGGCTGAATGATAAAAAAAGAACATTTCATGTGTGCCCATTTAGAAGTGGATGGATGCAGGGTGGTATATTCTAATGGTGGGCATACCATACACTTTTTCTGGCAGAGACTTCTTCTCTTTTTTCCATTCAGCCCACAGGCTGCATAAAAAAAAGAACATAGCATATACACTCAACAAGGACCAACGACGTACTGGTACATCACTGGACTTTGAGTGGTTATACCAGGATGATACCTCACACAAAATAAGTATTTTTTTTTTCCACAAAATTGTCACTTAAATGATTTATTGCTCACACATGCCATGGGTATATGTGTAATTACTCCCCAAAATACATTCTGCTACTTCTCCCAAGTATGGGGATACCACATGTGAGAGACTTTTTGGCAGTCTAGCCAAGTACAGGACCACAAAATCCAATAAGCACCTTCAGGCTTTTAAAGGGCTTTATTCCTCATTACACTTCCTGACTACCTATCACAGGCCCTGAAATGCCAGGATAGCACCAAACTCCCCCAAATGACCCCTTTTTGGAAAGCAGACAGCCCAAGGAATTTGATAAGAAGCATGGTGAGTATTTTGCAGATCTCGTTAGTTGCCACACGTTTTTGGAAGATGTTGAAAGAAAACAAAAACATCTTTTTCTTTCCTTTTTTTTTAGATTTTGAAACCTTGTGAGAAAAAATTAGATCTGTAAAATACTTACCATGCCTCTTTTTAAATTCCTTGGGGTGTCTACTTTCCAAAAAGGGGTAACTTGGGGGGGTTTGGTGCTATCCTGGCATTTCAGGGCCTCCGAAACCTGTGATGGGTAGTGAGGAAGTGAAATTGAATTTCAGGGTCCTGTATGTGGCTAGGCTCCCAAAAAGTCTCACACGTGGTATCCCCATACTTGGCAGAAGTAGCAGAAGGTATTTTGGAGTGTAATTTCACATATACCCATGGCTTGTCTGAACAATATATCATTTAAGTAACAACTTTGTGCAAAAAAAAGAAAATAAAATGTTTTTGTCATTTTTCCAAAAACTTGTGGAAAAAAAATAAATCTTCAATGGACTCAGCATGCCTCTCATCAGATAGCTTAGGATGTCTGCTTTCTGAAAAGGGATAATTTTGGGGGTGTTTGTACTGATATTCCATTATCTATACCATAGTTTGTAGATGCTATAACTTTTACACAAAGCAATCAATATACACTTACTGGGATTTTTTTTTACGAAAAACATGTAGCAAAATACATTTTGCATTAATTTTGATACTCTGATATATAGTTTGTACTCAATTGCTTGTTTTGATTTTTTCCTTTTTCAATTAATTTTTGATTAAAATAATCTTTGATAATGTATTACATCTTCGGATATTTATGAATATATAATATTATATATATATATATATATATATATATATATATAATCTTTTGTATTTTATACAGTAGAGGTCTGATTATCTACAATTAGATATATGACAGGGTATTAGTTCCACTGTTTTAAATGCTATATTATTATTATATAGGATTTATATAGCGCCAACAGTTTGCTCACCGCTTTACAATATATCGGGAGACAATACAGCAACAATACAGTTCAGTACAAGAGGGATAGGAGGGCCCTGCTCCTTGGAGCTTACAATCGAGGAGATCTCCATATACACGTTTTCAGTATGTCCCTTCTTTGAGATGATAGTGTTCCTCTTGCCCTCTGTTTGAGCAACCATCGGAGCACACATGCGAGGAATATATGAAAGTGAGGCTCCCTGTGAATATAAAGGACTTCACAAACATGGCTGCCCTAATTCTGAAGAAGCCCACGTGACTCGGTGGGCGAAACGCGTTACGTCACATCCAGGTGACGCTTGCGCAGTCCCGGCTGTTCGGCAGCCACACACTGGATCTCTTACCTACACGCTCTGCCTGGATTCTCACATGGTCTCCCACAATACCCCTAACACCGAAGGTGGACCGGACCGCACCGCTGCACATTCCGCATTTATCACTGGAAGGTTTGAATATATTATCCCACGGCTGGTACAGCTATATGTATACTTAACATGTATGTGCTTCATTACTCTGGGTTATCCAGCAAGCCGCAATTATAATCATTACACCTTTGGAAATAGGTGTGGGATGGCATTTTCATGATATGCTTGGGCAGGATGTGGTGAGACCATTAAGCTTTTTACAACCTACTATATGGCTAAATTACTGGCTACAAATAGTGAATACTTATTACCATCTTATTTATTCAGCTGGAAGCATGTGACATCTATATATTGATTCAAGCCTATTAGTTTATATTGCATCTATTGCTGCACTTGCCATTATTCAATATAACCATAGTACATCCCTGATTGGGCTCTGCTATGCTGGGAACTGTTCTGATGCTATTCTCTGTATCCAGCTATTCAAGGGAGAGCCTATGATATGTTACTATTTCAAGTGGACATTATTATCTGTCATTACATTTCCATATACAAGAAGGAACCTGTTCATTCATGAAATTTGTGCTTCCATGGGACATTTTTCTAATATGCATCTTTGCCTCTCCTCTAATTAGTATTATGATTGATTCCTTGGAATAAGGATAGTTTTTTAGAAGAGAGCATATATAGGATGTAGCATTACTGTTCACCATTATCTATGCTATATCATGTATGATTAACATTGTCCTATAGATCATATTCACTTTTGGCTCTTCTATTATCTTCACATCTACATAGTGCATGATCCCCTATGGCATAGTATTCCAACTGAGGTGCAGGGACTTCTCAGCGTGTGGTGTCACCTTGGATGACCATGTCATCTCCATCCTTCATTTTTCTCTGTTTGGTGGTGGTGAGGTCTTATTTTGTATGGTTTTTACATGTTTGCTATTTTCATTCTGCATTAAATGGTTGAATGGTTTTTTCAAGCAAGCTGCAGTTTGTCCTCATTGGGACCTCTTGACTCAAGAGATCCCTTTCCCTTGGTCTCCTTTTCCTTTTCAAAATACAGTTTGTCCTAAATTTATGACGAAATTTGAGTTTTTTGGATATTTTTTATGACAGAACTGAGAAAATATTGTTTTTTCAAAAGTTTCATTTGTTTTTTTTGTTTTTTAGCGTGAAAAATAAAAAGCGCACAGGTGATCAAATACCACCAAAAGAAAGCTCTATTTGTGTGGAAAAAAAGGACACAAATTTCTTTTATGTACAGTATTGCATGACCATGCAATTGTCAGTTAAACTAATGCAGCGCTGTATAGCAAAAAATGGCGAAAATTGCAGTATCTATACCATAGTTTGTAGACGCTATAACTTACACAAAAAGCAATCAATATACACTTATTGGGATTTTTTTTTTTTACCAAAGACATGTAGCAGAATACATTTTGGCCTAAATATATGACTAGCTTTGAGTTTACTGTATATTTTTTTTATAGCCGAAAGTAAAAAATATAATTTATTTTCAAACTTTACGTTCTTTTTTTGTTTATAGCACAAAAAAATAAGAATCACACAGGTGATCCAATAATACCAAAAGAAAGCTCTATTTGTGTGAAAGAAAGGACATAAATTTCCTTTGTGTACAGCTTTGCATGACCGCGCAATTGTCAGTTAAACTAGCGCAGCGCTGTATAGCAGAAAATGGCGTAAATTGCAGTATCTATACCATAGTTTGTAGATGCTATAACTTCACACAAAGCAATCAATATACACTTATTGGGATTTTGTTACCAAAAACATGTAGCAGAATACATTTTGGCCTAAATTTAGGACTAATTTTTAGTTTACTATATATTTTTTATAGCCGAAAGTAAAAAATATTGTTTTTCCAAAATTGTCTAACTTTTTGTTTTATAGCGTGAAACATAAAAAGCGCACAGATGATCAAATACCACCGAAAGAAAGCTCTATTTGTGTGAAAAAAAGGACATCAATTTAATTTATGTACAGCATTGCATGACCGCGCAATTGTCAGTTAAACTAGTGCAGTGCTGTATAGCAAAAAATGGCATAAACTGCAGTATCTATACCATATTTTGTAGACGCTATAACTTTCAAAACAAAGCAATCAATATACACTTATAAGGATTTTTTTTTTACTAAAAGCATGTAGCAGAATACATTTTGGCCTAAATTTATGACTAACTTTAAACTTACTATATATTTTTAATAGCCAAAAGTAAAACATATTGTTTTTTTTTAAAATTTCAGTCTTTTTTTGTTTATAGCGCAAAAAAAAAATAAAAGTGCACAGGTGTTTATACACCACCGAAAGAAAGCTCTATTTGTGTGAAAAAAAGGACATACATTTTGTTTGGGTACAGCATTGCATGACCGTGCAATTACCAGTTGAAAAAGTGCAGCGCCAAATAGAAAAAAAAAGGCCTGATCAGGAAGGGGGGTAAATCCTCAAGAGTGCAAGTGGTTGAAGAAAAACAATAATAAAACAGTTTATAGTGCAGCAAGCACAAAGGTATTGCACCAAATTCCCATCCCACGCTCTAAAATAAAAAGTTATAAAGATCTCAGAAAAAAAATCCCTGTCACAGGCAGCTAAAAGAGCTCAAGCAGCTTCTGTGTTCACAGTGAAAAGTGGTGGTCATGGACATAGTGGGGTTAAGTTACTAAAGCTGGAAAGTGCAAAATCAGGCTCACTTCTGCAGAGAAACCAATCCGCTTCTAACCTCAGCTTGTTCAATTAAGCTTTGGCAATAAAACCTGGAAGCTGATTGGTTTCTATGCAGAAGTGAGCCTGACTTTGCACCCTCCAGCTTTAGTAAATAAACCCCAGTGTGTCCTCTGCAGGCAAGGCACGCTTGTCCTTTTTTTTTTTTTCTGGTGCTGGCTGTGTTATTGAGCCACAACATGCAGAAGAGGTGGTAGAGTGGATAACTAAGCCATCCTCATCCTCTGTCACCCCAGCTCATACTAGATCACCTGAAGTGGCCTATTTCACAGGCTCCTTGTCCACAGTTACGTCTTCCGTAGCCCCACCATCATGCACGGAGGAGTCACCTGAATTATTCGATCATAGTGTCAGTTCCATGCTGCCGGAGGATGCACAGCAATTTGACTGCTCCAATGTTTTTTCCCAGGTTGAGGAAGAGAGTGACGTGAACCTAGAGAGATGGGGTGCCAATGACAGACAAGAAATTAGTGGTCATGTTCCCTCATCAGCAGCATACTGCGAGCTTGGCTGCAGTGACGAGGGGGGAGGGGATGATGAGGTCACTGACTGTACTTAGGTGCCTGAGAGAACAGAGGAGGAAAGTGAGGAGGATGCCCAACTCCAATGAGTCTGGATGTCCTCCAGGGGCAGGCGTAAGAGCAGCACAATAGAGCTCCACAGGTGCAGGGCACTGCTGGCTCCCGCTGACTTCCAAAATGTAATTCGTATGAGTTTTTTTCAACACGTGCAGCAAACTGCAACGTTTCTGTTTTGTAATCTGTCTGAAGCGGATCAAGTGTGGCCAAAACACCAGCCACTTGGGCGCCACATGCTTGACAAGACATATGATGACCTGCCATGCAGCCCGATAACAGCACCTGAAAGACCCACATCATAAAACAGTGCAGACTTCTCCTTGCTCCTCATCTGGGATCTCTACCCCTACTATACCTGAAGTCTTCTCAACAGCCTCCACTGAGAGGGATGATGGTATAGCAATGGGTGCCACAGGTCCTTGCACCCACTCTGCTAGAAGTACACCACCTGTTGCTTTCACCAGGCAAATTTTGCTATCCCAGTTGCTGAATTGTAAAAAAAAAAATACTGTCCTACCCATCCACATGCTCAGCATCTAAATGCTAGCTTGCCCAAATTGCTAGGATTACAACTGCTGCCTTTCCATCAGGAGGACTCTTCTGTGAATTTGCAAAATGTGCTGTACCACAGTGGCAGGTTCAGAAAAGAAATTTCTTTTCATGGAAGGCCATTCCATCTCTGTACCATCATGTGGAAGGCAATGTTTTGGCCTTGTTGGCAAATAAGCAGCAATAAGCAGCAAGGTCCACATTACTGCGGACATGTGGTCTTGCAGGCATGGTCAGGGACGTTACATTTCCTTCACGGCGCATTGGATATCTCTGCTGGAAGCTGGGAATGATGCAGAACAGAGTTCAGTGCTGGAGCTTGTTCCGCTCTCATGCCTCCAAAAAGCTGGTGGTGATTCTGCCACATCTGTCTTCTCCCCCCTCTACTCTTTCTCCTCTATGGCATCTGCTGCTGAATTATCCTCTGAATCAGCAGTGCTCCCTAAGCGTTCAAGGGGCTGCGCAGTCAGGCTAAAAAATGCCCTGTTGTGCTTCAGCTAGTCTGTCTGGGGGACAGGAGCCACTCCGGGGCAGAGATTCTGTCAGCTCTCTGGAGGCAGGTGCAGAAGTGGTTGACGCCACAGCAGCTTGAGCCAGGAATGGTTGTATGCGACAATGACATCACTCTGACAGGGACACTTGACACTGTTCCATGCTTGGCACACATCTTGAATTTGGTGGTGCAGCATTTCTTGAATAGGTACCCAGGCTTACAAGATCTTTTGAGGCAGGGCATAAAAGTCTGTGACCTTTTCCAGTGGTAATACATGGCCAGTGTTCGGCTGGCTGACATTCAACCAGAATTCAACCTGCCTACCAACCTCCTAATTTGTGAAATGCCTACCAGGTGGTACTCAACATTGGCAATACTGCAGCAGCTGCCCACACAGCAGAGGGCCATCAATGAGTACCTGTGTGAGTATGGCACAAGGACAAGCTCAGGGGAGCTTGGCTTCTTTTCACCATGCCAGTGGCTGCTGATAAAGGATGCATGCACTGTCCTTTCAGCATTTGAGGAGGCCACAGGGATGGTGAGCCATGACAATGCATGCATCAGAGACACTATCCCTCTAGTCTTTCTGTTGGAGCACATGCTATGTGGAATCATGGACAGGGCACTTGTGGCAGAACAGTGAGAGGAAGAGGAGGACTTCCTTTACTCTCAAGGCCCCCTTTATGCAGATACCATTCTTGTGGGGCCACAGGGCAGACAGGAGGAAGAGGAGGAGGAAGATTGTGGAAGCATGGAAGTAGAAGTTAACATACGGCAATCTTCATGGGATGGTTTTCAGTCCCCAGAAACCCAGCCAGTAGTACATGGCTGGGAGTAGGTAGTTCCTGACAGTGTCATCCTCAGTGACCCAGAGGTCTCAGAATCTCATGCCTCCTCAAACTTATACTGCATGGACTCCCTGATTCTGCAAAGCCTACGAAAGGACCCAAGGATTCGTGATATCAAGGAGAGGGATCATTACTGGTTGGCAACCTTTCGTGATACACGTTACAAGGGTAAAGTTGCAGAACTCATCATGCCTTCACAAAGGGAACAGAGGATGAAACATCTTCAGGATGCCTTGAAGAAAAATTAGCATAACATATTTCCAGGCACTGGGAGGTTATTATTTCCTTGACAATGTGTTTCCGAGGCTTCGTTTGGTCAAAGGAAGAGCGGTGGAGAAGACGGCCAGCTGACCGATGACTTTAAACAATTCTTTAGTCCTCAGTGCCCAGGGCACCCATTGGCAGCGTCTGCATCATATGCTGCAGGATTATCTTGGGGCAAAATCAGACTTGGAGACCTTTCCAGTTGAGGAGTCACTAGGTTACTGGGTCTTGAGGATGGATCACTGGCCAGAACTTGCTCAATATGCAATCGAGGTACTGGCCTGTCCTGCATCCAGCGTGCTTTCCAAATGGACATTCAGTGCTTTAAAATAAATTGAATAACTCAAGCGCTAACTATGGTGAAATTAAAAACAAAAAATTACAATTCAATGCTGTAGCCGCTAGTGCACACAACCCATGTCTCAGTGGGGCAAATTATACAATCATAATGTGAAGTGAAAAAATGCTGCGCTACATGAAACAATGGTACAAACCATTATATAACCAGAAAACAAAGTGAAGAAATAAATATATATTAGAAGAAAAAATAGATATATATAGATATAATATAAATATATATTAGAAGAAAAATATTAATATTGAAATAAAAAAAAAAAAAAATATATATATATAATATATTTTTTTTTTATATATAACAAAGACCACACAAAAAAAATAAAGAATATTTTTAAGTATGAATCAAACAAGTCATTCAAAAAATCAAGTTCAATCAGTAAAGTGTTCATTCAGTGAACCCTCCTTTGGATAACGAACATTATGTGCATCTGTCATCAATTCGGTCACCGAGTCATCTGGCAAGACTGCGGGCACCGAGTCATCTGGCAAGACAGCGGCCACCGAGTCATCTGGCAAGACTGCGGGCACCGGGTCATCTGGCAAGACAGCGGGCATCAGGTCGTCAAGCAAGACAGCGGGCACCGAGTCATCTGGCAAGACTGCGGGCACCGAGTCATCTGGCAAGACAGCGGGCATCGGGTCGTCAAGCAAGACAGCGGGCACCGAGTCATCTGGCAAGACTGCGGGCACCGGGTCATCTGGCAAGACTGCGGGCGCCGAGTCATCTGGCAAGACAGCGGGCACCGGGTCATCTGGCAAGACAGTGGGCATCGGGTCGTCAAGCAAGACAGCGGGCACCGGGTCATCTGGCAAGACAGCGGGCATCGGGTCGTCAAGCAAGACAGCGGGCACCGGGTCATCTGGCAAGACTGCGGGCACCGGGTCGTCAAGCAAGACTGCGGGCACCGAGTCATCTGGCAAGACTGCGGGCACCGGGTCATCAGGCATTGGATCGTCTGGCTCGATAGCGGGCACCGGATCATCAGACATCAGGGTATCAGGCTGAATTGCGGGTGCCGGGGCACCAGGCTGAACCACGGAAGGCGGGTTCTCAGACGGCAGGCTGACCGGTTTGGATACTGGCAGGATGGTACTGGTTGGAAAGAATTTTTGCTTTTTCCTGGTTTTAGTTACAGGAAGTAAGCGCAGGTTTGTAAGTGGATAGAGCAGCTGTAGGCAGAGAAGAGCTGGGGGATGGAACAAAGGAGGGAGCAGTTGCTACAGAGGACTTCTTTACAGGGTTAAAGAAAGGATAGGTGCAGCGAGTGGGAGCAGGGGACTGATATGTGGTAGTTAGCAGAGTATACTGGGCCGTCACTGGGGGTGCGGTCGGGGATGCAGGAAGAGTGCCTTGAGCAGAGGAACGACGTTGCAAGCTGACTGAGGCTGGGTGCAACAAGTCTGACCATGTCTGCAGTATGGGTTGAACAAAGCTCAGCTTACACAAAGCCTGTCTGGTCAAAGACTGCACTGCGTTTATACAGTCTCTTAGTACCTGTTCTGAACATGCAGAATAACGCTCCAGAAAGTAATCCACGTCATGCTCCAATAACCATACCAGGGACTCTACCTGGTCGGCACTAAATGGCGGCAAAAATTCATCCCTGCTTTCGGGGGTACCAGATGAAACCAACTCTGCACAAATCTGAATCAATGGTTGCACCTCAGAGAACTCTGTGCCCTGATCTACTAGGCAATGAGCGATCCTTATGCACTCTAGTAGTTGATCCCGGGTATACTCCTTCAGAGTCTGATAAGCATAATCTCTAGCAGATTCAAATACACCACCTCATCAAGATGCATCCTTCCCAGCAACAATAAGCCAAGATGGCTTCCCTGTGCAGATACTTCTGGTCAGGATTGGCCTTGGTGTAATGTCAGGGCTCCGGGTATGACCAGAAATGTGTGGACTGACACAGGGAAACGCAGGCTTCAGATATAGTATAAACAATATGATTTATTTAAGACTAGACAATACATAAACGCAGTGCAAGACTAAACATAAACACAGTGCAAACAAACCAAACCAAAAACCAACAGATAACAAAAGAACAATACTAAGCATAGTCGGGCAGGCCGGGTCGGTAGCAAACGGGCAGGCAAGGTACAAAGGAGCAGGTAAAGCGTAGTCAGACGGGCCGGGTCAGGAACAATCAGGCAGACAAGGTACAAAGGAGCAGACTGGAGAGTGGTCAGGAATAGCAGAGGTCAGGACAGGCGGAGTTCAATCAGAGTCAGGGATCAAGCAGGATCAGACAGGATGCAGGTACAGGGACTCTTGGGAAACATACACCAAGGCCCAGATCACAGGCCTGGTCATTCCTTATATGCACCTTCTGCAATCAGCCTCAGGTGTTTTGGCTGACTGCAGGAGTGAGCCTCTGGTTGCTGAGAGCACCCGCTGGCCAGTCCTGGTACTGCAACCCACAAGGCAGGTGAGTCCCACCACTATTGGCGAGTCCATTCCTGACAGGGATCTGGGATCCCTTGAAGACTGCCTATGCTGTCTATCCTATTCCTGAAGCCTGATTATGCTAGCTTCCAACAATGTTTTTGGTTTAGGCCACCACAAACACCCAAGGTCCAATTTTTCTGCACCTGTTCGACAGGTTCATCTAATTTAAATTTTTTAAATTATTTTATAATTTTTAACAGCAGGGCCCATTCCTTTGCTCACCAAGAGTAACTGTGAGGGGTTACAGTGTTCAGGCACCACCAACCCCCAAGGTCAAATTTTTCTGCACCTGTGTGAAAGGTGCATATAATTTCAGTTTTTTAGAGCAGTGCCAATTCCTGCGCTCATCAAGAGTAACCTTGTCCCCATCGGCAGACAGCCGAACCCGGGGTAGGGCTCCCCTTAAAAGTCCTACCGGGCCTAAATGGTACTTTTGTTTTTGAATTTGTTACTGTGGGGTCCTTCCTAACCTTCTGGATTGGGGGGGGGGGGGAAACCCCACACTGTTTTTTTTTTTTTTTTTTTTTTTGTTTTTTTTTTTTTTTGTTTTTTTTTTGTTTTTTTTTTTAATTTAAGAAAAAAAAAATGTCAGTCCTGCTGCAGCAGGTTCTATACATTGTACAGATGTGCAACTTTGCAGTTAGTTTAAGGGGACCCCCCAGGTATGATGTTTACAGGAATTTTTTTTTTTACGTTAACCGCTTAAGGACCGCCCTATAGCAGATATACTGCTACAGTGTGGCACCTGTGCGCAAAATCACGTGATTTTGCATTTCCGGGTAGGTATCCGCAGTCGTGGATGTCAATCACCGGGTCCCGGCCGGTAATTATCGGCCAGCTCCTGGTGATTACTGAGCATCTCCGACGGGAAGGAAGATTGTTTTGTTTACAATCTTCCTCCCTGTCAGCTTGAGCACACTGCTCAGGATGGCTGTGCACAGTGCCATTAGTACAGTGTCATTGCTTTTTTTTTTTTTAGCACTGATCATTGTATTGGTGTCACTGGAGATGTCAGTGACACTAAGCTAGTTGCCCCCAGTGTCAGAATGTGCCCTGCAGTCCTGCTAAAAGTCGCTGATCGCCGCCATTACTAGTAGAAAAAAATCCCATTATCTATACCGCCATTTGTAAACGCTGTAACTTTCACGTAAACCAATTCATTTACACGTATTGGGATTTTTTTTTAGCAAAGACATGTCGCAGAATACATTTTGGCCTAAATTTATGACAAAATTTGATTTTGAACATTTTTTTACCGGACATGTTTAATAGCAAAAAGTCCAAAATATTGTTTTTTTTATCAAAATTGTCGGTCTTTTTTTGTTTATAGCGCAAAAAATAAAACACGCACAGGCGATCAAATACCACTGAAAGAAAGCTCAATTTGTGGGAAAAAAGGACATGAATGCATTTGGGTGCAGCGGTGCATGACCGCGCAATTGTCAGTTAAAGTAACACAATGCTGTAACGCAAAAAGGGGGTCATGGAGGGGGTAAATCCTCAGGAGGGCGAGTGGTTAAGCAATGAAAAATTACTACCCCTTTAAAAATGGTACTTCATAAAAAAAACATTTTCACTGATTCATGTTCCTCAATGCAGTACGTGAGTCCCAATACCCCTTTTATGGCCAATAACTTGCATACAGTGAGGAACAGAAGTATTTGAACACCCTGCGATTTTGCAAGTTCTCCCACTTAGAAATCATGGAGGGGTCTGAAATTCACATTGTAGGTGCATTCCCACGCTGAGAGACAGAATTAAAAAAAAAAAAAAATTCAGGAAATCACATTGTATGATTTTTAAAGAATTTATTTGTCTTACACTGCTGAACATAAGTATTTGAACACCTGAGAAAATCAGTGTTAATATTTGGTACAGAAGCCTTTGTTTGCAATTACAGAGGTCAAACGTTTCCTGTAGTTCTTGACCAGGTTTGCACACACTGCAACAGGGATTTTGGCCCACTCCTCCACACAGATCTCCTCTAGATCTGTCAGGTTTTGGGGCTGTCGCTGAGCAACACAGAGTTTCAGCTCCCTCCAAAGATGTTCTATTGGATTTAGGGCTGGAGACTGGCTAGGCCACTCCAGAACCTTGATATGCTTCTTACGGAGCCACTCCTTGGTTATCCTGGCTGTGTGCTTTGGGTTGTTGTCATGTTGGAAGACCCAGCCATGACCCATCTTCAATGCTCTGACTGAGGGAAGGAGGTTGTTGCTCAAAATCTCACAATAAATGGCCCCATTCATTCTCTCCTTAATACAGTGCAGTCGTCCTGTCTCCTTCACAGAAAAGCACCCCCAAAGCATTATGTTACCACCCCCATGCTTCACAGTAGGGATGGTGTTCTTGGGATGCAACTCATCCTTCTTTTTCCTCCAAACACGACGACTGAAGTTTAGACCAAAAAGTTCTACTTTGGTCTCATCTGACCACAAGACTTTCTCCCATGCCTCCTCTGGATCATCCAGATGGTCATTGGCAAACTTCAGACAGGCCTGGACATGTGATGACTTCAGCAGGGGAACCTTCCGTGCAATGTATGATTTGAAACCATGACGGCGTAGTGTTCTACCGACAGTGACCTTTGAAACTGAGGTTCCAGCTCTCTTCATGTCATTGACCAGCTCCTCTCTTTGTAGTTCTGGGTTGATTCCTCACCTTTCTTATCATCAGTGATACCCCACAAGGTGAGATCTTGCATGGAGCCCCAGTCCGAGGGAGACTGACAGTCCTCTTTAGCCTCTTCCATTTTCTAACAATTGCTCCAACAGTTGACCTATTTTCACCAAGCTGCTTGGCAATTGCCCCATAGCCCTTTCCAGCCTTGTGGAGGTCCACAATTTTGTCTCTGGTGTCTTTTGACAGCTCTCTGGTCTTGCCCATGGTAGTAGTTGGCGTCTGACTGACTGGGGTGGACAGGTGTCTTTAAAGAGCTCAGACAGGTGCTACTAAGTTAGATTAATGAGTGGAGTAGAGGTGGACTTTTTAAAGGCACAGTAACAGGCCTTTGAGAGCCAGAATTCTTGCTGTTTCTTAGGTGTTCAAATACTTATGTTCAGCAGTGCAAGACAAAAATAAATTCTTTAAAAAAAAAAATTTCAGAAAATCACATTGTATGATTTTTAAATTCTGTCTCTCAGAGTGGGAATGCACATACATTGTGAATTTCAGACCCCTCCATGATTTCTAAGTGGGAGAACTTGCAAAATCACAGGGTGCTCAAATACTTCTGTTCATCAATGTATAAGCCTTCCCAATGGGCACCTTTTGAATGTACAAGTTCGAGTCCCATAGAGTTGCATTGAGTTCGAAGCTCACGGTCGAACTTTCGTTAGGCTCGAACCGAACAGGGTGGTGTTCGGCCCATCACTAGTTACAATATCTGGTTTATTTTGTAGCTCTTCTGCTCATGAATCAATACAAAAACCCACTGGAATTTTATGATTGTGTTTATATTTATTATAAAATTGTTACGACGTTTTTGAAAATTAACTCACTCTAGTACCACTGATTTGCATACACATTCTTTAATAATTTTCTTACACAAGACATAGTAGGATAGTACGAATATACAGATGTATAAAGTTTTTAATTTTATTCAGTTTTTTAATTGCACTATTTTTATAAGTTTGTACGTGTATATGAAAAGCTCCTTTTAATAATGATTTTTTAGGATCCATATGAATAATTACATGTTTCCATTATATATACTGTATATATACACTGCTCAATAGAAATTAAAGGAACACTTTGAAAAAATGTCCTTGAATGTTGAACAATACAAACAGCTGCTTGACTAGTTGGTCATATCCTTTCAGGACTATCCGCTGTGCCAGCAATGCTTAGTCCATCAGCTGCTGGAAAAACACATATTGGTGCGGTGTGATTTAAGCCCATTTAAAATTAATAGGGCTGAAATGCACTGCACAGAACTGCATGGCAATCGCACAGGAACCGCACAGCTGAGACTAAAGCGCAACTAAAAGCATTTTACTTATCTCCTCTCTAAGGCTACTTTAACACTGATCCACTGCAAAAATGCATAGGCATTTTTACTGTGCTTTTGCCAAGTTTTCTGAGTGTTTTTAAAGTACACATGGCTTAAAAACTGCACCAAAAACGCTTCTCAGTGTTTTTGAGGTGCTTTTAAGGCGTTTTTCAGGCTTATCCATTGATTTTAATGGGAAGAGTTGTTTTTGGTGCTTTTTTTTTTTTTAACTCCCTAAAGATCTCTCCACTGATCCCCGCTGAGCAAGCGGATTTCAGCTCTGTGTCCCCTGTGCCACTGCAGAGCAGACACAAAGCTGCTCGCTCTCCTCAATGGGCGGTATGGATGAAATGGACCGTCTGTCCATTTTCATTCGATACGGCGGATGTAAAGGGAATTGGATCTCCATCCGTCCCTTTTTGGTGGATCGGATGTCAGTGGATGTAAACAGACACATGTCCGTTTACACTTGCCACGCCATAGAGGAGAATGCAGATTCCGATTGGGCATTCGAGTGAAAGAGCCCTTAGCAATTTTAGCACTACAGTGTTGAGCCATAGCTTGCTTCTTCATTCACTGTTCATTGTAGATATCAAGATGGCCGCCGGGACCTCCGTGGTGCCGGCGGTGTGACGTCACGACGCTGTAGCTCCTTCCCTGATGTGTTTCGTGCTAATCGCACATCATCAAAGGGGGTTCATAACCTAGGTATCGGCACATTGATTTCAGCCTGCTGCACTGAGATACAAGGGGTCAAAGGAGATTGACGTCACACCGCCAGCACCACGGAGGTCCCGGCGGCCATCTTGATATCTACCTCATGGTCAGTGTTGTCATTTTTCCTCATACCATACTGCAGCCAATAAATTTACTCCCTAAAAGGTATTACGCTATTGGCCTCCTTTTTTCTTTTGGCCCTTGGTGAGCCACTCATTACCCAGAGAGCCAGTTAAAGGAGAGAAAAGGATTACCAGCAGTATTAGAGCGGGGTGATCAATACCTGACCAGACCGGATCCATATCTTTAGGAATCATCAGCGGATCCAATAGAGAAATTTGTCTCTAAATGCGCAGTTACACTGTGCATCTGGTGAGTGCACAGCCTTCACTTTCTCATTATCACAACTTGGAAGAAGCACTCTGATGGAGAGGGATTTTCATCTCCCACGTTTTCACCAAGACTGTCATTTTACACCGTATAATCACACTAGTCACTTGATATATGTTCACCATATATTAGCAACGACTATATTGACACTGTGGTTATTAGACACTTTCTATGATTGTTCATAATTATTTGTATTTAGCGCCGCATCTTTTTCACTCTGGATGTAAACAGATGATCATCTGTTTACATCCATTAATGTTCGCATCCGTTAACATCTGTTTTTTTTAATGGAAGAAAACCCTATATTTCTTCCATAAAAAAAAATGGAAGGCACGAAAAACGGATGTAATTGAACAAAACAGGTTTAAATGGACAAAAACTGATGTAAATGGACGAAAAATGGATGTAAATGGACATTCTATCCATTTTTGCATTGCTAAAGGATGTAAAAAACTGATGATAAACGAATAAAAAACTGATACGAACTGATCCGTTTTTTTCTTGGAAAAAATGTGACTGAACTGATGAAAAAAATGGAACGATCATGTGAAAGGACCCATACAGTACATTGGAACTTCAAAGTAGCAAGTTGCATAACAAGTCACATTGGTGTGATCAGGTCTAAATTTTGCATAAATTACTGAAGTTTCTCTTAGAGGAGCTACAGTTGTTTCTACAAAAGTTAGCAGTCACAAATGCTGTAGCTGCTGATTTTTAGTAAGCATGCACTTACCAGTCCAGGGATCCAGAGCTGTCCTCACTTGGGTTAGTTCTTTGCTGGTCTTTGGGTCCCTGGCGGCACCACCTTGCTTCTGGGAAGCTGGCTGTGATTTTCTGTGGCTTCACAGCTGGCTCCCCACTGCACATGTACGAGTTGTGTTGTGCGTGGGGTGAAGGGGCAAACTCCTGCTCCTATCGCCAACGTGAGCAGAGTGGAAGTGGAAGTGGGAGCGGGTACCCATCAAAAAACAGATACCTGCTACCTCAAAAAAAAAAAAAAAGACCATGCAAAATCTGTGGTGGCGGCTGGGGGGGATTGGATTAGGAGGAAAATTTCCCTTTTCAGGTGAAGTTCTGCTTTAAAGTGGTTGTAAATCCTCACACATAGCCAGTGCTACACAGAGACAAAACAAATCCCACTACATAAGGCGTACCTGTTTACTTGCACTCTTCTCTTCTCTACTCTATATCTGTTCAAAATCCAGAACTTATGACGCTCTGAGAGCTGATTGGAGGGAATGGACCCCCCCCCCTTTACACATCACTCAAGAACAGAGCTGAGGCTGTCAATCACAGTCTGTGTACTGGAGCCCCCTTCCCTGTCACCATTTTTCTCATGGTGTCAGGAAAACTTATCAGAAGTGACTCATGCAAATAGCAGAGGAATGAAGCAACAGACACAAATGACACTTACACCCCGGTCACATCAAAGCAGATTTTGAAATTGTATGACTTACAGTGAAGTCGCACAAAAAATCGGATGACTTGCCGATTTCATTGCGATTTGCAAGTCATCTGACACAGATGTCTATGCAAATAGCACCAAAAGTAGTGAATGCACCACTTTAGAAATCGGGGCGGCTCCGACCAAGTCGGAACTGCACCAATATGACCGCTCTAATAGCAGACAATAGGGTGTGACTTGGCATACGATTTTCAAGTCACATGGCATGCAAATTCCATACCAAGTTGCACCCGATGTTGCTGGGGACTTAGGCTGGTCATACACTATACAATTTTCTGTCCAATTTCTGCCCAATTTCCCTTAGCTTTACCTTCCTTTTTAAAGGATTTATTTTCCTTTAGATGTAGTGCAAGGGCCTGCCTAATTGGATACAATTGAAAGTGTTGTTTAGGTTTGATGTAGTAATAGTGTGCACAAAGATGGACGCGAACATCCATTTTGTTAAAGATCCTCCATCTTGTATCATTCTCACTCCAAAATCAGCCCCCCTCCCTTTCTGTTGAGTGGCCGGTGGTCTGTGTGTGTGTGTGCTGAGTTCAGGAGTCCACAGGGCACAGCTGCATACGCTTCATGGTTATAAACCCAATTAGCTGGTTCTATGAAGTCTGCCAGACTCTTGCTTTGAGCTGATTGTAAAGCTATAAACCTGTCAGTCACTGGACTTGAAAAGCATTCCAAAATAGCAGTAAAACATATATCTCATTCGGGAAACCACTTTTTTTCATACACTTTCATAACTTCTCGTAGGAAATGCATACAATAACACAAAACATATATTCAGATTGGTCAGTATACTGCGAGTCACCTGATATCTTGCACCCCTAGATTACGTCTACCCGAGTGCAGAAAGTGATATCTCCTTAACCGTCCCAAGCAGATATGTCATATCTGGTATCTGGACGTTCAGAATATCATTCTGCATATTATCCTACCAGTGTATAGGATGCTACATGTACCTATGGAAGGTTATTGACCATGATATAAACTGGGAGGGATTTGGTCATAGCCTGAGTTCCCCGCCTAAACACCCATTCCCAAATGAGGTGATTGGTTCTCTGCTTTAAGGAGACACTCTGCTGGGTTCCTAGAAAAAGGCTGTTATGCCTGGGGAAGGAAGAGGAAGAGATTTCTCCTGTGTAACATCAGGAACCAACTTTGTGAGAAATGGTACCCTTTTGCTCAGGACCCTTGAATCTGCTTAAACTCAGTACTCTGGCAAGTACTCTACCTCTCTAAACTTCTTTCTGTTATCTCTCTGCTGTGTTATTGCTCTCTGTATTTATATACCGTATTTTTCGCTCCATAAGACGCACTTTTTTCCCCCCAAAAAAGGGGGGAAAATGTCAATGCGTCTTATGGAGCGAATATAAAGCGGCCGGTCCGGTATTTCTGCTGCCACCATGTCAGAATACCGGGCCGGCCGCTCAGCTGTTCTCTCCTGCAGGGCCTTACCTGTTCCTCGCTCCAGCGCTGCACAGTCTTCCCGCGCTGGCTTCTGTGACAGCCGGGTGCCCACTGCGCATGTGCTGCGCTTTGTGAATGATCCGGTGTCTTCTGGGACACATGACAGGTCCCAGAAGGCCCGGGCCATTCAAAAAGCACAGCGCTTCTCGCGCATGCGCAGTGGGCACCGGGCTGTCACAGAAGCCGGCCCGGGAAGAAGAGGGAAGGACAACTCCGCGGAAGTGGGAGCGGGTACCTGTCAAATTCAGGTACCCGCTCCCCCTCCCTCCCCAAAGGTCAGCAGTCTCTGGTCATTCCCTGCACTGTCTGCAGTCTCTGGTCATCCCCTGCACTGTCTGCAGTCTCTGGTCATCTCCTGCACTGTGTCCGCAGTCTCTGGTCATCCCCTGCACTGTGTCCGCAGTCTCTGGCCATCCCCTGCACTGTGTCCGCAGTCTCTGGCCATCCCCTGCACTGTGTCCGCAGTCTCTGGCCATCCCCTGCACTGTGTCCGCAGTCTCTGGCCATCCCCTGCACTGTGTCCGCAGTCTCTGGCCATCCCCTGCACTGTGTCCGCAGTCTCTGGCCATCCCCTGCACTGTGTCCGCAGTCTCTGGCCATCCCCTGCACTGTGTCCGCAGTCTCTGGCCATCTCCTGCACTGTGTCCGCAGTCTCTGGTCATCCCCTGTACTGTGTCTGCAGTCCATTGGTTCAGAATATTTTTTTTTTCTTGTTTTCGCCTCTAAAACCTAGGTGCGTCTTATGGTCAGGTGCGTCTTATGGAGCGAAAAATACGGTATATATATTGGCTACATCTTTTTCTGTAAATAATTTTATTGCACCATTTTGACCTTTTTAGTAATTAAATCCTATTTTCTGAAACGTGTTGAACTATTTCTAAATCTCTTTACTGCAAACAAAGAATCCCTGTCTCTGAAGAGCGCTACTGTGTGTTTTAAACTTTTGCATACATCTGCCTGTGGTGACAGTGTGTATACAGACGCTTATTCAAACATCATAGTGAGGGGCGGATTGACCATTTGGAAACTTGGGCACTGTCCAAGGGCCCGGGGTCAGTAGGGGGCCCCATGAGATGCCCCTGGTACCTTTTTCATAGGCTTTTTTTTTTGGGCAAGGACACAGGGGACCCATGATCCCCTATTGCCCGGGGGCCCCATGAGTTGTCAGTCCGCCCCTGATCATAGTGTTACTGCTAAGATTGGCGAGTTTCCTCCTTCTCTGTACAAAAAGGCGTGGTGGCAGTGTGAAGCGTTAATTGCGTAATTAACCTGACCGAGTAACAATCGCTTTCAGGCTGCAGCACATACATTGTGGTCCAGTGAGCTGGAAAATCCTTGTGCAGGGTGCAGCTGAGTGTGGCATTGTTAAGCATGTGACAGCGCAGTTTTAGATTGGCTGGTCCTTCGGTCACAAGTTGGTGAGAAGAGCTGGGGGTCTGATGCCGCGCCCGTCACACCTCATATTATATCCTCATATTATATGATTTGTGGTAAATCCTAAAGAAAAATTCTCCAGAAAATTGTATAATGTATGGCCAGCCTTAGTGTTTAGTTACTAAAGCTGGAGAGTGCAAACTCAGGCTCACTTCTACATAGAAACCAATTAGCTGCTAACCTCAGCCTGTACAATTAAAGCAGAGTTCCAGTCACGCTGTCAGAAAATAAAAGTCAGCAGCTCCAACAACTGTAGCTGCTGACTATTAAAAACCACACACTCCCCTGTCCCTCGGTCCCGTTTTACCTACCATCTTCTCTCCCTGGTGCTGGCATCTTCAGTGTGGGCACCCGGCTGTGACTTCTTGCAGCTTCACAGCCAGGTGCCCACTGCGCATGCGCGAGTAGCGCTGCACTTCCTGAATGGTCCTGTAGTCTTCTGGGACCTGTCATGTGTCCCAAAAGACTACAGGGAGGGAGGAAGGGAGGACAACTTCCACATCCGATCACCTAAGCGATCGATGCAGAAGTGGGAACGGGTACCTGTCAAATTTGGGTACCCGCTTCCCCCCCCCCCCCACCACCCCCAAAGCTTTCAGTTCCTAATGGGGAGCGGGGGCCATTCTTTAAAGTGGAATTTCCCCTTTTGGGGGGAGCTCTGTGTTAAGCTTTGGTAATAAACCTGGAAGCTGATTGGTCTCTATGTAGAAGTGAGCTTGTTCTGGCACTCTCCAGCTTTAGTACATAAACGCCTTCGTGTTCTGCAGTGAGACAAGCACACACCATAGAGGGATACGCTTTGTTCCTATTTCATGTCTGATGTTGACAGTGTCGTTTCTTGTATGAGTGATTTAGCTTCGTGTATGGAGCCCCTTGAGCAGAGGAAGACACGGGCTTTCTTGTCTACATGTCTGTTATATCTGAGTATACGGGTGGGATTCCAATACAAGAACAGATACATTGTGATTCGTTGTAGGTACACACAGCTCCCACCTCTCCGCCCTCCCAGCACTCTAATATATTAAACACATTGTTGCTCTTCCAATAAAGTTGTAGTTAGAAGAAAAAAAGGGAAGGGGCGGGGCGGCACTGTACGTCTATAAATGGGACGGACGTCGCTTCCTCTTTCTCTCTTCCAGTTCGGTGACGAGACAAGATGGTGAGTGGGCTGAGGAGGCCTGGAGCCAATCCGAGTGATATCCAGGCCATCCGGGGTCCCATTCCCGGACCCGCGGTGTGCATGTGTGGATTAGGGTGTGAGGTGTCCGCTGTAGATGAGTTCGCTGTTCCCCGCACTGTGTGGTCGCCAGGCCTGGCCTGTAGGCCGCAATTCTTGGTTCTGGACACGTGACCGCTGTGTCTGTGGCCCGGACACCCGGATGGGGCGGATTTCTCTGTAATATCAGATCTCTTGTCTGGTATATGGAGCTCTGACGTCTCCGGGGCTCTCTGTAGATCGGATTTTCTGGCCTTTTAGTCAGCAGGGGATCCAGAGAACTAGGCTGGTATGGGGGATAAATAGGTGGTGGAGCCTGGACACAAGAAATGTCACCTGCAAAAGTCTGAAGGTGTCCATTGGATCATGCTGCATCTCCAGCCAGCCCACCAATCAGCATGTCCTGACTTGTTGCAGGCATTGGTGTACAATCATCACAGCTTTCCTCATGGGGGTGGCAGCACTGATGTCTTTCGTATTTTATATTATGTTATACAGCTCAGTATGAGGGATCAGTGGTGGGTAGTGTCCTGTACTCAAGCTGTTGTGGTACTACAAGTCCCAGGACACGATGTGGACAGCCACAGACATGACTACAAGACAGATAAGTGATGGGTTTTGTGGTTTCTTCATAGATGGAGTGCCATTGCTGCCAACAGATGGTAGATGGGGGTATTCTAGCCTTTTTGGAGACATGTAGAGCAAATCTAAGCTGGTAGTCCTTCCTGTCAGTTGCCCTGATGGCATTTGTACTTGTTCACAAAGCAGGTTAGACACACATAGAATGAGTACAACAATATGATCTGTGCCTGGGGATTGATCCTTTGTAAATTGCAACTCCTGGATTTCTTGATCCTGTGACACTTGCGTTCAAGCTGAAGGAGGGTTGTCGTGTTAGTAGGGTCACGCACTCTGTAGGCTAGGTTCACACTGATGCAGTGACTTTGTGATTTGAATACAGCTACAATTTCTGTGCTGGGGAAGAAAACCTGCTGTAATCTTATGATAGGCTAGATAAGCGAAGTGACAGTTTGAGTCACAGAATTGCACTAAAGAAGCAAAGGATTAATTCCTAAAGTTGGATTGTAGCTGTGCTGCATTGATGTGAACAGGCTCCAGAGGAACCAGTGTTGTTTCCCTTGATGTGCGATTTCAGTGCTATCTGATTCACATCTAAAGTCGCATCAGTGTGGACCAGGGCTTGGACACCTTTTCTTGTTACTGCAGCAAAAGCCACACTTTTGCATGTACGTTTATGCTCGTTCAGCTGTTTGGTGTTAATGCAGTCTATTGGCTAGAATAATCTGACCATTAGGAATGTATACATAGACCTTCCATTTATGCCGGTTTGTGTGCTTTTTATTCAGCCCAAATATTCCTCCGGAGAGTGTGTGTGTGCTTTTCTGCCTCTAAACTCCTGTAAAACACCTGTGTGTGGATACATAGACTAACATGGAGGTGTGTTTTTTAAAAAAATAAAGGTCAAATGCCTGTAAAACAGGCGGTTTTGAGCTCGTGTGTGAGTCCTAACGGTTATGAAACGTGTTCAGATATGTGTTTAAAGTGGTAATAAACCACAAAAAAAGAACAAATCTTCACCCTGCATGTTTAGCACATTATGAAAGGCCTTCCTTAAAACTAAGCCCTCCAATGGCATGCTGTCACTGCTGACAGGCTTATATCACTGAATCATTTTTCCTGGTTTGTGGGCTCCAGCCGCTTGAGTGGCAGAGCTGCGATGACGTAACTCCCACGCATGCTTGCTGGTGTATCATTTTAAATATGTATAGATAGAGGAAGAAGTGTGAGCCGATAATTTTATTTTTAGCAGTTTCTGGGCAATCAGCAGCTGCTGTTCCACTAGAACTGGTTTCAAATGGAACTCGCATTGTAAGCCAAGCAGCTAGCTTGCTGTTGTAGCGTAGTCCCATTGACTTAGTGGGCAAATTTGATTGGCTGTGCCACCTGTTAACTTGAGTGCGTTGTATTTCACCAGCAACGAAACGGTCTGTCTGGTTAGGCTTGGGGAAGGGGGGGGGGGGTGGCAGTTAAAGGAGTCTGGACTACCTGTTTATAAATAAGGTCTTAAAGCATATTTGGGTGAGATGTGGGTTGTTTAATCATGACGTGGATGTGTTTTCATTTTTTGCCTGGTGTCCTGTTTCATTGTCCTGATATACCATTTCACTTTGGTTTTTGTAGTCGCACCGAAAGTTCTCTGCTCCAAGGCATGGCTCTCTCGGCTTTCTGCCCCGCAAACGCAGCAAGAGACATCGTGGCAAGGTCAAGAGCTTCCCTAAAGATGACCCCAGTAAACCAATCCATCTAACAGCTTTCCTGGGTTATAAAGCTGGTATGACCCACATTGTCAGGGAGGTGGACAGGCCTGGCTCAAGTAAGTGTAAAACGGCCACATAAATTGAACTTTATGGCTCAAACTCTAATTTATTGGTATAGCTGTTTAGAAACTACCATCTTTCCCTGCTAGCTATATTTTGGCTGCCATTTTCTGTTTTAACACGGCCTTGTATAACATAACCTTTCTAAAATTTGGAATCTCCTACTGGCCAACAGTGTACCTTTTTTATAGTAATATGTATAACCTGGGCAGTTTAAAGTTGCAACACCCTAACCTTTGACTTTTATAATGCAAGCTGCCTTTGTATGCAGAGTAGAGGTCTTAAACTTTTGGAATATGGTAGCATTATTAT
Source organism: Staurois parvus (assembly GCF_062004578.1). NCBI lineage: Eukaryota > Metazoa > Chordata > Amphibia > Anura > Ranidae > Staurois > Staurois parvus. The sequence goes on from NW_028317945.1 coordinate 7,266,894, forward strand.
TATACAGTATTTATAAAGCGCCAATAGTTCGCTCAGCGCTGTACATTACAAAGGGGGACAGAACATGTGACAGAACAATACCAATACAATGCAGAACATGAGGGATCGAGGGCCCTGCTCTTTCGAGCTTACAATCTAGGAGGGAGGGGATAGTGGTACAGGAGGAGATAGCTGTGGGGGATGGAGTGGTAGGAAGAGTGGAGGAGCATGCTTTCCTTTCAGGCTACAAATGATGAAACATTCTCGACGGGCGGACTGATTGACAGCCTCTGGCTGTCGTTGCTGAATGTCGAGTTCTGACTGTAACCTTTAAAATTTCAAATTGTGCTGTACTGATGGCTTGAAAGCACAAACAAAATGCTTTGTGGATTTAATAAAAGGTTAATCCCAAGAAAGTTTAAGGGTTTGTGTAAATGGCTAGATGCTTGATATCATTAGCACTCTTGATTTTATGATTAACTTTCACCATTGTGTAATTCAGAGGTAAACAAGAAGGAAGTTGTCGAGGCAGTGACTGTGGTAGAAACGCCTCCCATGGTTATCGTTGGCATTGTGGGTTATGTCCAGACTCCACGAGGTCTCCGCAGCTTCAAGACCATCTTCGCTGAACACATAAGTGATGAATGCAAAAGGCGCTTCTACAAGAACTGGTAAGTGATCTGGGTTGTATACTAACAATCAGACTAGCATTTAATACAGGATTTAAATGCTTTAGAGCTCTTGTAATATCAAAGTAGGCCAAATATAATCGTGGCTGTAACCCAGGTATGTGTGCACAACTTTAGATCTTTGGGAGCACTTCAAGATTCTAAGTGTTTGTGCAAACACGGTTTAGGGTGGTTTCCAGCTGTTTTTCATATATCCTATAGTTGCATAAGACTGCCTTGGCAAGAACTGCTGGTTTTGTCCCATTTAGAGCTAAATTCTTGGGTAGGGGAAGAGGAACAAAAATGCTCCCTTGCAACAGGGCTTCCTCTGCACTGAAAATGTGTACTTATTTGAATCTAGGGTCATAAAGGCAGTTTAACTTGCTTGATCGTTTGCTTCCTGCAGCAGCTGGTATTGTCCTCTGCTTCTCTACCCTCTGGCAGTGGAACTGTCCTCGGTGTCCTCTTCCAGTGCAGGGCCATGGTCTCTGTATTTGTCTCGACAGTGTCAGAGGACCTGTGACAATGTGCAGGAACATGAGGGAGAGGAGGATTCAGGACCAGTCATACAACACATAGTGGCGGTTGCTGGGAAACTAGCTACTTAAGAGTGTAGCATCACTGCAATGGAGCTTTTTTTTCTCCTCTCCCTGATGATGGGCTTTAATGTTCCATAACATGCATTTTATGTAACCTTTTTTGATTGCAAATATTAAATGCACTTGGAATGAACATTGGCAGCTCCTCTCAGCACTGGCTTTTGCCTTTGTCTGATGAGCTCCAGGCTCCGCTTGCTGGCTGAAAAACTCCTTTGAAGCCATGCAATGAGCTGAACACTTGACAAGGTCTGGCTTCTTCCGCTCATGTCCTTTTTAAGGCTTGATGAAGGGCCGTTCCAACTCTCATGATCTGCCGTTAAAGGTATAAGTCAAAGAAGAAGGCCTTTACGAAGTACTGCAAGAAGTGGCAGGATGAAGAAGGCAAGAAGCAGCTGGAAAAAGACTTCAGCAGCATGAAGAAATACTGCCAGGTCATCAGGGTCATTTCCCATACACAGGTGGGTGATCTGTTAGCAGTTCTGTAAGCTGCTTTGATTTCATTTGAAGGTCAATCCACTAAACTAGGAAAGTCTATAAGTCAGAGGTGTCAAACTGGTGGCCCTCCAGCTGTTGCAACTGCAAGTCCCATCATCCTTTTTCCTTTGGGAGTCATGCTTGTAACTGTCCATCTTGCAATGCCTCTTGGGACTTTTAGTTTGGCAACAGCTGGAGAGCTGCCAGTTTGACACCTGTGCTATAGGTGGATTTGGAAGGCAGATGGTCTGAAGTTGGTTAGCAGTACAGTGCAAGTGTCATGCTTGATGTGTGATTAACATGCTGTTGTGGCCTGACCCTGCATATACAAGTGGACAAATGTAGGATTCAGGAGCCAATCTGGTCTAGGATTGAAAAGGTAATTAAGGTTTAGGGGATGTGCCTCAACAGGAAAAGCTCATTCAGGCACAAGCTTAAACTGTGCATACTGGGTAACTGCTTTTGGGGCGTTGCTTCAGCCCTACTGTATGCCCTTTCCAGGGATCTATTTCAGGTACTTGTATAGCGCTGTCAATTTTACGCAGCTCTTTACATATATATTATACATTCACATCAGTCCCTAACCCTCAAGGTGCGTACAAACTGAGCTTTCCATGCCATTACAGTGTTGCACTTTAAGGTGTGTTGTGGGGTGTGCATTGGCTAAGCAAATAGACATGTTTCAGGTCTCTGTTCCACCCACACCAGATTCTATTTCAGTTTGAAATGGGAACTAGTGCAGGTTTGCCCAAGTAAAGGGTGTGAATGGTCAAGACAGCTCGAAACACTCTCTCCTGCAGTGATTGCAATACAGAAGCAGAACCTGCAGGGTTAACCTTCCTCTTGCTCGAAGCAGATCAGTGGGACAGGGATGGCAGAGATTAAGGCATGCAGTCACAGCAGAACAGAACTGATTCAAGTCTAAGGGGCTTGTGTTCCTTTTTTAGCAGCAGAATCTGCTGCATTTTTTTATCAAAACAGCAATGCGAGCTTGTGCTTGCACCACTCTTCAGTTCCCCTCGTTAGGACTGGGCTAGTCTAGTATAGTGCATTTTTTTGGACCATTAGATAAGTTTGCATAAGCAGCTGTAAGCGCATAGCAGGCTTGCTTTAAAGCAGTGGTTCTCAACCTTTCTAGCGCCGCGACCCCTTAATACAGTTCCTCATGTTGTGGTGACCCCCAACCATAAAATTATTTTCGTTGCTACTTCATAACTGTAATTTTGCAGTAGGAGGAATAGTGCCACGTCATTGGTGTCATTGGGAGGAATAGTGCCCCATCATTGGTATCAGTGGGAGGAATAGTGCCCCGTCATTGGTGTCAGTGGGAGGAATAGTGCCCCGTCATTGGTGTCAGTGGGAGGAATAGTGCCCCTTTCATTGGTGTCAGTGGGAGGAATAGTGCCCTTTCATTGGTGTCAGTGGGAGGAATAGTGCCCTGTCATTGGTGCAAGTGGGAGGAATAGTGTCCCGTCATTGGTATCAGTGGGAGGAATAGTACCCCGTCATTGGTATCAGTGGGAGGAATAGTGTCCCATCATTGGTGTCAGTGGGAGGAATAGTGTCCCGTCATTGGTGTCAGTGGGAGGAATAGTGTCCCGTCATTGGTGTCAGTGGGAGGAATAGTGTCCCGTCATTGGTGTCAGTGGGAGGAATAGTGTCCCGTCATTGGTGTCAGTGGGAGGAATAGTGTCCCGTCATTGGTGTCAGTGGGAGGAATAGTGCCCCGTCATTGGTGTCAGTGGGAGGAGGAATAGTGCCCCGTCATTGGTGTCAGTGGGAGGAGGAATAGTGCCCCGTCATTGGTATCAGTGGGAGGAGGAATAGTGCCCCGTCATTGGTATCAGTGGGAGGAGGAATAGTGCCCCGTCATTGGTATCAGTGGGAGGAGGAATAGTGCCCCGTCATTGGTATCAGTGGGAGGAGGAATAGTGCCCCGTCATTGGTATCAGTGGGAGGAATAGTGCCCCGTCATCGGTGTCAGTGGGAGGAATAGTGCCCCGTCATCGGTGTCAGTGGGAGGAATAGTGCCCCATCATCGGTGTCAGTGGGAGGAATAGTGCCCCATCATCGGTGTCAGTGGGAGGAATAGTGCCCCATCATCGCTGTCAGTGGGAGGAATAGTGCCCCATCATCGCTGTCAGTGGGAGGAATAGTGCCCCATCATCGCTGTCAGTGGGAGGAATAGTGCCCCATCCTTGGTGTCAGTGGGGGGAGGAATAGTGCCCCATCCTTGGTGTCAGTGGGGGGAGGAATAGTGCCCCATCATTGGTGTCAGTGGGGGGAGGAATAGTGCCCCATCATTGGTGTCAGTGGGGGGAGGAATAGTGCCCCATCATTGGTGTCAGTGGGGGGAGGAATAGTGCCCCATCCTTGGTGTCAGTGGGGGGAGGAATAGTGCCCCATCCTTGGTGTCAGTGGGGGGAGGAATAGTGCCCCATCGTTGGTGTCAGTGGGGGGAGGAATAGTGCCCCATCGTTGGTGTCAGTGGGGGGAGGAATAGTGCCCCATCGTTGGTGTCAGTGGGGGGAGGAATAGTGCCCCATCGTTGGTGTCAGTGGGGGGAGGAATAGTGCCCCATCGTTGGTGTCAGTGGGGGGAGGAATAGTGCCCCATCGTTGGTGTCAGTGGGGGGAGGAATAGTGCCCCATCGTTGGTGTCAGTGGGGGGAGGAATAGTGCCCCATCGTTGGTGTCAGTGGGGGGAGGAATAGTGCCCCATCGTTGGTGTCAGTGGGGGGAGGAATAGTGCCCCATCGTTGGTGTCAGTGGGGGGAGGAATAGTGCCCCATCGTTGGTGTCAGTGGGGGGAGGAATAGTGCCCCATCGTTGGTGTCAGTGGGGGGAGGAATTGGGCCCCATCGTTGGTGGCAGTGGGGGGAGGAATTGGGCCCCATCGTTGGTGTCAGTGGGGGGAGGAATAGTGTCCCATCGTTGGTATTCGTGACACCAATGATGGGGCACTATTCCCACTGACACCAATGATACTTACCTTGCAGACCCCTGCTCCAGCCTGGGCTCGCTCGCTCCCTCCCTCTCCCATGGTACCGACACTTACCTGTCAGATGTCTTCCTTCTCTGGCCGCTCTCCTCCTCTTCACTCGCTCGATCTTCGCGGTGCCGCTCGTCTCCTCCTCTCCAAGCTCCACCTCCTTGCCGGTGATTGGCCGCCTGTGTGCCTCTCCTGAGCTACAGTGCCGGCGGCCAATCACAGGCGAGGATTGATCTCGAGGTGTGTCCAGATGACAGGGGCGGCATGTCATCCCGCCCACACCTGGAGACGGCGGCGGCGGCGCAGAGCGGTGTCTCGGTTCCTAAGACCATCGGAAATATGTGTTTTCCGATGGTCTTAGGCGACCCCTGTGGAAGCGTCGTTCGACCCCCAGGTTGAGAACCGCTGCTTTAAAGTAAAGGGAGCATTTCGGGGTAAAATATGGAAGTTCTCTGTATGTTTAAGGCACAGAGGCAGTTCTCATGAACTGGGCGTCAACAGGCAGTGGTCAGTCTATGGCAGCTATTTGTTTTAGGTCAACATCATTCTGTCAGACTTTTAAAACTGGTGCACATTTTTACTTGCCAGTGGTCAGTTGAAAACTCTGTGACAATTTGTCATTCCATAGATGTATTTACTAGGCAGAGATGACATGTGCTTGAAGGCTGCCATAGACTGCACATTGGAAAAGAAGCTGTAGGGGGACTGTTGGATAGGGGAGTATTAACCCCTTTAGCACCACTTCAATACTGACAAAGGTGAGACCTTCCTGGTTTCCAGGCAGAGCAGATCAGGCTGAAAATTTGCAATTTGAAGCTTTCAGTAAACTGTTTAGGACTGTCAAAGCACAGGTTCTCTACACCAAAATACATTCTTCTGCAGCAGGCTTTTTTTTTCCTTCAGATGCGCCTCCTGCCCTTGAGACAGAAGAAGTCTCATCTCATGGAGATCCAAGTTAATGGTGGTACAGTGGCTCAGAAGGTTGACTGGGCACGTGAGAAGCTAGAGCAGCAGGTACAAGTGTCTGGAGTCTTTGGGCAGGATGAAATGATTGATATCATTGGAGTCACAAAAGGAAAGGGTTACAAAGGTGAGTGTACTAACTACTGGACCTTTTTGATGCTGCAAGTATCTGAAAGTGTGACTAATTGTGTTGTAAATCCTGGTTGATTACTAAATTTCTAATCACACATTACTGGAATTTCCTATGTCTTTTGTGTATATAAAGTGTAAGTTACACTTTTTTTTTTTTTTTTCTTCTGTTCTGTGATGAGGTCATGGAACAAGCACTGGGCACAGTGCCTGATGTCTCCTGAGGAATTATTCCATGCTGCCTTCCTTCTGAGAACGTGGTTATATTGAACTGTTTGAAAATTGTGCTACTTGTTCGATCTAAATCATGGTTTTTTGTTTTTTTTTATGCAGGTGTGACTAGCCGTTGGCACACAAAGAAACTGCCACGTAAGACTCACAGGGGTCTGCGAAAGGTTGCTTGTATTGGAGCCTGGCATCCTGCCCGAGTTGCCTTCTCTGTTGCTCGTGCTGGCCAAAAAGGATACCATCACCGGACTGAGATAAATAAGAAGGTAGGAGTTCATGCAGCAAACGTCCCCCATGCGCCACCTGGTTTTTGGGTTAATTTTAGGTAGGCCTAGAGACTTGTATTTGTTACAAGCCACTAGAGGTGTAATAGTGTACTGGAATAAGTTTTATATCTAGAATGGTCACTGTGGGTTGTAAACTTTGTATTTTTGCATGTTGAGGTGATTAAGACATAATGTGATTAAATCCGCTATGCTACCTGTCAATGTTAGATTGCTTAAGTAAAGCAGTCCATTTAAAGCTGCATCCTGGGGGTTTGGGTTCCCCACACTGTAAGTGTTAAATGCTTATTTTTTCTGAGGTGCCTGGGTAAAGTTTTACTCGCCATATCCCTCAGTCAAGCTCCAGTGCTGTTCTCTTCTATCCAAAGCTGTGGATGGTCCCCCTTTTGCGTTAAAGTGCAGGAGGACTATCACCCTGCTTTTGTACTTTGAGTGTGTGACTGCAGCTGAGTGTCTGTCAGTGATCCCTGGACTAGTTGCATGGATGTAGGAGGTGGACTGAAGACTGAAATAAGGCAAGTTTACGCCTTTATTCCTGCACACCTAAAAAAGCCTTTAACCCTTACAGTGCAGGGGTACCCAGTGCAAGAGATTGTCTACTTTTTTTTAGGTTAGTGGAGCTTGTCAGTGCTGCAAAAATTAAGTCAGCAGCTACAATTGTTGTAGCTGCTGACTTTTAATGCTCCTGTCCATGGATTAGCACTGTCCTCACCTGGCCTGATTCTTCCCCAGTCTTTGAGCACCCGGTGCTTGCATGTTAACTGCAGCTGGCTGTGGCTTCATAGCTGGCTTCCCATTGTTTAAGAGCAAACTGCTCTGCACTTTGGTCCTACAGCCCTTGACCTGTGACATTTCTCAGAAGGTGGTGGATGGGGAGGAGAACGTCTAATAAAATCGCTGCAGTGAGCAGACCTGCCATGGGAGCAGGTACCTGTCAAGGCCACATACATGCTCCCCCAACCACCCACACCTCCAAAAAAAATAAAACTTGGGCAGAGGTGGAGAAGGAAGAGTGGAACTTCCACTTTTGGGTGAAGTTCCAATTTAAGTATGGCAGTCCATGGTACATTGGCATTTTTCAAATGTTTTATCTGTGCATTTAATTTTTTCCCAGATCTACAAAATTGGACAGGGCTACCACTCAAAGGATGGTAAACTTGTGAAGAACAATGCTTCAACTGATTATGACCTTTCAGACAAAAGTATCAACCCTCTGGTAAGTGGCATGTTTGGCACATCTTTAATTGGCTCTTGACCCAAACGGTACTTTTTTTTTTTTTTTTTTTTTTTTTTTTTACTGTTAGATCAGAAAAATAAACTGCTGTTAATGCTAGTGAGAATGAATCGTGCACTTTTTGCCCATAGTAAAAATTTAGTTTCCCTGTCTTTGGCAAAGTCAGATTGTAATGTGGTGTTCACACTGAATTAGACCAGTTTACCTTTTTGTATATGTGAGGGTACAACAAAACGTGAAGTATTAGTGAGTCTTTTGTAGGTGTGGAAAACTACTGATGAAAGCAGAAATTTAAATAAAATGGCCCATGTGGACTGCATAGGGTTTAAATGGTCTCTGGAGTTCATTAGAAACATTTGGACAATATGGACCGTTGCTAAAGCAGGGGTCTCCAAACTCTCCAAGCAAAGGGCCAGTTTACTGTTCTTCAGACTTTAAGGAGGCTGAACTGCAGCCAGTGGAAATAGAAAATGCCCTGGCATCAGTGCCCCATTTATTTTAAAGCAAGGATCGTGCCCTATCCTCAGTGAGAATATTGCTCAATTGATGGTCAGTAGGAAGCATTGGTGCTCAATCATTGATGTCAGTTGCCTGGTAAGTGCCTCAAGGGCCAGATAAAGGCAATCAAAGACCACATTGAGCCTCCAGGCTACAGTTTGTAGACCACTGTTCTACAGTGTATATCAGTGTATTTTCTACAAGATGGTCCAACTGTGGGTTGTCCTATGATGAAGCAATGGAATTAAGTGCTGGGCGCAGCTCCTGAAATGCATGAAGATTAATTCCATGCTGCCTTCCTTCTGAGGACTTTCAGTTTTTTTTATCACCAGCCTTTTATATTGAAAGTATGGTGACTACATTTTTCTAACTGCCTTGTAAAGCTAGCTATAGATAAAAAAAAAAAAAAAAACCTAAAGACTAATTTATCCACAAGGAAGGTGGACATCCTCTCCGCTGAGGCTTTGTATTCGGACAGCAGGGATTGGCTGCTATTAGAATACATTGATTAGCAGCTGTAGCTGCTGATCAAGAAGTTTTTCAGCCAGCCTGTTAGAAGTTTCAACTTCATTCAATTGGGGATGCCTGTGAAAGGTCTCTGTTGAACCAGCTGAATTTTGATCCATGACCAGCTTTAGACATGAGAACTGTACTATTGGGGTTAGTAATAGTGCTGGGGTTGTTAGAATGTGCTTTTAAAGGTGTGTGTGTGTGTGTGTGTGTGTGTGTGTGTGTTTTGTCGCATTTGTAACTAGACTTTAAAGGTTACTTTATGGTAGTACTTAATGGGTTTTTTTAATTGAATTTTTATTTTTTTTAGGGTGGTTTTGTTCACTATGGAGAAGTGAAAAATGACTTTATCATGCTAAAGGGTTGTGTTGTTGGGACCAAGAAGCGAGTTCTCACATTGCGCAAGGTAAATATCATATACAAAAAAACGAGAGTGCATTTTGAATCTGTGGTTGATATCTAATTTTTTTTTTTTTTTTCAATTTCCCTAGTCTCTGCTTGTGCAAACAAGTCGTCGTGCTTTGGAGAAGATTGATCTTAAATTTATTGACACCACCTCTAAATTTGGACATGGTCGTTTCCAGACAGCAGAGGAAAAGAAGGCTTTCATGGTATGTAGATCCTGGGGAAATTTAAGTGTTCATGTCAAAAGGTTGTAGCATGCCAGCAGAAGGAAATACTGTCAAACCAAAGTTTCAGAGTTTGAGTTTGCAATCTGCTGAGATATTGTTGTTTGGGCTTCATTTGGCTCTAGGATACATTTCATGCGTTGCTGTTAATTTGACAAGAGGTCATACAATGTGTAAAGGATTCAAACAAATGTAACAGGCTGCCAAGAATCTTTAGACCACAGGTGCTCAACCTGTGGCCCTCAGAGCCCTCTGATTTTGTCCTTCACAAACCGAAAGCAGAAGTTTTGGTGCACTTTCTGAAGGTGCACCACAGCCACAAGATATAATCTATGGTAAATTTACGCCACAGGTGCACTGCTGCATTTGTGGTGTGGGTAAACGTCAGTAAATCACTGTGAAAGCAGCATTATAGGGGGCTCAGGACAGTAACCGTTTACGGGGAAGGGTGGGGTGGTAAAACCCTGTAGTTGAGACTTAACCACACCCTCCAACCACTGATGCGACAAGTTGCAATGGCAACCCTGCCCCATGCTCCAGGGGGCCTGTGTGGCCTCTGTCACTTTGTTTTGCACTTGGACAGAAGTGGTGGTAGAGTTGGCATATACAGGAACCAATCCTCAACATTTTCCTCCTGCAATCACTGAAAGCTGGCTTCTCTCCATCCTGCTGGCATGCAGGAGGAAAATGTTCATTATGCTATTAAAGTGAAATTTTGAAAAATGTCATTGTGACCCATGACAAATTACCAAATCACCTAAATGGGCCTTGCTCTTCAAAAGGTTGAGCACTCTCCTTTAGGCAATTAAGGCTACTATATAAGAAGCGGTTTTTGCTTGGACTAGTGATTTGTTCATTACGAATATATGGTCACACAGAGCTGTTGATGTAACACCTCTTTGTTGCCCCTTAGCTTTTGTTCAATGTATGCATTTATAAATGATCACAATGTTGGAAAGATAAACAGTGGTTGAAACTTTTTTTTTTTTGCTTTCTTTTTAACAGGGACCACTCAAGAAAGACCGTCTGGCAAAGGAGGAGACTGCCTAAAGCAAAGCTTGATCTGTTCCATCTATTTTGCTTTGTTACAGCTAGGTCTCAATAAAATGTTATATAAAAAAAAAAAATTGTGGTTTCTTTACGGTACAAATTTTGGATGGTTTGCCACCTTGAAATCTTGACTACCTAGCTCAAATGCAGGTTGGAAGGCACAACATTCGATTTTATCCAGCTGTATTTGCAGTGTAACTTATCTTTCACTTGGATGTTATATATCTAACATGCCATCAAAAAAATCAAAACAAAATCATGGTGTTGGAAAAAGGATTGTCCCCTTGTGTCAGTAGTTTGTTAAACCACTTTAGTTTTCTTGGGATATGTCTCTACTAATTTTACACATCTAGACTCGCAAGTTCTTGCAACCCTCCCATACAAGCCAGATTTGTGGAGAATTTCTCTATGTGTTGTACCAAATACCTTCCATTTCTTAATAGACTTCACTGCTTTTAGGCTTTAATAGCCTTTAAAAATTTTTTCTCCTTGCGTCTTCCAGGACAGCCCCTTGAGACGTAGAGCTCCTCCCTTCGGGTCAGGAAACATGCCATCCCCCGCACCTTTAAAGGCGGACCTCCAGGCCTCCATCCCCAGTTTTTAGTGTTTCCTGATCTGGAAGGAACATGTTTGGAATCTACGGGCTCTGCACTCTGAGGGGTAGTCTTGGAAGAGTGTGGACCCAGGGATTCGCTTACCACCTCCCCAGCGCTATCCTTCTGCAGTGAGTAGAGCTGGCAGCGGTGGGAGCCTTCATCCCCAGGCGGGGGACCGGCAGTGGCAGGGGAGCGGGGGGTGTCCGGCGGTGAGCTAGGGCATCCGCTCCCTTTGGGCCTGGTTAATTCTTCCCCCAGGTACAGGCGTGCTGGGCGGAAGGGAACAGGCAGGACTTCCGGTAGGGGGAGGCCTTGCGTTCCAGCAGGGTCCTGCACTCCACGGACCGGAAGTGAGGTCACTTCCAGGGAATAGGCTGCGCTCCACGGACCGGAAGTCTGGCACAGTGACGTCAGCAACGGGCGCCAGACGCTGGTTCCAGGCTCCTGAAGAAGCGCAGGCTCCCATGCGGGCGGTCGGTGAGGTGTGTAGCCAGCAGAGGTTGTGTGATCCACAACAGATGGAACATGGATGCGGGCCCTTTGTTGCAGACGGATCCTGGTTCCGGCTCCTCTCAGGCATGGTGGAGGGTCCCCTTTAGCGAACTCCTTGGAGGGTGGTTGATGGTCTCCCCAGTGGGGCAGGTGATGAAGGGGGGGGGCACGCTTCACATTCCCCTAAAACACGGTGTGTGGTGGGTTTTTTTGGAGCTGAGGGCCCGTTTTTGTTCTTCTGTCCTTTTTTTTTTTTTTTCTTTAGGTTAAGACCCAGGACAGGCCCCCGGTTCAGGCCCTAAAGAGAAAGTGTGCGTGGCTAAGTTGAGGTCTGCATGTGAGAAACCCCTGTGCCGTGGTTGCATTGATAGCCTTGTGAAGGATAAGTCCTTCACGACCTGCCACAAGGTGTTACCTTCAATCAAGGATGACATGACGGCCACGCTTCAGTCTTTTAGGTCACTGTTGGATAGGATGCAGGCTCCACTAGGGCCTGGGGCACAGTTGGCCACAGCTGTAGGGGCGGTCAGGCAGGAAGAGGAGGACTCTTGGTCCCTTCCCTCCTCTCAGGCTGGTTTGGGTTCAGAGGCCGATAACAAGGAGAGTACCGCTTCTAGAGGCTCCAGATATAAATTGGCCATAGAGGATGTGGACGATCTCTTAAAGGCTATCTATGAGACCTTGGAAATTGAGGAGGAAGTGTCATTGTCTAAGCATGACCTCATGTACCAGGGGCTCCATGCTAAGAAGAGCAGAGTTTTCATGGTTCTTTGACACCATCAAGCATGGGAAAATCCAGAAAAGAACCCCTTCTTTTCAGGGGCTTTGAAAAGATTTCCATTTGATGAAGATGCTGCTCAGCCTTGGAATAAGGTTCCAAGATTGGATGCTCCTTTTGTCCAGGATTTCTAAAAGAATGGATTTAGCTTTCGAGGACATGGGGGTGTTAAAGGACCCCATGGACAAGAGGTGACATCCTGCTAGGTAGGGCTTGGGAGTCCTCTTCAGTTAGCTTTAAACCAGCTCTTTCTGCTACGTCTGCTGTGTCGCCAGAAATTTAGAATGCTGGCTTACCCAGTTACAGAACCATCTAGCAGCAGGAACTTCTAGGCAGCAGATTTTGAAATCTATGCCTTTACTTTTCAAAGCAGCTTTTTTGGCAGACGCCTCGGTGGAGTCTGTTAAGCTGGCAGCAAGATATTCGGCCAGGCGGGCCTTCTGGTTAAAAACCTGGGCAGGGGACTCTGCGTCTAAACTACGCCTTTGCGCCTTGCCTTTCTCTGGGGAGAATCTTTTTGGTCCCGGGTTGGAGGAGGCTCTCGAACGTATTGCCGACAAAAAGAAAGCCTTCCCAGAAAGTAAAGAATATTTCCCAGGAAGACGTTTCGTCCAAAACCCCAGATGCTGCAGGGTAGAGAAGGCCCAGCCCAAAAAACATTGAACTGGGCATAAGAAGAGGGGAAAGAGTGATTTTATTCAATCCTCCTCAAGGCCCCTCCAAATCACAATGACTTAAGCGTTCCGGTGGGGGGAAGATTGGGGTCCTTTCTCCCTCAGTGGGCGTCTATCTCCCTGAACCCCTACATTTTGGACCTGATTCAGAGGGGTTACAAACTGGAGTTCGAATTCTGTCCTCCAAGCAAGTTTTTAGTCACCAACCTCCCCAAAGACCAGAAAAGCTCAGGCTCTATGCGGTCTGATTGGGGATCTGGTAGACCAGCTAGTCCTAGTTCGGGTGCCTCAGTGCGAACTGGGCTCAGGGTGTTATTACCACGTATTTGTCGTGGGAAAGCCCTTGGGCAGGTTTCGGCTGATTTTGAACTTTCGACCTCTGAATCAGGCCCTGAGATGCAAACATTTCAGGATGGAGTCAATATATTCTGTAAGGAATATTCTTTTTCAGAATTGTTTTATGGCCACTCTAGATCTAAGGGACGTGTATTTTCACATCCCCATTCATCAAGAGAAATGCCTAAGAATGGGTTCGCAGGTCTTCCACTGGCTGTGTCAGGCCTTGCCCTTCGGCCTAGCATCGGCACCAAGGATTTTTACCAAGGTGTTGGCGGAGGCTTTAGTTCCCCTGAGGTTGAGGTCGATCACGATTGTTCCTTATTCGGACGATCTTTTTGTGGCCAGTTCTTATCAGCAATTGACCAAAGAGCTGTGGGTGGCTCAGGATCTCCTTCAGGGTCTGGGTTGGCTCAACGGGGACAAATTGGCACTTGCACCCTCTCAGAGAGTAGTGTACCTGAGATACGAGATTTCGTCACTGGAGAGGAAGATTTTCCTTCAGGAGAAGGTCGTAAAGATGGACAGACATTGGCAAGATTGCAACGCAATCTGTCTGTAAGAGAAGTCTCAAGAGCAGTAGGTCTGACGTCTTTTCCAGCGGTTCCGCTTGGCAAGACTCCACCAAAGGCCACTTCAGGCATTCCTGTTGAGGGTATGGGATGGGGACAGCTCTACCTTAGAGCAGGCGGTCCATTTCCCGTCCAAAGTCACGAGGTCTCTTTGGTGGTGGCGGAAGGAAGCAAATCTGACCAAAGGACTATAGTGGGGTCAGTTAGCTCCGCTCATTGTGACAACGGATGCCAGCAGTTATGGTTGGGGAGCCCATCTAGACGACTTGACAGCTCAGGGGAGATAGTTTGGGCAGAGTCTTTAAGGCCTTCAAATCGGAGGGAGCTGATGGCAGTTCAGAGGGCATTGGAGGCCTTTGGAGCAAAGTTAGAGAACCGTCACTTGCAGGTTTGGTCAGACAACATAGCGACAGTGGCCTACATAAACAAGCAGGGAGGTACACAGAGCCCTTCTCTGCAGAAGATTGTGGGTGTTATTCTGGCCTGGGACGAACAGAATCTATTAATGTCCGCCGTTCATTTGAAGGGGTCACAGAACTCCCTAGCGGACTTCCTGAGTCGATGACCAGTCACGACGATTGGTCTCTCAACCAGGAGATCTTTCAAGACAGTAAGCAGATGGGGGGGTTCCGGAGATCGATCTTTTTGCATCCCAAGAGAACAAAAAAGTTGGTCAATTTTTTTTCCCTGAATCCAAGGGAGCAGGCCTTCGGAATAGATGCCTTGTTGACCCCTTGGGACTTCAACTTGGCTTATGCATTTTGTCTGGTGAGACTAATCCCGGCGGTTCTGCAAAAGTTTGGGAGGGAAAAGACTGATCTAGTCTTAATAGCACCCTTTTGGCCAAAGAGGCCCTGGTTCTCCCTACTGAACAGTCTTACCTCAGTTCGCCCGTTTCCTCTCCCGAAGAGGGAAGATCTGATTTCTCAAGGCTCTTTTCTGCATCCGCGGATCAGGACCTTAAAGTTGATGGCCTGGCTCTTGAGGAGCAGCTCCTCAATGCCAGGGGGTTTTTGGACACGGTAAGAACTTTGCTTAACTGCCGTAAGCCAGTTACCAGAGCCATTTATTCGAAAGTCTGGAAAAAGTTTAGTTCATGGTTTTCGGGTCAGCGGCAGGGGCCCCCAGACATCCCGGCAGTCTTGGATTTTTTTTCAGGAAGGGGCGGATCGAGGTCTCTCGATCAGCACCCTAAAGGTACAGGCTTCGACCCTAAGCATTTTTCTTCAGGTTCCCCTGCAGCAGAATCCTTTTGTTGTGGACTTCTTCAGGTCTCTTTCCAAGTCTAGACCAGTGAGGGTCAAGACTTGCCCACTTTGGGACTTAACCTTAGTCCTGAAGGCTTTCATCCGCAAGCCTTTTGAGCCTTTGGAAGAATCTACGAATAGGATTTTGACTTTAAAAGTGGTGTTTTTGATAGCTATCACATCAGCCCGTAGGGTGAGTGAATTACATGCCCTTTCTATTAGGGAGCCTTACCTGACCGTTTTTGAGGACAGGGTTGTCCTCAAGACGGATCCGGGTTTTATCCCCAAAGTATCCTCATTTCACAGGTCTCAGGATAAAGTCCTACCGACCTTTTACCCTTCTGAAGGTAAGGAGTTTGCTAGATATAAGGAGGAGTCTTATAATTTATCTTGAGAGATCCCGGGAATTTAGAAAGTCAGATTCCTTTTTTGTTTTCTGGTCAAAAGAAGGGTTCTGCAGCGTCCAAATTCACTATAGGTAGATGGATTAGATTAGCTATAGGGGAGTCTTACAAGATTTTAGGTATTCCTCCCCCCTTTGTTAATGCCCACTCGACGAGATCCTTAGCAGCTTCTTGGGCAGGGAGGGCCGGCGCTTTGCCAGAGGAGATCTGTAAGGCAGCCACCTGGTCAAAGGTTTCTACCTTCGTGAAGCATTACCGCCTAGATCTCCTGTCAAATAGGGAGCAGGCATTCGGACGCAGGGTCCTCCAGGCAGTGGGCCCGCCGTAAGGGGTAAGTTCTTGATTATCGCCTCAAGGGGCTGTCCTGGAAGACGTAAGGAGAAAACCCAGGGTTAGGCTTACCGGTAACTCCTTTTCTTCGAGTCTTCCAGGACAGCCGCAATTTCCCACCCTTCAGATGTATAAGTGTTGTATATGGGGTTATCTATATGTGTATATATTTGTGTCTTTCAGTGTCTTCCGCTAGTTCTCAAATAAAAACTGGGGATGGAGGTCTGCCTTTAAAGGCATGGGGGATGGCGTGTTTCATGACCCGGAGGGAGGAGTTCTACATCTCAAGGGGCTATCCATCTCCTGACTTGTGCCTGTCCACAACTTTATCCTGGAGATCTTTTGACAGTGCCCTGCTACCCATAGTGTTTTTGCTTCAGTTTCACTACCAAGGACTGAAATGCTCCAGGAAACCTTTTAATGCTGAACTAATCAAAATGACCACAGATTATCAGTTGAAAGTCAAATGGCTTTGTGTGCCATTGAAGGTGTTTAGCTACACCTAATTGAGAAGTAATTTTTAGGAGGGGGGTGATTCTGTTTTGAAATTTATTTTTCCCCTGACAGGTTGGTATATCTTTCACTTGGATATTATAAGTTGCACGGAGTAAATGCAGCTGGATAAAACTATCTGCAAAGCAACAAAATGTAATTTATTTTATACGGGGAGAAATTTGCGATCATCTGAAATAGTTTTCCAACAGTTGGAGCACTACAGGACTGTTTCCAATAGCCAGAAGGAATTGTTCCAAGTTTAAGAGCAGATTGCTACCTTTCCTTATTAGATTAAATGTCCCATCTGTGGCAATTTAAGTACAGGCAATGAAAGGAATGATTTTCTTTTCCCCTCAGAGACCCCCGGTCTGTGGAGAGATTCCTGGTTTATCAACAGAATTCTGGGAACACCCCTTGAACACGGGAATAACGGCAGCTTATGTTCAGAGATGTTCAAAATTTATTAGGCATTAATAAGATTATATAGACTACAGATAAAATAAGGGAGGGGGGAACGTGTTTCAAAACTGTAACTTGTAAATTTCCATCATGAGCTAACTACATGAAACATAACATATACATTTCTTGGTACAAATTGTTTTGGCTAACTTTCTGAAAAACAGCCAGACAAAGACATTGTCAGGGTCATGTTAGCTTCTGTTGATACATCCTTGAACAACCAAAAACAGTTTCATTAAACTTCTAATATATCTGCAAAAAGCTAACTTAATACTTAAAATGGCGTACATAATACAAAATGGAAGTTATCTAGATCCTTTCAGGCAATACTAATATTTTGAATATGGCAG
The DNA here is from genome assembly GCF_062004578.1 of Staurois parvus. Taxonomy (NCBI): domain Eukaryota; kingdom Metazoa; phylum Chordata; class Amphibia; order Anura; family Ranidae; genus Staurois; species Staurois parvus. Next base: position 7,283,863 of record NW_028317945.1, read on the forward strand.
TGTCTATCAGGGATGGTTACTTGAATATCATTAATCTCTCATCAGCAGTTAGAGCAGTCTTGTGACTTCTATCTGTGTTCAGATAATCTAGCTAAAGCTTGTAGGAGTTTTCATTCTGCTCTAGGAGGCAAAACCCCTGACCTCTGTCTGACCAGTGCTGACCACATGCACTCTCCCAAGGAAAAAAAAACCCTCTAGCAATACACCCCAACTGAGCATGTGCAAAATGCCCATGGTTCAGTCTGTCTCCTCAGGAGATAAGAGGTGGTCACTTGGAAAAGGGAGGAACAGAAGACGGGATCAAATAGCCTTTTTGCACAATGCAGAGGATTAACCCCTTAGATTCCACAGTGAGTAGAACAAGCATGCTTTGCTGTATATACAGGCTGATTTTACTGTTGTGGATTCAGTAACACTTTAATGGTCCTAGTGGTAAGGCCACGTTCACATTTTGCCTATCTGGAATTGTGCTGTTCCAGGTCGTGCTAAAATCGTTAATGTGGAAACTGAGTTTGGGTGCCATTCATTCTTAATTGGCACCCCAAAAGTGGTCCAGTGTTTGCCATGATTGTTGTGTGACAAAGGGCAGCTATTTGTAGCAAAATGTGCAAAGTTGGTCTCCCAAAAGGTTCAGGAGTTTAGGCACTTGTGCTTTGCCATGACTTGTCTTGCATAGGGCAGCCCCTATTCACACCCAAGTCTATGTTGAATATTACTCTTGTACAGTTTGTACCAGAATGTTTTGTTGTTTTTTTTTTTAGGGTTTTTTTTCCAGTGCATTTTTTTTTGTTTTGGGTTTTTCCTTTTTGCCAATAGGAAAGTATGGACTTCTGGTGTGACTTTGGATGGATGCTACTTGAGTACCAGAGTGTAAAAGTCACATTACATGAACAGAAAAGTCATACTTTCCTATTGGCAAAAGAATACAGAACACATCAAAACTGCACTACGTGCATTTTTGCCACATGTCCATTGCAGTCTATTGAGCCAAAAATGCACTGTTTAAGAAAAAAAAAAAGAGCAGTGGCTGAAAAACAAATGTGAATGTGTTCCCTAGGAAACCATGTTAAATGGACTGTAGTTACTTCTACAAAATGCACTAAAAACAGGTGTGAACCAGGCCTTCAGATAAGCATTCAGGGTTATACTGCCACCTTCAGTAGGTTGGAACACTTGAAAACTGTGTAAGCCGCCTGCCCCTGTACAATTCTGCATTTATCCAGCATGCTGGGTCCCCCCAACCTGACCTAGGAGGTTGGGATGTTTTTCTTCAGTGCTGCCAAAATGTCTTTTCTTAGCCTTCTGTTTCAAAGGCCTCCTGTATTAGGGCAGCACTGGCTAAATGGTTAGTGCTTCTGCCTGGCAGTGTGTAAAAGCGCTGTGTAAATTGACAGTGCTATATAAGTATCTGTAATAAAAAATATGTATTAACATCCCTGTATATGTATCCTGATCCTACTGGCCAGTGTGGTCACCTACTGATATCTCAACCCACAGATGGCTAACTCTCTAATAAGATATGAAAGTGCAACACAATGTTACTTCTTGGTGATTTACAGAGAATGTTTCCAGTTCAATGGTCTTGCTAGCCTAGTGTCTGCTATACAGTAGAAAATGAGGGAATGTGGAAGGGATGGGCTAGGACACTTCCATCTAGTATTAAACGGGGAAACATACCAATGCTAAAATGAACAAAGTGCTGCATTGTGGCACTTTTTCAAACTTTTGTGTGGAATGTTGCTTTTCCAAAGCTGTAACCCAGAAAGCACTTTGTGGCTTAGCCCAGGTGTGGTACTGTCTCTGAAGTAAGTCTAGCTGGTTTGAAGTGAGGGTTCTCTACCACTGCTGTTTTCAAAGTAAAAGATAAAGCTGAGGGATAAAGCACCTACTAGGTGGAGTGCTATGTGTATGCCACTTTTCTGCCATACAGACAGGATGAAGCACCATGTGGCTCTCTGGTCTGGTTCCAGTGACTTACTGCCAGCTGCACTTGTAAGTGCTTGAGGTCTTGTCTCACGTGGGGTTATTTGTGGCTTATATTACACAAGGCTGGCCTTCCAACCACTATAAAAATTGCTCTGAGCTAGGCAGGAGGCCTGCAAATGAAGCATTTGCAAAGCAGCTTGAACCTAGTGTTAAACTTTGGGGTTCCAAACCCAAAGTGATTTTTCTGGGCATATCGCCAAGAACCCATTTTGCTGGCATATTGATCTAACAAGTACAGAAATAATTTAATATTCTACATTTATTTTGACAGCAGCAACACAATTAGGTATATTAACCACTTGCCCTCTAGAGGATTTACACCCCTTAATGACCAGGCCTCTTTTTGCTACTCGGCACTGCACTAATTCAACTGATAATTGCACGGTCATACAATGCTGTACCCAAAGTAAATTTTGTCCTTTTTTTCACACAAGTAGAGCTTTCTTTTGCTGGTATTTGATCACCTGTGTGCTTTTTATTTTTTGCGCTATAAAAAAAAAGACCGAAAATTTTGAAGAATAACTATATTTTTTAATTTTGGCTATAAAAAATATATCGTAAACTCAAAGTTAATTATAAATTTAGTCCAAAATGTATTCTGCTACATGTTTTTGGTAAAAAAATCCCAATAAGTGTATATTGATTGCTTTGTGTGAAAGTTATAGCGTCTACAAACTATGGTATAGATACGGCAATTTACGCCATTTGAATTTGCGCGGTTATGCAATACAGTACATAAATAAAATTTGTCCTTTTTTTCATACAAATAGAGCTTTCTTTTGGTGGTATTTGATCACCTGTACGCTTTTTATTTTTTGCGCTATAAACAAAAAAATGTTTGAGAGTTTTTTTTTTTTTAAATATTTTCTCATTTCTGTCATAAAAAATATCCAAAAAACTAAAATTTCATCATAAATTTAGGCCAAAATGTATTCTGATACATGTTTTTGGTTAAAAAAATCCCAATAAGTGTATATTGATTGCTTTGTGTGAAAGTTATAGCGTCTACAAACTGTGGTATAGATAATGGAATTTACACAGCTTTTACTTTCTGACTGCCCATCACATTTCTTGAGGTGCTAAAATACCAGGATAGTACAAACACCCCCAAATGACCCCTTTTCGGTAAATAGACACCCTAAGCTATCTGCTGAGAGGCATATTGAGTCCATGGAAGATTTTTTTTTTTACGCAAGTTTATGGAAAATTACAAAACTTTTTTTTTTTTTTATTTATTTTTTTTTTTTACACAAAGTGGTCATTTAAATGATATATTTCTCAAACAAGCCATGGGTACATGTGGAATTACACCCCAAAATGCATTCTGCTACTTCTACCAAGTATGGGGGTACCACATGTGTGAGACTTTTTGGGAGCCTAGCCAAATACAGGAGCCTGAAATCCAATGATCACTTTGAAAGCCTGAAGGTGCGTAAGTTCCTCATTTCACTTCCTCACTACCTATCACAGTTTCAAAAGCCCTGAAATGCCAGGATAGCACCAAACCCCCCAAATTAGCCCTTTTTGGAAAGTATACACCCCAAAAAATTTTAAAAAGAGGCATGGTGAGTATTTTGCAGATCTCGATTTTTTTTCTCACAAGGTTTTGAAATATAAAAAAAAAGAAATGTTTTTGTTTTTTTCAAAAACTTGTGGCAACAAACGAGATGTGAAAAATACTCACAATGCTTCTTATCAAATTCCTTGGGGTGTCTACTTTCTGAAAAGTGGTCATTTGGGTGGTTTGATGCTATCCTGGCATTTCAGGGCCTCCAAAACTGTGATAGGTAGTCAGGAAGTGTAATGAGGAAATAAAGCCCATTAAACGCCTGATGGTGCTTATTGGATTTTGGGGTCCTGTACTTGGCTAGACTGCCAAAACGTCTCTCACATGTGGTACCCCCTTACTCGGGAGAAGTAGCAGAATGTATTTTGGGGAGTAATTCCACATATGCCCATGGCATGTGTGTGTAATAAATCATTTAACTGACAATTTTGTGTAAAAAAAATTGTGGTAAAAAAATAAATTCTATTGATTCAACATGCCTCTCAGCAAATAGTTTGTGGTGTCTACTTTCCAAAAAGGGGTCGTTTTGGGGGGTGGGGGCATTTTATGCCCAGAATTAGAAGTTTATGCCACACATCATTCACTCTTCTAACCACCTGAAGACCAAGCCTTTTCTGAAACTTTTTGTTCACATGAAAAAAATCTATTTTTTGCTAGGAAACCTATTTAAACCCCAAACATTATATATTTTTTTAAAGCAAACACCCTAGTGAATAAAATGGTGGGTGCTGCAATTTTTTATGTCACATAGTACTTGCGCAGCGATTTTTCAAACACAATTTTGTTTTTTAAAAATACACTTTTTTACTTTTAATGCACAAAAGCACAAAATATTGGCCAATCATTTGATAAAATATAAAAGATGATGGTATGCCGAGTAAATAGATACCAAACATGACATGCTTTAAAACTGCGCATGCCCCGTGCAATGGCGACAAACTGCATACATTTTAATATCCTTAAGCAATGTTTTAAAAGCCTTTACAAGCTACCATTTTAGAGGAGATCTAGACCATGTAGATTTTAGAGGAGATCTAGTGTTAGAATTACTGCCCTTGATCTGACGTTCGTGGCCATACCTCAGATGCATGGTGCAACCGCTGTTTCCATACTGGCACAGGGTCAACGCTCACGAATGCAGATGGGGGGTTGAGCGTAATTTTTTTTTCTTTTAAGTTATTTCTGATTTTTTTTATTTTTACACTGTCCCATTCATTTTTTTTTTTTCTACTTATTTGATCACTTTTAATGCTATCACAGGGAATGCAAATATTCCCTATAACTTCAATGGGCATTGTCATATATTCTTTTTTTGAGAAAACCAGGGTCTATCAGACTCTAGATCTCTCTTCTGCCCTTATATTATCTAATAAAACCAAGATCGATGTGATCAGATGCTTTCCGAATTTACAAATGGCGTTGTTTATATCCTGTGAAACTGAAGTGATGAAATGCTTGTAGCTTCCGATTTCTTAGGCTATAGAGATGATTGGCACCATTCTGGTCTCCAATCAGCTCTATGGTCAACTGGCAGAAACACCGGCTGCATTCTCAGGTTGCCCCAATGGCACGGGACTGCCCGAGAAGGCTGTGGAAGGCAGTGGGGGAGGGGGGCATCATCTCACGCTGCTTGTAAAAGCAATCCTGAAGCTAGCCACTAGGATTGCTTTTACAGGAAAGTCGATCGCCGGCTGAAAAAAACAATACTAGGATGATGCCTGCAGCTGTAGGCATCTTCCTGGTATAACCATTGAAAGTCCAGTGATGTACCAGTACCTTGGTTTACAAATTTAATTCGTTATGCGGGGCATTTCATGTAGCAAAAAATTCATAAACCGAAACACTGTTTCCCATAGGAATGCATTGAAAACCAATTAATCTGTTCCGAAGGTCAGAAAAACAGTAAACGCTACTAAAATACTGCATGAGTTATTTTATTAACTCATGCAGTATGTTAGTAGTGACAACCATGTGTTAATGTTTCAGCTGTCAGTGGGGTACCCCACTGACAGCTGAATGCAAAAGAATTGCTGGCAATTAAAAAAAAAAAATTTTAATTGCAGGCAATTCACTCAGCTGTCAGGTGCCAGTTTTAAATGTAATTACGTTTTGGGTTTTTTTCTTCACTATACAGTAGTTCAAAAATTCAGCAGTCACTGCCCCCTCCATCTAAAAGATAGAAAGTTTCTTTTAGTTTATTTCCCCAAGTTAAGATACAATGTTTCCTTTCAGTTTCTTAACAGATACAAAGTATCCTTTAGCTCCAGGGCGACTGACAGCTAATGTGAGCTATAGTGAAGAAAAAAAAAGACTGCAATTGCATTTAAAAATCAGCACTGACATACACTTAGTATTGTGAAAAATATTAGTAAAAAATTTATAAACGGAGGCATTATTTTCAATGGATTTTCATTCCTAAACCGAAAATTACGTTAACAGAGGCATTAATAAACCGAGGTATTACTGTATATGCTATGTTCTTCTTTTTTTTTTTTTTATTGTATGCAGCCTGTGGACTGAATGGAAAAAAAAAGAAATCTCTGCCAGAAAAAGTGTGTGGTATGCCCACCATTAGAATATACCGCCCTGCATTCACCCACTTCTAATGGTGGGCACACATTAGGTCACACTTTACCACATGCGCCAATTCAAAGATTGTACAAATGTCTAAATAGTGGCATGTTTAAATAAAAATTGTCCATGTATAAGTGGTACCCCATATGGAAAAAGGATGACACCAAGTCCCAAATGATCTTGCCACTGCTCCCCATGTAGTCTGGGCATCTGGGGGGGGGGGGGGCTCCATGTGACTATCTTTTCCCTCGTAAATCCGAAACTTATAAGTATAGCCTGTTGCCCTACAGGTTTTCTGCATCTTGACCCCATATCTGACATGCTTGCTGGGGAGAAATTGTTTGAATTCAAGGCGGCCAGAAAAATGAATGAGGGACTCATCAATGCAGGTTTTTTGCTGGAAAGTATAGACATCTGCAAATTTTTGGTTAAGGTGATTTGTGAGGGGCTGAATTTTGTGGAGCCGGTCAAATTCAGGGTCACCCTGAGGACGACAGAGTGTATTGTCAAAATGCATAAAACACACTATACTCATATCTATGCCTGGCCATGGCAGCAGAGAACATGGGCATATGATGAATCCGGTCTGAGGACCAATACAACCGCAATTCATTTTTTTTGGTAATGCCCATGTTGAGGGTAAGGCCCCCCAAAAAATGTAAATTCAGAAACCATAATGGGTTTCCATGCGAATGGTCTGGCAAGGTTTGAATTTGGGTTGGCGGCGGTAAATTGTTGCGCATATAAATTGCTTTGATCCACAATCGATGCATACAGATCTTCCGTGAAAAGCAGCTCCAAAAAATCAAGGGGAGTAGTTAAATTTGCTAACAGGTATAGATGATAGGGGCTACGTCATCACTCGGAGAGGAGCTGCACAACACGATAGACGGCAGGTGTATGACTCAGAGGCCAGCAGAGGATTTCCAATAGGATATTGCGTTATTTAAACCTGTCTCATGTGAGTTTAATACTTGGATGGTGGGAATAAAAAGTTTTAAACGGTAAAGCACTATGTCCTCTATTTCTTCCTGCATGCGGAGTAACACAAGGAGAGGATAATTAGGAGGTCTGAGATAACAAAAGGAGTGTGTAATCCCTGAGGGGATAATCAGCCACCAGAGGATACATCCATTACTCCTAAAGGAAGGCTCTCCCAATTTTACCAGCAAAAGTATATGTCTAGCAGGTTCCAGGGAAAGTGAACCGAAAGCATGTATAGCCTAATTGCAGGCATCAAAGGAGGTGAGCGCACATCTTCACTATTTGAAGGATTCATAAAAGTCACAAATTGAAGAACAACAAGCACCAAGTCACTATATATAAACAATTGTTTATTCAATGGGACTATTATTTTGATGATATTTGGATTCATACTAATCACTACTAATTATTTATGAGCATTTGGTTATTTTTATTTATGGGGGATCATTTAAATGCGTTTTAGTTGAGGGTTATTAGTTGGTTTATTATTTTTATTATATTAAATGAGGGTATTATGAATATAAATGAAATTGAGGGTATTAGTAAGTACATCATGTCACTAATAGATGATTTATGAGCACTTGGTAAAATATTTTTTTAGAGGAGTATTTCATGTGGAATTATTTTGATATTTATTTGGAGGAGATTGATTAGTTGAAATTATTTATTTAAATATTTTTTGGTATTTATACACTTTTATTAGTTATTTGTATCATAATTTGAATTAATTTAATGGTAATAATTTAATTATTATTTATTGAGAAGTATTTAGGAGCGCAACATATATTTGTAGTTACATTTGCTGCTTCCACCTGAATTCTGGGTTGGGCAGTGAATGGGGGAAGTACGGGTGCTGCAGAATTTGTGGGCTGCCAATAAGGACTTGCAAGCACATTTGGAAGGATACTAGGGACACTACAGGCCTGTGTGTGAATTCTTGGTGGCTGAGAACACTTGTGCTCGCCACTGCACCAGCTTGTACTACACTTATGGGACTCGCCACGTCACCAAGTGATACTGCAGTGCTGGTATTATTATTATGCAGGATTTATACAGCGCCAACAGTTTGCTCTTTACAATATAATGGGAAACAATACAGCAACAATACAGTTCAAAACAAGAGGGTTAGGAGGGCCTGATCCTGGGAGCTTACAATCTAAGAGGTATGTGAAAGACCAGGATGTACTAGGCCACTAGTGCTCGCCAGTTCACCAAAAGGTAGCGCGGCATTAGTACTGGCACTCTGCTACATATGAGAGTCATCAAAATTTACCGACAAGTGCTAATGGAGATCAGGCCTGATACTGCCAACACTGCGGTTTTGTGTACAAACTACTGACACGGCACTTGCTGGGGGAGAAGGGGGGGTAAGCGTAGGGGCTAAACGCAGGTGTTGGCAGGTGCCGGGGCTGATCCCGCTAACGCTGTGTTTTTGGGGACGCTATACTAATATGAACGCTGGTATAGTGCTGATCTGATCAAAGATATTGATCCGTTCAGACACTATACTAGCAATGGAGGTTTATTGTGTGAGCGTCTTCCTGGCAATCAAGGGGTTAAATGTGATTACTGGTGTATTGATGGGCAATCTGATGCTATCTGGGAGGGGGTGTGAAAACCACGGGAACGTGAATGGCGGTATATATACTGGAATTTTAATGTTTTTATACTAATAATGGCGGCAATCAGCGACTTATGGCGGGACTGCGGCGGACATTCTGACACTGGGGGGGGAACTGACTTGGGGTCACTGACAACCCCAGTAACACCAATACAGTGATCAGTGTAAACAATGCAGCTGTGGTCCGTGTCAGTGTTTGCTGGCAATCGCCGGGACACGGCAGGTAATCACCGGCCGGGACATGGTGATTGACACCCACGGCCGCGATAAGCAGCGTGGGTAGGGCGGTCACGCGCCTCGTGCGTGCCCCCTACCCGATATGCAAAATCACGTATATATATATATACGTGATTTTGTGCAGCGGTGCCGCCCTGCCACATGTACTGTGGCTGGTCGGCAACCGGTTTATTTACTTGTGTAAAAGAAAAAAAATTATTTATGGTGCTACATTTTGCACAGCGCTTTACAATAGGATTAGAAAGGCTCTGCTCATAAGAGTTTACAGTCTAAAAGGCATCACAGCTTAACTTTCAGTGTACAGCAGGGAACAAAATAAAGCTAATATTAACCAGGCAACACATTTCACAACAACATTTACAACAGATCTCACCATTCCATCAACCCATATCAATTTGTTAGGGGCAAGATTCTCTAAAACAAAACAGGTTATAACTCCCCCCCCCCAAAAAAAAAGACAACTTAGAGCCAACACCCCCCCCCCCATCCCACACACACATACATTTCTGTCTGTCTTCATGATAAAGCAAACTATATCAAAGTTAGGAGTTGTAGAAGTAGAACAATTGTTAGTAACAACAAGGTTTAGCAGATGCTCAAAAGCCATAAATGCATGGTCAGACTGGAAAAATACACACAACATTGAAGCCATGCCCACAAAAACCCACTTTTGAGGGACAAATGCACAACAATATATTCATTTTCATATTCTCTCTCTCTCTTACATTTGTGATGGCGGCTTCACCCAAATACAGTTGTGTCCAAAATTATTCAACCCCCAATGCTGTAAAGGGGTTTAGGGACTATAGTGTACATTTGGAATTGTATTCAGAATCAAATCCTACAAGGACGTTGTAACTACCCAAATGCAACTAAAATGACATCAATTGTTTATGTAATACAGTAGTAAATGGTTCTTATGTGGTTTCTTCATTGCCACAATTATTCAACCCCTTAAAGACTACCACTCTGAAGAACAGAGGTTCATACAGGTGCTTTCCATCAGGTATTGAAAACACCTGTGGATGTCACCGAGCAGCAATCAAGCATAATAAGCACCAATTAGGCAGCTTTAAAATGACTGTGATACTCAGCTCCTTCTAGACATTTACTGGTGTGGTTACAAACATGGTGAAGGCAAGAGAATGGTCCAGGAAGACAAGAGAAGAGGTGATTTCTCTTCACAGGAAGGGCAATGGCTATAAGAAGATTGCAAAGATGTTAAACATACCAAGAGACACCTTAGGAAGCATCATTCGCAAATTCAAGGCAAAGGGCACTGTTGAAACGCTACCTGGTCGTGGCAGAAAGAAGATGCTGACTTCGACTGCTGTGCGCTACCTGAAGCGTAGAGTGGAGAGAAGTCCCCGTGTGACTGCTGAGGAACTGAGAAAAGATTTGTCAGATGTGGGTACAGAAGTTTCAGCCCAGACAATAAGACGCACACTGCGTAATGAAGGCCTCCGTGCCAGAACTCCCAGGCGTACCCCCTTGCTGTCTCCAAAGAATAAGAAGAGTCGACTGCAGTATGCCAAAAGCCATGTGGACAAACCACAAAAGTTGTGGGATAGTGTTCTGTGGACTGATGAAACAAAATTAGAACTGTTTGGGCCCATGGATCAACGCTATGTTTGGAGGAGGAAGAACAAGGCCTATGATGAAAAGAACACCTTGCCTACTGTGAAGCATGGTGGAGGGTCAATCATGCTTTGGGGCTGTTTTGCTTCTGCAGGTACAGGGAAGCTTCAGCGTGTGCAAGGTACCATGAATTCTCTTCAGTACCAGGAGATATTGGATGGAAACGTGATGCAGTCCGTCACACACCTGAGGCTTGGGAGACGTTGGACCTTTCAACAGGACAATGATCCCAAGCATACCTCCAAGTCCACTAGAGCATGGTTGCAGAGGAAAGGCTGGAACATTTTGGAGTGGCCATCGCAGTCACCAGACTTAAATCCGATTGAGAACCTCTGGTGGGACTTAAAGAAAGCAGTTGCAGTGCGCAAGCCTAAGAATGTGACTGAACTGGAGGCCTTTGCCCATGAAGAATGGGCGAAGATACCCGTAGATCGCTGCAAGACACTTGTGTCAAGCTATGCTTCACGTTTAAAAGCTGTTATAACTGTAAAAGGATGCTGTACTAAGTACTAAGATTGAATGTCACTTGGGGGTTGAATAAAACTGATAATGCTGTGAGCACAGAAAAGACATTTGTGGTTATTTCATTATAACTGTTATGTTATATTTGTCTGACCTACAAGTGCCTCTTTAATGTAAATGTAAGCAAGATGACTGAATGATCAAAAGCAATGTCAAACTGGCCAAAACACTCAATTTCAGTGGGGGTTGAATAATTTTGGACACAACTGTAGCTGACAAGCACATTCGTCTTCCAAAAACACATGTCCAGTATTCCCAGTCTATTCCAATGGCCCAGTGCAGTGTGTTCTTGTGCAGCCCACCAAATTAGAACATGATGAATGTGTTCTGCATGGACCTACACTGGGACATGGCCAGGCACCTCCTAAATGCACTGACATGCATTATTGCCTGCAAATTCTGTGGGTTGTTAGGAGACAGCACCTGCTGGCATTATAACAGCCAGAGACTCACCCCTGCTGTCAGCAGTGATTTCCTGATGACAGAAGAATAAAAACAGCATAGCCACCATGTACCAAAAGAGCATGGGCCTTTCAATCTGCCATGGATTTGAAGGGGAACCCTATGGCCAAAAAAAATGGTGTCTTATCCCTAAATCACTAGCACACCCTTATCTGAGCATATAGCTCTGCAGGCCAGGAAAGGGGTTGAAAAACACGCACGCACGGTCACACGCACCAATTTAGACAGGAGCCAAAATTACTTCTGGCATGTCTTTGGAGCGTGGGAGGAAACCCACACAGGCAGAACATGCAAATTCCATGCAGGTAGTGCCATGGTTGGGATTTGAACCAGCAACCCTAGAGTGCTAGGCAGCAGTGCTAACCGCTAAGCCACTGTGCTGTCACATGCCTGGAGACTGCAACTCTGTGGTGTGAACCAGCCCTAAGTCTCTGGGCATGCTCAGTGTAACAAGTAACATATTTCAAATGGAATACAAATGTGGCGCTGAGTTACTAATTCACATCTGTATTGGCTATATGTATCCCAATACAAAGAACCATTATATTATCCGACCCCCCCCCCTCCAAAAAAAATAATAATAGAGGGTGACACCACTATTCCAAAGTGACGCACAAGAAAAAAAAATCCATAAAACAGGGATTCACTGTTTCCACCTCCGCTCTGCCATGTACATTAAACCATGTGTTTTATCCTTGTACTTATGTGAGTAGATGCATGATATTTGTTACACTAAATCTGTGGGTTGCACTATGGAATGTATGGAATGCTTGCTTATCCCTTACATGGCTTAACCTCCCTGGCGGTATGATCATGTCAGGAATTTTGTGCTGAAAGCGGTACCATTTTTTTGCATGGAAATATGTAGTTTTTAATTGTAGGCTGTAATTTTTAGGAATAACTCACTGAAATCTGTCCGAACAAGAGTCTAGTAAACATTCCGGATATGATAAAACTTGAAACACAAAATCATAAATTATAATTTAATTAATAATCATAAAAAATAATAATATAATAATAATCAATTTAATTCAATAATATAATCAAACCAAAAACACTGAAATTTGAAATACAGAGGCAAATTCGCACATCGCTGAGCAAAGTCGCAAAATCGTTTTCAGTGTCTGATGACGAATTTCCCCACAAATCATTATCACTCAATTCTGCAAGTGGTTCTGATTTACTATCGCTGTTCTAAAACCGCTTTTGATGTAAAGGGACGCTTTTTGGCCGCCATGGACTTTTCTAAGTTTCCAGGCAGTCAAAGAACAGTCAAAATGCAGGCAGGGCACAGGACAAAGCAGTGGGGACAAAATGTATGTGAAATGCAGTGAAATAGCAATGACAGCAAAAATGTCATTTTTTAAAAATTTCAAATTTCCCGCCGGTTCCGCCGCCCGAACGTTCCGACGTCACGGGGACCGGAACACGGAAGTCAGATGCCGGCATCCGCCGGAGGAGATGGACGGGGACGCTGCAGGGGACACATCGTGGGAGCAAAGGACAAGGTAAGTGCTGCAGGGATCCCCAGAGAACGCTGCATGGTAAGCCCGAGTGTAGCTCGGGGTTACCGTTCTTGGTATAGAAATTCTACCCCGAGCTACACTCGGGAAAACCGCTAAGGAGGTTAATGTACATGGGGGAATGGAGCTGCAAACATCCAATACCTGTTGATGTACCCTGGAGTTCCTGAGTGCCATTGAACAACCTGTTGCTGTGATATGCCATATGGTTCCAAGGCTGGTGATTGATGATTACTGACAACATGCTGTAATAAGACCATCTATAATTTGACATTTATGAGTGAAAACATATGTCAAAATTTGCAATGATGGTGGAACCCTCTTACACATAACTACTTACCTTATTTGGAAATGTACATATAGGTGGTGGACTTCCATGAGGATCTATGTTTATTGATTTATGAATTGATATATTTTCTTTATTGGTGTGTCACTGTGGAGCAGTATTGTCACCCTCTGAACTTTTTTTTCATACTTTTTACATGTATTTACAATGTTGGCACACCTATCACATTTTTTTGAATAATGATCCTTAGTGTTGGGATACATACAACCAACACACATCGAATCTAGTAACACAGCACAACATTTGTATTCCTTTTAATTTTGGTTCAGCACTGGTATTGTGTGTGGTTCATGAAAATACCTGTGGGAGTTTGGATTTGGATTTTTGTTGAGCTCCATTGAGATGCGGAGCACCAAGTGCAGTATTTCTACTGTTTAATATAGCTCGAAAGTTTAAGTCACTGGGCATGTTCAATACACATGGAAATACATACATAGGTATATATACAGCATAGAATATATGCTCAAATAAATAAATAAAATGTGGTACTAGCATTATTTAAAAAAAATTAGAAAAAAAGAATATTGTATAAGAAGCAAAAAAACAAAGGAAATGAAAAAGTTTTTAGAATAGTTATGTTGGTGTTTCTGTGCAAAGTAACAGTTCTATAGTTACAAGTGGTGATGTATACCTTTTTTTATTTATATATATATACAGTCATGGCCGAAATTGTTGGCACCCTTGATATTTTTCCTGAAAATCAAGTATTTCACACAAAAAAGGTATTGCATTAACACATGTTTTGCTATACACATGTTTATTCCCTTTGTATGTATTGGAACAAATATAAAACAGAGGCAGAAAAGCAAATATGACATAATGTCACACAAAACCCCAAAAATGGGCTGGACAAAAGTATTGGCACCCTTAACTTAATATTTGGTTGCACACCCTTTGGAAAACATAACTGAAATCAGTCGCTTCCTATAACCATCAATAAGCTTCTGACACCTCTCACCCGGAATTTTGGACCACTCTTCCTTTGCAAACAGCTCCAGGTCTCTCTTATTGGAAGGACACCTTTTCCCAACAGCAATTTTAAGATCTCTCCACAGGTGTTCAATGGGATTTAGATCTGGGCTCATTGCTGGCCACTTCAGAACTCTCCAGCGCTTCTTTGCCATCCATTTCTGAGTGCTTTTTGACGTATGTTTGGGGTCATTGTCCTGCTGGAAGACCCAGGATCTTGGACGCAAACCCAGCTTTCTGACACTGGGCCCTACAGTGCGACCCAAAATCCTTTGGTAATCCTCAGATTTCATGATGCCTTGCACACAGTCAAGGCACCCAGTGCCAGAGGCAGCAAAACAACCCCAAAACATCATTGAACCTCCACCATATTTTACCGTAGGTACTGTGTTTTGTTCTTTGTAGGCCTCATTCCGTTTTCGGTAAACAGTAGAATGATGTGCTTTACCGAAAAGCTCTATCTTGGTCTCATCTGTCCACAAGACGTTTTCCCAGAAGGCTTTTGGCTTACTCAAGTACATTTTGGCAAACTGTAGTCTTGCTTTTTTATGTCTCTGTGTCAGCAGTGGGGTCCTCCTGGGTCTCCTGCCATAGCGTTTCATTTCATTTAAATGTCGACGGATAGTTCGCGCTGACACTGATGCTCCCTGAGCCTGCAGGACAGCTTGAATGTCTTTGGAACATGTTTGGGGCTGCTTATCCACCATCCGGACTATTCTGCGTTGCAATCTTTCATCAATTTTCCTCATCCGTCCACGACCAGGGAGATTAGCTACAGTGCCATGGGTTGCAAACTTCTTGATAATGTTGCGCACTGTGGAAAAAGGCAAATCTAGTTCTCTGGAGATGGACTTGTAACCTTGAGATTGTTGATATTTTGCCACAATTTTGGTTCTCAGGTCCTCAGACAGTTCTCGTCTCCTCTTTCTGTTGTCCATGCTTAGTGTGGCACAGACAGACACACAATGCAAAGGTTAAGTGAACGTCTCTCCTTTTTATCTGCTTTCAGGTGTGATTTCTATATTGCCCACACCTGTTACTTGCCCCAGGTGAGTTTACAGGAGCATCACATGCTTGTAACATTCTTATTTATCCGCAGTTGTGAAAGGGTGCCAATACTTTTGTCCAGCCCATTTTTGGAGGTTTGTGTGACATTATGTCGAATTTGCTTTCTTTCCTCCCTTTTTTTGTTTTGTCCCAATACACACAAAGGGAATAAACATGTGTATAGCAAAACATGTGTTAATGCAATACGTTTCGTGAGAAATACATGATTTCCTGGAGAAATATCAAGGGTGCCAACAATTTCGGCCATGACTGTATATATACAGTGAGGAACAGAAGTATTTGAACACCCTGCGATTTTGCAAGTTCTCCCACTTAGAAATCATGGCGGGGTCTGAAATTCACATTGTAGGTGCATTCCCACTCTGAGAGACAGAATTTAACCATTAGCCGCCCGGCCAATGGCCGTTTGGTGGCTTGAAATGTGCTCCTGTATTCCGGGTGCACGCCATTTGGCGTGCTCCCGCACATGCGCGGTTTGCGCGGTTGCAGAGCAACGCAGCAGTGCGATCTGTCACCGCCCGTGCACCTCGGACACGGCCGATGACAGATCCGAGTACCGGCTCCCGTTGCCGGTACCATGTGACCTGCTGTGACCAATCACAGCAGGTCACATGACAGTTGTATACAATGGATGGCTTCATTCATGATGCCATCCATTGTATACTAGTGCCTAGCTGTGAATGGCCACAGCTAATCACATGCACATGTCATGTGATTAGCTGTGACCAAATCACAGCTAAGCACAAAAAAAAAAAAAAGCTGAATGAATCGATTTCATTCAGGTAAATGCTTGCTTATAGCAAAGTAATTCTTTGCTATAAGCAAATTGTGTAAAAAAAAAAAAATACTGATCACTTCCCCAAAGTAGTACAGTGTTACTATGGTAACATTGTACTATTTTGGTCATAGTAAAATATGAAAAAAAATCTTAAAAAAAATAAAAAAAAATGTAATAAAAAATTAAATATAATAAAAAAATTAAAAAAAATTAAAAAAAAAAAATATATATTTTTTTCATACTGTCACCAGTCAGTGTCGCTGTTCACCGCCATGCCAGTTATATGATGACGCTGTACTGCACTGGTGACAGTATGTAAAAAAAAAAATAGTGAAAATAATTTTTTTAATTTTTTCATTTTCCGAAAAATTATGACAAAAAAATACAACTTCAAAAAACTCGCCATGCCTCTTATGAAGTACGTCGGACTGTCTACTCTGCAAAAAGGGGTCATTTGGGGGATATCTGTACTGTTCTGACATTCTTGGACCTCAAGATATTAGATTGGCTGTCAGTACTTCAGGATTGATCAATATTCAGATCTATACCAAAGTTTGTGAACTCTATAACTTTCCTACAAACTAAAAAATACATCCTAATTTGGGTTATTTTCACCAAAGACATGTAGCAGAATACATCTCGGCCTAAATTTACGAAGAACAATTATTTATTTGTAAACTTTTATAACAGAAACAAAGAAAAATGTGTTTTTTTTCCCAAATTTTTGGTCTTTTTTTGTTAATTTAGCAAAAAATAAAAACCCCAGCAGTGATTAAATACCACCAAAAGAAAGCTCTAGTTGTGTGAAGAAAATGATAAAATTTTAGTTTGGGTACAATGTTGTATGACCGCGCAATTGTCATTCAAAGTGTGAGAGCGCTGAAACCTGAAAAATGGCCTGGGCAGGAAGGTGTAAAATTGCACGGTATTGAAACGGTTAAAAAAGAAATTCAGGAAATCACATTGTATGATTTTTAAAGAATTTATTTGTCTTGCATTGCTGAAAATAAGTATTTGAACACCTGAGAAAATCAGTGTTAATATTTGGTACAGAAGCCTTTGTTTGCAATTACGGAGGTCAAACGTTTCCTGTAGTTCTTGACCAGGTTTGCACACACTGCAACTGGGATTTTGGCCCATTTCTCCACACAGATCTCCTCTAGATCTGTTAGGTTTCGGGGCTGTCGCTGAGCAACATGGAGTTTCAGCTCCTCCAAAGATGTTCTATTGGATTTAGGTCTGGAGACTGGCTAGGTCACTCCAGAACCTTGATATGCTTCTTACGGAGCCACTCCTTGGTTATCCTGGCTGTGTGCTTCGGGTCGTTGTCATGTTGGAAGACCCAGCCACGACCCATCTTCAATGCTCTGACTGAGGGAAGGAGGTTGTTGCTCAAAATCTCACAATAAATGGCCCCATTCATCCTCTCCTTATAATACAGTGCAGTCGTCCTGTCCCCTTCACAGAAAAGTACCCCCAAAGCATGATGTTACCACCCCCATGCTTCACAGTAGGGATAGTGTTCTTGGGATGCAACTCATCCTTCTTTTTCCTCCAAACACGACAAGTGAAGTTTAGACCAAAAAGTTCTACTTTGGTCTCATCTGACCACATGACTTTCTCCCATGCCTCCTCTGGATCATCCAGATGGTCATTGGCAAACTTCAGATGGGCCTGGACATGCGATGACTTGAGCAGGGGAACCTTCCGTGCAATGCATGATTTGAAACCATGACGGCGTAGTGTTCTACCGACAGTAACCTTGAAACTGTGGTCCCAGCTCTCTTCATGTCATTGACCTGCTCCTCCCTTGTAGTTCTGGGCTGATTCCTCACCTTTCTTATCATCAGTGATACCCCACGAGGTGAGATCTTGCATGGAGCCAAAGTCCGAGGGAGACTGACAGTCCTCTTTAGCCTCTTCCACTTTCTAACAATTGCTCCAACAGTTGATCTATTTTCACAAAGCTGCTTGGCAATTGCCCCATAGCCCTTTCCAGCCTTGTGGAGGTCCACAATTTTGTCTCTGGTGTCTTTTGACAGCTCATTGGTCTTGCCCATGGTAGTAGTTGGCAGCTGACTGACTGTGGGGTGGACAGGTGTCTTTAAAGAGCTCAGACAGGTGCTACTAAGTTAGATTAATGAGTGGAGTAGAGGTGGACTTTTTAAAGGCACAGTAACAGGTCTTTGAGAGACAGAATTCTTGCTGTTTCTTAGGTGTTCAAATACTTATGTTCAGCAGTGCAAGACAAATAAATTCTTTAAAAATCATACAATGTGATTTCCTGAATTTGTTTTTAAATTCTGTCTCTCAGAGTGGGAATGCACCTACAATGTGAATTTTAGACCCCTCCATGATTTCTAAGTGGGAGAACTTGCAAAATCGCAGGGTGTTCAAATACTTCTGTTCCTCACTGTATACGTTAGCTTGTATTTCCTCATGCACACTTGACGATTTTACAGCTGCTGTTTTTGGCTTTTGACATTTTTTTCTACAGCCAGTATACCCCCCAGCATGTTATCCTATGTGTCCATGCACACACAGACTGTAATCAACATTTTTTTGGCTGGAAAAAAACCCCAGGACTAGTGGGTTTCTAGAGGAGTTTTTTAGCTGTAAAAATGCTCCAACGCTTTAAAACGCCGCAAACCGGTGTTTTCGGTAACAAAAACCCTAAAACCGCAAATGCCGCTAAACGCTAATGCAAAAAACGCTAAAAAAAGCTGAAAAATGTGTTTTTAACGTGACTTTACACAGCTAACATTACCAACGTTATCAAAACGTCCAGTGTGCATGGAGCCTAATAATCACACTTTCTCAAAAACAGGTTTACTGCTTTCAATGATATAGAAGGCATTTACTATAGAACTTCACAAAAAACAACAGAGTAAAAGCAGTTACTAGGTTCCCTAGTCTGGGCATGCTCATTCATGAGACATTTGAACTAGTCCATGCCTGTTTGGATTTTTTTTAAATATATAATTTTATACAGACAAATTTAGAATTATTTTAAAGCAGTTATTCTTTAAAATGTTCAACATATTTTGCTCAAGATCATGTCATTAAAAAGACTTTTCTCTGCTGTTCACCTGGTTCTAAGAGGTGATCTCATTTAGATGGTCGCTAAAGTCTGTGACCATTAATAAATTCCGTAATGTGTCTATTTGCTGACTGAGTGCTTTAGTAAATATGTTCTCCGTCTAAAAATAGATGGTCATGCGAGGGACTGCAACCATTTGCAGACAAGGTGCTTTAGCAAGTCAACCCCATGGTGTCACACAGCTAATTAACTCAAAACACCTGTAAAGGTTTCCTAATGCCGGCCATAGACGGGTTTAAAATTGGCCAATTTTTCGACCGAAAAAAAAAATCGGCCGATTTTCGCACTGTTAGTTAATTGTTTTTCAGGGTTTTTGCACATTTTTTTTTTATCGGTCATGTTGGAAAATTTGTGGACGATTTTGACGATTGGTCGATTTTCCCGGCAATGATGGGCAAAATTGGCCAATAGTTTTACTGCTAAAAAATCTGTGCATGAGCCGTGACCTGCAAGAAAAAGAAAAAGAAGAAATTTTATTCTGCTAAAGTGAATCGATCATAGGAATGGGAGACACCCGAATCCTTCCTACGAACTGGAAGTCCAGTCCGCTATTATATATTATATGAAAAATTCTTGCGGTTGCAACAAATGTATCCATTTGTATCCAAATAAAAACATTTTAATCCAAATAATGTATTTGTATTGCTGTCACATTATATGCTGTGCTCCCCTGTCTCTGCAAGGGACAGAAGTTATGGGGTTAATGCCGGCCATAGACGGGTCGAAAATCGGCCGATTTGTTTTTTACCGTTGGTGGTAACGTCGGCCGCTCGAACAACCGATTTTTTTTTTAAAAATCGACCGATGTTCGACCTGTCTATGGCCTGCTTAAGCCTTTAAATGGCCTCTCAGTAGGTTATATAATCATGGGAAAGACTGCTGACTTGACAGTTGTCCAGAAGACAATCTGTGACACCCTCCACAAGGAGGGTAAGTCACAAAAGGTAATTGCTAGAGAAGCTGGATGTTCACAGAGTGCTGTATCCAAGCATATTATTGGAAAGTTGAGTGGAAGGAAAAAGTGTGGTAGAAAAAGGTGCACAAGCAACAGGGATAACCGCAGCCTTGAGTGGATTGTGACACAAAGGCCATGCAAGAATTTGGGGGAGATTGACAAGGAGTGGACTACGGCTGGTGTCAGTGCTTCAAGAGCCACCACACACAGACGTATCCAGACATGGGCTACAACTGTCGCATTCCTTGTGTCAAGCCACTCCTGAGCCAGAAACAATGTCAGAAGTGTCCTACCTGGGCTGAGGAGAAAAAGGACTGGACTGTTGCTCAGTGGTCCAAAGTCCTCTTTAAGATGAAAGTAAATTTTGCATTTCAGTTAGGATTCAAGGTCCCAGAGTCTGGAGGAAGAGTTGAGAGGCACAGAATCCAAGTTCCATGTGATCCAGTGTGAAGTTTCCACAGTCAGTGATGATTTGGGGAGCCATGCCATCTGCTGATGTTGGTCCACTGTGTATTATCAAGTCCAAAGTCAGCGCACCCTTCTACCAGGAATTCTAGAGCACTTCATGCTTCTCTCTGCTGACCAACTTTATTGAGATGCTGATTTTATTTTCCAGCAGGGCTTGGCACCTGCCCATACTGACAAAAGTACCATTACCTGGTTTAATAATCACGGTATCACTGTGCTTGATTGATTGTGCTTGATTGGCCAGCAAACTCACCTGAACTAAACCCAATAGAGAATCTGTGGGATATTGTCAAGAGGAAGATGAGAGCCACCAGACCCAACGATTCAGAGGAGCTGAAGGCCACTATGAAAGCAACTTGGGCTTCCATAACTCCCCAGCAGTGCCACAGGCTGATTTCCTCCATGCCACGCCCCATTGATGCAGTAATTCATGCAAAATGAGCCCTGACAAAGTATTGGATGCATACTATACTGTACATGGACATACTTTTCAGTAATCCAACATTTCTGCATTAAAAATCCTTTTTTTATTGGTCTTATGTAATATTTAAATTTTTTGAGTTACTGAATGTTGGGTTTTCACTAGCTCTAAACTGTACTCATCAAAATTAAAAGAAGGAAATGCTTGAAATATATCACACTGTGTGTAATGAATCTACACTGCTCAAAAAAATGAAAGGAACACTTTGAAATCACATCAGATCTCAATGGTGAAAAATATTATGCTGGATATCTATACTGATATGGACTGGGTAATGTGTTAGGAACGTAAGGATGCCCCATCATTTGATGGAAATGAAAATTATCAACTTAGAGAGGGCTGAATTCAAAGACACCCCAAAAATCTAAGTGAAAAAATGATGCGGCAGGCTAATCCATTTTGCTGAAATTTCATTGCAGCAACTCAAAATGGTACTCAATAGTTTGTATTGCCCCCATGTGATTGTATGCATGCCTGACAATGTCGGGGCATGCTCCTAATGAGATGATGGATGGCACCCTGGGATATTTCCTCCCAGATCTGGACCAGGGCATCACTGAGGTCCTGGACAGTTTGCGGTGCAACCTGGCGGCATTGGATGGACCTAAACATGATATCCTAGAGATGTTCTATTGGATTTAGGTCAGGCAAGCATGGAGGCCATTCAATGGTATAAATTCCTTCATCCTCCTGGAACTGCCTGCATACTCTCGCCACATAAGGCCGGGCATTATCATGCACCAGGAGGAACCCAAGACCCACTGCACCAGTGTAGGGTCTGACAATGGGTCCAAGGATTTCATCCCAATACATAATAGCAGTCAGGGTGCCATTGTCTAGCCTGTAGAGGTCTGTGCGTCCCTCCATGGATATGCCTCCCCAGACCATCACTTACCCACCACCAAAACGGTCATGCTGAACAATGTTACTGGCAGCATGACGTTCTCCACGGCTTCTCCAAGACCCTTGCATGTCTGTAACATGCTCAGGGTGAACCTGCCCTCATCTGTGAAAAGCACAAGGCACCAGTGGCGGACTTGCCAATTCTGGTGTTCAATGGCAAATGCCAATCAAGCTCTATGGTGCCGGGCAGTGAGCACAAGGCCCACTAGAGGACGTTGAGCCCTCAGACCAAGTCTGTTTCTAAATGTTTGGTCACAGACATTCACACCAGTGGCCTGCTGGAGGTCATTTTGTAGGGCTCTGGCAATGCTCATCCTGTTCCGCTTTGCACAAAGGAGCAGATACCTGTTGGTGGGTTAAGGACCTTCTATGGCCCTGTCCAGCTCTCCTAGAGTAACTGCCTGTCCCTTGGAATCTACTCCATGCTCTTGAGACTGTGCTGGGAGACACAGCAAACGTTCTGGCAATGGCACACATTGATGTGCCATCCTGGAGGAGTTGTGATATTTGGCATATTTATTGCAGGATAAGTCCTGTGTTGCACCTTAAAGTTTGTGGCATATCCTGGGTTCATTGTAAAGGTGTCGCACATTTTTTTCAACAGGTAGACCTCAGTTACCATATTTGAAAAGTTTGCTGCAGGGTAAATCATATCCTGAGTGTGTGGTCTATTCCAGTGCTTTGGGACTGTAAAGAGTGCCACACATTTTTTGCAGCTGGAACGCAGCTTTGAAATTTCTAATTCTTGTTGCAGGATAAATTGTGTTTAGTGTCTTTAAGTATGCAGCCTGTTTCAGTACTCTGGATCTGTAAAGATGCCACACATAATGTTTGTGCAGCTGGACCTCAGCTGTCAAATTTTTATTGTTTACTGTAGGGCAAATCATGTTCCTCACAGTTTGCAGCCTATTGTAGTGGTCTGGTGGTGAAGGTGCCACACATAATACTTTTGCAGCTGGACCTCAGCTTCAAATTTTGTAATGTTTTCTGTAGGGAAAATCCTGGTTTGCTCCTCACAGTTTGCTGCCTATTTTGGTGCACCAACACTGTAAAGGTTCAAATAATTAGAAAAAACCCCCAACAACCTGGTGTATATTTATACTGTAAGAATGGTCTCTACTTGGGAAATACTATTAGAAAAATATCAGCAGGGGTGTGCTAAACCCACGCACCAAACCCACTACTATCTAAAGCTTAGCTTTTATTAGACAGCTATATAAAACCCATCATGTAAAAAATACAAGAACATCACAAAAAACTGCCAGGTATGTGACCTTATAAGGCAATGTAGGACTAGTGCATAAATTTCAGATGACTATATATATATATATATACATACATACATATACCTTCATTAATGGGAGATAAATGCAATATCCAAACACATTCCATTATATCCTGGCCACATTCCATTATGGGTTGTGGCCAGTATACTGATCCTGCCCTATACAGATCTCTGCTCAGCTAATAAGACTGATCAACACCTGAAAACATATCTGCTGTGTGTTGGGATATTGTGGTTTATCTCCTTATAATGAAGGCAGTTGTATATATATTTTTGTCATGTGAACACTGTAAAGGTGCCACACTACGTTTCCGCAGCTGGACCTAAGCTGCCAAATTTCTAATGAATGCTACAGGGTAAATCATTTTCTGTATCTTCAAATTTGTGGCCTATTCCAGTGCTACGCCACTGTAAAGGTGCCACTCACTGTTACCATAGCTGGATCTCAGCTGCCAAATGTGTAATATTTTCTGAATGGTAAATCCTGTGTTGTACCTCAAAGTTTGCATCCCATTTAAATGCTCTGACACTGTAAATGTGCCACAAATAAATGTTTCCTCAGGTGGTCTTTACCTGTCAAGTGTGTAAAGTTTATTACAGGGTAAATCCTGTGTTGCACCTCAAATTTTGTAGCCAATTTAAATGCTCTGTCACTGTAAAGGTGCCACAAATAAATGTTTCCTCAGGTGGACTTTAGCTGCCACATTTGTAATGCTTGCTACAGGGTAAATCCTGTGTTTCACCTTTAAAATTTGCAGCCTGTTTTGGTACTTTGGCATTGTAAAGATGCCACACATTGTTTCCACAGCTGGACGCCAGCTGCCAAAGTTTTGAATGCTACAGGGTAAATCCTGCTTTGTGTCTACAAGTGTCCTGACCCCACAATCCCCTGGACTGATGGGCAACAATAAGAAATATGTTCCTTCTCTAGGGGGCCTTCAGACTCAAAGAAGAATATATTACCTGCAGAGCTCCCACATCCTCTTGAAGACTTCCTGTTTGTCATGCTATCTAGCAGACCACAGACGTTTCCGATGCCAAGGCTCTAGCTATCTTAGCTGCAAGGAAGAAAAAGGATATAAGTCTCCAAGAAGTCTTTGGGACACCCGGGATGGGGTTATTCAATATGGCCATCGCAGCTGTTTTCAGAGCATTTGGGGCAGTTCCACCATACATGAAACATTTCTCCCATTTGTGTAAAAAGTCCAAACAAAAGTCCCAAAAATATATAAGAATGTGCTCCAATCCCAGATATAGTGCTCAACAAAATCTTCAAAAAAAGTGCTCACACCATCCGTGATTGACAATCCAATCCCCACTCACCAGATGGAGTGGACTCTTGGATAGCGCCCTGGAGGAGGGGCGAAATGCGTTGACGTATTTCCGGTTCCGGTATATGCGTAGTGACGCCACGTCCGGTGAGTGGAGCGCACGTTGGTTTGCGGCGCTCCGGAGTGACTTCCTGTTTTCATTAAGGGGAGATTGTAATCTTGTACTACCTACTTCCAGTCCACTTTTACAAAGGAGGATATCATATGGATTTGAGCCTTAAATATGAGCCTTTAAGCGTGAATACAATTTATATCATGTGAGTGCATTAAGGGCAGCATTTTTTAGCATAAAGAGTTTTTATACAGTATTGCACTATTGTGTTCTTTATTCGTTTAAACATATTTGTCTAAACGTGGGAATCATTTTGTGAGGATATCAAGTGCTGATGCATCTGGGGAGGATACACCCTGTTTTTAAAGCTTGTTTGACTCTTTAGCCATACCAGCAAAGAGTCCACTCAATCTGGTGAGTGGGGATTGGATTGTCAATCACGGATGGTGTGAGCACTTTTTTTGAAGAATTTGTTGAGCACTATTTCTGGGATTGGAGCACATTCCTATATATTTTTGGAACTTTTGCTTGGACCTTTTACACATTTATATTTTTATATATATATATATATATATATATATATATATATATTTTTTGCACTGAGAAGTGTTTATATTTACATTTGATTGTTTTTTTCCTTTCATGAGCAGCAGCATTTAGATTTGGATTATAGTTATAATTTTTTTTTCTTTCGCGCAGGTTTTTCTTTATTAATTTGTCCCATTTGACATACTGCCAGAAGCAATCAATGGGAAGAAGAATAAGGGTACATTTTTGCACGTCTCGTAGGCACCAAGTACCATCTGCTTAATTTGCTTCCACCAAAGACAGATTTAAGACTGGAATTTGATTATAAATTCAGAATTTTTATACTCCACACAGGATTCCAGTCAAACCTGGGATTATTTGCTGATCCATAAATGCCATACTAAAGTTATGTACTGTATAAGACTATGTTCACCTCTCTGCACCTTTATGTAACAGGTAAAAAAAAATACTACTTTATAGTAGTGCTGTGATGGTCATTTCCAGTAAAACACATCTTTTGCAAGGAAAAATGTTGATGCATGCTAAAAGCAGAAGTGTGAAAGTAGCCTTTATCTTCCTTTACCATAGTGATCTGAACATATCTTTAGCCCTTAGATGTAATATTTGAAGGTAGAAAGCTGTAGGGGATCCTCTTTTTTCCTCCCATGTGCAGGACCTAGGTGTGGTCCTCTACCTGGCTGGTCTAAAGGGCTGGCTGTCCATCCATGCGTGTGGGTTTCAGCTGGATGCAGTCCCTGGTGTGTCAGCTAAATGACCAATAATCCAGGGAGCCCGGCTGCTAGTCCTCAGGGCAGCTTTTATCACGGTTAACAGCCTTGTCTGGGGTCTGCTGGGTCCTTGTGAAGTGGGCAGCGGTGTCAGCAGAGTCTCCTCTAGGCTCGCACACCTGCACAGTGCCAGTGTTTACAGTCGGATGGTGGAGGTTGGGTGAGGTAAATGTAAAAAAATGCTTTGTATCCAAATGAATGCTGCATTGCTGGCTATTGTTGTGCCTTGCTCCCTGCAGCCGCTGTGCATACTCTGAGCTCCTCCACAGATAGTGCTCTGCATAAGTGCATAAACTAATACTTTGTCTGTTCACACATGGCATTACCTGTTGGTGGCTTCTCATGTTTTAATAAATTGCTACAGTGAGCGCTCATAGAGTAAAAGCAGCTGAACATTCAAGGAATCCACATAAAACCTTGTGAGTACACTTCCCTTTCAACAAATGCATTGCTTGCAAATGTAATGGTATTAGAAAGAAGAAAACTGATACCTTCATTTCCAACCAAACTAACAGATCTTATAAGATTGATAAATTCATTTGCTGCAACAGCAAATATGTAGTGTATTTGCTCGAGTGCCCTTGTTCCAAACAATATGTGGGGAGAACGACTAAAAGACTTAGAGACCATCTCCGAGAGCATATTAACAACATCAAGAGAGGATACAAGGATCACTCTCTGTCCCTTCACTATAGGAGATACCATAATAGGGACCCCACCAGTTTAAAATTCACAGGTATTGATATAGTTATTCCCCATTGGAGAGGGACATTCAAAACTAGAGCTGTCTCAGAATTAGAAACTAGGCTAATTTATGAATTAGACACTTTTCATCCAGCGGGACTCAACATTGAACTCGACGTTAATTGCTTTATTAACAATAGTTGAGTTCTACATTATGCACCCTTTTATATCTTAATACATTTAACTACAACTTGTGCTATTGTGTGTTTTATATTAATTTTTTCCACAGATTTTTTTTATGAACATTCGAACCATTTGGTTTTATCTTTATTACTGTCGTTTTTATATTCGTTATTTATCATGTTATTGGATTTCTGGTTTTTGTATCATATGGTACTGCGCTTTGCCCTTTTACCATGTGGTTGCTTTTGCCTTTGGCATTCATTTATATCCTGTTTTTTTACCATCATATATTTTTATACAATTTTTGGGTGCTAGATTTTTTAATTTTTAACTATTTTTATCAGACATTTTTCATCATCTGATTTATTAATTTGCAGTATAATCTTTATCACAATTTTATCTGATGCTTTTATTGGTATTTAGTGCTGTTTAGTCTCCCCTCCTATTTGCACACTACCAGTCATTTTCATTTGCAGTGGTGGCCCATTGTACCTATTAATGCTACCTATTGATGCTTTCTAAATACTTAATGACCTTATCATATGGTCTTACACTGTGTTTTTTTACTCCTCACCATCACTGTTGGTTGCACCCCTGTCATTATTCGTAATTTTATCCTGCACTATGTAAACTGACGAGAGATGTCTTCTCTTTACATTAAGCCCATGGTAAAATGGCGCCGCGCAAGCGCACTGATCCATCAAAGCCGCTCTGGACTCCGGCAAAATGGCATCGACTAAGTGTGCATGCTCCGATTTGCATATATAAGGACGGCGCTACTGTCATGGCGTTCCTTCGTCTCTACCTCTGAGGAAGTGCGTGTGCACGAAACGTGTCACGTGGAGCCCAGGACGTCGTGACATCACGCCGCCAGCGCCATGTGGAGGCCCGGCGGCTTTCTTTGAATTTGGATGGTCAGTCACTTGTTTATATCTGACACTGCTGTGACCTATTTATCCCTATGCTCATCGTGTTTGCTAATAAAGCTTATACCTAATTACTACACTATGAGGCCTCCCTTGAGGAGCTTTCCGCTTTCAGAGCCCTGTTGTGATCTACTTATCAACTCCAGAGAGGGGAACGACCTGCAATCCAGGATTCCTTGCCCGCATATCCTTTAAAGGGGACCTCTGGCACTCTGGATCCATCTTCACCATACGAGGCCATTCCATCTTCATCACCTCCAGTTCCAGTCCATATCCTGACCAGGGAGAGGGGGATCTTCATGATATTTACACACTGCGTATTTTAAATACGCCTCTGGTTATACCATATGCACTGGGAACACAGGGAGCACCATTACAGGACTTTATTTTTCTTGCAGTTTATGATCAGATTATTTACATTCATTTATTCTTGATTATTATATATTGGTACTTTTCATTGATTTTTAGCGCTGCATTTTATATTTTATGTGGCTTCTCATGTTTGCTTTACTAGTGTGCCATTATTCCAACTCCCTCAAAAGACCAGCATTCCCAGAGAAGATAGAGGAGTTGCCTGTGGATGACTACTGTAGCCAGCATTGCCTGTTGGAGTATAGGACATCCCTTTAATATTTGTTTGTGGTCTCCAGTTTCTCAAAAAAGAAGGTCTTTATGATGTCAACAATTCCCTTGGATGGTTTGTGTACATTGCAAAATATTATTATAATATTGATGCAGATTCCTACCTTTTTTATGCTTTTCTTAACAATACATTTTCATCATGTCCTGTTCTCTAGCAGGGCAAGGTTTGGTTAATTAAAGTGGAGTTCAACTCACCCTGTCAAAAATTAAAAGTCAGCAGCTACAAAAACTGTAGCTGCTGACTTTTTTAAAAAACAGCCACTTACCTGTCCCTCGGTCCCATGGTGTGTCCCCCGCTTTCACCGGCTGTCCTGTATTCCAGGAGGCCGGCATCTTCAGTGTGGGCACCCGGCTGTGATAGCTTGCAGCTTCAAAGCTGGGTACCCACTGTGCATGTGCGAGTAGCGCTGCGCTTAATGAATGGTCCTGTAGTCTTCTGGGACCTGTCACGTGTCACAAAAGACTACAGGAAGGGAGGGAGAGAGGACATCTTCTGCTTCTGATCGCCTAGGTGATTGGACCGGAAGTGGGAGTGGGTACCTGTCAAATTTGCGTACCCGCTCCCCCCTGCCCCCCAAAGGTGCCAATCCGTAATGGGGAGTGGGGGAGCAGTCCTTAAAGCGGAACTTCCCCTTTTGGGTGGAGGTCCGCTTTAACCACCTGGTGACTTCAGGGCTAGGGCTGGAAGCTGAAGTATCAGCATCCCTCTAGCAGTGGTTACCACTTTAGAGTTTTACTAAGCAAGCTATTTTCTATTTCATTAAAATATTGGTTTTTTTTTTAGCTAGTTTAAGCAGCAGGCAAAACCCTATGAAAGGATTATCTAGTCTGGCAATGAGCAGTCTCAGAGCTTCCCCAAGCAAAACAACCCTCTTCAGACTTTTCAAAAAATAATTCACAGATGAACATGAAGGTGTTTCACTCACCCTGTGAAGGGGTTATGTCTTCTAACAATGAGCAGTCTCGTAGCCTTCCCAGACAGAACAGCCTCTTCAGACTCTCCAAAGGGGAAAAGACAAATGAACATGACAATATGAATCTTGTTTTGTTCAAGCAACCACAAATGAGCATGATGACACCCAACACGTTGTCACATTAAGTGGCCAGTGCACTCAAAGGGAGTTGTTTCCCCTAACCCTGTGAAAGGGTTATATGTTCTGGAGATTAGAAGCATCATAGCCGTGCCAGGCAAGACAGCCTCTTCAGACTCTATGAAAAGGAAGAGGTGGACGAACATGACTATGTATTCTGCTGGTTTAAGCAGCCAGAGATAGAGATGATGACACCTAACAGGATGTCACATTCAATGAACAGTGTCTCAATACACTGAAGGAACGGTTTCCACTTACCCTTTGAAAGGGTTATCTGCTTTGGCAATGAGAAGCTGCCTAGTCTTCCCAGGTGAAGCATCCCTCTTCAGAGTTTCCAAAGAAGACGATGTGGACAGACATGACTGCATGAATACTGCTTTGTCTGAGCAACCAAGGATAAAGATTACACCTAACAGGTTGTCACATGAGGCTAATACACTCTAAAGGAATGTTTCCACTCACACTGTGAAAGGGTTATCTGTTCTATCAATGAGCCGTCTTCTAGCATTCCAGGCAAACAATCCTCCTCAGAATCTTCCAAAAGAAGATTCAGGTGAGCATGACTGTATGAGCCCTGCTAGTTCAAGCAACCAGGGATAAAGAAATTGACACCTAAGAAGTTATCACAGTCATTGACCATGGTCAATAATTCCTAAAATAGTTCCTTCCACTTGTGTAGGGGTCATATATTCTGCCAATCAGCAGTCTCAGAACCTTCTCAGTCAAATCAGCCCTTGCCAGATTTGTCCAAAGAACATGTGGACGAACATGACTGTATGATTCCTGCTTTGTTTGAGTAGACAGTGATTAAGATGATGACCAAGCTGTCACAATTAAGCATGTGGTCAAGCCACTCTAAAGGAATTGCTGAATTCACCTTCTGCAAGCGCCATCTATTCCATCAATGTCTGGTCTTTCTTTTAGGACCATTATAACTGGTCTCAGAGCCTTCTCAAGCCAATCAATCCTCATCAGTCCCTTCTGAACAAAGATGAAGACGACCTTTGTCCAGGTTGTTGATTCTTCCTTTTGTAAGGTTGATAAAATTCCTTTAAATAGCTGTGGAAGTATTTCAAGTGCCTCCAGAGGATGGCTTGACAATTCCCTTATGGTGACTGAATCAAGTGCCTGTTCTACAAGATTGGAGCATATTGTCACAGCAGGATGTCAAGGGTTTTGAATCGCCCTGTGGTTGGTGTGTCCCTACTGGATTGGCCAGATACATGACTTTACCATTAGAAGATGCTGTGGCCTTCAAGGACGTACTCATTAACTGCATTGTTCTTGACCTTGGAGGGTGAAGTCTGAATTAATAGTGGTCAGTTTGGCTTCCTTCCTCAAGATGAACATCTGTTGAATTAAAGGAGACTGAAGTTCAAGAGTCCGTTTGCACGCTCACACCAGAGAGGGTAGCTTCTGCATTTCTGACTGGGAGTCAAAGAAAAGCCAGCACATAATCCAAGAAGTCAGCGAAGAGCTTCATGTCAGTATGCTTTCTGGTATTTTGGGAATTGTGCCATCCATGCATGTCTTATGGGCACTTGGTGGTTCCTCTTTAGACAAAGGTACAGCTTTGGTGACGGACACATAGTCACTCAAGGCAAGCATTTCAGGACATATTTGGGAGATCTTTCATCCTTCACGTCTCAGATCCAGCAGGTCAGGTAGGCCCAGTTGAACTCTTACCCCGTATCAAGTTGGGTTTTTGGACTGGTAGTAGTCACAGGGCCTATGTCAGAAGATATATATGGAAGCAAGCCAAACTTTGTGGTTGGAGAAGCAGAATCTTTTGCAATGTCATTCCCATCTGACGACCTAGTGGCTGGTGGTGCGGTAAGACACCAGCAAAGTAGCGGTTAAGAACTAAATTTCAGGCTCTCCCAGCCTTCAGTGACCTTATCCAGGGTGGACCTGTCCTGGTAAAGTTAGACAGCACAACGACTGTGGGCTACATCCGGAAACAAGGAGTGTCTCCCTCCTGAAGGAGGTTTCTCTGATTCTAGAGTTGTCCCAAGTCAATATCCTGCAGCTATTTGCTGCCTATGTACCCGGTCAGAGGAATCTTTAGACAAACAATTTGTCCAGGACAATCTTGAACGACAATGAATGGCCCAGATTGCCACAAGTCTTTTGAGAACTAACCATAGGTAGACCTGTTCACATCCTCAGTCAACACCAAGTTGCTTTTTATT
Organism: Staurois parvus; assembly: GCF_062004578.1. Taxonomy (NCBI): domain Eukaryota; kingdom Metazoa; phylum Chordata; class Amphibia; order Anura; family Ranidae; genus Staurois; species Staurois parvus. The sequence goes on from NW_028317945.1 coordinate 7,315,747, forward strand.
CCAGGGTCCAGCATCTACAAGCAAGCGGGGTGGAGGTGCTGGTCGCAGAGTGGATCTCCAGGATAGCTTATCTGCTGAGGCTTTGGCAGGGGAAGGTTATAGTTCTGGAGGTGATCCCAAATTGGTCGGAGGGGCCTTGGTACCCTCTGCCCTTCCTAATGAGTGCCAAGGATCCACTCCCTCTGCTGGTAAGATCGGATTCTCCAAAGTCACATTTGTTGAACACCTGACAGTCTCAAGCTCATGGCTTGGGTCTTGAGGTACAGAGGCTAATAAATATAAGGGGCTCTGTAAAGGTTGTGAATACTCTTATGAAAGCAAAAAAGAACAACACTAACAGTGCCTATAGTAGAATATGAAATAAATTCACAGGATTGCTGCTGATCAAGGTTTTACACTGGGCTCTTCACAAGTCTGTCACATTCTGAAGTTCCTGTAGGCAGGGCTTGATTTAGGTTTATGCGTAAGTACGCTATGGGACCACATTTCAGCTACCTCTGCCTTCACTGGCATACAGTGGGCATCCAACACTCAATGATACTGTCCTTCAAGCTGCAACTTGGTTGAAACCTCCCTAAGGGATTGTTTGTGAAGTGGGATCTCCCATTGGTGTTGGACTTGTTTGCATCAGATGCCTTAAAGTGGCCCCTTGTGGTACCTCTTGCTGAAAACTGCTTTCCTGGTGGCAATTACATCAACCAGAAGAGTGTCCGTATTAGCGGCCCTGGGATTTATAGAACCCTTTTTTACGTTTATCCTGGATAGGGTGATACTCAAGCATGATCCTGAGCATGAGCATAAGTGGCCTTCAGAGTCCATATAACTTGGAAAGTTGTCCTTCCAGGTGGAGCGTATAATGATTTTATGGCTTCCAACAAGATTATTGCCTCCTGGTTGGTGAAGCTCATCTCCTTGGCCTACAAGGTGAAAGGGCTGGCTGTGCCAGGGGGATCACTTCACTGTCCACCCGAAGCATCTCGACCTTGTGAGTGGCAACAGGTTGAGTGTTCCCAGACACTATCTGTAAGGCAGCTACGTGGGGGTCAATATATATGTTCATGGTTCATTACTGTATAGAAGAAGTCCTAATGACAGTTGATTTTTTCAGAGGCATCCTGGCTTCTGCCTTTTAGCCAGAATTGAGGAGTGTGAAGCATTATCCCTCCCCTGTGTGGCTAGTTAGTTCCCAGCTGTGCTGACATGGAGCTGTCAGGAAAATGGAAAATTGAATGACAGACACTTACCATAATTTCCCTGTCCTGACAGGCTCCATGTCATCACAATTCCCACCCAGCTTTGTAGGACTAGTTATAGAACGTTGAGGCTGCAGATGGGCTCAAATTTATGAGTTAGGTCCTGGAAGCATGAGGGGGAGGGCCCATACCCAGCTGTGCTGACATGGAGCCCATCAGGAAAGGAAAATTACGGTAAGTATCTGTCATTCAGTTTTCTATTTTCTGCACGGTAATGTGTCTGAGTTGTTTTACTGAAGAAAGGAAGCCTTGAGATAATTTTCAGACCTCAGGGAACCCTTGAATATAAAGTAATTCATTTGTGGTCAGTGAGAGAAAATGCCCTTTATATTGGTGGAAAGTGGGAAGAATGTCCTCCTTGCAGTGGTGGTCAGAATGCTGCCCTAACAGACAGCTTTGGGTTGATTCAGCTGGCTCTGCCAAGTGACTTTGACCCCAGGACTACACAGGCACCATGGCTTTCATCCTGGGGCTACACAGGCACCATCAAATGAAAAGTCAGCCACAACTCAAGGAATGCCCTAGCAACCTCTAGGGAAACCCTAATTTATAATGGCTGTTTTACTGGGTGGTCTCATAAGATATCTCCAAAATACTAAAAGTCTGGAAAATTGGATTTTTTGCCACAAGATGTCCTGATATACTTCAGCATTGAAAAGAGGCTGTGTTCCTTTGTATAAAGAATATCTATGCTAAATGTGTGGAACACACTATTTTTGACCAAAATCCATAAGCAATACTGAAATAACAAGCTTTAAAAAAATCTTAATTTTTAGGTAACAGAGCAAGATGTGATGTGGAAATAAAAGGCTGGAGCTCCACCTACTGACTAGAAATGTTATAAAATTCATATGAAATGGTTTATAGACTGCTCAAAAAAATTAAAGAAACACTTTAAAAACACATCAGATCTCAATGGGGAACAATATCATGCTGGAGGATATCTATACTGACATGGGCTGGGAAATGTGTTAGGAACATAAGGATGCCCCATCGTTTGATGGAAATGAAAATGATCACCTACAGAGGACTGAATTCAAAGACACCCCGAAAATCAAAGAGAATAAATGGTGCAGCAGGCTAGTCCATTTTGCTGAAATTTAATTGCGGCAACTTAAAATGGTACATCGTAGTTTGTATGGCCCCCCATGTGATTGTATGCATGCCTGAAAACGTCGGGGCATGCTCCTAATGAGATGGCGGATGGTATCCTGGAGTATTTCCTCCCAGATCTGGACCAGGGCATCCCTGAGCTCCTGGACAGTCTGAGATGCAACCTGGTGGTGTCAGATGGACTGAAACATGATATCCCAGAGGTGTTCTATTGTGCTTAGGTCAGGTGAGGGTGGGGGCCATTCAATGGTATCAATTGCTTCATAATCCAGGAACTGCCTACATACTCTCGCCACATGAGGCCGGGCATTGTCGTGCACCAGGAGGAACCCAGGACCCACTGCACCAGCGAAGGATCTGACAATGGGTTCAAGAATTTCATCCCTATACCTAAAGGCAGTCAGGGTGCCATTTTCTAGCCTGTGCATCCCTCCATGGATATGTCTCTCCAGACCATCACTGACCCACCACCAAAATGGTCATGCTGAATGTTGCAGGCAGCAAACCATTCTTCATGCCTTCTCCAGTCCCTTTCATGTCTGCCACGTGCTCAGGGTGAACCTGCTCTCATCTGTGAAAAGCACAGGGCGCAAGTGGCGGACCTGCCAATTCTGGTGTTCAGTGGCAAATGCCAATCGAACTCTTTAGTGCCGGGCAGTGAGCACAAGGCCCACTAGAGTACATCGGGCCCTCAGGCCACCCTCATGAAGTCTGTTTCTGATTGGTCAAATACATTCACACCAGTGGCCTGCTGGAGGTCATTTTGTAGGGCTCTGGCAGTGCTCATCCTCTTCCTCCTTGCACAAAGGAGCAGATACTATTCCTGCTGAGGGGTTAAGGACCTTCTACAACCCTGTCCAGCTCTCCTAACTGGCAGTCTCCTGGAATCCACTCCATGCTTTTGAGACTGTGCTGGGAGACATAGCAAACCTTCTGGCAATGGCACATATTGATGTGCCATCCTGGAGGAGTTGGACTGCCTGTGCAACCTCTGTAGGGTCCAGGTATCGCCTCATGCTACCAGTATGCTACCCTAGCCAAATGCTAAACTAGTGAAAAACAGTCAGAAAAAATGAGTAAGGAAAAAATGTCAGTGGCCTCCACCTGTAAACCCATTCCCAGGAGTTTAATTGACTTGATGCTATACTCTGATTAAAAAGTGTTCCTTTAATTTTTATGAGCAGTGTATTTACCTGATTAAAACTGAACTCCAGGATATGACCCCCCTCCCCTGCAATGGACTGCCCCCGCATTGCATTGGTTAAATGCTTGTTTAGCCCAGGGATAGAATAACAAAATGTAATACCTTATATCTTGCTTTCCCCCACCAGAATGTGAAGGGGCCCTAAAGCTTACCTCCAGGCATGTATTGAAGAAACCTCAACGAATACAAATATACAAAATATTCATAAAATCAAGTCATTAATACCATAATGTCTGAACACAGTTTTGCAACTTTGGCATGTGTTAGTAAAACTGTACGTCATCACATATACAGTGAGGAACAGAAGTATTTGAACACCCTGCGATTTTGCAAGTTCTCCCACTTAAAAATCATGGAGGGGTCTGAAATTCACATTGTAGGTGCATTCCCACTCTGAGAGGCAAAATTAAAAAAAAAATTCAGGAAAACACATTGTATGATTTTTAAAGAATTTGTCTTGCACTGCTGAACATAAGTATTTGAACACCTAAGAAACAGCAAGAATTCTGGCTCTCAAAGACCTGTTACTGTGCCTTTAAAAAGTCCACCTCTACTCCACTCATTAATCTAACTTAGTAGCACCTGTCTGAGCTCTTTAAAGACACCTGTCCAGCCCACATCAGTCAGACGCCAACTACTACCATGGGCGAGACCAAAGAGCTGTCAAAAGACACCAGAGACAAAATTGTGGACCTCCACAAGGCTGGAAAGGGCTACGGGGCAATTGCCAAGCAGCTTGGTGAAAATAGATCAACTGTTGGAGCAATTGTTAGAAAATGGAAGAGGCTAAAGACGACTGTCAGTCTCCCTTGGACTGGGGCTCCATGCAACATCTCACCTCATGGGGTATCACTGATCATAAGAAAGGTAAGGAATCAGCCCAGAACTACAAGGAAGGAGCTGGTCAATGACATGAAGAGAGCTGGGACCACAGTTTCAAAAGTCACTGTCGGTAGAACACTACGCCGTCATGGTTTCAAATCATGCATTGCACGGAAGGTTCCTCTGCTCAAGTCATCACATGTCCAGGCCCGTCTGAAGTTTGCCAATGACCATCTGGATGATCCAGAGGAGGCATGGGAGAAAGTCATGTGGTCAGATGAGACCAAAGTAGAACTTTTTGGTCTAATCTTCACTCATCGTGTTTGAAGGAAAAAGGATGAGTTGCATCCTAAGAACACCATCCCTACTGTGAAGCATGGGGGTGGTAACATGATGCTTTGGGGATGCTTTTCTGCGAAGGGGACAGGACGACTGCACTGTATTAAGGAGAGGATGAATGGGGCCATTTATTGTGAGATTTTGAGCAACAACCTCCTTCCCTCAGTCAGAGCATTGAAGATGGGTCGTGGCTGGATCTTCCAACATGACAACGACCTGAAGCACACAGCCAGGATAACCAAGGAGTGGCTCCGTAAGAAGCATATCAAGGTTCTGGAGTGGCCTAGCCAGTCTCCAGACCTAAATCCAATAGAACGTCTTTGGAGGAAGCTGAAACTCCGTGTTGTTCAGCGACAGCCCCAAAACCTGACAGATCTAGAGGAGATCTGTGTGGAGGAGTGGGCCAAAATCCCTGTTGCAGTGTGTGCAAACCTGGTCAAGAACTACAGGAAACGTTTGACCTCTGTAATTGCAAACAAATATTAACACTGATTTTCTCAGGTGTTCAAATACTTATGTTCAGCAGTGCAAGACAAATTCTTTACAAATCATACAATGTGATTTCCTGAATTTTCTTTTTTTAATTCTGTCTCTCAGAGTGGGAATGCACCTACAATGTGAATTTCAGACCCCTCCATGATTTCTAAGTGGGAGAACTTGCAAAATCGCAGGGTGTTCAAATATTTCTGTTCCTCACTGTATTTAGGGGTATTTGCTGTGTGAATGTCTCTGCATTTGAGCAAAACGCACGATTTTTGTACCTGTAACGTATTACATGACATTGTAATGAATCAGCTACTGCAGAGAGTAAATACAGAACTGATATAATGATGCAAAGAGGGAACCTTCAGTGATCATCTATGAAGGGTTTTGTTTATATGTAAGCTCCAAGGAGCAGGGCCCTCCTATCCCTTTTGTATTGAACTGTATTGTTGCTGTATCGCCTCCCGTTATATTGTAAAGTGCTGTGCAAACTGTTGGCGCTATATAAATCCTGAATATAATAATAATAATATAAACTTGTCAGACAATGGATTTCTTTCTCTGCAACATTGTATCAACTCTGTATAGCAAGCAGTTCATGCTCTGCAGTAGTTGAATTTTTACACTGTCCATGGTGAGCTTAGGAATCTCCATACACATTCAGGCTTCAGTCACAGCAAATCCAACTTTAAAATCGTGCAACTTCACTTGAACTTGCATGATTTCAAAGTCGGATGTCAATGTGACTTCAGGTGTGACTTGGAAGACGTGTGCTACTAAATGTCTATGAAAGTCGCACTTGAACTTGCAAAAAGTAGTGCATGAACTGCTTCCAAAATTGGTGCGACTCTGATGGTCCAAGTCGCATGGATTTGGCTGCTTCCACTGCGGACAATAGGGTGTGACTTGTCATGTGATTGGAATGATCAAATTGCATGACAATTCGCACCGGTGTGACTGGGGACTTACATGGTGCTGAAGTCTCACTTATATTATTTCTTCTTCTGGTCAAATGTTTTTAGTTTATAGTCTATGGCTACTTTCTCTTTTAGTTGAATGTTCTTTAACTTTTCTGATCAAATGTTTTTGAGGCTGTTTCTCTTAGGATTAAATGATAGGAAATGTTTCATTTTCCCTGTGAAAGGCAACAAATAGAAACTGACATTTGACACATATTCCAAGCATTGCAGACATTATTCATTATACCCCTGAGGGTGCATCATTAAGCTGGCCTGAGTTTACAGTACAATATTTAAGAAAAGGAGACAGACATCATAATGTGAGCACCATTCTATGCAGTCTGGAGGAGAAGACAAAGGACACTTTGACTGGACAGAAGATACCTGCAAAAAAGTATGTATACAAAAATGATTAAAAACATGTAAATGTGTGGAGGAGAGTCTGGGTTGGGCATTGTGGGATACTATCCTACTATCCGTATAAGCCTGGGTTCACACTTGTGCGGTGCGGTACATCACATGTGATTCGCACAGGAACTGCACCACATTCCTGTGCAAATGACATGTGAATTCTGTGCGGTGCGATTTGAGCCATACATTTTGTATGGCTCAAATCGCACCGCATCCGCACCAAAAAGGTGCAGGACCCTTGTTTTGGTCCGGACTAGAATCGGATTGCATGGGTATTCACACCTATGCAATCCTATTCTGCACATCACACTGCATTTTGCGGACCGATTTCAGGGTGTTGTTAACTTAACATACACATCCACAGTGGTTCGCATGAATGGGGTGTGATTATGATGTGGTGCGGAATTCGCACAGAAACCGCTGCGAATTCCACACTGCATCACTGTGAACCCAGGCTTAAAGTTGGGCATTCATCAAACTGTTGCTGTGGAGACCTGACAAATCCTTTGGCAAGTAAAATAGTGCTGATATACAGTGTATATTTAAGCTGTGTTTGTAGCTGCTTGCTTGGAATTCAGCACTTTTCGATTTAGTGATTCTAAAGGATTTTTATTTTTGAATAATAAACATGTCTATACTTACCTGCTCTGTGTAGTGGTTTTACACAGAGCAACCCCTGTCTCCTCTTCTTGGGATCCCCATAACTGGCCCCTCCCTTCTGTCAGGTGCCCCCACAGTAAGCAGCTTGCTATGGGGGCACCCACTGTTCCGTTTATCCATTCACACATGGAGCTGCAGCTTGGCCCCACCCCCTCTCTCTTCTCATTGGCTCACTGGCTGTGACTGACAGCAGTGGAAAACAATGGCTCCCACTTCTGTTTCAGCCAATGAGGAGAGCAAGTCTCAGGTTATCCTAGACTTCAGTGCACATCGCTGGATTGAGAGGGGGCTTAGATGAGTATTGGGGGGCTGCTGCACAGAGAATGCATGTAGGTAAAAAAACCTTGAGCCTTTGGAATCACTTTAACCACATGTAATATACTGTATAAGTGGAAAACTGACAAAAAAATTAACAAGGACCCTGTCATACTTCTTCACATGCATCATTATGCTTCTATTAAATTAGTGTGCTAGGCCTCATGGGTGACTAGGGGGCAGCAAAAAACAGGTGATTAAGCCACAGTTTCACCACCCTCGACCACTCACTTAAGGCCCCATTTGCACCTGAATAAGAAAATTCCACAAGAAAACACCCAGCAAGTGCACTAATCTCTCTAGCCTTTCAGGTAGCTCAATTAGTAGCCCTATAAACAAAGTTCATTACTAAGTGAATGAGGTTTACATTTGTGGGTGCAGCTTTTTCAAATTCCACCAGGTGGCAGGAACACTAAGTAACTGAAAACAAAAGAGGGCACAATCATTCTCCTGTAATGTTTTATTTCACTAACAACTTAAAGGATAAGTTCACCTTTCGTAACAAGTTACACCCATTTACCCATTTTCAGGGTGTAACTTGTAACATGTAACGACTGAAGCAGATAATGTTATCCTATGTGTCCATGCACATTAGGACGATTAGAGGCATATTTTAAGCTCAGTGTTTAGAGGAAGAAAAAAACTAAACATGCCTAAACATTGTACAAAAACACTCTATATGAGTGTTTTTTTCTGCCAAGGGAACTGATGTTTTTTTTTAAGCCCAGTGTGCATGGAGCCCAAAAGCTCATAGCAGCTCAAACTCCTGTAGGAACAGCTTCTTTGAGCTGCAGTGTGCACAAGCCCTTGATTTTTTGCTCCCTAGGGAGGCTTTCTTGCTACAAATATGCCAGTATATCCCAGACAATGTGTTATGATCTTGTTAAAGTACTTTTTATTTATTTTGCATTTTTGTTTTTCATTTTAATTAAAGGATAAGTTCACCTTTCATAACATATTACACATTATTCAGGGTGTAACATATAACATGTTACTGTAATACTGGCCCTATCACCCCCCAATCCCCCGTGGTGACAGCCAAAGGGGAATCTTCTCTTCCCACTAGCGATCACAATTATTAAAAAACACAATTGTTCAGGGCTGCAACTGCCCGGCTGCGTCATTCATTCACAGGGTTCTGTGAATGCGAAACTACAAGTCCCGACAGACTTTGTAGCCGTCAGCTTGTAGTTCTCAATGAACTACCATGGTGCTGTTCTGTTGAGCGCTGTGGTAGTTCCAGGTCCGGTGCTGGACTATTCTGCGCCCTAGGCAAGACCAGCTACTTAAAACTCTCCCTCCCCCCCTCCAGGACAGGTGGGGTGCAGTGGGACAGGTAGGGGGCAGTGTGACAGGAGGGGGACAGTAGGACCAGCGGGGGTCAGTGGGACACATGGGGGGCAGTGGAATAGGTGGGGAGCAGCCATATGGGCCATAAAGCAGAATGGCACTGCTGCAGAACTGAGTGAGTAAAGCATGAGTTATGGTAAATATATCTCCCTGTTCATACAAAAGAAAATAAAAACCAGGACTTAATATTGATATGTTCCCCAAACCCCAACCCCAGATCCCCACCCAGAATTCTGGAGATGAGCTCTCACGTGGCCCTTTTGTTATCTGTGGCACTGCACAGTGTAGCAAGCGTACACACAGAGATGGACGCGGTTCAACCATTTTGTTAAGCATTCACCATGTTGTCCCATCATCCTCCCTCCCTCTCTGCTCATTTACAGTGACATGTGGCCTGAGTGATGAGAAGTGTTACAAGAGGTCAAAACACAGCAGGGAGCTCCGAGCTATAACACCCCCAAGGGAGCTGGGGCCTCACTGTCTAAAGAACCTGTGCAATCTGGCACATCGTAAAAAGATAACCCAAGCCTTCCCCTGAGTTCAAAGACATTCTAGAGGAGTAAGAAACTAGATAATACTTTTAAAATCCATTTTTCCCCTATTGGTATAGCAATATGCAGCGCTAGTATAATAATAATTCAATAACAAGGCATATAGTGAATAGCTGCACGAAAATATCCAAATATTGCACTCAGATTGAATGATGAGAAAATATTGCACTACATATATATATGATTATAAACACATGTGAATATAGTGCCCAAGAGTGCTCAACAAACTGTGATCCAGAAATAGTGTGACTGGATGAGAATATAAATAAATAAATAAATAGTGAGCACAGATATTGCACAGAAAAGTAAATGTAGACATAGAAGTTCATAAAGTGACTTTGATATATACATTCAGGTATATTCTGCCTGCCATAATCAGCTTGGACTTTATATATATATATATATATATATATATATAGACCACCTGGCTTTCCACCCCCATATTCATTATTAGAAACACAAAGAACTCATCTCATTTCAAGTGAGGTGGAGTCTCCTTGATCCTATTTATGGTAATATATTTTTCTACCCTTACATTTATTTTATTCAGGTATTTTGTTTGATACTGATGATTTATGTTTATACATTCTTAGAAACACTTGCTATTGTGGATTCATTTCTATTTGGGGTGGTCACCCAGGAAGGCCCTACATTCTTTTTGTATGATGGTCAAGCTCATGAGAAGGTAATGGAACTACTAGTTTACTACTAAGTTTGGTTATCTTATTTCAGTACATGACCAGTGCATATATTATTCTTTTTATGTTTCCACTACCATGATCCTTCTTTGCTTTCCATTATAGGAAGTCATTCCGTTTATTGTGGTGTTTACCAAAGAATATTTCTGAAGAATGATCTCCCTATCCAGATACCATGTGGAACCATATGGAATTCTATGATCATGTAGTTAGGAAACTTCATTGCCTTATGTGGATTCCTGCTTGCCTATAAATAACCAGACTTGAAGACGTCAAATGTTTTTTAATTTTGTAATTTTATTATGATTTGTTCACCGTGTCCATGTCCAACCTCTTCATGATCCATGTGATCAAATAAAATATTTTTGTAGCTATTTAATGCAGTTATATTACTCCGCATGGATTTTCAATTAACCACTTTTTGTGGGCAGTGCTGCTCTTGTCATACTGCCATATTTTCTATTAAGTATCTTGGGTTTATAAATCCACATTTATATTATAAGTGAGATGGAGATATTACTATGACAAATCGTTTGATAGGTCACACTCCCTGACTGGAATACCTAGGAAAGCAGAAAATCACATCTCTTGAACCCTTCAAGTATATATTTCATATCTAACCGTTCCTCAGATGTGTCTGCATGTTAATCTACCCGCGGGTGGAATGTTACTTGTGCCTAGGAAAAGTTATGAACCAAAATATGAACTAGGAGAGATTTTGGTTCTAGTTTAGGTCTCTGCCCAGACAATCCCTCCCCAAAGGAGGCATTGGTCCTTGGCTTCAGAGACACCCCCTGCTGGGGAATTACAAAATAGGCTGTCAAGCCTAAGAGTGTAAGTTGAAGAATTCTCCAGTTTAACATCAGAACCAGCTTGGGAGACGTGCCCTTTCGCTCTGAAACTTGATCTGCTTAACCCAAGGCTGATTGGCAAGTACTTGAACCCTTTAACCTCCTTTCTGTTACCTCTTTGCTGTGCTATTGTTCTCTGTATATTTATATATATATTGGTTACATCTTTTTTTTTCTGTAAATATTTTTATTGCACCCTTTTGACCTTTTAGTAATAAATCTTTCTTTCTGAAAGTGTTGAACTGTTTCTATAGCTCGGTAATGCAACTTACGAATTCCTGCCTCTTAAAGAGCGCTGCTGTGTTTGTTTAACCCTCTGTATAACCTGTCTGCGGTGACAGTGCTATACAGACGATTATCTCAACCATCCTAGTGTTATTGCTAATATTGCCGAGTTTCCTCTTTCTCTGTACAAAAAGGAGGTGGTGGCAGTGTGAAGGGTTAATTGCGTAATTAACCTGACCCAGTAACAATCGCATTCAGGCTGCCGGTACATCGATTGGTGGTCCATTAGCTGGAAAATAGTTGTACAGGGTGCAGCTGGGTGTGGCATTGTTACGCACGTGACATCATGGTTTTAGATTGGCTAGTCCTTCGGTCACGAGTTTGGTGAGAAGGTCAGGGGTCTGATGCTGCGATTGTCACACACAGCAGTGGGGTCGACACTGGAGAAGCTCTGCCCAGCACATGTCCTGCTGAAAGCGGCCGGCAGGATGCCATAGGTGAAGGAGTTTAGGCAGCCCTGGATGTCAATACCAACTGGGTTAATCGGGAAGCCCGGCATCCACTCTCAAACCAAGGGTATCATCTACTTTAGCTAGCTGCTTCTCCACCACGTGCTTTGTGTCCTCCCGTGGGCTGGCAGGGGCTGAGTGGAGGCCAGATGCGTTTTGCTGGGCTGAGCATGCAGCAGGTCTCCCAGATTGACCAGTTCTGGCTCCTTCCTCTCACACTGCAGAGCCTGCACACCCCCATTGCCTGTGCCTGCTACCTTTCATAGCATGTTACACCCATATTCAGGGTGTAACATATAACATGTTACTGTAACACTGGTCCCAGCACCCCCCAATCCCCTGTTGTGACAGCTAGCAGGGAACCTTCTCCCCGCTAGCTATCACAATTTTTTTTAAAACGTGGCTGTGCAGGGCTGCTGGATGTTCTCAAGGGGACCTGCCCATTAGGACAAAACATACGTCAGAGAGGAGTCTATGCTGACATCACCTTCGCTTGCTGGGGTCAGTATCAGCAGTGTTCTGTCTGAAAGTGTTTTTTTACCAATCATTTTGTGGGTAGAATTGTTTTGGTTTCTATTTAATAAATTATTTCAGAACTTCACTATGGAAACCTTTTCTTTTATTTGAGTTCCTCCTATAAAGAGGAAAGATATCTGAGCATTGGAACACAGCACGAGCGACAGCAGAGTGGATTACACAGAGCTATATGCCTGTATAGACCTCCTATAACCTGGGGTCTATTTTTCTGGTAAGAGGCTGTGTTTGGTGGTGGTGGAGCACTTATTATGGATCATGCTGATTTATGGACACTTCCTGATTACTGATTTAAGTTGATCTATGGACATAAATAAATGCACTTTTTTTTTTACCTGCAAAAAAAAAAAAAGTGCAATTTTTATTATTTTTTTTTAAAGCGAACTTATCCTTTAATTCGTGGATAAGCATTCTTTTAACCTCATGTTACCAGATTCACCACCAGGTGGCAATGTCAAATCACAGATTATGAATGAATGTTCACATGTTCACCCATGAAGTAAAGAACATTCTACAAGCAATGTCATACTATCAGTCTAACTAAAGATCCTCAGCTGGGCCCTTTCCCTAAAGCTGGCTTTACATGGGGTTATTTTTCCTACATTTCAATTTAGAGATTATTTTTTACCCAGAATGTTATAGATGTCAATTATAGTTGTTAAATCAAACAGCTGATAAGAATGGGGCATGTTGAACAAAATGATATAGCAATTTGTTAGAAAGTTATTTTCTGCAGCTGCTATAAGTACAAGAAATAATTTAAAGTACAGGGCAATTTCTGTCAGTAAAAGAGTAGCTGTATCATTGGACCCAGGAGATTGACACCCTTGGAAATGACAGTTTCAGAAATCTCTTTAGCTCAGAACCTTTCTACAGCAGAGCAGCATTTGGTGTTGCAGGCATCAGAAGTGGAAAGTATTTACAAGGAACGTTATTTGCAACTTTACTTTTTGAAGTGATGGAATTGCTTTTTTATGTGAAGCAGGTATCTTTTTGACAGGTACCCACTCCTACTTCCTCAATTCTTGCCTAGGCAAGAATGACATCTGCTGGGGTGCGCCCCCATCCACAGTCACAAATACTAGGAGGATGCAGGAGCAGTCTTGTGCATACATATTGGGGAGCAGGCTGTGATCCATCAGGAAGTAACAGCTGGCACCTAAATCCAAGATAATGACACCAGAGACCCTCAGCAAGAAAAATTGTTGTGGGAAGAATGTGCTTGACTTCTTGGACTGATAAGGCTATGTACCTGATTTTTAAAAGTCAGCAGCAGCAATATTTGTAGCTGCTGACTTTTCATTTTTAAAAATGCATGAAGTTCCTTTTTAAGTGCGTTTTTACCTGTTCACTTGTCGTTCCACTTTATTTGCCTTTCAGTAACCATCCTGTCCTATATTTAATATAATATTATTATAATATATCATATTATTATTGTAAAAAAGAATACAGGACGCAAAATGGAGTTATTGTTTCTCCATTTGTTTCAGCCTATTATAGAGATTGAAAATTCAGAATAATAATATAGAAGAATCAATAGTTTTCAAATAAAATGCTTACCGTGAAAATAAAAGAAATGACAAATAACTTTGGTTCCGTTGCATGACAATCTTGATCTATGTACTTTCTGGACCATGTTGTACACCTCAGCTATTTCCATACCCCTGTGTGGGTAAACTTTTTGATCTGTTCTCTTCCATGTTCAGTTCTCTAATCAATGTTGTATACAACATTTATCCTTTGTATGTTGCAATACTTTTTCAATGAAGCTCTTTGCTACCAGAAAAATAAATTTGAATGTTGGACTTCTGGAAAATGGCTGCTGCTTTGGAAGGGTTCCTTGACAACATAAGTGGTGACTATCCTCTCAGAGTATGCACCTTCTTCCCCTTCTCCAGGAACACACACACAATGTACACAGTGTTTCCAGAGGTTGGAAGACTGACTGGCCACTACAAGCTGCAATGGGAATGAGGTAATGTCCCTGCAAAGGTAACATAGGGGAGCAGGGACAAGAGGCCAGTGGTAGGGCATGCAGTGGCAGAGTTGTTAGCTGGCAGAAAGTTGCAGTGTCTGGGGTGTTGACTTGAGATATGACTTACTTTCTAGCCCCCTCAACTCATACCACCTCACTGCCCCATGGTGTCTGCTGTGGCTTACACAGGCCTGGTAGCTCACACTATCAACCACCTTACCTGACCTCTGCTGCTGGCTGAAAGGATTGCATCTGGAGTTACAGCAGGCAGCTCCTCATAGTGGCACCACTCGCCACCGTTCCTTCAACTACCCCTATTTTCACTACTGCACTGGCACTTCTCCCCAATGTGTCACCACTGTGCCTGCATTCCCCTTCTCACCACCATGCCAGAAACCTCCCCAACACTGTGCCATCATGTCACTTCCTCAGCGGAAACACAGCTGACCTCACTTGCACACCAACCCTCACGCTCACCACTGCATCTTACCCCATCCTATCTCCCTGTTCTCAAAACATCTACCACGTGCAGTGCAAAGCAATGTCTGAATATTCTGTCCGGGCACCCATTGCTTGCTTATAGTAGGTCTATAAAATAAATTAAATTAAAATAAAACTTTTAATTTATACTTACCTTACCCCTGCCTTTCACATCATCAACGTCCTCCTGGGAAGATTCCTGGGGGAAGCAGAGCAGGCCGATTGTCACAAGATAACACTCTAGCTCATTGCTGGAGCATCTTTGTACCAGAAGGTGTATGACATCATCTTCGTCTAGACGACACAGACAGAAGATGGGGTAAGGTAAGTATAAAATGTAACATTTTTCTTTACAGACAACTTTTGGACCTCCTATGAGTAGACAGTTTATAGAGGGAGAGGGGACCTGGACAGTATTCGTGGACTGTACATTGAAATGCAAAATTTGCTTTAAGCAGAATGGATAATCTT
The DNA here is from genome assembly GCF_062004578.1 of Staurois parvus. NCBI lineage: Eukaryota > Metazoa > Chordata > Amphibia > Anura > Ranidae > Staurois > Staurois parvus. The sequence continues at coordinate 7,330,950 of NW_028317945.1, forward strand.
CAGGGGAAGTTTTATTTAAAAAGTGTACTCCAGGAACACAGTGCATTTAAAAAAACAATGCACCTCTATATTTAGAATGTTGGGCATGACTGAGTATTTCATGAGAAGATAACATATTTTGTAATATGGAAATTTCTTTCATAGAACAATTAAACACTACCAGACAGAAAACAATATTAGAAAGAGAAGTCACCTTATCCATCTAGTTTTCACAGGAAATGATAAAGATTCAACTTAGCATTATCTCAACTCTCCAAGTTCATATATAGAAATTCAGGAAATTTGCAGGATGCATTCTGAACACGCAGGGGACTATAACCATACAGCTTTTACAAGTTCTTCAGCACACAACTTCCTCTGCTAGTAGCTCTACCCACGGTATCTTAAACGGAACTTACTTTGGAGATGTGATTTTGAGAGAGAGCTTTGTCTACCTCCTTTGCTCTTTTTGAATCAAATTCCGCTGTCCTTTATTTATCCTCAGATTCTCATTTTGGTTTCAGGCCAGGGTGGTAGAGGCATATGTCATGAAGCTGCTTTTGGGTATCAGGCCATGACAACCATTGTTATTACTTAGTTATTTTCGGTATCTTTGATTCCTCCACTTCCTCTCTTCAGTACCTTGCTCTTGGTAAATGAAGCAAGAAACTATTGATGGATTATTTGATGCAGCAAAAACTGACATCATGTTCAGAGACTAAAGAAAAATGGGGGCTTAGGCAGGGTAGCAGTTTTTGTCTCCTTATCCCTTAGACTGACATTGATAAGGACAGCAACAAGAGAACTCTCATGTGGAAAGGTCTAAGTAGGCTAGAAGATATTAAAGGGCATGTAGATATGAAACGTCTTTTCCTTGTCATTCGAGGGATTGCTACAAAATGTTGGTAAGACCACTTCCTGGGAGCTGGCAAGTCAACTGGTGACCTTAAGAGAGATTTTACATTCACCATAGGGATGGTTCTGTTATCAAAATTTTCTGAGAAAGGTTTCTGAAGAAAAAGGACCTGTATCTTGTCAGATCTGTGTTGGAGTGAAACTGACAGAAGGAGTCATTTTGATTGGTGTTGGCTAGTGAAAGTGACTCAACAGGCTCACAGAACAACTTGGTAAGTCTTGGTTGGACTGTAGATAAACCCCACTGAAGGAACAAATTAACCAGGATAGGTCCAAATCTTGTCACCATCTTGAAATAAAGTCTAAAACTCAGGGGGTGAGTGATTTACTAAAATCATAAAGACTGTTCACTCTGCAAATGAAATTACAATTTACAAAGGAATTTGCTACAGACCTTAGTGCACGGAGTGAAGCTATGTTGACTTCCATCATCCAATAAGGTATAAGTATTTTTCTTTTCTTACATGTGACAGGGTATTCTTTGCAAATTGAATCTTTGCCATATTCACTAAGCTCAGGAGCAAATTCTCTTGCACAGTGCAACTTCAGTAAGTTAACACCAGGGTTTTCATAGCTAGATGCAACATCTTGCAAAGGACTTAATGTTATAACCTTTTTTCTTTAAGTGCACTGACTGCAAGACCTTTTTTACCTCTGTGCTACAAAAACATTCAAAAATATGTGGAAATGTCTGTGGAAAGCCTTTTGTTCCTAACTGATCATATGAGCTGTTCCTCAGCAACCATGCTGTTAACTGTAGAGACTAGTTCTGAGGGTGGTAAACCCAGCCTTGACATGTAAAGCCTGGTCTAGGTGGCCAGGGGGCAGGGGCGGACTGACAACTCATGGGGCCCCGGGCAGTAGGGGATCATGAGGCCCCTGTGCCCTTGCCCAAACTCAAAAAAGCCTATGAAAAAGGTAACAGGGGCATTTCATGTGGCCCCCTACTGACGCCGGGCCCTCGGGCAGTGCCCGAGTTTCCAAATGGCCAGTCCACCCCTGCCAGGGGGTATTCCCTAGCTAGAAAAAGAAGGGCTGAGAATTAGTGTCTCTTCAGCTAGAGTATGGTGATGAGGAATAAAGTGGTCCTCTCCACTGAACATTTTCCAATGCTTTGAGAAATGAGCAGAAACTGAGGAAACCCATAACAAAGCTGAGCGAGAGTTCTAAGGGTGGGGCTTAAGTTAAACCAAAAGAAGACCATGACCTTTTATGTTCTTTTTCTGTGGGAATTCCATTTTTTCTACCAGGCAATATAACTTTTTTGAGTTTAATTCCCACTTTGTTCCTAAAATGTGTTTTTTGGTCTTGAAGCCTGCTAGGTGAATCCAATCTCCTTTTAGGTTGATTGCTAAAACTGATGATTCTCTATTAGGACTAGAATTTGTCTTGCCTGTTGTGGAAGGGCCCAGGTCTTTGTACCCCCCTCCTCCTTTTTTGGTCTGTTGCTATTTTACACCACAGTTGAATTGCTAAAGAAATTCCTAACATGATGGTTGACGATCTGCTCTTGATACATCCTCAACTCCACAGCATCCCAAATAAGTACTATTTGACACATGGGATTGAAATCCCTAAGCAGCTCCTCAATCAGCCTCACTACAGCCAATTTAAGGTGCTACACCTTTCCCCAGTGCTGGCTTTCCCTAAGTACTGATGGAAGATACAGTAGAATCCCCTTGGAATTCCCCACAAGTACAGGCTGGAGCTTGGGGTCAGATTAGAGCTTTCTACTAGAGAACAGCACATATAAATTACATTTCCAATAGAGATTCAATGTTCTTGCACTCTGTCTCATCACAGGAATCATATTGATTGACCACAAGGTCCTAAGGACTTCATTTTACAGACTGATAGAAGCATTGTTTCTTCTCTAAGACTCCATGCATACTGGGCTTAAAAAACCGGCAGATCCCTTTGCAGGAACAAAACGCTGATATAGAGCGTTGTTTTTGTACACATTTTAGATGAGTTTAGGAGAGTTCTGCCAGAAAGCTTCAATCAAAAACGCAATCCAGAAGGTTTTTTTTCTTGCCTCTAAACATTGAGCTTAAAATATGCCTCTAATCATTCTAATGTGCATGGATACATAGGATAACACTGAGCTGCTTCTACAGGCAAAATACAAGACTGCTATTCTTAACCCCTTCACGCCTAAGGGTAAAAAGAAATCTAAATGCCTAAGAAAAATTTTGAAATGTTGACATGTGTTAGTAAAACTGTACATATCATTACAACTACTTTGTACATCCAGATGAATTATACCTTGTTTTTTTCAGGACAAATTGGGATTTCATTTGGTGGTAAATGGTAATGAATATCTCCTGATTTTTTTTATTATCAAAGGAAAACTGGCCCAAAATAATAAAAATATATATTTTTTTATTTAGCTGTGTGTTTCTTGTTACTACCATAACTAGAGATGAGCGAATCGAACCAGGCGAACCGGAATTCAATACGAATTTCAGGAAAAATTCGATTCGCGCCGAATCCGAATATTTGCCTACTTCGGGTGCGCGAATCGGATTTTTCCCGATCAGCCGGCAAAAGTGTCCCTGCAGAGAGCTCCGCTATTTCTGACAGTTCTCTGACAGAAGGAACACATGTACAGCGGTTGAAACATTGTATCTATTAGTTTCCATTTAGGATACAGATGTTTCAACCGCTGTACATGTGAAGAAGCTGTCAGAGAACTGTCAGAAATAGAGGAACTCTGCACATACACTTTTTGCCGGTTTGGAATTCTTATTTTCATCCTACTTCTTCTTCTTTTTCTACTTCTTCATCCTCATCCTCATCCTCAGAAGAAGAAGAAGAGGATGAGGATGAGGATGAAGAAGAAGAAGAAGAAGTAGGATGAAAATAAGAATAATTCCAAGCCGGCAAAAAGTGTATGTGCAGAGTTCCTCTATTCTGCAGATACACTTAGAGGAGCTCTGCAGATACACTTAGAGGAGCTCTGCACATACACTTTTTGCCGGCTTGGAATTAATCTTATTTTCATCCTACTTCTTCTTCTTCTTCATCCTCATCCTCATCCTCAGAAGAAGAAGAAGAGGATGAGGATGAAGAAGAAGAAGAAGAAGAAGTAGGATGAAAATAAGAATAATTCCAAGCCGGCAAAAAGTGTATGTGCAGAGTTCCTCTATTCTGCAGATACACTTAGAGGAGCTCTGCAGATACACTTAGAGGAGCTCTGCACATACACTTTTTGCTGGCTTGGAATTAATCTTATTTTCATCCTACTTCTTCTTCTTCTTCTTCTTCTTCTTCATCCTCATCCTCAGAAGAAGAAGAAGAGGATGAGGATGAAGAAGAAGAAGAAGAAGTAGGATGAAAATAAGAATAATTCCAAGCCGGCAAAAAGTGTATGTGCAGAGTTCCTCTATTCTGCAGATACACTTAGAGGAGCTCTGCAGATACACTTAGAGGAGCTCTGCACATACACTTTTTGCCAGCTTGGAATTAATCTTATTTTCATCCTACTTCTTCTTCTTCTTCTTCTTCTTCATCCTCATCCTCATCCTCAGAAGAAGAAGAAGAGGATGAGGATGAGGATGAAGAAGAAGAAGAAGAAGAAGAAGAAGTAGGATGAAAATAAGAATAATTCCAAGCCGGCAAAAAGTGTATGTGCAGAGTTCCTCTATTCTGCAGATACACTTAGAGGAGCTCTGCAGATACACTTAGAGGAGCTCTGCACATACACTTTTTGCTGGCTTGGAATTAATCTTATTTTCATCCTACTTCTTCTTCTTCTTCTTCTTCTTCATCCTCATCCTCAGAAGAAGAAGAAGAGGATGAGGATGAAGAAGAAGAAGAAGAAGAAGTAGGATGAAAATAAGAATAATTCCAAGCCGGCAAAAAGTGTATGTGCAGAGTTCCTCTATTCTGCAGATACACTTAGAGGAGCTCTGCAGATACACTTAGAGGAGCTCTGCACATACACTTTTTGCCGGCTTGGAATTAATCTTATTTTCATCCTACTTCTTCTTCTTCTTCTTCTTCATCCTCATCCTCAGAAGAAGAAGAAGAGGATGAGGATGAAGAAGAAGAAGAAGAAGTAGGATGAAAATAAGAATAATTCCAAGCCGGCAAAAAGTGTATCTGCAGAGCTCCTCTAAGTGTATCTGCAGAATGTCATTTATGGAAACAAATAGATACAATGTTTCAACCGCTGTATGGAGTGAATGTCCCAGAACTGTCAGAAATAGACTATTTATGACAGTTCTGGGACATTCCCTCCATACAGCGGTTGAAACCGCTGTATGGAGTGAATGTCCCACAACTGTCAGAAATAGACTATTTATGACAGTTCTGGGACATTCCCTCCATACAGCGGTTGAAACCGCTGTATGGAGTGAATGTCCCACAACTGTCAGAAATAGACTATTTATGACAGTTCTGGGACATTCCCTCCATACAGCGGTTGAAACATTGTATCTATTTGTTTCCATAAATGGATCCATTTATGGAAACAAATAGATACAATGTTTCGACCGCTGTATGGAGTGAATGTCCCACAACTGTCAGAAATAGACTATTTCTGACAGTTCTGGGACATTCCCTCCATACAGCGGTTGAAACCGCTGTATGGAGTGAATGTCCCACAACTGTCAGAAATAGACTATTTATGACAGTTCTGGGACATTCCCTCCATACAGCGGTTGAAACCGCTGTATGGAGGGAATGTCCCACAACTGTCAGAAATAGACTATTTCTGACAGTTCTGGGACATTCACTCCATACATGTCCCAGAACTGTCAGAAATAGACTATTTCTGACAGTTCTGGGACATTCCCTCAATACAGCGGTTGAAACCGCTGTATGGAGTGAATGTCACAGAACTGTCAGAAATAGACAGAAACTGTCACAGAACTGTCCTTCTTCTCATCCTTCTCCTTCTTCTCATCCTTCTTCTCATCCTTCTTCTCATCCTTCTCCTTCTTCTCATCCTTCTCCCTCTTCTCATCCTTCTCCTTCTCCTTCTTCTCATCCTTCTCCCTCTTCTCATCCTTCTCCTTCTCCTTCTTCTCATCCTTCTCCTTCTTCTCATCCTTCTTCTCATCCTTCTCCTTCTTCTCATCCTTCTTCTCATCCTTCTCCTTCTCCTCCTTCTCCTTCTCCTTCTCCTTCTCCTTCTTCTCATCCTTCTTCTCATCCTTCTTCTCATCCTTCTCCTTCTTCTCATCCTTCTCCTTCTTCTCATCCTTCTCCTTCTCCTTCTTCTCATCCTTCTCCTTCTTCTCATCCTTCTCCTTCTCCTTCTTCTCATCCTTCTCCTTCTCCTCCTTCTCCTTCTCCTTCTCCTTCTTCTCATCCTTCTCCTTCTTCTCATCCTTCTCCTTCTCCTTCTTCTCATCCTTCTCCTTCTCCTTCCTCATCTCCAAGGGCATTTAAATTAAAGGTACAGTGTTCTGCACTAATTTAAAGGCTCTCTGAAGCCTAGAAACCCTTTTTATAAGTTAACTTCGTAGCGAATTAATTCGCATCGAATCTAATTTCTTCCTGGAATTCGCCGAATCAGCCGAATCTAATTTTTGAAAAATTCGCTCATCTCTAACCATAACCTACCACCAAAGAACAACCCAAAATAAATTCTCCAGTTCTTGACAATCGCAGTGATACCATATATGTGTATGTTCTTTGTTGTTTGTACTTGTAGTACAGCGCAGAAACAAGAGTGCACATTTTGTTTTTGTCTTTTTTTTTTTTTTACCTAAAACACATTTTTTACTATTTTTTTTACAATTTTTTTAGTAGTAGTACTTGTAGTACAGCCCAGAAACAATAGTGCACATTTTGTTTTTGTCTTTTTTTTTTACCTAAAACACATTTTTTACTATTTTTTACTATTTATTTATCTTTTTTTTCAAAATAGTTTTTTTCTGTCTATGCCAGGAGTTAGAGAGATACAATGTATCTCTCTCCTCCATTCATAGAGTGAGAAAAAAAACAAGGGGGCTGGGCTGTGCAGTGACTGATCACTGTGATAGCCAATCAGAGGCCATCGCAGTGATCATGTGACCCAGAATCGGGAGTCCCGGGTCCCGATTGTTAGAACGGGACCCGGTGTTCTCAGTGACACCGCGGTCTTTGTGCTGGGAGTGCGCTGTGCGGCACACTCCCAGCACAAAGACAGGTACGCAAATATGCAGCCCCACGGAAAAAAGCCCAGTTCTGTGAGGCCGCATATTTGTGTTACATCGGCGTCAAGGGGTTAAGCCAGGGTGCATAGAGCCTACGTGTTTGAAGTCTTACTCTTTAATGTGTACTGTATGTGAAAATTACTAAGATAAAAATAGCTTACATACAGGTACAAAACCATAACAAATGCAAAAAAATGTGTAGAAATATGGGGGGGGGCCTGTGTGGGGTTCCTCCGGGTACTCCACTTTCCTCCCACACTCCAAAGACATGCTGATAAGGTTAACTGTATCCTGTCTAGATTGGCCCCAAGTATGCGTATGTAAGAATGTAAGTTAGGGACTTTAGATTGTACACCCCTTGAGGGTTTGGGTCTGATGGGAATGTACAATATATATGTAAAGCGCTGTGTAAATTGATGTGCTATATAAGTACCTGTAATAAATAAAATTAAAATTTTGGGGGATTAATAGAGTTTTTCCCTCTTGGAGGGGCTCCAATAGAGTTAGGGACCTCTCTAAGAGGGAAACTGAGTGGATTTACACTTTACATGCATTAACACCTGATGGCTTAAATATAGAGCTGGATATCAATTGCTTTATAATTATTATTAGAGCGTTCATTGATGGGCTTAATGGTTTAATTTAATTTTGATCATATGTTGGACTTTTGTATTTTAGTTCCTAATTTATTGTTTTAGATATTAAGCATTGGCTGTTATGTTTATTTGGGGTAGAATTATGTAAATATACACCCTCCTCATTTTAAGTAATGGTCTATGGATATTAAGATTTATTTAGTCTATTTTCTGAGCAGTTTTAGACTTCTTATTGCCCCCAGTTTACAATAGGTATTGCACATCATTTTGGTGAATAATTGTGGGTAGTAATTATTTTATCCCAGCAGTATAGCCTTATACATTTGCATTGTCTGATTAGTATTTTACTCCATCTAGTGGTAATTAGTTAACCACGATGAGGAGGGTATATATTGTGGGTTGCCACGCCGTACAGTCACCCCCTGTGACGAAGTCGGAAGTGACGAAACACGTCGGGGCATGGCTGTGCGGCGACCAGATGTGACGTCAGGACTGGAACTGGAAGTCACGCGGTAACACGATCCGAGTGGTTCGGCGGTGGTGAGATAACTATATTGTAATACCACACCTGATGTTTAATCAAGTTATTAAGATGAGCGGTTTTATTCCTTTTATCTTGTGAGTGGCATTTCACTTTTAAAATAAAGCGTTTTATATTGGTTTCTGTACCATTGGAGGTTTATTTTATTTTTTTATAGTGATGAAACCCGGTGGAGTGGAGTGAGCAGCTCAGTGGGGGATAAACACCAGAGAGCAGAGATGGAATTTCAAATGCAAATTATGCCAACCATTAGAGTAGGAGGCATGGAGGTCTGTGGGTGTTTACCCAGAGGAGAGTGAATTCTCACCAGCACTTGTGCTGTCCTTCTGGAAAGCAGCAAGTTTATAAATAATTGAAGTACCTTATTTGCATCTTGGATAATATGGACTATTAATATAAGGACTGTATGAATTTGATGTTTATAAGGGCTTTTTGTATGAATACATTGGTTACCCAGATGTGTGCAGGAGCTGGTATAACTGTGGTTGTGAGGTGGTGGAGCTACTCCCAGGACAGGGCTGAATCCCAGTACTGAAGAGCACCATGAAGTGCTTACTTAGCATGCAAGAACGGCCTTAGACTGGAGGTGTGTGTCTTGATAACTTCCGGTCTGCTGCTGAGCGGTGCGTTCCAAGCGCCCATCTTTGGATTTGTATCCTGTCATCCCTTGTGAAACCAGGCTGTGAGGTCTCTGAAGTGTGATGTGAGCAGTGTTACTTATGGCAGCCTTTGGAGGCAATTAAAAGATGTTTTTATTCATCTTACCATATGTGAGTGGTCTGGCAATTCTTACTAAATATTGCACCATTTACTAGTAGTATTACACTATTATACACTTTTCTCCCTTGCACTACTGTGGAGTTTGGTTAGAGGAGAAGTCAGGAGCGAGTGGAAGAATTACCTTTTAACTGTACTGGTGGGAAGGAATCCTGAAGGCTTCATAAAAAGAGTGCATAGGATCCCTATACATCCTAAAAGGCGCAATACTCACCAATATCTGGTGAGTGTGGTTGATGTTGGTTTCTTCACTGGTGATTGGTGGAAGTATTATTTCGTTTGGATGTCTGTTTTTCACAAATTATTTGGGAAGAAGGACTTTATTTCTATATTTTTTTTCATGATCATTTGGACATTTAATTTTCCTATAATATTTATATTATTTTTTCGGATGTCACTTTTATCAGAATTTATTTTTTACACTGTATACAATTTATATTATTAATAGTTGAGTCAGGTTGTTGATTTGCGCTGTTTTTTTGTGTTTCTACTAATTGGTGTTAATTACCTGTGTGCAGCAGCAATCTACAACCTGGGTGTTTATTTTTGTTTTATTTTTCATGTTTATCTATTTTTGTGGTTTTCCTGTGCGCTGGGATTTGCAGTACACTTATGCAAGAACATTGCTCCAGAGCTAAAAATATTTGCCATTTCTCTAGTGCAAGTTAGAAAAACATTAGAATATGTACTATGGACATTATCAGATTTTACTTTGGAATTGTCAGACTAGCTCTTTTAGTTGCTGATATGTGCAGTATATTTTGGCAAAATCTCAACTATACACCACACTAACCAGCTATAGCAATTTTCATTCTAGAACGTAAGACATACAATACCATTTCAAGTTGAGGCAGATTTAGTTCACTTACACAGAGACCAACAAAAAAAATCAGATTGCATGCTTTACAAAACATTTACTGATCCATTTACTACAAAATAAAAAAGCACATACAGTATATACCTCCACCATTAAAAAATGACAGATCTGTCATTAAAATACTAGCCAGTCCATGGTACCCCCTACATACACATCAGGAGATAAGAAGGGGACACTGGAAGAAGGGGTTGAGTAGAGAAGACACGATAAAACAGCCTTTTTACACAGTGCAGAGGATTAACCTTAAGTTCCACTGTTAGGGATCTGGGTGTGACCAGAAATGTGTGGACTGACACAGGGAAGTAGCAGGCTTCAAGAACACAGGCGTAGTCAGGGCTGGAGAGGTGGAATGGTCAGGCAGGCTGTTTGGTACTGTTAAGCCGCCTGGCAGAGTCTCTAGCAGCCCACCGCACTGACGCCCTCAGGGCGCTGGGTCTAAGTCCCAGCCTGCTGTTCACCAGGGCCCCTGATGGTGGGGATGGACTTGGTGCAGACTGGAACCAGGTCGCGACCCCCGATTGCAACCTGCGGTGGTAGAGAGTACTGACAGGGGAGTGCAGGAATGGAATCTAATTTGGAAGAGGCAGACAGATACACTGGTCTGATCCGAGCCGGATGGATGGATGGAAGGTCGGGTACAGTATGCGTGGTCAGACAGGCCGGGTCGGTATTATGCGGGCAGCGAGGTACAAGAGGAGCGAGCTAAGAATGGTCACGTCACAAGCCAGGTTCAGCAGGGTGCGAGCAAATACAGTACCAGGGATCAGACGGAAGAGTAGTCAGGCAAGCCAGGGGTTAAACAGGAGAGGAGCAGGATCAGTAACAAGCAGAGGTCGGCAACAGAGTATACAGCAACACAGGAACAGGATACAAGGGAGCATGGGAAACATTTACACCAACGCACAGATCACAGGCCTGATCATTCCTTAAATGCACCTGCTGTAATCAGCCCCAGGTGTTGGCTGACTGCAGAAGTGAGCTTCTGGCTGCTGAGAGCACCCGCTGGTCAGCCCTGGTACTGCTGCCCACACGGCAGGTGAGTCCCACCACCAGTGCTGAGTCCATTCCTGACATCCACAGTGAATATAACAAGCATGCTTTACTGCATATATAGATTGATTTTAGTGTTGTGGGTTTAGTAACACTTAAAACATACCACAGAATGAATAACACCTCTACCCCTGACCTTGGCAGATTAATGGACAACAAACCCATCCTTTTTCGGAGGCATGAATTTTATAGCACAAGCAAGCCCCTTTATAGCAATTGTCAATGTACTGAACAAACACGAGAATTTGTTTGTGGATAAATCCCAGCCAACAGGTTAAAATGCAATGTCAAAGCGATATATTTTCCTAGGACCAAACCTCCAAAAATTCAGTTAACACTGCTTCAAAGATGTACAAGGTTCACAAAATGTTATTCAAGCCAGAACTCGATATTACAGAGCAAACTATGTACTCCTATGTACTCCTATAGTCTCCATAACCACATGCAGTATGTCTGCCCATGTAGCACTTTGGCCAAATTGAAAGCTGTCAGTTTCATCAGTGATATGACATATATTATCTTAGATTGTAAGCTCCAAGGAGAAGGGCCCTCCTAACCCTCTTGTATTGAATGGTATTGTTGCTGTATTGTCTCCCGTTATATTGTAAAGCGGTGAGCAAACTGTTTGCACTATATAAATCCTGTATAATAATAATACTGTAGATGCATATATTTAAGATGAAAATCTCCTAACTTCTATATATCATTAATGCTTTTTGCCCATACTGTGAGTTTCATCTGGATTTTTTTTTTGTGAGTAAGGGAATTGCCCCCAATGCTATTCTAATATACAGGTATAGATCTAATTGGCAATTCATACAAATCAGGAAAAAAGGAGACACTGATTGTTTTATTTTAATGAGACAAATATAGACATGCAATAAGATGGGTGTTTTATGTTTGGTTCTAAAAAATGAAGACATTGTACAAAGTCATTCTGAATAAGCTCAAATGTAAAATAGTATGAAAACCACTGCACATTCTAAACTAAGCAAACAAGAACGTGCAGCTGTTTAAATAATTCATCAAATTGGATGAAAGCTACCATAGAGGTTTGTTTTGTGTGGAGGAATGTAATTTCATCCTTTGGGGTTGTAGATAAGAACATCAGGTAACCTACTACACTGGCATTTCCAGATTGCATGCTATGGACTGAGAACTGGTTAGGATTGTTTTGGAAACCATAGAGTTGCATCAGAAGATGATGTTTTTGTATTTTTAGTGTTTTTACTTTGTGTTAATAGAATCTGACACAGAGGCAATATTTCCTGGGTATTATAAGGTGTTCACTGATTGAGATTACTTGTTACCTAAATTATCTTTTAATATAATGCAAACAGTAACCTTATTTGAAAGCACAAAATGATTCTGCCAATGGAAATTTTATCTGGCAATTTCCCCATACAAACAAAATTAGAGATTTGTGTGTAAAGTTAAGCATACATAACAGAGCCACAGTACAAAGAGAATACAACTTTGTGGATTGACTTTTACAATTTTACATTAGATTACAAATGTACATGATTTTAGACGCCATTCAGGAGATTCAACACTGACCAGGGATGAGCTTGGGGTCGAGCATGGATTTTTTTCCGAACCTATTTTTTCTCCGAACCCAAGCTCATCCCTACTGGTGACCATTGTCACCAAAACAGGAAGCGGAAGGCAATTCAAAATTTTAAAATTATCCCCAGAGGTGAGATGTTGGGAATTCTTTCAATGGTGACAGCTGATCTGGTCACAACTGTCTAAGAGGAGAAGTCCCTTTACTTTAAGAGATTTTTTATGTTTTCCTCCTAGGGATTGCAATTGCGGTAAGGCTATAGTTTACAAGCATTGGATCCCTTTTTCAACCTTTGGGATATGTGGTAGATGGAGAACTCCAAACCTTAGTTGACACACATATTTGCAGGACAGTAAGCATGTCATCCAGAAACTAGAGGGCAAAAGTGGAGTACATAAGATAAATGATTGACATATGATATTGCGTCTTTTTAGACCTGTATTCCTCATGTCCTGGGATTAGAGGCCTTAGTAATAATTAAATCTTTATGCATATTATGTGGACCTCCAGTTGTTCATTTTGGAGGACTTTTGTTTCCTTTTAACACAATTATTTATTTATTTCCATAAAGAGGTTTATTGAGTTCAAAGTACATTGATGTTCAAAATCTCAGATTTTAATAGATTTATTTTCAAATTAGACAGCTCCCCATATCTCCTTAATAATCCCATTAGATTTGGCAGTGTCATTCTAGGATTCACAATGTAAAACAACATGTCATCTGCATATGCTGCTACCTTATGTTCTACTTCTCCCACCTTAATTCCCCTAATATATATATTCTTTCTTACCATAGCCAACAATGGTTCCAGGGATATAACAAACAACAATGGCGACAATGGGCATCCTTGTCTAGTACCATTATGCATTTCAAAGGATATCGACAAGGACCCATTCACTTTAATAGATGCAGTGGGTTTATTATAAAGTCCCTTTATCCATCTTACCATTTTACTTCCTATATCCAACGCTTCCAGCGTATTAATCATAAATCCCCAGTCTACTCTACCAAAAGCTTTTTCTGCGTCTATTGACAATATAATCGCCGACTGTTTCCCTTTCTTTACTTTCTGTAAGAGTAGCAGTGTTCTCAAACCATTATCTCTTCCTTCTCTTCCTGGAACAAATCCCACCTGATCTAGATGTATCCACTCTGGCATCAGTTCTTTAACCTAGTGGCAAGTACTTTTGCAAATAGCTTTGTATCAATATTTAACAATGATATTGGTCTATAACTAGCGCATTGTGCACTGTCCTTCCCTTCTTTAAGGGCAACTGTTATATGTGCATGAAGTGATTCCTTTCTCATTTCCGTCCCCTCTCCTAATGCATTCATATATTTACAAAGTTTCGGTACCAGTATTTCCTTAAATTTTTTATAATATCCTACTGTATAACCATCGGGTCCTGGACTCTTTCCTCCCACCATACTCTTCAGGGCCTCTCTAATTTTCTCTTGTGATATGATACTCTCCAGGGTTAACAATTTATCTTCTTCTAATCTTAGTAGTTGTGCTTCTTTAAGGAATTCTATGTTTTTCCTACTCTTCTCTTCCTCCTTTCCTTTCTGATCCTTAGGGTTCACCTCATAAAGCTTACTATAGAACTTTTGGAACATATTAGCTATATCTGTGGTGGAATAAACAAGTTCCCCATTCTTGTTCTTAATCTTTTCTATATAATTTTTAGATTTCTTCTCCTTCAACTTTTTCATCAAGTATTTCCCTGGCCTATTCCCCCATCTATATCTTTCTTTTGAGACGCTGTTGAAGATTCTCCTAGTCTCCTGCTCCATTAAATCTTTTAATTCCTCTCTTTTAAGGGTGATCCTCTGATATACATCTTCTTCCTGTTTCCTTTTATGATTCTGTTCTAATTTATATAACTCTTCCGTTACCTCCTTTATTTTTCTCTCTCGTTCTTTTTTTTTTTATCCCCAAAGCTATCAGAATTCCCCTCATATAGGCTTTATGTGTCTCCCAGATAGTGGCCACCGATATTTCTTTTGTTTCAATCAGGGCAAAAAATTCCTCCATTTCTTCTTTTAACCTTCCCTCCACCTTTGGATCCTGCATAAGTGATTCATTTAATCTCCACCTTGCCCTAATATTTTGATCTCCTCCCATCCGCAGACTCGCTATACAAGGGGCGTGGTCTGATAAAGACCTCACCTTTATATCAGATTTCATTAACGATTCTAATTGTATGTGCTCAATCAGAATATAATCTAATCGTGAATACGATCTATGCACAGACGAGTAGGAGGTATAATCCCTCTCTCTAGGATGTTTCACTCTCCATATATTTATTAATTGATTTTGAAATAACCTCTTTTTTAGCGCTCTTATTTTCCTTCCTCCCTACTTCTGCGTACCAGATGACGAATCCTTCCACGGATCTAGGCATAGATTAAAGTCACCCGCTACAATCAGTCTACCTTTGTGGAAATCCGTTATTTTACCTAGTACGTCCTGCAAAAACTTTTCTGGGTTTTTATTTGGGCAATATATTAACTAATGTATATTTCTGCCCCTGCATTTCTCCTCTTAGTCCCAGATACCGGCCCTCTGGATCTACTAGCTTCTCCTCTACCTTAAAACCTATATTTTTTGAAAATCCAATTTGAACTCCTTTAGCCCTCTTTATTGGTGAGTCAGCATAATACCAATGAGGATGGTCCCTTGAGTATATCTTAACATTAGTATCATATGTCAGATACGTCTCTTGCAGGAAAACCACATCTATATAATATTGATGCACTTCCCTCAAAACCTTATGTCTTTTAGTAGGCAAGTTTAAACCCTTTACATTGTAGGTCATAATATTAATCAAACTCTTTTTGTAACTTTTCTTCTCCATCCTCCTTCTCTTTACCTGTAGACTGACAGAATAGGTATTCTCAAATACTACTATCAAATTCCCATTCCTCCCACCCCTCCCCCCTATCAACTTCCTCCCATCCTTCCCCCCCCCCCCTTAAAACCCCCCTGGCCTCTATAATGCCTTGGAATCTAATGCAGGTTTTCACAACTGACGATTCCTATTTTAGGGCATGACTCTAAGCATGTTAGCCCAATCCTATCTCCCCTTTCCAACGTAGGGGAGTTAAACTTTTCTTTGTTAAGTCTCCAGACGCCTGATCCTCTTCACCTCTCCCGCTCCGGTCCCCTAATTAAAAAAAAATTCCATCAAAAAGGAGAGCAGCGGAGGGGACTGATTCCAGCGAGGGGGGAGATAAGGAGGAGAGAGAGAAGAAAGAAGAAGAAGAAGAAAAAAAAAATGTAAATATGGGAGGGTGGAAACCCCCCACACCACTCCCTAAATTTCTTCTCCCCTCTGTCTCCCTTCCTCCATCTCCCTCCATCACTACTTTTTCATTCTGTTCACTTGCTGCCAATTTTCATTTCTGAGATCCACTCTCTCACTGAACCCCTCTGACCACCCCGCTATTTCAACTACCCCCAATTCCAGTTTTTCCCAAAAATCTTTGAGGTCCTCTGGGAATCTGAGCCTGGCCCACTTCCCATCTTTCCATCTGATCAGGCATGCTGGAAACCCCCAGTTATACCGAACATTTTTTTCTTTCATATGATCCAGCAATGGTTTTAATATCCTCCTTCTAGACAGAGTCACAGAGGCAACATCCGCAAAAACTTGTAACTTTGTTTCTCCAAATTTTACAGTTGCAAGAAAAAGTATGTGAACCCCTTGTGATTACGTGGAGTTTTGCATGAATTGGGCATAAAATGTGCTCTGAACGTCATCTAAGTCACAACAATAGAAGAACACAGTCTGCTGAACATAATACTACACAAACATTAGATGTTGCCATGGTTTAATTGCATATAACATGTAAACATTCACAGTGCAGGGAGGAAAAAGTATGTGAACCTTTGGGCTTAATAAATGGCTGACCCTCCTTTGGCAGCAATAACCTCAACCAAACGTTTCCTGTAGTTGCAAATCAGACCTGCACAACGATCTGGAGTAATTTTGGACCACTCCTCTTCACAAAACTGTTTCAGTGTAGCAATATTCTTGGGATGTCTGGTGTGAATCGCTCTCTTAAGGTCATGCCACAGCATTTTAATCGGGTTGAGGTCAGGACTCTGACTGGGCCACTCCAGAAGGCATATTCTGTGCTGTTGCAGCCATTGTTTTGTTGAATTACTTGTATGCTTTGGGTCATTGTCCTGTTGCATCACCCATCCTCTGCGGAGCTTCAGTTGGCGGACAGATGATCATACGTTTTCCTGCAAAATGTCTTGATAAACTCTGGAATTCATTTTCCCATCAATGACAACAATCCGTCCAGGCCCTGAGGCAGCAAAGCAGGCCCAAACCGTGATGCTCCCTCCGCCATGTTTTACAGTGGGGATGAGGTTTTGATGTTGGTGTGCTGTGCCTTTTTTTCTCCACACATAGTGTTGTGTGTTCTTCCCAAACAACTCAATCTTGGTTTCATCTGTCCACAGTATATTTTGCCAGTAGTGCTGTGGAACATCCAGGTGCTCTTTTGCAAACTTCAAACGTGCTGCGATATTCTTTTTGGACAGCAATGGCTTCCTCCGTGGTGTCCTCCCATGTACTCCATTCTTGTTTAATGTTTTCCTTATTGTAAATGTGTCAACAAAAATGTTAGCATGTGCCAGAGATTTCTGTAGGTCTTTAGCTGACACTCTGGGATTCTTCTTTACCTCATGCAGCATTCTGCGCTGTGCTCTTGCAGACATTTTTACAGGATGACCACGCCTAGGGAGAGTAGCAACAGTGCTAAACTTTCTCCATTTGTAGACAGTCTGTCTTATCGTGGACACATGAACATCAAAGCTTTTGGAGATACTTTTGTAACCCTTTTCAGCTTCATGCAAGTCAACAATTCTTGATCGTAGGTCTTCTGAGAGCTCTTTTATGCGAGGCATGGTTCACATCAGACAGTGCTTCTTGAAACCAGTAAACCCAAAACAGGTGTGTGTTTTTTAAGGGTAGGACAGCTGTCAGCAACACATCCAATATCATCACACTGATTGGAGTCAAGGTTGGCTCACTCCTGGCTCCAATTAGCTCTGGGAGAAGTCATTAAGCTAGGGCCTCACATACTTTTTCCTCCCTGCACTGTGAATGTTTACATTGAAAAATATATAGTGATACTCGTGAGCCAAAATGTGATACTCCCCTAGTGCAATAAATTAGTTACCAAACTATTAAATCAAATAAATGGTGCATCAACACTATACACAATACTCATTATCTGTGTGAAACATGTAATATATAACAATATGTGTATATACAGTCAGGTCCATAAATATTGGGACATGGACACAATTCTAACATTTTTGGCTCTATACACCACCACAATGGATTTGAAATGAAACAAACAAGATGTGCTTTAACTGCAGACTGTCAGCTTTAATTTGAGGGTATTTACATCCAAATCAGGTGAACGGTGTAGGAATTACAACAGTTTGCATATGTGCCTCCCACTTATTAAGGGACCAAAAGTAATGGGACAATTGGCTTCTCAGCCGTTCCATGGCCAGGTGTGTGTTATTTCCTCATTATCCCAATTACAATGAGCAGATACAAGGTCCAGAGTTCATTTCAAGTGTGCTATTTGCATTTGGAATCTGTTGCTGTCAACTCTCAAGATGAGATCCAAAGAGCTGTCACTATCAGTGAAGCAAGCCATCATTAGGCTGAAAAAACAAAACAAACCCATCAGAGAGATAGCAAAAACATTAGGCGTGGCCAAAACAACTGTTTGGAACATTCTTAAAAAGAAGGAACGCATCGGTGAGGTCAGCAACACCAAAAGACCCGGAAGACCACGGAAAACAACTGTGGGGGATGACCAAAGAATTCTTTCCCTGGTGAAGAAAACACCCTTCACAACAGTTGGCCAGATCAAGAACACTCTCCAGGAGGTAGGTGTATGTGTGTCAAAGTCAATAATCAAGAGAAGACTTCACCAGAAAGCTTTCTTCAGCCATCTTGGACCTGAACTCCTCACACAGGTATCCCAATTTACTGGGAGGAGGAAATACTACTGATAACCATCCCTACTATCCATTGAGGCTCAGTGTGGAAGGAGGAAAAAGGGAGACCTCTGGTGGCAGGAAAAAGGCAATATAGATCCATGGCATGGATGGATATATATATATAATATATGAAGATTACTACCTAGTCCTGAGAGGACAAAAAGCGCTGTTAGCCACTGTGTTTGGCTAAAGAAGGAGGTGAGCGCACATCTATCTATAGAGCACGGAGAGTGTGGCACGGCACAGAATTTGTCACCGAATATATTTAAAGTATAAAGAGGACTATTCTTGAATCAGCATTCATTTTTGTTGAGCACCATATGTTGCACTGTTTTTTAGCACATTAAGTTTTGTCACAGCACTATTTATATGATTATTGGTATATATGGAGCGCGGCACCTGTGTATGTATCTGAGGATATATATACACATATTGTGAATGTTTACATGTTATGTGCAATTAAACCATGGCAACATCTAATGTTTGTGTAGTATTATGTTCAGCAGACTGTGTTCTTCTATTGTTGTGACTTAGATGACGTTCAGAGCACATTTTATGCCCAATTCATGCAAAACTCCACATAATCCCAAGGGGTTCACATACTTTTTCTTGCAACTGTATTTCAGATCGCTCTTGCAATTTTTTCCAAATTTTTTCTCTGTCCTCATAATAATAAAAGCGAACAATGGCATCTCTTGGGGATTCCGATGTATTTCCTGGTGGTCGTCTAATTCTATGCACTCTCTCTATTTTCAAGGGATCTGTATCTGATTTTCCAATCAATGGATTAAACACACTCCATATTTTTTCCCTCAGGTCTTCTTCTCTTGTAACCTCTGGAATACCCTGAATCCTTAAGTTGTTTCTTCTTTCTCTATTCTCTTCGTCTTCTAATTTGTATGCTAGATTCCTCTGTTCTCTTTTCATCCTTTTACTTGTAGTTCCAAATTACCAATCTGCTGGGCCTGCGCTTCCACTTTTCCTTCTACTTCCTCCATCTTTGCTAACATTCGTCCCAGATCATTGTGAATTGTCGCCATTTCGCTTTTCATTGATACTTCCAATTTTGCGAACATTTTCGCCATCTCGGTTTTAGTGGCAATTTGGGATAAGACTTCCTGCTGACCCACCATACTATGTTCTTTTACACTGACAGAATATAGAGTCTCGTTAACTGAATTTCCATCCTGCATTCCAAAGACAGTCTGGTTTGGTCTTTATCCGATACTCTCCTTCCTTCCTGATCTTTCTCAAGCTTTTGTTTCTCTGGACTTTTTTCCAGTATTGGCAAATAGTTCTTTATTGTGCTCGTATTTAAATTTGACTGTGGGGGTTTCAGCCCTCCCTCCTTGGCAGATCTACTCCTCATGTTAGTTTGGCTAATATAAATAGTTTGTTTATTATTCACAGTGTTATAACAGAACTCAGGAACACCTCTCTTTAGTCCCGAATCACTTTAAGGGGGCGTATAAATTTAATACTTCACTCAGTCCCTGAGAGCACCCCACATCCTACTCTTTGGTTTGCAAGTACTCTCTATACGTATTTTCATAATACTTATGTCAGATACTGCACAAATATAGTGGGAAAAAAGTTTTCCTGCCGCTTAACCACGGCAACTCACCGCTACCAAATGTGCCTGGTTCACCGTTCCTTGCTTTATTCACTCCTTTCTGACATTCTTGACTCCAAGTCCCATGTATGGTATCATCTGGTAGGGGGACTTCTGCTTTTGAATATTTCCACCAGAAAACACCTGGTCAGAGGGTGCTCTCATATGTTTCTCTTTTCCTCATAACAGGTCAGACTCATACTCTCCTCCATAGTAGCTTTCCCCAAAGGTCCTTTTCAGAAGCAGATGACAGGTGCATTAGATTTACCTGCAGCTTCCAGGAGACACTCCTCACTAATCTCATCCACAGATCTCAGCCTCGTGTCACTGCCTCTCCCCTCCTCTTTAACAGCTGGCTTTGGTCTGGCTGTATTCCCCAGCCACCTGCGATCCAGGCACTACACTCACCCAGATCGGTGGTATACTATCCAGACCGGGTATTGGGACACAGCGGGGCAAGGCTCCACAGGCACTCCCAGCAACAGAAGCTGTTGGGGAAAGATCCACAGCAGGGGGAGTGTCAGGCTTCACTTAGCAGCGTTCATGCTGCTGGCGTCTGAGTTCAAAGTACATAAACAGAATTGCCAAGTACCAGAACATCATATTATGAAAATTAGCAGGAAATTTGTATCCTAAACATGTGCCTGAGCTAGGGAGCAAAAACATTGCCCAATAGACACAGTTCTATTGGTATTACAAGAGAACATCTATTATCCATCCTAAAAGTGCGTCGGTTAATGCCAAAACAGATATTAGACAAAAGAACAAATCATTGCCCTGCCATGGAAGGAAATGACTGGTCAGCCTAAAGAGCTCTTATATAAAAAACAAAAAAGAAAATCCAGATCATGGATATAAGTAAGTGAGTTGGGGGAGGAAGAGGGATAGGGTAATAAAAAAAGGGGGAGGGGCAAGGGAAGAAAGTGGGGGTGTTGTGCCCTTGTGCAGGTGATTATGAAAGGTACAGCAAAGGGGAATCAGAGAAGGTCATGTGCGATCCCCCCAACATGGACTAATTTTTACATCAAACACCTAACTTGACAGTCACAGCCTATCCCTCATCACTCCAGAGTAGTGTTGAATACTCGGGAGTGGTCTTGTATTCAAGCCAACATGCCCATGTTCTGTGAAATTGGAAAATTCTGTCATAAGAAATGTAAATTATTCCTGCATTTCTGTGATCTTTTCAAAACAAGCAAACGATTCACCTACAGTGATCTCCAATGGGTTGGTATGCAAAAGTGGGTTGCATTCACTGTATGTATGGCCATCACATTCAATGAGCGCTTGTGATTCATTTAAAAAATGAACTTCCAAATCTCATCAGAGAGTCACAGTTTAAGTCTTGTTCCCATTTAATATAATTATTTTTTTATTTACTGTCTCAAAATATGTGACACATCCATAAGTGCAAACTTTTCACTGATACATGCCAAACTGCACATGGATACCACATTTTTGAAGATACCAATCCATTTAGGAATCAAATTAGATTTTTTCACTATATCAATGACCCCCTGTTTGTCGTTAAATAGGGCTTACCTGTGGACAAATATCTGGAATATTTGAATGAAAATGAATACAGCTTGAAGTTCATAGGAGAAAAACATAGGTCCCAGATCAACTATTTAAACATCATACTATATAGGTCTGTGGAAAATCACAAGATACTGACACAGGTGTAAGCCAATCTATAGGAATTCTTTTCCTCCAAAGAGCAAGCAAGCTGTCATCCAGGCCATGTCTTAAGCACCTTACCGACGAGGCAGTTTTTTAGGGTATAAAGGAATTGTTCCACCATTGAGATCTTTGAACATAAACAATGGAGTGGAGATTTCTTGAAAGTGACTAAAAATCCAATTTTATCCAGAAATATTATTTAAATGCTAGGGAAACTCCTTAAGAGAACTTGATAAAAAGAAAAAGACAGAAGAAAAAAAATAAGAGATACAAGAATATGAGTTCATATGTCAAGGATAATCTATTATTTTCTCTACATGTTTAGAATTGAAACAATTAAGACAAATCATTTGGAGGTGCTTACCTATTGTACCATATATGGAGACAATAACATGGAAGAGATACTGTCTTCACATGTTCAGTTTGTAGCACAAAGGTCCCTTTTGTGGGTAGTTTGCTAATACTGAACATGTTCACTTCTAAAAAGAATGCTGGCACTTGGTTGAGCACTATGGGAATGTACAAATGTGGGCACTCTTGATGCTCATGCTGTACCCACCTTGATGACCCACACCCAGTTAAGTCATATACTAATAGATCTTCTATTAAGATAAAACAACTAATTGTCAATTGTCAAACTAAATGCATATTAATATCCAAATAATTTTGCACAGACACACACTAATAATCAGCTGCAAGCATTCCCAATCCCAAGAAAAGAAAATATTTACCCACATGTAGTATATAATATATGATGTGCTATTGTGAAAAACTAAAATTGGCCTGAATCCACACATTTAAATACTTATTTTAATGTTCACTGTAATAACCTTAGCTGTAAAATATATAAAATCACCATATTATCAGAATATACAGCAACAGTATTCATAGAAATGTTTTGTGCTGATAATATCTGATCACAAAAAATAAACAATCCAAAAACCTTTATCAAACCACTATGGACAGTTCCTCACTTTATTGGTTTGACCTTTAGAAGGAGATGGTATAAACATATATTCCTTTTAGAGCCAGGACAGGGCTGTCTCCCCACTGGTGGATGCAGTCTGATTAAACCTTCAGGATCATAACTGATGCTCAAAAAACACAAAGGATGAGAAGCATAGTGCTTTCTGTAATAATAAAAAAAATTGCCACAAAATAGGCACAGTTACATGTAAATAGATCAGTTTAGCCTTTGATCATTGAGTATCCTCATACAGGGCAGTGCTGCATAACATCAAAAATCTCCTCGTGAACATTACTATTCTCTGGTCCACTCCAGCTTGATAGCAAAAGACCTTCTATTCCCAGCACAATCCCTCTGCTCTTTCCACCGCATTTTATTGGCAACTATGTAATCAGGAGCCCTTGAGAAGGGAGGTGTTCTGAAGGCACTCAAACCCTCTGTAAAATTTAGGAAGTTCAGGATGGAGTTCATCTGGTCGCTTCTTTCTGGTAGTAGCTTTTCTCCATCAGATAAATATGCTGGTATTACTCAACATTTAGGGTGTGTACATCCCAATTTATCAGAGCAACTGATACTTCCTCAGGTTCGCCATAAGGGAAAAGCATTATCAATTTGTCACCCTGCCTTTTGGCCTTGTCTCTGTTCCTCAGGTGTACACAAACATGTTGGCCCTAGTACATGCCCTCCTATGTTTGGTGGGGATTCCCATTGTAGGGTTGAGGCTGGATGCATACCAGAATTTTGGACAACTTGCAAGTGATGCTATCAGGATTTGGCTGGATTATAAATGTCCAGAAATCCTTTTTAAACCATCTCTTCCACCTGGAATATAAGAGTGTGGGTCTGATGGTTGCCACATTTTGAAGCAGTTCCTTTTGAGTAATATCATTCTCAGATTCCTCAGCAAGAAATTCTTCACTGACCATGGACAGAGAAATCTGTCTCCATTCTCTCATAGTAGTGTCCCTCATGTGATGGCTGACTCTCCCTCTTCTCACCTATACAAGTCCTTTCTTTCAGTTTGTTGGCAGATTGTAACAATGGATGTGAGTGTTTCCAGATGGCAGTTGAGAGGATGGGGTGCAGTTTTCTAATGGTGCAAGGCTGCTGTTCCAAGGATGAAGTTCATGTCCTATAAATGTCCTGAAGCTCTGAGCCATTAGGTTAGCTGACCTTTATTGTTGTTACTATCAGCACAAAACACTTATAAGTATTTCTGTATATTGTTTCTGATTATTTTAATAATGTAACCCATTGATATATTATTACTTACAATACATTTAAATGGACATTAGATGGCAGTGGCCTGCCATTTAGGGTCACTCACAAGGACAGAACAGCCGTCTGGAACTTGTATGCTTAATAGCAGGACTCAGCTGGTGAGCAGAGCAATCTGGGACTACATTTCCCAGGAAGGGTAGTGTGTGGGCAGGGGCATATAACTATAAAAGCCCAGGAGACTGGCCAGGAGAGTGTAGTGAGAGACTGAAGGAGAAGGAGGTGCGCTGATGGCTGAAGTGCTGAACTAGGTTGCAGAGCCAGGGTTGGAGAGAGATGAAGAGCGGAAAGAGCCTACTGACCACCCGGTCTGCCACGCTGCCAAACAGGCCAATCTGACAGCAGAACAGGGGCGTATCTGCTGTGACACAAACAAAGAATATGCCGTTGCTACAAAGGGCTGTGCTAAGGGTGGGGGGAGGGTGTGCTTGTGTGTGTTCAGGCGGGGGGCAGCTCATGTGTGCTCGGGTAGGGGGGCAGGCTCGTGTGTGCTCAGGCGGGCTCGGCTGTGCTGGGGTGGGGAGGCGGGCTTAGCTGTGTTGGCATGGGGGGGTGTGCTCGGCTGTGTTGGGGTGGGGGGGCGGCTCGGCTGTGTTCGGGCGGGAGGGGGGGTCAGCTCGACTGTGTTCGGGCAGGCTCGTGTGTGCTCGGGTGGGGGGGGCGGCTTGGCTGTGTTCAGGTGGGGGGCGGGCGAGGATAGGTGAGGAGACAGAGAACCTGTCAGCCATGCCCAATAAAGGGCACAATGTGTATGAAGATCTACGGGTTCTACTCGTTTTACTAGGAGGTGCAGTATGTGAGTCTTCTCCGAAGTGCTGGATGGTTAACTATATTGGTGAAAGCTTGATGTAGACTAGAACATTTTGGCAAGTGTGAAGGTCTAACGGGTTGTGCAGCACCCATCTAATGTGTGTAGGCAAACCAGTCATCCATAGTGCTTGGTGTAGACTAGGTTTCTCCAGCTGGTCCAGAGTCTCTGACCATCTCCCATATCCTGTACTATGTCTTCAGTCTCTGACTGTCTCCTGTATCCTGTCTGCAGTCTCTGACCGTATCCTGTATCCTGTCCACAGTTCTGACTGTCTCCTGTATCCTGCCTGCAATCTCTGACCATCTCCTGTACTATGTCCACAGTCTCTGACAGTCTCCTGTACCCTGTCCACAATCTCTGATTGTTTCCTGTATTCTGTCCACAGTTTCTGACCATCTCCTGTATCCTGTCCGCAGTCTTTGACCATCTCCTGTATCATGTCCGCAGTCTCTGACAGTCTCCTGTAAAATGTCTGTAGTCTCTGACCATTTCCTGTACCATGTCTGCAGTCTTTGACCGTCTCCTGTATCCTGCCCGCAGTCTTTGACCATTTCCTGTATCCTGTCCGCAGTCTCTGACCTTCTCCTGTATCCTTTCCGCATTCTCTGACCATCTCCTGTATCCTGTCCACTGTCTCTGACCGTCTCCTGTATCCTGTCCACAGTCTTTGAGCATTTCCTGTAGTATGTTAGCAGACTTTCATCATCTCCTGTATCCTGTCCTCAGTCTCTGACTGTCTCCTGAGGTGTAACTCTAATAGGAATAGGTGGAGCCTAAAGCAGAAGGGGTAGAGTTTACAGATGAAGGGGCAGGTCCTAAACAGGAAGAGTGGGTCAAATTTAGATAGAGGGAGGGGGTGCGATTTTAGTGTTGCTTAGGGCAGCACAAAACCAAAATACACCACTGCAGCAGAAGACCAGACAGGTATGAGGGTCCGTGACCCCATTTGCAGAGAAAGACAGACTGCTACGATCTGCTAGACTACTTTGATCAGGTAAGAGAGACCCATGCACCCACTAACCAAGTTAATACTGACAGTTTGCCACCTCAGCTATCTGCCTCATAGTTGTGAACTTTACATATAGTTGCCTCAGTTTGCAGCCTAGTTCTCGCAGCCGCCATCATTGAGATACATCTACATTTCAGTTTATTGTACAAGCTTATCAAAGGACATACAATTGCATGCCAGGCTACAGCAGTGCCAACTGAAACAACAAGTTTCCCACTCTAATTTGCTACCATCAAGAGGAAAAGTGTTAAATCTCCCTTGTTCCTTCACTATCTTTGAGTTACCATCTCCAAAAACTACATTCCACACCTCAACTTCATGCCAACTGGGCCCCAACAAGTGCGCAGAAGACGCTGTAGTATTCTTAAATGGACAATGCTCAGTTTCAAATGATAATTCTCTTTCCTTCACATATAAACCTCATCATCTAGTTCTGAGAACCCATAGTGAGCTTATCTGTTTCTTTATAGTTGTTTCTGCTCACTGAGGATTCAGCAGTCCCCTCAGACTGGAGGCAGTGGATTATTTCTGAAAGCAGGCCTGCTAACAGTTGTCACTATATGGTGAATGTCGTTACTTTTGCCAATAAATACCAAGAGTGATTAAATTTTCTGCATATATCAGTGTCATTTTGTTCTTTTTGACCAAGTTACCTTTAATTCCAATATAAACTTCATATTGGTCTATACTAACTTGTGTGTGAGTCCATTTTACAGTTGTGATTTACTTTGACCACAAAAGAAAGGTGGTTTCAGCAGAGGTTGGGTTTTCAACAAGAGGTTCAGATTTACAGGGAATCTAAAAATTACTGAGCAACCCTTAAGGGGGTAGTGCAACATGAATATAGTGATTTTAAAGATTTTCTAGCTAAGGTTTTCACAGTGAACAGGGTCATCTTGTGAGGATACAGACACAGTGGCATATGTGAATATTCAGAGGGACACAAATAGTTCATCAGTGGTGCTGGAGTTTCACCACATTCTACACTAAGTGGAGAGTTGTGTTCCAGCTCTGTCTACAGTTTACATTTCAAAAGGGGGCAGTTGACAGGTAGATTATCTCAATCATCTAGCACATCTGGTAATGGGTCTGGCCATCTGGCACAGACCAACTCCCCAAGCACAGATCCATCTGTACAGATGGACCCTCCATCACAAACGCAAAGACAAAAAAAGTACAGGATAACTTCCCAGCATAAACCAACCCCCCAGTACAGACTGACTTCCCCAGCACAGACCCCCCCATTACAGACCAACCCCCTC
The DNA here is from genome assembly GCF_062004578.1 of Staurois parvus. NCBI lineage: Eukaryota > Metazoa > Chordata > Amphibia > Anura > Ranidae > Staurois > Staurois parvus. The sequence goes on from NW_028317945.1 coordinate 7,358,052, forward strand.
CCCAGCACAGACCCCATAATACAGACTGGCCACCCCCTCAGCACAAATCCCTATCTTTTTTTTATAAAGCAACCTGTAGTTTGTTCCTTTATTTCTGTTCTGGAAGACTTTCCCGAAGTTGCTGGAAGCAGTGCACAATGCTGATCCACAAATAGTGTCTCTCAGCATTTTTTATTGTGGTTTCATAAGTTCTTTGAGGACTTGACAGAGATCATATAAGCAGGCAATATGCTTTGTATAACCTGGCTCAAGGTTTCCTGATATGCAGAAGCCCAGTGTGAGAGAGAGTCTTCTTGGCTCTATTTTATAGGCAGAGTAGGGGATGAGACTTCCTCTCACACTGAGCTATACTTGCCTCTGAAGCATCTGGTGTGGACTCACTGGCGGTGCCATGACCACCTGCCATTTTTTTTGTTGCATGGTGCTGAGGGGCAGCGCCATGCAACACAAATAAATTAATGTCAGGTGGCCACAGAATGCACAATGAGTCCTCACCCAGTAAGGACCACACCTCCTGCACCCCTTACTAAGCCTTTGTGTTTAAGTCTAGACCCTGGAGAATAGTCCCTTCAATTCAGGTGTTTCGGCAGCTGTGTACCAAGAACACCAAATATGACCTACTAGCCTTTGCCTCAGTGCCAAGAAATATAAGTTTGCTGCAAGAACATGAAATCACCTTGCTATAGCAGTGGATGTCTTGGTAGTTCTGTGGGACAGATTCACTTTTATTTACACATAAGCACCATTATGTCTTTTATTACTTTGGAAGGGATTCAGTGATACTTGAAGCTCTGGCCCTTCCCCAAAGAGCAAATCTGGCTTGTCTTCTTCCAGACACTCCCTGGCACATACCAGTTCTTCCAGAGTTTATATGTCAATCTTCCATCCTGCCTCTCAGTCACTGTCTTTAATGACTGTTGAATCTCAGTTGTAGAAAGGCGGGAGGTTGTCAGGGTCTATAATTTCTACCATGTTGAAGGCTTGTGAGCCTACTTCATGAAATATTTAGCATTGAGTGAGTCCTGCACCTGCTTGGTTGTGGTACAACCAGTTGATTTCACTTTATTTATGTGTACTGCTTGGCTTCAATAGCACTTTAATCAGAGTAGACTTTCTGAGGTTCACTGATCAGAAGAGAGGCAAGAACCTCAGGGCACTCATTCTTGACAAACTCTTGCACTCTGCCACTCTAAAAAATTGCGAGGAAGGCTCCATGTGATCCTTGAAAGTAATTTTTTGTAGCAATGCTTGTACTCACTTCATTAAGGTCTGGATCTGACTCTGTATAAGCCAATTGAACTTATTCTGTTCCTTTATTGCACCCTGGGTTGCCACTGCAAGCACCCAGTTGGTTTCCTGTTGGTTCACACATGCTTGCTGTTGGAGCCTGAAGAAAGGTATTCGATTGTAGCATCTGTTTTTATTACCTCCTCCTCTTTGCAGTCCATACAGATACAAGTTTTTATTGGAATTGTTCCTTTAAGAGCACTGGCTCTTTGAGAAGTTATTTCTCTTAAAAGCATCCAGCCATAAAGCAAAATTCCACGTAAAGGGTTGCTCAAGTGAGCCTAAGGCTAGGTTCACACCTATACAGTTTGCATTTGAGCCATTTCTGCATTGCGTTTTGCAACTTAGTTTTTGCCGTGTTTTTGATGCATTTTTTTTTCATTTTTTACATTTTTCTTGGTGCTAGGCATATTTAAAATGCAAAACTCATCAAAACCGGCTCAAATACGCAGCAAAAACGCAATACATGCTTTTCTTCAGCATTTGCATTGAAGTCTATAGAACCAAAAACGCAACTTTTTGCATTTAAAAAAGTCCCTGACCTTTTCCAAAATATGCACCGGGTGACAACGTGGATATCTGAACCTGTTCCACAGGAAATCATGTTAAATGGACTGTACTGCGTTTCTGCAAAGCGCTGCAGAAAACACTGGGGTGTGAACCTAGGGTTACTGAGTCCATGCAGAGCATTGACACTTTTTCACAGTAGTATTACTTTCTGGGAACAGCAGCAGTCACCCTCACAGACTTAAATCCAACTATCTGTAAATATCACAGCCCCATGTGTGCCTCTGTAAGCTAATCTGACACACAGTTAGGTCCAGCTTTCTTAATCAGGACACGTTTGGCAACAATTTAAAATGTGTTCCACAGAAGTAAGAGTCAGTCCATCCCAGAAACTCTATCAGCCTCCCAATAAAACAAACTGCAGTACACATTTGCAAAATAACATATGGTCAAGAACTATCTTCCTTAACACCCCGGTCACATTGGGTGCGACTTGAAATGTGATTTGCATGCCATGCGACTTGCAAATCATATGCCAAGTCGCACCTTATTGTCTGCTAATAGAGCGGTCATATTGCTGTGGTTCCAACTTGGTCGGAGCCGCATCGATTTCTAAAGTAGTACATGCGCTACTTTTGTTGTGACTTGCATAGACATCTGTATCAGATGTCTTGCAAATCGCAACTGAAATCGGCAAGTCACCAGACTTTGAAATCGTGCGACTTCACTGTATGTCGCACAATTTCAAAATCGGCTTTGATGTGAACAGGGGCTTAATCCAGTGTCTTTCAGCTCCTTTGAACTCCTGGAATTCAGCCACTTTTTCAAATGTGCCAGATTACTATAGGTTAAAGTGGTTGTAAAGGCTCGAGGTTTTTTACCTTCATGCATTCTACGAGCATGCAATGAGAAGAGAGAGGGGCGGAGCCGAGCCACGGCTACATGTGTGAATGGACACATGGAGCAGCAGGTGCCGCCATAACAAACTGCTTGCTGTGAGGGCATCCAGGAGGGTCCAGGAGAGCCTGTGGGGGACCAAAGAAGAGGAGGATCCAGGCTGCTCTGTGAAAACACACTGCACACAGCAGGTAAGTATAACGTTTGTTATTTTTGGAAAAAAAATGTAAGCCTTTAGAATCGCTTTAAGTCTAACAATGTGCATGCCACCTAGTGGAGTTTTATCTTTAATATACAATTTACACTTTTAGTGAGCGCTAGGAGCATAGCTCAACGCTCTGTTGATGGACCTTCTGTTCTCAGCTCCAGCATCTGCATTGTTGTATGCAGCCACTCTGCCTGGCCCTCCTCTCCACCAGCCCAATCAAAGAGTGTTTTGTATTATTTGAACAGCGCCTCTTAACTGTACTCTATGTCCATAGAAGCATACAACAGAAAATACCTTTAAATTTCTTTAAAAACATTATATATATATATTTATAAATATAAGAAATGAGCAGCCCACCGAGGATGCAGATGCATATATATATATATATATATATATATATATATATATATATATATATATAGAAAGAGAAGACACAAGTAAAGCAGAGGTAATGATAATCAAACTGATGGCAGTTATAATGGTGTAAGTGATGAACATCGCACTGCATTACATTCTTTCCCAGCTTCCATGGCTTAGAATCTCTCAATGGAGATCTGAAAGCGACATCATAAAGTCACTTCCGAGTGAGGACAAGAAGGGGAGGGAAGCGGATTTGTCCACTCACCTCCCTCCCTCCCTCCCCTGTAGCTGACGGCGGTGAGCTGGTCCCGGGCCTGTCAATGGGCAAGCGGAGCCTATGAGACCTCATGGGGGGGGGGGGGGTGGAGAGGCTGGCATTGTGTGGGAGCATTCGGGTAGCAGCACTGCCGCCCGAATGCTTCCACCTGACAGGTGAGCCCGCTGCTTGCCTGCAGCAGGGCTAAAGGTAGAAAAAAAACTACCTGCCTGATGTCTGGAACTACATGTCCCATATCCCCATATATTCATAAGAAATTTTTAACTGCCTCCTGCCCGCCATATAGTACAATGACGGGCACAAGGAAGGCGGTTCTCTTGTTCTGGGAGGACGTCATATGACGCCCTGCCATTCTAACCGCGCATGCGTGGCTCCGGGAGTGCGCAGCGTGGCGATCGGCGGTGCGCTGTGTCCCTCGGACACAATGGATCACCGATCAATGGAAAGAGCCGAAGATGTCAACTCGGTCATGTGATCAGCTGTGTCCAATCACAGCTGATTGCATGTAAATAGGGAAATGGCGGTTATCGGCATTTCTCTCCTCACGAGCTGTCACACTGACAGCTCGAGAGGAGAGGAGAGCATATAATCGGCATCCCTCAGAGGGGACATGTACACTGATCAGCAGGGCACTGATGATCAGTGTGCCCTGATGATCTGTGTAGCCCCAGCAGGAGAGGAGAGCATATAATCGGCATCGGCATCCCTCAGAGGGGACATGTACACTGATCAGCAGGGCACTGATGATCAGTGTGCCCTGATGATCTGTGTAGCCCCAGCAGTGCCACCTGTCAGTGTCCATCAGTGCCACATCAATGCCACATTTCAGTGCCTACCAGTGCACATCAATGCCACATATCAGTGCCCATCTGAGCTGCCTTTTAGTGTCACCCATCTGTGCCAGTCAGTTCCACCTATCATTGGCAGTCAGTGCCACCTATCAGTGCCATATATGAGTGCTGCCTTTTAGTGCCCATCAGTGATGCCTGTCAATGCCCATCAGTGCCACCTACCAGTGCCTCCTCATCAGTGCCCACATCAGTGATGGAGAAAAATCACTTATTTACAACATTTTATGACAAAAACTAAGAAAAAGCTTTTTTTTTTCAAAATTTTCAGTGGTTTTTGGCTTGTTTAAAAAAAATAAAAAACCCAGAGATGATTAAATACCACTAAAATAAAGCTCTATCTGTCACAAAAAAATGATAAAAATTTCATATGGGTACAGTGTTGCATGACCGCGCAATTGTCATTCAAAGTGCAACAGCGCTAAAAGCTGGAAATTGACCTGGGCAGGAAAGGGGTATAAGTGCCCTGTAGGCTAGCGGTTAAAGACATTTTATGTATTATGCTTCTATGGACATACAGTACAGTCAGAAGGCGATGTCTCCCTAACAGAACTCCCCCCTCCCTCTGTTTCCTGCACCTAGTGGTAGGTGTGTTGAACAATTAGATTATGTCATCCTTATAAAGATAGGGGGTTTTGGGAGACACTAGCTTAGCTCTAAAGAAGAAGAGGAGATCCCAGAAATGCATCAGCTGGTTCTGCCATTGCACTTCCATTTGGATGTGGAGATCGGTCCTTGCTGTGTGCTTCATGCAATATATCCTTTCAAATTCACTTGGTTTGTGAACCTAGTATTTTTTCCTTCAATAAAGTGTCCAAAGATAATGTGCTAGGCGTGTGTGCCCTCTTTGTGTTTTTTCTACAGTGCTGGATCTCCCCAGTCTTAGGAGGGCTGCACCGTCCATATTTGTTGCAACTTCTGGTCGCTAAAGGGACCGCATGACCATTGGTCTACGCTATGAATTTGTCTATCCATTTCAGAGCGCAGGAGTTTCAAGTCTTTTTCTGTTCTTACACATACACCTATAACAGTTTAAAATCTTTTAAAATTTATAAAAAAGAAAATAATTACTTTCCCTTTAATATTTGCCTTCTTTTCCATGTGTGTGTTACTTTATAGTGAAACACAATTGTGTTACGGCATAGCTTTAATCATTTCATATTTAAGGATTAGGCATAATAACACATTTCCTGCCAGAGGGTCTTGCAATTCAAAGAGAAGGGGATCGCATTGAATTTGGCAGTTTAATGTCTCATCTTAACTCCTGAACTTGTTGGCTCAGTACATGATATCATTATTGCATGGCCCTGGGTTTCTTTTTTTTGTCTTTCTCTTTCCTTATCAGGACATTAAGTCAAGCTCAGTTCAGCTCAAGCAGAAAAAATATGCACAGGAAGGTTGTGTTAGTTCATAGTTTGTATCCCTGGGGCACTTTGGCAGCACCACAATGAGAATGACAAATCCCGTCACCTGAATCAGCCTTTGATCAATGGGGATGATAATACAAACACAGGTGTATATAATATGCAGTACTTTTTCTTTTCCCCTTTTCCAGCCACAAGACTGCGCTGTGTGATATGGAAAACTTAAACCAGAGAGGAATGACTGGGATGAAAAATAACCAAAGGGAAGGTAAACACAATTCTTCATATTTTAACCTGTTTTCCTCTAAGTACAGTACATTACAGCTTGATTCACACTGTTATGGTGGTTTAATACATTGTTAACCCACCTTATAGTGCACCTTAATGTGCACATAAAGGTGAATAAAAAAAATTGAAACAAGGCCAATTTAAATGAATTAGCTACCTAACACACCAAAAAAGGTGCATGCACCATTACTGTTTGCTGTGGTGCACTAGAACTGAGGTGTGTTGGAATGCTATTTCTATTAAGAATGAATGACACTATGCAAATAATGAAAGTGATGCGGGATAACGGGTTTATTTATAAATTGTATTGAGTAAATCCATATACACCCACCCATCCCTATCTACAGAACCAGTAAAAATCTATAAAAGTGAGAGGGTAACTAGAATAAATAAACAAAACTAAAACTGATTGAACAAAAAAAGGTAACCCTCTAAGTATTCTTCTTTATATCCTCAGAACTTAACTTGCAGTTTCCAATGGAAAGATCTGATTCTAGTTGGTGTCCACCTGGGTTCAGCCTCTTCAAGATGCAGTTTCATGTTCTTGGGTTGCTAAATGCACCAATAAGGATGGGAGCCCATTTAATGGGTCTCTTTGGGGTTGGTGTCCCTAATTTGGAACGAAACCCAATTTTTAAGCATATTGAGATCTGTTATCTGAAAGTGCTGCTTGTTTTCCTTTTTTACTCTCCTCCTTCCTTATTTAACTTACTTCATTATTTTAGCTTATTTTTTTTGTTTTTACTTTTTATCTTCATATGTGTGTCTCAGATGTTGCTCTCAGTGCATGACTTGAGGTGGTCCCTTTGTCTGGGAAATGTCCTGGTGATGGCAGAGACACAGCCACAGAGTTTGCACATGTGCGGTGCACCTCACTGTTTCTGGCTTCTATCTTGGATCTGGGCACTTTCAAAGCAATTTCTTGGTTGAAATTATATCAGGGAGAATAGTATCAGAATTTAAAGTGCTGGGAGCTGATGAGCCATACAATACGTTTTTTTCTGGACAGACTGGTGCTAAGATCCCGCCCTAAAGTAGCATACTCATTACACAAAAACTCACAGTTTTCTGGTGTCTGTGGCAGCATACAAGCTCACCATTGGTCTGAATATATTAACTGGTTTACAGATAGGGACCACCTTTACTTTTGAGGGATCCTATCCAATCCCCAACAGAAGGGTAGGACAACCCTCAAAAGTAAGTGAGCCTGCACATTGGCAGGAGAGTTTGGGTGGAAAATAGTGAGAAAGCTGTGAGGCTGAAGACAGGAGGCTGCTAGGAGGAACAGTGGGATGGGGCCTACCTGCAGGCCTGGAGCTGGAAAGGAGGAAAGCTCAGATCTCACTGGCCCCCAGAGCGAGGACTACCTGTATGGAAAGGAGCTGCTCAGTTAATAGGCCTGGTAGCAGCTACCAACCCATCAGCGATACTGGAGAGGATCTGAGTGAGTACCCCTGCACCCCCTGGGTAGATAGGGGAAGGAGCACTCTGGTAGGAAGCCAGATTTGTTACCTACTTGGGACCGTCCACTTTTAAAGTAACAGGCACCAAATCCCCTGTTCGGGGATACCTCCAGATTTCTGGGTGAAGGAAGAGGAGTTCATCTAGGATCTGGGGTGGTACATTAAGGAGATGCTGACTAGCTTTCCAACAGAGATTGTGTTGCAGTGGAGGCTGTAAATAGTTCAAGGAAGTTGTCCTCAGTTCATCAGTTCCCTTGGGCATCCTGTACACCCTAACCCCATCCGAGTTCCTGTGGTCTAGTTCTGGTGCTCATGTGGCCAGTGTAGATGCTTTTGGCTGTGAATAAGGGTCAGCATGGGCACCCTGACTGGTCTGTGGCTACGCAGCCCCATGCACAACAAACTGCAATGCAATGTGTGTTCTGACCAGGGGCGGACTGACCATTTGGAAACTTGGGCACTGCCCGAGGGCCCGGGGTCAGTAGGGGGCCCCACGAGATGCCCCTGGTACCTTTTTCATAGGCTTTTTTGAGTCTGGGCAAGGACACAGGGGCCCCATGATCCCTTATTGCCCGGGGGCCCCATGGGTTGTCAGTCTGCCCCTGGTTCTGACACCTTTCTATCAGAACTAGCATTACCTTTTAGCAGTTTGAGCTATAGTAGGTCTTCTATTGGTTCTATGAATTCTTATACTGTACCGCGCTCCAATATTATCAACCTTTTGTGATTAACCTTTTTTGGTTGTGTGAATTTCTTAATATACCACCTATAATCCAATCATTACTTACTTCTATGGTGCTTAAATATACAATTAACATAAATTAATTTATAAATATGAATTAAAAAATTATATGTGATTATAACAAATATTAATAAAAAATTAATGAAAAATTGGAATGTCAATACTATGTGAATAAAATAATAAAAAATTAATAAAACATTAAAAAAAAAAAAAAAAAAAAAAGGGAATGTCAATTATTTTCTTTAAATTTGAGATGGTGTTGTTATTCAATTTAGTTAATGTGATATGTCTGTGTTGGCAGCTTGAACCTCTCCCTTGTCTCCTCTCCTCTCTCCTCAGCTCAGCTTTCTCAATTGTGCTTTCTTCACTGGCTGCTTTGTTTATTCCTCCATATACGGAACATGCAGAGAAGGGAAAAGAAACATAGTGTCTTATCCGGGATATAAGTGATTTATTGCTCTTTGATCTCCCACTCACATTGTGTAAATGTAAATAACGCTTTGCATACAATGTATCAAGATCGTACTTCAGACAGCCTGGCTGATGTGTTTGCTTGCAGTAAATATACTCGCCCTTCCTCTGTGGATGCGTGATAACGTCACCGCCCCTCCCCTACGCGTTACGCTACAGGGACTCGTAGCTTCCTCGTAGCTTCCCCCAGAGGAAGCTACGAGTCCCTGTAGCGTAACGCGTAGGGGAGGGGCGGTGACGTTATCACGCATCCACAGAGGAACAGCGAGTATATTTACTGCAAGCAAACACATCAGCCAGGCTGTCTGAAGTACGATCTTGATACATTGTATGCAAAGCGTTATTTACATTTACACAATGTGAGTGGGAGATCAAAGAGCAATAAATCACTTATATCCCGGATAAGACACTATGTTTCTTTTCCCTTCTCTGCATGTTCCGTATATGGAGGAATAAACAAAGCAGCCAGTGAAGAAAGCACAATTGAGAAAGCTGAGCTGAGGAGAGAGGAGAGGAGACAAGGGAGAGGTTCAAGCTGCCAACACAGACATATCACATTAACTAAATTGAATAACAACACCATCTCAAATTTAAAGAAAATAATTGACATTCCCTTTTTTTTTTTTTTTTTTTTTAATGTTTTATTAATTTTTTATTATTTTATTCACATAGTATTGACATTCCAATTTTTCATTAATTTTTTATTAATATTTGTTATAATCACATATAATTTTTTAATTCATATTTATAAATTAATTTATGTTAATTGTATATTTAAGCACCATAGAAGTAAGTAATGATTGGATTATAGGTGGTATATTAAGAAATTCACACAACCAAAAAAGGTTAATCACAAAAGGTTGATAATATTGGAGCGCGGTACAGTATAAGAATTCATAGTTTAATTTCATACACCTAGAGAGGGTGTAATTAGTGCCTGGCGATCCAATATTTAATAAATATTCACTTAAGCACACAATTAACACTAATAATAGAGTAAGTTAACTCCTGGTGGCTCACAAATAACTATTCTATTAAATTTTAGGTCTTCTATTGGGTTGCACTACACAGGCCAGTCTTCACTTTCCACATGCATCAACGACCTTGACCTCCCATTGCTGGTTCACCAGTTTTTTTTCTTTAGACCACTTTTGGTAGGTCCTGACCACTGCAGATCAGGAACATCCCACAAGAGCTGCAGTTTTGTAGATACTCTGACTCAGTAGTTTAGCCAATTTGGCCCTTGTCAAAATCAATCGAAACCTTACGCTTGCCATTTTTTTCTGCTTTCAACACATAAATTCAGGGACAAGATGCTCACTTGCTGCCTAATATATCCCATCCACTTTAAGATGCTGTTGTAATGAGATAATCATTATCATTCACTTTACCTGTCAGTGGTCCTAAAGTTATGGCTGATCAGTGTACATAGAAACCTAAGCAAGTTATTATAAATGAGATATTTTTTGGTAAATAGTATGTAGATATAAAAATATATAGACAGTAGAATTTACCAAAAGTTTACACAGTTTTTGAAGAATTGAAAGAATTGAAGAATTGAAAATTGATGTTTTCTAAGACATCATACCTGTATTTGATAGAATGAGGTTTTAGGCGTATTGAGTTATTTGTAAGCACAACTTATTGCAATGGGACTTATTGCAAAAAAAAAAACTAACTGTTTACCAAGCCCAAGGGTCACATTAATTGACTACTAGTCTACAATAAGGGGCATATTTATCAAGTAGTACATTTGACTTTCAACAAACATTCACTGGTGTTGAATCATTTGTTGTCATTTAAAACACATGAACCAGGAAGATTCATTTGCAGTGAGTGTCAGAATAACTTTATAAACATGCCATGAAATGTACATTTTGTATGCAGTTGTATACGGTATTATTAAAATTATTTATAAATAAAAATGTAGAGGTGGTATATGGTCTCTGCAAGACTGGCCTTCTATGTCTCTGGGGCTTCTCCACTTTGCTTTCATGACTGTGGACAGGAGGGGACAGCCTATCACATATGGTGGCAATGCCCCAAGGTGAGACACTTCTGGATTTTTATATACAATTTTATTTACTTCCTCACCCAGATTAATTTGAAAGTCCCTGAAAGAAGCGCTATTGGCCAGCCTGGTGGAGAGTGTCCTGAGACATTCGAGAAGATTGAATACTCTTATTTTTGTGGCGATAAAGGTCGCTATAGCCAGATAGTGGAGCCACTTTACCCTTTGATTTGATTAAGGCTAAGCTCTCTTGGATTATGTAAATGAGAACCTTTCAGCCATCTTGAAATACAAAGTTAAATTATTGAGAAATCCTGGGATAAAACCTCTGGATAAAATATCTGATGGTGATCCTCGGGCTATTCTCACTTAGGTAGTTCCCCCGGCTGGAGGATTGGCACACTGTTATTCTGTCTTTCCTCATATTTTTCTTTCCTAATTCTTTTCTACATATCTTTTCTAATGTGGAACATCCCTATTGGCTTTAGTGGAATGCCTATTACTTTTACTTGGCTTATATGGCCACCCTCCCTTCATTGGAGGTTGCATGAGACCCTGTGTATAGTAGGTGAATCACAGTGGAGTTTATTTACTAAAGCTGGTTTACTCAGAATCTCGTGCACTTCTGCATAGAAACCAATCAGCTTACAGGTTTATTGCTGTAGCACCCTCCTAGTCAGCTAGGGGGAGCTAGACTCCAATTGTTAGCAAGGAGGGCTGAGTAGCAGCCTGGGTGTGATGGCTAAAAGGGGTTAAATTGAGGTCAGAGCTGAGAGGCTCTGCAGACCAGCCCTCTGGAATCTCCTCCTGCTCTAGAACTTTGGAGAAAGGTTTAGAAGCACAGGGTGGATCTGAGGAGTGGCTGGTCTGTACTTTGAGGATCCTGGCCACTCCCCAACAGGAGGCTTGGCAAGGGGCCAGGACAACCTTTAAGAGTAACTGAGCTTGCTCAGCAGCAGGAGGAGCAGGAGGAGGATAGTTCGGGTGGAAGACAGAGAGGATGTGAGGCTGGAGGCAGGAGCTTGTGAGAGGGCCCAGATTGAGAGGGGCTCAACTACAGGCAGTGGAGCTTGGCAGGAGGAAAGCTCAGATCATCACCGGCCCTCAGAGCGAGGACCCCCTGTGTAGCAGGGAAGGAGCGACCCAGCTAAAGGGCCTGGTTGCAGTCACCAGCAGCACAAGAGGACTGAGTGAGTAGACCTGCACCTCTGGGCCAGAAAGAGGAAGGAGGCACTCTAGTAGGAAGCTGGATTAGCCTGCCACCAAGTACTGTTTCAGTATTCATGTGTCAGACACCTGCTCAGGGATTCCTCCTGACAGCTGGGTAAAGAATAGGATTTATCTGGGGTCTGGGGTGGTACTACAGGCGATGCTGGCTAGCTCTTCAAAAGAGACTGTTTGCTGTAACCACTCTATATAGTTCAGGACGTTGTCCTTGGTTCCTCAGTTCTATTGGGCATCCCTAATAAAATCCAAAAAACAAGCTCAATGACTGGTTACTGACTCCTGGATATAAGTTGATGTGAAAAATGCTTGTTGCCTGGCTGTGCAGGACTATAGGGGGACCCAAAACGTCAGGTACTCCTGAGGGGACAGTGCTACATTGCTAAAGCTTAAACTGAACAAGCTGAGGTTAGAAGCTGATTGGCTACCATGCACAGGTGCATGAGATTCTGAATGAAGAAGCTTTAGCAAATAAACCCCAGTGTATTGTGAGCCTCTAGTTTCTGGCTCTGATGCTTTATCATACAGAATTTTGCATGATGCTATTTTGAGCCTTGGTTAATTAGTGTTCTCATTTAGAGGAGTTTCTGTAAATTCCTATTGCAAAAATGGATATAAGCATTTGCCATACTGCACTTTTTATACATATGCAGCTGGGGAAGGGGGTTCTTCTTTCTTCTAAATTTTTTTTAAGAAGTCTAAGAATGAAGACCTCTTGTTTTCCACTTTGTTCTAATGTAAACGGTTTTATGTATGTGAGTGATCTGTGGCATTGCAACTGTCGTTTGCTATCACACAATGTTATTTGTATTTTCCCTTCCTTGAATTTCGTAGTAAAAATACTGGAAACAAAATAAAAATGTATATACTATGCTCAAGCCAAGTGTATAAGAGCTTGTTCACACATGTGGTGCCCTCTGAAGAGGGATTTTTGTCCAGGTCACTCCTCAGAGGGTATTTGATAAGTGGTGAGGAGACATTTTGTCACTTCCTCACCACCTGATTTAACTGTCCAAATGCTGCAATCGTGTGCATTGCATCCAGTTTTGGGGAAGTTGTGGTGTGGCCCTATAGGCTTTCATGCATTAGGCAGTGGTAATGCCTGCTAAACGCGGTATGCTGTTGAATTTTTGCCACAGCATGTGTACAGCCCTGAGCAACTGGTACAGATGTGTTTGTCAGGGGGTGGTAAATCTGAGGCTCAATTGCCTTGTTTTACTGCTACTTGGCCACTTGTGTAAACAAGCCCTAAGTGGTGGTCATTTTACTGTTAGTGACACTTGAACAGGGGAAACGCTGCACTACGCAATTATGTAGCATTCGATTAGCTTTCATCTACTGTGTTCTTCCAGCCATTTTCCTTGTCTGACGATTGAGCTTGCCGTGAAAATCAAATGAGACCACTGCAGTGTCAGTCAAAAGGAATGTTTTGTTAATTCTCATATCACTTTTATTGTTTGTTTATTTAAAGCTACGAAACCAATGAAAGAAAGGTGGCAGATTGCTGTAACAAAACATGTCCATGTGTGAGGCCAGCAGCATGAACATACTATAGCAGGGGTCTCTTTTAATTCAAAGGGCCAGTCTATTGTACTTAAGACTTTAGGGGGGGCCGGATTGTGGTCAGTGGGGGTAGAAAATGTCCCGGGACCAGCATCTGTGAGAATAAACATGGACTCAGGGTTGGTGGTCAGTAAAAGAAAGAGTATTGCCCCATCATTGGTATTAGTGGAAGGAATAGTAACCCATCGTTGGTATCAGTGAAAGAAATAGTGCACCATTGTTGGTGTCAATGGGAGGAATAGTGCCTTGTATCATTCAGAGGTATAGTGCCCCAAGGACTGGTTAAAGACTGGCAAAGGGCCGCATCTGGCCCTGGGCCACAGTTTGGAGACCTCTGTACTATAGCAAGGTTACAATAATGAATAATAAATTAGACATCCACCTGTGCAACCCATGAATTGCCACTCTGTGTCTCTAGTGGTCATTTAACTACCTACATTGTCTAATGCAGCCATTCTGACCAGGGTTTCATGGAACACTAGGGCTCCTCCAGAGTTTGCTAGAGTTTCCTTGAGCTGTGGCTGATTGCCCTCCAATCTGATGGTGTCTGCATAGTTCTGGATCCAACAACACTTGCCAGAACCAGCAGCTAACACCAATGATTTTTTTAGCTGTTTGTAAGGGTGGCATTCTGATCACCACTGTAAGGGGTGGTCCCACTAATCACTAATAGATTGGGCATTTTCCCAATGACCCCTGAGGAATAATTCTTAGCAGGGATTCCCTGAGACTTGAAACATGAAGCAGGGTTCCTCTGGGATAAAAGGCCATGCATAATCCCCTCATCTCTCCATGTGGGTCAACAAGAAAAGACAAGCTTGCAGAGTAATTGCAGATTAGGAAGTGGTAGGAGAAGTATCACTACAGCCAACATGTAGAGCTGTTATCTGATCCACCATGTTATGTGGTCCAAAGATATTTCCCACACTATTTGTGTAGAATCACCAGGGTAATAAGTTTTTTTATAAAGGGGATTTTCTAGTTTCTGAAAGCTCATGGAAATGGAGCAACTGGTACGGATGTGGTTGCAGGGAGAGGAAAAAATATGAATCTATTTTTTTCCCCAGAACTGTGAACTGAAAGTTGGTATGCTCAGACAGCAAAAGTCATTTCCCTCTTTTATAGGACTGATCTCCAGAATTTCACATCAGAAGAAGAATTGCATACAGGTCAGGCTGAGTTCAAATCAAAATGTATGCTTTTGCACACATGCTTCCAATGGATTGGCATGTGTTTTAGATGCTCTGCTTAGCATTATCATTTCAAACGACTAGGTTGCTAAAATGCAGATCAGTGTACCACAAATGCAAAATGTGGAACTTTTCCCTGACATACTGCAACACAGGGAATCAGATGTATTTGTTCGGGTGGTAATATCAGGAAGTACAGTACATAAAAAATGATAGAGCAGTAAAAAACCCTCAAATATTTAAAAAGAATTGCGTGAGACGAGATTGGCTCCTTGCCACCTTGTTTTTTGTTTCAGTATTAGAGCCTTTGGCATCTGCAATTTGAATGAACCCAAATATTTCAGCAATTACAGTATGTTTCCAAATAGGGACATGACGTACATCAAAAAGTGGGTGATGCAAATTTGAAAGACATCTAAAAATAAATTCCAGAGTATCTAGTCTTGGAAACCTTTCTCAAAATATTAGCAAATGCTGCATGTTTCTTGAACGAGCGGTTCTGAATAGTGGTGTAACCCTTCCTAGAATTCTGTGTCATACTGAAAAGAAGACAAGGAAATGGCTGATGGAGAGTAATGATGATGCGCAAAGTGCAGTAACGCATAGCTGCCAGAAATGACACGACAGGTGAATCCTATAATCTGAGATCTAAATGTTTGCTATGAAGTATCACCCACTGCCTATCCTTGTTGCTATTTTATGCAGGAGATCCTAAAGAACTTGCTGACTAGTCTGTTGGTTACTATAGTGATATAACGATCACAGATGAAGCACTGTCAGCACGAACAATATCTTAAAGTGGAAATTTAGCTTAAGAGAACAATTGCTAGCAAAAATATTTTTTATCGCAGAAGACGTATATCTTTTCTGCAATAAACATCTTACTTGCCTGCTAGAAAGTTCCCAAAGGTCTTAAACCAAGCCATGAAGGCACAGCTCTGCACAATGATGTCTTCAGTTATTCTTTGGTGCTGGGATGAATTAAATTCTGTGTACATGCAATTACATAATCCCAGGACAGCCAGTCAAGATGGCCAAAGATGCAGAACCTAGAAGAAGGTAACGGTGACAAGGTGGTTTTAAGAGTAGATTTAAAAAAAATGTTTATATTAAATTTGTGTGGGCTCACATAGGAACTGCTTAATTCACAGAAATTGGGTAACATTGTTTAAACCAATGATTAGGTACATTGGAGAGTTTCAGTTAGCTCAATGCAACAAACTTAAAAATATTTGTTTAAACAGATTTTCTGTGTTTTAGGATTTCTTTTTCTCACAAGAATGGTGCACTTGTAACATTTCACTTGTGAGTTAAAGTCAAAAGACCGCCAGCGCTCAAATCTTCGTGCTCCGCAGAGTCTCATGGTAACTGTCACTAGTTGAGGCGCAGCCCTCTGAAGACAGGGAAATCTTAGCACTGACAAGAAAAAACACAACAGGGCGCACTGTCCTCGTTCATTACCGTGGTATCAAATGCTTTATTATAAAAAAAGTGACAAGTGGATACTCACAAAAGGAACATGAAAACAGACATGTAGCCAAGGGAATCAGTCCTAGGTAGCGGAGATCCTGTAGAACAGGTTACCAGTTGTAATATCTGACGCGTTTTGGGGAGACACACTTCCTTCCTCAGAGCCAAGGCAACCAGACAAGCAAATGACCCAAAGCTGGTTCTGGCGAGCTCAGTAGATTGGTTTAAAAAAGGCCTGGATTATTTCATAAATGCACATAAAATAATTGGATACCAACATATATAGGTAAAGTTAATCCAGGAAATATCCGATTGCCTCTTGGGGGATCAGGAAGGAATTTTTTTCCCCTGCTGGAGAAAATTGGAGAATGCTTTGCTAGGTTTTCTTGCCTTCCTCCGTATCAGTTGTGGGTATAGGATTGTATATAGGGGAAGACCATTTAGAGACCATCACCCCACCCACTGCATGTGGAAATTCCTTAGTAGGAGCCAACCAGGGCTCACCCAACTGAAAAGCCCTACAGCTGATAAAAAGCCTACATACAGGCTGTACATCACACTCATAGCCGATGAGCTGCTGCAAAGAATAAAAGAAAAAAAACATATGAATGGATGCAAATATAAATAAACTACAACACGCTGAAATGACATAAAAACAAGAAATAAAAAGAAAAATTTAAAACGAAAAATAAGAATGAAATTGAAAATGAATGTAAAAATGTAAAGACAAAAATACACTTATTTATATAATACACATATGCGAGAGTAACATGTATATCAGTACTAAATGGACGTGCAAATATGAGAACCAGCACCTGCTGAATAATACATAAATGCCAGTAGGGAGAAAGGGAATTTATCTACAGGGGCATACAGACCATGTGTAAAAATATATATGTCTGCATTAAGCCACATAGTGTAATGCACATGCATGCGATATAATCTTAGACTCCTGGGGGGAGGGTGTGTGTCATAACACCATGTTATCACACCAAAGACCTGGAGGAAACCCTCAAAAGGGGGGGGGGCACTGGTGGTGGATGTCAATGCTGGTACCCCTAGAGTGTGATCCAATCAGACTAAAGACTGAATATCTAAACCAGTTTTTCTCAACCTTTTTTCAGTCAAGGCACCCTTTAAAATTATGGACAGTCCCGAGACACCCTTTAAAATTATAGACAGACTTGAAGCACCCCATTCTAAAATGTGAAAAACTATTCTAATAGTTTGATATAATGCAGTAACATCCACACATGTAGGACACCCAACATTAGAGGTAATTTATTCTTCCAAAGCAAATACATTTTTGCACACTGGCACTGACTAGTATTCCAATGTTTCTCTACTCCCCCAGTTTTTTTCCAAAACTGAGCTTATGTGACCCCAGCACTGATGGAGAGGGGTCGGGGATGGTCAAACTAGGATGCTGTACAGGCAGCTGACATCCTCCTTATCAACTGATGATGTCATTGATTGTCAGGATGCTGGTGCCTAGAAGGTTGTAACGGTGCACAATGAAAACCTGTGGCTTTGTGTAACTAAAAGGCAGGCTTGTGCCACCCGCTGGCTTATATACAAGTTTTGGGCAATTTTTAGACATTTTGCCAAGGCACCCTGAAGAAACTTAAAGGCACCCTGGTTGAGAAAGGCTGATCTAAACCACCATTCAGACCCTTAGGGACCAAGGATCCCAACTGATGTATCAAAAAAGATTTTCTTTTGCAAAGCTTACGGAACTTTCTGCCCTTGTCAATATTACCCTGTATGGCCTCTATGCCAAATACAGTACTTTGAATCCTTTGGGACTTTTGTCATGTGCATGACTAAAATGACAAGATACCGTATGTTTGCCGAACCCATGAAGTATGTTGCGCCTGTGTTCACCAAATCTATTGGTGAACCTGG
Organism: Staurois parvus; assembly: GCF_062004578.1. NCBI lineage: Eukaryota > Metazoa > Chordata > Amphibia > Anura > Ranidae > Staurois > Staurois parvus. The sequence goes on from NW_028317945.1 coordinate 7,376,127, forward strand.
ATATATATGGCCCATGGTCCATAAAGACCCACGGACATGCAAACATGGGCATTGTGCAACACACTGCATTTAAGCCCAAATCGGCATTCCATCCCCATTGGGCTAAAGGGAATCATTATGTAGTTACATAGTTAGTCTGGCTGAAAAAAGACAAAAGTTCATCCAGTTTAACCATTAAAAAAAACAGTAAAAAAAAGTTTTAATCCTATACCCACAGTTGATCCAGAGGAATGCAAAAAAAACCAGCAAAGCATGATCTAATTTGTTCCTGCAGGGAAAAAAATCCCCCGAGAGGCAATGGGATGTTGCTTCCTTTTATGAGGTGGTTTATGCAGAGTTCAAGACAATCTGTCAGAAATCTAGAGAAAATCATTGTGCGAGTATGTCTTCTATAGGCAAGAAATCTCTCTAGAAATTGAAAAACAATTTGGACATTGTCATCAGACAGGCTGATAAAGGAGGTAGACTTGACATTGTCTACTTGGCAGAAGCGGCTTGACTCCTAGGAGATAAGGACACATATGAGCATCTCCCTAGGGATCCTATAGCATCATACAGAGCAGCCCTAAAGAACTTGTTTGATTCAGGGGTTCAAAATAAGATAATCTCTAAGCCGGAGTGGTCTTTTTTGTTCAGATCATTTCCCACGACACCACATTTCTATCACATCCCCAAAATCCAAAAGTGAGACCAATCCTCTGCGTAGAGCCATCATTTCCGGGATTGACTGTCTTACAAGAAGTCTAGGGAACTATATTGATTACTTCCTACAAGATCTGGTCGTACAGTTGAGTTCATATGTGAGGGACTGTCATGTTTCAGATGACTGTCATATGCCTTTAAGTGTTTCTCTGTTTTGTTTCTGCTCCTCCCTTTCCTTTGGTTTAGTTAATGTTGCATAGATAGCCCTCCCCTTTTCCCAGTAAGGCATTGCAGCAAGCCTAATGGAATGGAGCAGAAACATTATGATCTTTTGACCTATCGAATGTTCATTGTTGTAAGATTCTCACAGTTTATGGAATAAACTTTACAAGATCTGCAAGATATCATTCTGATTGAGGTGAGACTGTGGTATCCAACTGAGGTTGAAGTTATCGCTATCTCATCACAACTATAAGTTACAGAGATCACACTATTAATGCTTAGATTGGAGAGACAGAACAGTCAAAAGATCTGTGGAATGCTTCATAGGAACATGGCTAATCAAAGGGTCAGTGAACTGTCTTCATAACAATCCTTGCTAGTCAGAATACACAGTGAAATGTTACATGGATACTGGATGTAACAGCTATAGAGAGAGCAGCCACCTCTACACAAGTCTGTACATGTCTCCAAGTATATCCCAGCATAGCACTCATCAGTGTCAGGACAAATTATTGATGTGAATGTTTTACAACTGCAAGTTTATACCCTGCATCTGTATACATTAGCACATAGCTTGCCTGTGAACTTATAAGAAAGAAAAAGAAAATCTTCCTGCAGTCATTGCCTAGGAAACCTGCTAACCCACAGGAAAAGTGACACATTTCTCTGTAAACCTTCTATCAACCCGTCTCCTTGCTAACATGATGTTTCAGGAAAGTAATATACAGTCTGGGGAAACTAATACACAACCACAATCAGAGCTTCATCCAGAGCAGGACTTAGATAAAAGAGAAAAACACTTAAGAAATCCAACCTGGAAAGTGCAAGAGAATTTTAATACTGATAAAGAAGAATTGCTGTCTAATATTAATGACTTATGGTCTAATGCTGTTAAATGCATGTCTGCTCTCTCCCAACAATCTCATGAGCCAATACAACTAGAGGGCGCTATCCAGCACTTGAATGTTGCTTATGAGAATTATCAAAGACTGTGTGTTAAATATATTGCTCTGTTAAAGCAGTACCACACTCATGAATAATTAAGGAGTTTTGAGGAGCTCAATCTTGAAAGAGACAATTTAGTGGTGCAAACAAAGGCAGAAGTGAGAATAACACAGCTCCATGAATCCAGATCTTATCGCTCTGCATCTACTAGACGCTCCTCAAGATCTTCCAAATCCATACAAACAAAGTCTTCTACACTCAGTCAACAACTAATAAAATCCCGTGCTGATGCTGAAGCTTCTAAAATTCAGGCAGCTTTCGCCCAAAAGAAAGCAGAAATGGAGGCTCAGGCCACACAAATGAAGGCTCAGGCTGTAGAAATGGAGGCTCAGGCTGCACATCAGAAAGCAGAGAAAGAAGCTGAAGCCACACGCCAAAAGGCAGAAATTGAAGTTTTGGAAAAACAATGTGAGCATGCCACAGCCATGGCAAGGTTAAGGGTCTTAGAACAAGCCGCTAGTGAAAATGAAAGAGACAACAGTTCCAGACACTCAGTTGTATCTTATGTCTCAGACTCTTCACACACCTCTCCAGAACGTCAACTCCCTGTCACAGCAGCCAAAGTACTCAAAGTCTCTTCTCTGCACCTACTGTACCTCAAGACGATTTGCCCTTATATCCTCCAATACATCAGACTGCAGCATCTCAGCTAGCCGCATGCACTGGTGTGTATTTAATAGACCGTCCATCATACTTTGGCACCAACAGAGTACCTCCTAGCAAATTCACTACACTACAAACCAACATGCCAATGGACTTTAAGCCAGCACCAGCATTGAATGCCTTAGCAGCAACATATGTTCCCAAGTCACTCCACGTAAGTCCACCAACTGTCACAACCAACTCTGTTTCTCCTGCAGTCATGCACCCAAAATCTGAAAACACGGACATGTCACAGTTTGCTAAATACATGCTTCGCAGAGAGCTTGTTAAGATAGGCCTCACCAAGTTTGATGACAAGCCTGAAAATTACAGAGGCTGGAAATCCACTTTTAAGGCCACAATGAGTGACCTAGACATCAATGCCACAGAGGAAATAGATCTACTCATCAGACAGCTAGGTCCCCAGTCTACTAAACGCATCAAGAGACTCAAAGCAGTTCATCTTGACAACCCTGCTGCAGGCCTAATGCTGCATGGGGCAGACTTGAACATACCTTTGACAGCCCAGAGGCCATTGAAGATGCTTTATTCAAAAGGTTGCAAAGCTTCCCAAGGATTTCTGCTAGCGACAATCTAAAGTTTCAAGAACTCAGCAATGTTCTATTAGAGCTTCAACTTGCTAAGGCTGACACCAACTTACCTGGTCTCAGTTACCTTGACACCTCTCATGGCATCAAATCTATTGTTCTCAAGCTGCCATATGGAATTCAAGAAAGATGGGCAGCACTTGGATCAAAGTATGAGGAAGAACATAGAGTTGCCTTTCCTCCTTTTTCCTACTTCTGCGAGTTCATCAAAAGAATTGCAGACACTAAGAATGACCCAAGTTTCTCATATGGGGACTGTAACCTTCTCAGTACACTCTCTCCAAGACCCACAAACACACGTATGTCGCACAGGGACCGTAGGGGTCCAGCGTTAGTGAAAAGGACTAATGTTCTACCTGCACATGCTACAGTTCTTGAAAAGACTGAGCAAAACAAGAGAATTGAGGATCCAAATCGCCAGTGTCCAATACATAACAAACCACATCTACTTAAGAAATGTATTGGCTTCAGAAAGAGAACCCTCCAAGAACGTAAGGAACTTTTGAAGAAATTTGGGGTTTGCTACAAATGCTGTGCCTCCACAGAACACTTTGCAAAGGACTGTAAAGCGATCATCAAATGTGTGACAGTGATGACCATGTGCAAGCTCTTCATCAATATTCGCACAACTCTACTATGCTCACAAACAATCTTCCTGAGGCAAAGCAAGGTGGGGAGCGCCCAGATCAAGCAGCACCTACCACCCCAGTGTTCTCTACATGTACAGAGGTCTGTGGAGAAGGATTCTGTGACAAATCCTGTGCAAAGATATGCTTGGTCCGTGTATACCAAAAGGTCAACCTGAAAAGGCCATAAGACTGTATACTATTCTGGATGATCAGAGTAACAGATCTCTTGCAAGAACACAGTTTTTTGAACTATTAAACATAACTGGAGATGCTCTGCCTTATACTCTAAGCACTTGTTCCAGCACTACAGAAGTCTTAGGTAGGAGAGCCAGTGGTCTTGTAGTTGCTCCTCTGAATGACAATGTGGAAATATCTTTGACCAATATCACTGAGTGCAACCAGATTCCAAGCATCATAGAGGAGATCCCTACTCCTGAAGCTGCTTTTCACCATTCTCACTTAAAGCACATAGCCAACCAAATACCATCCCTTGATGAAAATGCCAATATCCTGCTGTTATTTGGTCGAGACATCCTAAGGGTGCACAAAGTTCGTAATCAAATCAACGGTCCACACAATGCACCATATGCTCAGCGTCTGGATCTAGGATGGGTCATCATAGGCAATGTCTGCCTAGACAAGGACAGGAGGTCCTACTCAGGCGCTTCCTTTAAAACACATTTCCTGTCAAATGGACGAACAATGACCACATAAATATATTGTGAAAGAAAGACTTTTTGAAAAAGGTGCACAACAGCGCAGCATACAAGACAATAAGAAAGTTCTTAATCTCTGGGATGACAACATCGGGATCACAGTGTTCGAGGTAACCACTAAAGACAATGAGTTGGCAGCTACCATAGAAGACAAATAATTCTTGAAAACCATGAGTAAAGAGTTCTACCAAGATAATTCCAACAGTTGGGTAGTGTGACGGATGCAGGATCGCTGCCACCAATATGTGACGATCCCACGATTGCTGTCACCAATATGTGACGACTGCGGTATCAGACCCCAGCCCTTCTCACCAAACTCGTGACCGAAGGATTAGCCAATCTAAAACCGCGATGTCACGTGCGTAACAATGCCACACCCAGCTGCACCTTGCACAATGATTTTCCAGCTAATTTGACCACAATCGATGTACCGGCAGCCTGAGCGATTGTTACTGGGTCAGGTTAATTACACAACCCCTCACACTGCCACCACCTCCTTTTTGTACAGAGAAAGAGGAAACTCGGTGATATCCGCAATAACACTATAATGGTTGCGGTAATCGTCTGTATAACACGGTTATACAGAGGGTTAAACAAACACAGTAGCGTTCTCTTTAGAGACAGGAATTCGTAAATTGCAATACAGAGCTATAGAAACAGTTCAACACTTTCAGAAGGAAAGATTTATTACTAAAAGGTCAAACGGTGCAATAAAAATAGTTACAGAAAAAGATGTAACTAAGATATATATATAAATATACAGAGACCAACAGCACAGCAAAGAGATATCAGAGAGAGGTGAAAGGGTTAAGGTACTTGCCAAAGTCCTGGGTTAGCAGATCCAAGTTTCAGAGCGAAAGGGCACGGGTCTCCCCAGGTGGTACTGATGTTAAAATGGGAGACGTCTTCAACCTCTCTTTCTCTTAGGCCTGACAGCTGAATTTGTAGTTCCCCAGCAGGGGAAGTCAAGGACCAATACCCCGTTTAGGGCATGGAGGTATGGGCATGGACCTAAACTAGAGCCAAAATCTCATATAGTTCATATTTTGGCTCATAACTTTTCCTATGCACAAGTGACACTCCACCCGCGGGTAGATTATTATGCAGACATGTCTGAGGATTGATTAGATATGAATTTTGAAATTCTACACTGAATGGTTCACGAGATCTACCTTTCTGCTTTCTTATATATTCGAGACAAAGTGACCTACCAACATGTTCGTCTCCTTTTAGCCAATCTGACGATATGTCCAGTTTTTATGTAAGTCTCTCATATTCCAAGATATGAGACATAGGGGAAAAATGGATTTTAACAAAAGTTATCTGGTTGTGTTTCCTTGGAATGTTCTTTGAACTCCTGGGAAAGCTTGCCTTATCTTATACGAGGTGTTACATTTTACAGGTTCTTTGGACAGCTAGGCCCGGACTCCCTTGGGGGTCCTATAGCTCATAGCCCCCCTGCTGGCTCTGGCCTGTGACACTTTTAACACACACACACTGCCATATGTCACTGTGTCTCTCAGCGAGGGAGGGGGGAAAGAACTCTTAACAAAATGGAGGCTGCGTCCTTCACTGTGTACGCTGGTTACAGGTAGCACCTCTACCATTTCATACCCCAAGAAAGAGACTACCAAACAACAGGGTACACGCAGAATCACAGTTTGTTTCTTTAAATCGCAGTTTGAACCGGAAGCCTGAGATGAAAAAGCACTTTGTGGACTTTATGCAGAAGGTGTTTGAGAGAGATCATGCTGATCCTGCACCTCCTCTTACAGAAGGAGAAGAATGTTGGTACTTACTATGCTTTGGTGTCTACCATCCTCGCAAGCCTGATCAGATTAGGGTGGTCTTTGACTCAAGTGCTCGTCATGAAGGCATCTCCCTCAATGACAATCTACTCACTGGGCCTAATCTGAACAACAATCTCATAGGAGTTTTACTTCGCTTCAGACAAGAGCCAATTGCTGTAATGGCTGACATTCAGCAGATGTTCCACTGTTTCATAGTCCGTGAAGATTACAGAAACTTCCTCAGGTTCGGATGGTACCGCAATAATGATGTCAATGATGAAGTCATAGACTACCGAATGAAGGTACATGTTTTCGGTAACAGTCCTTCTCCTGCAGTAGCAATTTATGGACTGAGGAAAACAGCTCAAGAGGGTGAGAAAGAATTTGGATCTGATGCAAGACAGTTCGTTGAAAGGAATTTCTATGTAGACGATGGACTCAAATCTCTGCCCAATAAAGAAGAAGCTATTGACCTTCTTACTAGAACCCAGAACATGCTTGCCACTGCAAACCTTAGACTTCACAAAATCATCTGTAACCGCGACAAGATAATGATAGCCTTTCCTTCTGATGACCATGCTGTCAGTGTGAAGAAATTCCAACTAGGATCTGACCTTTCTGTTACATAATGCAGTCTTGGATTGCTTTGGAATGTTAAACAAGACACATTCACATTTCAAGCATCAGCCTGTGACAAGCCCTTCACAAAGTGATGAGTATTGTCTACAGTAAACAGCATTTATGATCCCTTAGGTTTCATTACACCTCTCACCATTCAGGGTAAGATACTGCTGAGACAACTTACTTCTGAAAGCTCAGACTGGGATACCCCCTACCCAAGGAAAAACAGGTGGGAATCCTGGAAACAGTCTCTAAAAGCATTAGAAAAACTCCAGATACCACGCTCTTACACCCAAGCATCCTTATAAAATGCCACCAGAAGAGAGATTCATGTCTTCTCCGATGCTTCCAATGAAACCATTGCTGCAGTGGCTTATCTTCGAGCTACGGATCCCAGAGGTAAAGTGGGTGTGGGATTCATCATGGGCAAGACCAAGCTCACACCAAAACCTGCGCATACTATTCCAAGGCTTGAACTTTGTGCAGCTGTGTTAGCTATGGAAATTGGAAATTGATGAGCTTATAAAACTAGAAAAAGATGTTGAAATAGACTCCTTTGACTTTTATACAGACAGCAAAATAGTGCTAGGATATATACACAATCGCACAAGACAGTTCTACGTGTATGCTGGCAACAGAGTGGAACGCATAAGGAAGTTCTCTATGCCTGAACAATGGCACTATGTTCCCACTAGCCTCAACCCTGCTGACCATGGCAGTCGTGCAGTACCTACTACTGCATTTCGGTACACATCTTGGCTATATCCACCATGAAAGAAGGTTCTGCACAACTTTACTTCAGGCCTAAAAAGGAACTAGTACTTCTTTTGCCCAAAGAGGAACACAAGTCATCAACCTGATTTAAAGGGAAGTAAGAAGGAATCGTGCATGTTGCTGCCTTCCCCTCTGAATATGGATTTCCATGTCTCAGCCTGGACTTTCGAGACCAACATCTGCAAGTATTATGCTAAATGTTTGCATTGTTTTCCTTTGTTCTTCCCTTCTCTCTTGTTTTGCAGATGTTCCTGGAAAGAATCTTTATTATTTATATTGGATTTGAACTAAAGTTTATTATAATAGAAATCATAGATTTCAACAAGGAGTGTCAAGTTTCACATGACTGTCATATTGACTGTCATATGCCTTTAAGTGTTTCTGTGTTTTGTTTCTTCTCCTCCCTTTCCTTTGGTTAATGTTGCATGGATAGCCCTCCCATTTTCCCAGGAAGGCATTGCGGCAAGCCTCATGACATGGAGCAGAAACATTATGATCTTTTGACCTATTGAATGTTCATTGTTGTAAGTGTCTCACAGTTTATGGAATAGACTTCACAAGATTTGCAAGATATCATTCTGATTGAGTCACTGACTGTGGTATCCAACTGAGGTTGAAGTTATCGCTATCTCATCACAACTGTAAGTTACAGAGATCACACTATCAATGCTTAGATTGGAGAGACAGAACAGGGACTCTGGCCACATGATTGACATTTTGTCAAGTTACCATTGGCAGGAGGGTCTCCTTGGATGTCTCATCATTATACACAAGTATACTCATGTTGTATACTTGTGTATACGTCATGTCGTATACAGACATTGTATAATATTTTCTATCTAGGGATAACTCTTTGCACCCTTCTCAGATTTCCTTTTTACTCAAGTGCATCGAGTTTACCCTGACAAGTACTTTACTTTCACAGGGCAGTTCTACAGACAGATCAAGGGCACAGCAATAGGGGCCAGGTTTGTCCTAAGTTATGCCAACTTATTCATGGGTTTTTGGGAGCAACACCACATCTGGAACCACAACCCTTTTGGGGCAAACCTGGTCCTCTATTCATGCTATATTGATGATATCCTCATCATTTGGGATGGCCCTGTGGCTACATTAAACCAGTTCATCCATCATTGTCAATCGATTACTTTTGGAATTGAGTTTACATATGTGGTAGATGACAGCAGTTTGGTCTTTTTGGATCTTAAACTCAGGATCAGACCAGATTCATGCATAGTGTCCAAATCTGATTTCAAACCCACAGCAGGTAACTCATACCTGCATGCTGAGAGCCATCATCATCCTAGATGGAACAAAAATGTTCCTTTGGGTCAATTTTATAGGTTGAGGAGGACGTGCACCCAGGTAGAAGATTATGACACTCAAAGTCACATTCTGAGAAATAAGTTTTTAGAGAAGGGATATGCAGCCACCAATATAGATGAGGCATACAATAAATATAGAAAGGAATATAACAGTATGGCAGGCACCAATGTGGGTTCTATAATTGCAAGCAAGCCTAGGACACGTATGAAATCCACTAGTCAACATAGTGCAGCTTTCTGTACTAGGTTCAATCAGAAAGCCTTTGATTAATATCTTAGTAGAGACCCATTAACAAATATTGAGGTATTCTAATTCAGGATCCCCTCCTCTCTGCGCACATTCCTCCACAGCTAGAAGTGATATTTCATCGCCCTTGAGAAGTATAATAGCCCAAAGTAGGGTCAAACTTCCCACCAAATGTTTAACATCGGAGTGGAATATTCTGACCAAAAGGGCAGTTACCAATGTGAGGTGTCTAATTGTGGGGCATGTGAGTACATGTGGCACAGGAAAAAAGAATTATTTGGAGTGGATGGAAAGGCTCATTACATTAAACAGTTCATCAATTGTGGGACACAGTTTGTTGTCTATTGTTTGGTTTGCCCTTGTGGGCTTTTATATGTGGGCCACACTTCACGTTCTCTCAGAACTAGATTTGGTGAACATAAGCGCAACATACTTCATGGGTTCAACAAACATACTGTGTCTTGTCATTTTAGTGATGCACATGATGAAAGTCCCAAAGGACTCAAAGTATTTGGCATAGAGGCCATACAGGGTGATATTGATGGGGACAGAAAGTTCCATACGCTTTGCAAATCTTTTTTGATACATCAGTTGGGCTCCCTGGTCCCTAAGGGTCTGAATGATTGTTTAGATATTCAGTCTGTAGTCTAATTGGATCACACTCTAGGGGTACCAGCATTGACATCGTCCACTGTTGCCCCCCCCCCCCCCCCATTTTGAGGGTTTCCTCCAGGTCTTTGGTGTGATAACATGGTATATTGACATACACCCCCTCCAGGAGTCTAAGATTACATTGCATGCATGTGCATGTACATTACACTATGTGGCTTTATGCAGACATATTTTTACACATGGTCTGTATGCCCCTGTAGATGTATTCCCTTTCTCCCTACTGGCATTTATGTAATATTCAGCAGGTGCTGGTTCTTATATTTGAACGTCCATTTAGTTCTGATATACATGTTACTCTCGCATACGCGATTTGTATTATATACACTAAGTGTATATAAAAGGTGCGCATGCTGTTCCTCACAGACGTATTTCCGGATGACACCATTTCCAGTTATATGGCTTGCGCTCCACCATACGTGCCATGAGGCTAGAGGGGATATCTATTTTATTGTCCACTCACTTGGCGAGAACAAAGAATAAATTTGAAATTTCAGTAAGTGATTTCCTCTATGTTATTATATAAATCCCATGCTTTTATTGAACACTTTTTTCGGCATATAGCCTACATGCATTGGCATAAGGGAGTATAATTTGTTCTTGCGGCTTTTTGCTTTGGGTCATTTGCTTGTCTGGTTACATTGACTCTGAGGAAGGGAGTGCGTCTCCCGAAACGCATCAGCTATTTCAACTGGTAACCTGTTCTACAGGATCTCCGCTACCTAGGACTGATTCACTTGGCTACATGTCTGTTTTCACGGTCCTTTTGTGAGTATTCACTTGTCACTTTATTTATAATAAAGCATTTGATACCACGGTATTGCACGAGGATAGTGCACCTGTTGTGTTTTTTCTTAACATTTCACTTGTTTAAATATCCATTCCAATGGCATATCACCCCCTTAAGGATGCATATCCCTGGAGTAGTGTCTAAAATGGCTGAACTCACACTTTCGGGCAGAATGACGTCTAGTGTCCTCCTCTTTTGAGTCGTTTAGTCACGTGATTAGTGACTTAACCATAGGAAAAAATGGTGCCGACCTCAAGAGATATCCTTGTTCTTGTGAGTGTTTTTAATCTTCTTTTAATAAACAATATCAAGTTACTCTGATACGGCACCACAAGGTCTTTTGTTTTTTATTTTTCAAATTGAGTCTTGCAGTCTTAAAGTGATACTTACCTATTACAAGTGAATTGGAGGAATATTGCAAGTTATTACACCCAGAGTATTGGGAAAGCATGTTTGAGCTTACCTTTCTGTGGGTGAAACCTTGAGGTAAGCGGCAGCATTGGAAGGTAATGGTTCACTGTGGTGGAGCACATCAACAACTTTATATTGAGCACGCATGACATACACATGTCACAAAGCACAATATTTTGAAGAAAGAAATTTCTTACTGGATATTTTGGGACTTTTTATGAACGTTGTATTTTGCATCTGTTTATATTAGTTTAATGTGTATGCGTTTACATGCTTTTTTTATAGTATCTATGAAGGGGGAATATGAATGATTAAGCTCTGCATAAACAAGGGAGGTTGGGATTCATTCCACTTTATTTATATCATCAGTTTTATAACTAATTGTGTTTTATGCGTTTACATGCATTTGTCATTTTTTATTTAAAAAACTTTTTTTTGCACATTTATATTGGGTTATTTATTGCTATTGGGTTATTCCTTGCACTTTATCTATTCATATCATCAGTTATATCACTAATTGTGTTTTATGAGTTTACATGCATTTGTCATTTTTATTTGAATTTTTTTTGCACATTTATACTGGAATATATATTATTATTTTATATATATTTTAGTTGCTCTACACTTTTTCCATATTGATTTCTATTGGTGTTTGAATGCACAACAGTGAGGGGCTGCAACATATTATATATGGTTTTGGATATACATTTGGGTTAGCACAGAGCTTTGCATTTGTTTGGTTAGGCCTAGAAGGAGCTTCAGTTATTGAGAGAAAGACTGAACAACCATCTATTAGGGGAATTTATCAAAACTGGAGCAGACAAAACCTGGAGGAGTCATGCATGGCAACCAATCAGCTTCTCTTTTTAATTTTTAAAGAACTAAACTCTCTTCATCAACATTAATTATTTGTAATCCCTATGTTGCTAGCATTAGTAAATAGATATAAAGGTATACTATCTTTACTTGTTTTAAACTTTTTTTTCTAAATTTTTTCTGGTTTCTGCCCTGGGCCGAAATGATGACATACATCCCAGGAGTCTTCATGAGCATTTTATTTTCTTTCCTTTGAGGAAGGGTGGGAGGGGCTTTCTCAGCTAAGCACGCTCTCTTGCCTGCATGCTTGAGCTAAGGGCAGATGGATTCCGGTTAGATAGTTCTCAACAAAATAAAGCATGGAGACATGGATGGATGGCTGAGTTTGCTTTGAATATTAAAAATGAATTAAAAATCATTTCAGTTTGTGGTGCTGAGATACAGTTGCTTTCCGCTTTAACTGAACAAGCTGAAGCTGTCAGTCACCAATCTCTGCTCTGCCCTTCCAGTGCTCACTGGAGCACTGGGCTGGCGATTGGGCAGGTGTGGTTAGCTCAAGTTCTCAGCGGTGTGCTGTGCCAGCTGCCAGTCTTGCATCTATGTAAATCCAGACATTATTGTCAGGATCCTTGCAGAGCCTGGAATGATTCTGTGAAGTCAGTCAACAACAGGCCTTAGCTCACTGTTGGCTGATTCTGGGTCACAGGAGAGCACAGGTAAGTGTACTTCTGTGACTCGAAAGAGAACTTTGTTTTAATTTTAGGGAAAAATCTATGTTAGTATTAAGCTTGTGGGCACTAGATTCCCTCCTTTTGCGGAGGCTTGAATTAATTTCATGGAGACATGAATACAGTGAAGGAACAGTTGCTATTTTAATATATTTCCCTTGAATTTTAAATTTTCTTCTGAAGTGCTGGTTTCAGACCCCTTTGGCACTGGGGGTGACCTGTACCATGATGGGACCAGAGGGCAGATGTCCGTGGCCTCTCTCAGGAAAGAGTTTCCCTTGTGACAGTGCCTGCAGTAGAAAAGAACCCAGAGTTTTTTATACCAGTCTCAGACCTCTCTGAACTGAAGATTTTTTTCTTTAAATAAGTATACATCCAGTCCTGAAATGTACACAGCTCTGCCACACCACACAGCTCTGTCTAGCAGAGCAGGGGACCCTGATTTTTTTCTGTTGTGGTTAAATAACACCTACAGGTCTCAACTATCCCCCAGCTGGTGATTGGGCAGACAAGGAGAAGCACTAGACTGATGAGTTCATCTCGCTATGAGATCAACAAAAAAAGCACTTGATGGTAAAAAAAATAGAACCATAGGCAAAACTCTTTTTCATTTTGGATAGAGTAAAGGAGGGTTATAACCCCTTCCAGATTTTTTACCTTCCCTTCCTGTCCCATAGCCAAATAGGAAGTGAGAGGAAATCCCTGCAAATTAAGGGAATTCCTTGGGGACCCCCAGGTCACCAGAACTACTGTCCCCATTGGAATGTTTCCCCTCTTTTACTTTTCTGGGGACAACCCAAATTTTGGGATTTTCTTTTATTTTCACTTTCGATGATAATGGCAAACATGACAAAAACAGAGGGTGAATCTCCTTAACAGGGGCACAGGAAGCAATAAAAACTGACAGGTGTTCTAATTCATCTCCATTCTATCCAAAACTAGGAAAATAAAGTTTTGTCTTTAATTTTACCCAAAGGATCTATAAGGATTTTTTGGTCTATAAAATTCAGCTCACAGGAAAACAAAAGATATGCGACATGTTTCAATTGCCTAATCATCCCCCTTCATCAAGGCTTGGGAAATTACTGAAATTACTTATTACACACAAAACAAATGAATCATACAAAAAAGGAAAAAAAGATATGGGATTTTATAGGTGCCGGTACCTTACTTCAGAACAAGTTACACAAGATTTTTAATATAATATCATCACATTTTATTAGACAATTCCATGTAAAATTATATGATATTATATATGATATAACATGTAATTTACAAGGAGGGATGGTGCCCTTATGGGGGATGTAGCTTTATATCTGTATGGTGTACCTTTTTATCCATATGTGTTTTCTCGAGGGCTTTATTTCCCCGTGAAATGTTTTTAGATGGAATCCTCTAATAAAATGTGATGTTTTTATATTAAAAATCTTGCGTGATTTGTTCTGAAGGAAGCACCAATAAAATCCCATATATTGTTTCCTTTTTGTATGATTCATAGTATTTTGAGGATGCGATGACAATTTGGCCCAAACCTATTATTATTTATGGAAAAAAAAGAAAAATGTTGATTTAAAGTCAAATAAGCTGGTCATTTTATAAGAGACTATTAAATGTGGTGAAAGTTTACTTGTGAAGAATACTCAAGGATGTGCAAGGAAAACAAAAAAAAGGAGCTTGTACATGGTTGAATGATGGAAGTCAGCACAGCTTTACCTCATTCAGTTAGCTCTGGAGAATGTTCCCTTGCAAAGTGAATGGAGTAAATCAGCCTCAAAGTCTCTAGAAATCCCTGAAACACATTAGCTATCTTATGTCTTTCTGTTATCTGAATTTTTTCAACAATAAAATGCTTAGGGACTCTCAGGACTACCAACTGGTACTCTTTTTTGTTGATTTCATGTTGTGCTTCTAGTTGAGATCTTGCTTACTTTTTGGAGGTAACCTGCTTTGTGGTCGAGTTGAATTTTATCCATCTTCTGGGATTCTTGGTCCAACACCTCTTATCGATTTGACTCTTGAATTTCATCTCTCTGTCACTCATCTCTCTCCACCTGTAAGCATGGTTTTTTTTATTGGCACACTTGACTGACTCTTTGTGCTGTTTCTTCCTCACACAGTCTAAGTGCTGCTTTACGGGGACTGCAAGAGGCTGATGCCAGGTCAAATGCATATACTGCTTGTATAGAAAAATAGAAAAATGGGTATTAATAAATACAAAGACTCGTTAAAGTTGTACTAAAGGCAAAACTGTTGTTTTGAGTGGTGAGAGGTTAAGTTTATTGCTAGGAGGTGCAAAGGCATTGTGCATTACTTTATGAAAGTTTATTAGAAATCAAAAGTGCCAAAACCATACTCACAAAAAGCAAAATGACTAAAGGTGTTAAATAAAGTAAAACCCAAGTGACAAAAGGGCCAAGATGTGGAAGTGTTTCACAGAGCCGTAAGCATCACTCGTGCTGACGCGTTTCAAGGAACAAGACCTTTCTCAGAGCATAGTTTGTCTATATTCGGAGGAAGTAGACTCGCCCCTTGAGACACTTCAGCATGTGCATCTGAGTGATGCTTAGGTCTCTGTGAAACACTTTCACATTTTGACCTTGTTAACACTTGGATTTTGCTCAGTGTCTTTTGGCTTTTTGTGAGATTGGTTATACCATTTTTGATTTCTAATAAACTTTCATAAGGAAACGCACTATGCCTTTGTGCCCCCTTGTTATATTGTTGTTCAGCAAATACATTTCCACAGTACGTTAATTTTGATTTATTTATTTCAGGTACTTGTATATCGCTGTCAATTTACTCAGCGCTTTATATATATATATTGTACATTCACATCAGTTCCTAACCCTCAAGGGGAGTACAATCTAAGGTCCCTAACTTACATTCATACATACACATACTAGGGCCAATTTAGACAGGATCCAATTAACCTATCAGCATGTCTTTGGAGTGTGGGAGGACACCTGAGTACCCAGAGGAAACCCACACAGGTACAGGGAGAACATGCAAACTCCAGGCTGGTGGTGCTGTGGCTAAGATTTGAACCAATGACCCTAGTACTGCCAGGCGGAAGTGCTAACCATTTAGCCACTGTGCTGCCCATATTTATCATTTATTTTATACAGATGCTGACTGATGTAATAACAAAATTAACAGTCAATCAGAACTGTGGAACATAAAGGTGTTGCCTCCTATTTAGTGATTCCAACACCCTTTATGGGTTACAGCTGAGCTTAGAGATTCCTATCTGCTCATGTGTTGTTGTCAGGTTTAATTCCATTTTTTTCCAGCAATCTTCTTTCTATTATTCTGGCCAACCTGCATCTCTTGCCTTATTAATACCTAAATATTTCATTAATTTTATGGCCTATTATGTATTCCCATTTCTGTCAAATTACACTTGGTTGGTATATCTCATTCTGTCTGTGTGCATTCTGTCTTCAGACATCATGTGCTGTGTGTCTCATTCCCTGGTAGTCTATCTCAATAAGACCATTGTTCTGTTATGGTAGCCATAACCGACTGCTAAATTGGAATTACACCCGAGGACTTTAGCTGTGTCTGAAAATCCTAACTAAGCCAGACATTATGTATTACACTCAGCATTGTGCATGAATAGGAAATGTTTTGCCAGCATGCAAGTGATCACTTGTATAAAATATGCTTTTGTGTAAACACACATTTACATTATGTATACAGTACATAATCAGTAAAATAGTAGATTTAATGTTTTTGCTGTTATAAAATGTAAAAGACAACAGGCTGTGAAATCTTTGGTAAGAAACCTGCATATAGCTCACATTTTCCATATTTTATTTACTCTAAACCAGGTCGCGGCCCCCGAGTAACCCCAGCTGCGGTAATGACTGCCGCCAATGGCGTACAGCTGGTGGGAGCTAGATGGGAACACGTGTAGCGTAGTCAGACAGGCCGGGTCAATAACGGAGCAGACAGTACTAGACGGTAGGCAAAGAATACTCAGGTCACAGGCCGGGTTCAGCAACGGAAGGTCAGGTAAAGGGTTAAAGCAGCGAATAGTCTTGTCCAAGCCGAGTCGGTTACCAGGAGAGCAACGAGAACAGCACAAGTGCTTGCGACAAGAGAACATACAGGACACGAATGCAGAGAGCACTTGCAGACAGCAGGCTTAAATGTGATCAACCACACCCTTCTGAGGAGGAGCCGCAGAAGCCTGAAGGCATAAAGGTTCCCACCATGCTTTGCAGAAACCTAAGATGGATGCCAGCACATGGAGATGCACAAGCTCTGAGGAAAGGTAGGACCTTGACACCCTCCTAGATTGTAAGCTCCAAGGAGCAGGGCCCTCCTAACCCTCTTGTATTGAACTGTATTGTTGCTGTATTGTCTCCCGTTATATTGTAAAGCGCTGATCAAACTGTTGGTGCTATATAAATCCTAAAAAGATTGAGTATTGGCGCAGGAGAGGTAGTTGTGAGTATATTAGTCACAAGGATAAGATGGGGAGATGGAAGAAGTTCAGCTGTAGGGATGTAAAGGAATTTATTCAGAAACCCGGGAGGGTTTTTCTGGAGGGGGTAAGGGATGTACAGTGGAGATGGAAGACAATGCAGCTTGGGTAGTTTTTGATGGGGGGGGTTTACTTTAAGACTCTGCACAGTATAACACAGTCGTAAGGCAGCACCCTCTAGAGCAGTGGTTCTCAACCTTCCTAATGCCATGACCCTTTAATACAGTTCCTCATGTTGTGGTGACCCCCAACCATAAAATTATTTACCCAGTAATTATTATAATTCATGAAGTAACGTTTTACCTCCAATACTGCTGCTTTCAACGCAGTAGCTGTTTTTAACAGAGTAGCTGCTTTCAACACAGCAGCGGCTTTCTACACAGTAGCTGCTCTTTACACAACGGAAATATGTGTTTTCCATAGTCTTAGGCGACCCCTGTGAAAGGGTCATTCGACCCCCAAAGGGGTCGCTACCCACAGGTTGAGAACCACTGCTCTAGAGTAAAGCGGAACTCTGTAATGAGAAAAATAGAGGAGAGAGGTGCGCCAGACTAAGTGTAGTATAAAAGTCACAGTTTATTGCACACAAAATAAAAACACTTACAGGAGGTAGAGATATATCAGGCATCAATGATATATAGGGAGGACATTATCCGGAGCCACAGGAAGGGGGACGGTGACGCGTTTCCGAGCAATCAGCTCTTTCATCAGACCTAATTGGCCACCGAGGATGGCCATTTAAATAGGGGATGGAGGGGGCGTGGAGCGGCTGTATGGGCAGTCACTAGATCGGGGGTGGAGTGGGGAATAAATTACAAGCACACAGGAAGTGTGTATACAATGTGGAATGCTGCAATATGAGGAACAGAGTGGGAGCAAAGAACAGAAATACAAAATGCAAATACTGGATAACATCATGACATATAGTATAAGTGGGCATATATGTAGACACACATAATAAGATGAGTGAAAATAGATGGAAAAAATATTAATGGTGAATGATAACAAAGGGTGAATGAAAAATATGTAATGGAACAATAGGTGTATATGCACACATAATATATACAATTATGTGTATATATGTGATTATGTGGGAAAAAAAATAAAAAATATATATGTATATAGTCTGTGGAAGAAAATGTAATTAGAGGGAAAATGGGATGAAAGCTTGTACATGTTATATACATACGCGTGTGTGTGTATGTATATATGTATATACAGTATATATATATATATATATATATACACATTGCAAGTACAGTAGTATATACTAAATAATCGACCTAAGAGATCATAAGACTGCTTATCTGGTAACAACAACAGAAAAAAATTATGATAATGCATTGTTATTAAAAAACGCATGGCCATGATTGGCGACTGGACTGATGACAAATAACGTGTACTACGCAGGGCACAACTAGAGAAAAGGATTGGCGGTAGGGGTTATACATGAATAGTGGAAGAAATTTATAGTTATAATATATATATAATATAAATAAAACACAAATAAATGCATTTAAATACTCCATGTGTGTATACACATGTAGGTGCATAAAAATAATTTTTTTTAAAAAAATTAATTTTATAAAAGATAAAAAAAAACTTGTTAGTGAAAAAATAAATAATATAAAAAAAAAATATATATAAAAAAAAATGTTTAAAAGGTATGGTGTTAGATGATGGTGTGTATTTCAATTTCCTCATTTAGGCTCCTAGGGGCGAGGGTATCCAAAGTGAAAATCCAAAATGTCTCCTGTTGGCACAGTTTTTTGAAGCGTTCAGCTAGGGAGAGGTGGTCGGGTATAGCTTCAATGACCCATACATTTAGGTTAGCGGAGGATTTTGAATGGAATTCCGAAAAATGGCGTGGCACATTATGCTTAGTGATACCCTCGTCCACTAGTCTGTGGTGTTCTCCAAATCTTTTCCGCAGTGTTCTAGTGGTGTGGCCCACATAAAGTAGGCCTCAGGGGCAGGACAGGCAGTATACTACATAGGTGGAAGAACAGTTGTGGAAGGCTTCAATGAGGTAGGTTTTACCATTGGCTATGAAATTTCGTTGGCCATGTATTACGTGAGGCAGAGTGGTTTGTTACAATGATACATCCCTACGAGTGGAATTAGGACCGGTCTATTGGTGGTGTTGGGGGATCTAAGGGGAGGGATTTTGCTTGGCGCAATTTTGTTTTTAATGTTAGTCGCTCTTCTGTAGACAAATGTTGGGGTGGGTGGCATGACAGATTTGAGGTGTGGGTCTTGGTGTAGGATTGGCCAGTGTTTTCTGATAATTGATTCCATTTGATGGTGTTGGGAATGGAACTGGGTGATGAATCGGATGTGGTTGGTTTCAGATTGTCGTGATTTGGGTGGGGGGATGGTTTCAGATAAGTAGGTATGGTAAGCTTGATCCACTAGGTCAGGGGAATATCCTTTGTCAGCAAATTTTTGTTTTAGTTCTGTACTTTGGGCCTTGTAGTCCTTCAGTAGGGTGCAATTATGTTGGTAGCCTTCAAAATTGTCCTTTGGGTATGTTTTTTAGCTGGGGTGGTGGCAGCTGGTATAGTGGAGAAAGGATTTGCCTGCTGTGGGTTTGGTATAGTTTTTGGCTATGATTCTGGAATCTGAATAGCTCAGTTCCAAGTCTAGGAAACTGAGTGAAGTGGGATCCGTGACATGGGTGAAGGTGGGACTAAATGGGTTAGTATTGCAGTGGTGGATGAAGGGTGGGAGAGATGAGGTGGGGCCATCCCAAATTATGATGATGTCGTCTATGTAATGACCATAGAACACTAAGTGGGCAGCAAAAGGGTTGTTGTTCCAAATGAAACCATCTTCCCACAGACCCATGGTTAGATTAGCATAGCTAGGTGCGAAATTGGCTCCCATAGCTGTGCCTGTTTTTTGTAGGTAAAAGTTCATTGAATTGAAAATAGTTATGTTGGAGACAGAATTTTGTGGCAGTGAGGATGAGATTGCATTGACTGGGATGTAGGGATGGGTCTGAGGATAGAGAGTGTAGTACAGCCTCTAGTCCTACTTCATGGGGGATGGCGGTGTACAATGAGCACACGTCAAGTGAGACCCAAATGTAGGATTGTTCCCAAGAGTAAGTGTTTAGGACTTCCAGTAGATGTACACCGTCACGGATGTAAGAGGGGAGTGACTGGGCCAGGGGTTGAAGGAAGCTATCGATATATAGTGCATAGCTGGTGGTAATGCTCTCCATGGCTGCGACTATGGGGCGACCGGGCAGGTGGTTTAGATCCTTGTGGATTTTGGGAAGGTGGTAGAAGTAGGGTGTTTTATATACACCCTGTTCCAAATTATTATGCAAATTCTATTTAAGTGTCACAAAGATTAAATATTTAGTTTTTCAGTTTCACTCATGGATGGCATTGTGTCTCAGGGCTCTTTTGATCACTGAAAACAATCTTGAACACCTGTGATAATTAGATTGGCAGGTGAGCCCAATTTAAGGAAAAACTACTAAAGGAGGGTGTTCCACATTATTAAGCAGAGCACCATTTTCAAGCAATATGGGGAATAAAAAGGATCTCTCTGCTGTCAAAAAGAGTGAAATAGTTCAATGCCTTGGACGTGGTATGAAAACATTAGATATTTCACGAAAACTTAAGCGTGGTGATCGCACTATTAAGAGATTTGTGGCTGATTCAGAGCACAGATTGAGAAAGATTTCTGCCAGATCCATGCATCGGATCAAGAGAGCAGCTGCTAAAATACCATTACATAGCAGCAAACAGATATTTGAAGCTGCTGGTGCCTCTGCAGTCCCACGGACATCAAGGTGTAGAGTCCTCCAGAGTCTTGCAACTGTGCACCACTAACCAATGCTCACAGGCAGAAACGGCTGCATTGGGCATAAAAATACATGAAGACTAATTTTCAAACAGTCCTGTTCACTGATGAGTGCCGTGCAACCCTGGATGGTCCAGATGGATGGAGTAGTGGATGGTTGGTGGACGGTCACCCTGTTCCAACAAGGCTGTGACATCAGCAAGGCGGTGGTGGAGTCATGTTCTGGGCCGAAATCATGGGAACAGAGCTGGTCAGCCCCTTTAGGATCCCGATGACCACTGCAAAGTATATGGAGTTTATGACTGACCACTTTCTTCCCTGGTACAGAAGGAAGAACTATGCTTTCCGTAATAAAATCATCTTCATGCATGACAATGCGCCATCTCATGCTGCAAAGAATACCTCTGCATCAATGGCTGCTATGGTGATAAAAGGAGAGAAAGTCATGGTGTTGCCTCCATTCTCCCCTGACCTCAATCCTATTGAGAACCTTTGGAGCATCCTCAAGCAAAAGATCTATGAGGGTGGGAGGCAGTTTACATCCAAACAGCAGCTCTGGGAGGCTATTCTGACATCTTGCAAACAAATTCAAGCAGAAACTGTCCAAAAACTCACAAGTTCAATGGATGCAAGACTTGTGAAGCTGCTATCAAATAAGGGGTCCTATGTTAAAATGTTATGTGACCTGTTAAAATGTTTAAAAAGGTAAAATGTTGTTAAAAGTTTGATTGAAATAGCTTTTGATTTCAGTAAATATGCTGCAAACACAACAAATGACAATTTTCAGTTCTTTACAACCTATAAAGTGTTTTGAAACTTACTGTGCGTAATAATTTGGAACAGTGCATTGTACGTTTTTTATGTTTAAAAAAAATACTGTTATCATTAGGAGGTTTGTTCAATAAAATTTGAATTGTACTCTTAATAGTTGATAACATGAGAATTATGCTGACTGGTATTTACATCAATTATTTAGGTAAATGAGAAAAATATCATTTGCATAATAACTTGTAACAGGGTGTACATCCCTACGGAAAAGAGAGGCTTCTGATTTTGAAAGTATACCCTCTTGAGTGGCAATTTTGATGATGTTATTGGATTCTATGATGTATTTAGAAAAAGTGTCCGAGGTCAGTTTTTGGTAGGTGTTTGTGTCAGAAAGTAGACGATTAGCTTCAGCGAAATAATCAGTTTTGTCTTGGATGACTATCCCTCCACCCTTGTCTGCCATTTTGATGATGATGCTAGGATTAGCTAATCGTCTACTAGAACACTGCGGAAAGGATTTGGGGAACACCGCAGACTAGTGGACGAGGGTATCACTAAACATAGTGTGCCACACAATTTTTCGGAATTCCATTCAAAATCCTCAGCTAACCTAAATTTATGGGTCATTGAAGCTATATCCGACCACCTCTCCCTAGCTGAACGCTTCAAAAAACTGCCAAAAGGAGACATATTGGATTTTCACTTTGGAAACCCTCGCCCCTAGGGGCCTAAATGAGGAAATTGAAATACACACCATCATCTAGCACCATATCTTTTAAACATTTTTTTTTATTTTTTTTATATTATTTATTTTTCACTAACAAGTATTTTTTATCTTTTATAAAATTAATTTTTTAAATATTTTTTTTATTTTTTTATTTTTATGCACCTACATGCACATACACACATGGAGTATTTAAGTGTGTTTATTTTTGTTTTATTTATATTATATCTATATTATTACTAGAAATTTCTTCCACTATTCATGTATAACTCCTACCGCCAATCATTTTCTCTAGTTGTGCCCTGTGTAGTACACGTCATTTGTCATGAGTCCATTCGGCAATCATGGCCATGCATCTTTAATAACAATAATCATTTTTTTCTGTTGTTGTTACCAGATAAGCTATCTTATGATCTCTTAGGTCGATTATTTAGTATATACTATTGTACTTGCAATGTGTGTGTATATATATCTATACACATACATATGTATATAACATATACATGCTTTCATCCCATTTTCCCTCTAATTACATTTTCTTCCCCAGACTGTATACATATATATTTTTTTATTTTTTTCCCACATCATCACATATATACACATTGTATATATTATGTGTGCATATACACCTGAAAATTGTCATTTGTTGTGTTTGCAGCATATTTACTGAAATCAAAAGCTATTTCAATCAAACGTTTAACAACATTTTAACTATAATTCAACTATATATTGAATATGGCCAAAATTGTAGTATTTCAAATATATGTCAATATATTTGGGAAGAATATTTTTTAAATATATTTCAAATATATTTTTCTTCCATGTGGGCACGTTCTGTAAATGCTCCCAGGTGCATGTCTAAGCCTCATCTGATGCCAACTTTGGGTATAAGGTTCTTCATGCTGCTCTTTGAGCTGCATTCATACCTAGGTTTTGGCATTTTCAGGTGATTTTCCAGTGGGTTTTTTTGAGAATTTTGTAAACCTTTCTGTGTACTTAAACATGCATGCTTTAAGCATCTTGCATGTGTATTTTAGGTATATTTAGGATTTATTTTAGCTTCAGACAATTATTTTGGCCAAGCAGTAACAACTGTGACATCAGTAATTGTCAATGCTCTGTTTCTGATTCGTGGTATTTTTGTGTGGTGTTGCTCTTGTGATATTGGTTCTAATAGAGAAGAAATGGGGCAATTTTGGTGATGTACATGAGGAGAGATAAATTTAAGTCACACAGATGTCCGGAAAAAGGAGAATTTCGATGCTCGTATTCACAAAACTTATGAAGTTTCCCACTGTCACCTTGCACATACAGGTCTCCTTGAACAAAGCATGTGAAAGCTGACATGGTTCTTGTCCACGAAGTGCACTTTTTCTTTCCTTACAGCTTTGATGAGTTGCTTGGAATGCATTTCCACTGGTGTAGAAGCCAGAGTAATTTTCTTTGCTATGATCTTCTGAATGTGTTTTAACCACTTCAGTACAGGGCACTTTTACCCCCTTCCTACCCAGGCCAATTTTCAGCTTTCAGCAATGACAATTGCGCAGTCATGCAACACTGTACCCATAAAACATTTTTAACATTTTTTTCACACAAATAGAGCTTTCTTTTGGTGGTATTTAATCACCACTGAGTTTTTATTTTTTGCTAAATAAACAAAAAAAACCCGAAACGTTTTGAAAATAAACACATTTTTCTTTGTTTGTTATAAAATTTTGCAAATAAATAAAATTTCTTCATAAATGTAGGTCAACATGTATTCTGCTACATTTCTTTGGTGAAAATACCCCAAATTAGTGTATATTATTTAGTCTGTAGGAAAGTCATAGAGTTCACAAACCATGGTATATATATCTGACAATCTATCAATCCTTGAGTACTGACGGCCTATCTCATTTCTTGAGGATAGTACAAATACCCTCCAAATTACCCATTTTTGGAAAATAGACACTCCAAAGTATTTAGTAAGAAGCATGCTGAGTTTTTTGGAGGTTGTTTATTTATTTTTTTAGACATTATGATTGCTTATACCAATGTATCTCATTGATATTTGCAATCATTGTTACTGAATGAAACTGATTCATTCAGTCTTTTGTTTTGATTAGCAATTGATTGGGCAAAGCTCATCACATGATACAGATGGGCTGTGATTGGCTCTGTTTGTACCATGTGACTGCTTTGACCAATCACAGCTAACAACACAATTGTATAGAATGGATGGCATGACAGGAAGCCATCCGTTGTATACAATTGACATGTGCTCTGCTATGATTGGTCACAGCGGTCACATGACACTGGCAATGGGTTGGTGCAGAGGCGGACTGACCATTCGAGCACTAGGGCACTGCCCAAGGGCCCAGGGTCAGTAGGGGGCCCCATGAGATGCCCTTGGTACCTTTCATCGGCTTTTTCATAGGCTTTTTGGGTGTGGGTGAGAACACAGGGGCCCCATGATCCCCTATTGCCCAGGGACCCCCTGAGTTGTCAGTCCGCTCCTGGGCTGGTGTAGTGATATTGGCGGCGTGCTGTGGACACTGCCGGTGACAGATAACACGCGGCTGAGTGCATGTCTCCTTCTGACAGGACATCATATCATGCCCAGTCACAGGGAGGAGTGTCCCACCCAGCCGTCAATCTGCTATGGGAGGGAAGATGTTAAATAGTCATACACATCTGCACCCTAAGTAGGCTCCAAAACACAGGTACAGATGTATGAAAGTACAAGGTTTTTTAAAATTTTTGTATAATATATATTTATATTGCAACCAGCAGAATGTACTGCCCAGTTAGGAAGTCTCAGGTCACGGGTTGTTCTGATTCCATATTTTAACCATATCCAGACCACCCTATAGCAGATATACTGCTACAGAGCGGCAGGGGTGTGCAAAATCACGGATATATATCCGTGATTTTGTGTTTTTTGTGTGTGCGCTCTACCCGCACCACCATTCGCGGCCGCGGCTGTCAATCACCGGGTCCCGGACTGTGATTACCTGCCGGCGCCCAGTGATTATCGAGGATCTTCAACGGGGAGGAGGGCTGCTTTGTATACTAACAGTCGTCCTCCCTGTCCGCTCGGGCACACTGCTTTGGATGGCTGTGCACAGCACAGCCATCCAGAGCAGTGTGCTTACAGTGAAGCACCAACACACCGCCCCACGGGAAAACACTCCCAGCACACAGTTAACCCTTTGATCGCCCCTTATGTTAACCCCTTCCTGCCCAGTACCATTAGTACAGTGTCAGTGCTTTTTTTTAGCACTTATCACTGTATTGGTGTCACTGGGGATGTAGCTGATCGCCGCCATAACTAGTAAACAAAAAAAAAAAAATTCCAGTATCTGTACTGCCATTTGTAAACGCTATAACTTTCACGTAAACCAATTAATTTACATGTATTGGGATTTTTTTTTAGCAAAGACGTAGCAGAATACATTGTGGTGTAACTTTATAACAAAATTAGATTTTTTTAAAATTTCACTGGACATGTTTAATAGCAAAAAGTTTTTTTCTCAAAATTGTCGGTCTTTTTTTTTCATAGTGTAAAAAATAAAAACAGGTGATCAAATACCACCAAAAGAAAGCTCAATTCATGGGAAAAAAAGGACATAAACTTCATTTGGGTGCAGTGTTGCATGACCACGCAATTGTCAGTTAAAATAACGCAGTGCAGTAACGCATCAGGATGAATAATGGATATGGATGCCCATTCAAGACTACGTTGTCTACTCCCTACGTGTACTGATGTCCTGCATCCCCGTCTGCATCGGTATGTGTGCTTGCGGAGAACAGTTTTCAATGTTTATGTTTTCTTTGGAAATTTCTTTACATGATTAATGTTTTATGTATGTATATACTGAATATATTTTTTTTTATTAGCTAAGGCAATTGATCTCTCTGCCTCCAATCTCTACTGTCTTTAGGAAGCTAACCTTTTGGAGGATATAATGCTATAGAGAACATTACAGATACACTTGGGCTGGTTAGACTTGTATTGTTTTTAAACAATTCAAATTTATGTTGTATTCAATAAAATATGTAATTTTTTATATATGCGAGTCTGTCCTATATTGTACCACTAAAGTCCCATACTGTTGTTTTTTAGGGTATTTACAAAAGCTTTAATCCAAAAACTTGTGAAGATCATAACGTGTGAACATCAGATAGGTCAAAAAACCCTAGTGTGTCTAGCTCCAACAGAATATAGTGTACTTGGAGAATGGAGACTAAGCATGAGAAAGAAGGGTGGGACTAACTACATACAGCATGTCCTTGCTACAGTGAGGTACGGACAAAATTATTTGAAGTCAAATAAACAACAATGCATTGGTAAAATGATACTCCCCATCAAAATCTAGATTTCAAATATTAAACGATTGAGAATCAAGTCCAAACATTAAAGAATATGTTACCTCAACATTTCATATTCCTGATATGTGCCAACTGTACCATGTAATTGTATGAAAAAGTATCCTGTTCTCTTTGTATTGCTTCCTTTGTGTAAAATACCTGGTCAACCTGTCAGCCCCCCTGCTGTCATCCAACTCTGTGAGACCTGTCTTGGTGAGCTCTTTGCAAAGCATGTACTGTATTTAGCAAACTGACATGTCTGTGTTTTCGGAACGTGGATTCTCAGCTACATCTGGAACAAAGTCAGTTACATGGGCTAGTGTGCTGAGATTGAGTGACTCTTGGAGGAATGGTGGTGCAGAGGCAGTCATACCCGACATTGACTCAGAGTTGATCGCCATGTTGGGTTGCAGCTGGGAAACAGTGTACTTGGTAGGAGAGAGTTGACTAGCCTCATGGTAAGATGCATTGTCTATTATCTGCATACTGGTGTCTACAGTTTTCTGTGGTGCAAAAGGTTTCTATGGCTTCTGCCTCTGCTTTCTTGTGATTCCATCTGTGCTTCTATCAGTTTTTTCTTACCTGCGGTTTCTGGTTTGGTTTCCGGAGTGTCAGAGCAGATGATATTTAGATTCATGAAGTTGTGTGATTCTCACCTCTGCCTTTGTTTGTAGTACTAAACTATCCCTCTCAAGATCAACCACTTGCTATAGCCGAATGATGGCTACAGCGCGGCCGTACAGTTCTGGAGGATGCCATACGATGTCCTCTCAGATCTATGCCCCCCACCGCTGTCCTCTCAGAACTGCACCCCCCCCCTCTATGGTGCAGAAACTGGTGCTTTCTGTGACCAGCTGTGTCCAATCACAGATGATCACAATGTAAACATACTTGTCGGTTATAGACAGCACTTTCCTAACGCTGTCAGTGTGCGTAATGTACTGCCAAAATTTGGCAAGTGTGGAAAGAGACAACTACGCTAATAATCAGAGCACTGATTATCAATGCCCTGATTATCAGTGCAGCCCCAAGAGTGCCCATCAGTGCTGCCTATCATTGCCAATCAGTGCTGCCAGTCAGTGCCCTTCAGTGCTGCCAGTCAGTGCCGCCTATCAGGGCTCTTCAATGCTGCCTATTAGTGCTCTTCAGTGCTGCCTATTATTTCCCCTACAGTGCTGCCTATCAGTGCCCATCATTGCCCATCAGTGCCGCACATCAGTGCAGCCTCATCAGTGCCTCTTCATCAATGCCCACCAGTGCCGCCTCATCCATGCAGCCTTATCAGTGTAGCCTATCAGTTCTAATCAGTGCTGTCTATTGGTGCACATCAGTGCTGCCTATCAGTTCCACCTCATCATTGCCCATCAGTGCAGCCTCATCAGCGCACATCAGTGAAGGAGAAATATTATCTTTTATTTAATATTACCAAAATGTTCTTGTTTGTTTAGCAAAAAATAAAAACCCCAGTGGTGATTAAATATCACCAAGAGAAAGCTCTATTTGTGTGAAGAAAATTATAAATATGTCATATATGGCTACAGTGTTCCATGACTGCGCAATTGTCATTCAAAGTGCGACAGCGCTGAAAGCTGAAAATTGGCCTAGGCAGGAAGGGGGTAAAAGTGCCCAGGATGCAAGTGGTTAAGCACATATAATCCCTTTAATTCTTCCTGTGACTCTTCAGTGTTCTACCGCTTTAAGAGATTAGAATATTTAAGGTACAGTCTATGATAACTCTCATAGATAACCATAAATTGTTTGAGAGCACCCTCTAATTGTTGTACCTCATGAGAGGGCTGAGAAAGACATGATATGCAATCAATAGTTTTAGAGCTGGTTCACACCACAAAAACGCACTCCAGATGTGTTCCAGATGCATTTTCTGTATGCGCATTTTTAACGCTTTTTTGATGTGTTTTGGTGCATTTTTTATGCATTTCTAGATGCATTCCAGATGCTTTTTTTTTCCTTCTTTCTTTGGCTAATTTCAACTGGAAAAAGCTTTATTTTCATCAAGACTATGCTTCTAGGTAACTTCCCATTTATTCCTAGAAAGTGTCCTTTGCTTGCTCTGTGCTACTGTGTAGAAAAGATGGCTGCACTGGCAGGCTTATTCATGGTGATGGCCATTGCATTGCTGAGACCGCATGCCAGCAAAAGAAGGTATTATTGGGTACATCCACTGGTGATGGAGCAGGATAGCAAGGGACTATTTTGGACACTGCATGTAGACTTTCGTCGACATCCGGAAAACTTTTTTTTAAGTCTGAATGGATGTCAATTGAAAGGTAAGTATCACAAATAATTGTATTTTTTATGTAAATTTATTTAAAATATGGGATAGGACATCTGAAATGTGTCTGGATGGCAGGTATATTAAGCCATCTTGGAGTGCAATAGGAAGGGAACAGTACCCGTGAAGTAGCGTGCAGAGAGAGGCAAGTATGGAGATATTTTATAAAATGAGACATTTGTTGCTGAACCCCTGCAGCCTGTTCGTAATCCAACCCCATTATAGGACTAAGGCATTAGTGGTGAGAATCTATGTAATTAGGGTTGCCACCTCATCCCTTTAAAACCGAACACATATTAATTACACAGGTTCTGAGGCTAATTTATTGCAGATAAGGCACTAAGTGAGTTTAATTACCACCTTAATCAACCACAGAATCTGTGTAATTGATATGTGTTCGGTTTTAAAGGGATGAAGTGGCAACCCAATATGTAATAGAACTACTAACTTTTTTTTTTTGTGTGTTTGATGAAGAAACAAATTGTTGAGTGCCTGATAATAAAAATACTGATTGCTTTTACCATTGTGGTTGGCGGATGTTCCCCTGCTACCTCATATCACTATATACAAGGACCAAAATAAAATGTTTATACAGTCAGGTCCATAAATATTGGGGCATTGACACAATTCTAAAATTTTTGGCTCTATACACCACCACAATGGATTTGAAATGAAACGAACAAGATGTGCTTTAACTGCGGACTGTCGGCTTTAACTTGAGGGTATTTACATCCAAATCAGGTGAACGGTGTAGGAATTACAACAGTTTGCATATGTGCCTCCCACTTGTTAAGGGACCAAAAGTAATGGGACAGAATAATAATCATAAATCAAACTTTCACTTTTTAATACTAGTTTGCAAATCCTTTGCAGTCAATTACAGCCCGAAGTCTGGAACGCATAGACATCACCAGATGCTGGGTTTCATCCCTGGTGATGCTCTGCCAGGCCTCTACTGCAACTGTGTTCAGTTCCTGCTTGTTCTTGGGGCATTTTCCCTTCAGTTTTGTCTTCAGCAAGTGAAATGCATACTCCATCGGATTCAGGTCAGGTGATTGACTTGGCCATTGCATAACATTCCACTTCTTTCCCTTAAAAAACTCTTTAGTTGCTTTTGCAGTATGCTTTGAGTCATTGTCCATCTGCACTGTGAAGCGGCGTCCAATGAGTTGTGAAGCATTTGGCTGAATATGAGCAGATAATATTCCTGAAACACTTCACAATTCATCCGGCTGCTTTTGTCAGCAGTCACATCACCAATAAATACAAGAGAACCAGTTCCATTGGCAGCCATACATGCCCACGCCATGACACTACCACCACCATGCTTCACTGATGAGGTGGTATGCTTAGGATCATGAGCAGTTCCTTTCCTTCTCCATACTCTTCTCTTCCCATCACTCTGGTACAAGTTGATCTTGGTCTCATCTGTCCATAGGATGTTGTTCCAGAACTGTGAAAGCTTTTTTACATGTCGTTTGGCAAACTCTAATCTGGCCTTCCAGTTTTTGAGGCTCACCAATGGTTTCCATCTTGTGGTGAACCCTCTGTATTCACTCTGGTGAAGTCTTCTCTTGATTGTTGACTTTGACACACATACACCTACCTCCTGGAGAGTGTTCTTGATCTGGCCAACTGTTGTGAAGGGTGTTTTCTTCACCAGGGAAAGAATTCTTCGGTCATCCACCACAGTTGTTTTCCGTGGTCTTCCGGGTCTTTTGGTGTTGCTGAGCTCACCGGTGCGTTCCTTCTTTTTAGGAA
The DNA here is from genome assembly GCF_062004578.1 of Staurois parvus. NCBI lineage: Eukaryota > Metazoa > Chordata > Amphibia > Anura > Ranidae > Staurois > Staurois parvus. The sequence continues at coordinate 7,406,963 of NW_028317945.1, forward strand.
TGTTCCAAACAGTTGTTTTGGCCACGCCTAATGTTTTTGCTATCTCTCTGATGGGTTTGTTTTGTTTTTTCAGCCTAATGATGGCTTGCTTCACTGATAGTGACAGCTCTTTGGATCTCAGCTTGAGAGTTGACAGAAACAGATTCCAAATGCAAATAGCACACTTGAAATGAACTCTGGACCTTTTATCTGTTCATTGTAATTGGGATAATGAGGGAATAACACACACCTGACCATGGAACAGCTGAGAAGCCAATTGTCCCATTACTTTTGGTCCCTTAACAAGTGGGAGACACATATGCAAACTGTTGTAATTCCTACACCGTTCACCTGATTTGGATGTAAATACCCTCAAATTAAAGCTGACAGTTTGCAGTTAAAGCACATCTTGTTTGTTTCATTTCAAATCCATTGTGGTGGTGTATAGAGCCAAAAATGTTAGAATTGTGTCGATGTCCCAATATTTATGGACCTGACTGTATATACACTATATTGCCAAAAGTATTGGGACACCCCTACAAATCATTAGATTCAGGAGTTCCAATCAACTCCATGGCCACAACTGTATAAAATCTAGCACCTAGGCATGCAGACTGCTTCTACAAACATTTGTGAAAGAAGGGGTCACTCCCAGGAGATCAGTAAATTCAAGCGCAGTACCATGATAGGTTGTCTATCTCTGAAATTTCCTTGCTACTAAACATTCCATGGTTGACTGTTAGTGGTAATTTAACCAAGTGGAAGCAACTGGGAACAACAGCAACTCAGCCATGAAGTGGTAGGCCACGTAAAATGACACAGTGGGTTCAGCACATGCTGAAGCGCACAGTGCGCAGAAGTTGCCAGCTGTCTGCAGAGTCAATAGCTAAAGTCCTCCAAACTTCATGTGGCTTTCAGATTAGCACAACAACTGTGCATAGAGAGATTCATGGAATGGAATTCCAGGGTCAAGCAGCTGCATTGAAGCCTTACATCATCAAGTGCAATGCAAAGCGTCAGATGCAATGGCGTAAAGCACACCACCACTGGACTCTAGAGCAGTGGAGACATGTTCTCTGGAGTGACAAATCCCTCTTCTCTGTCTGGGTTTGGCATTTGTCAAGAGAACGGTACTTACTTGACTGAATTGTGCCAAGTGTAAAGTTTGGTGGAGGGGGGGTTATGGTGTGGGGTTGTTTTTCAGGAGTTGGGCTTGGCCCCTTAGTTCCAGTGAAGGGAACCCTTAAGGAGTCAGCATACCAAGACATTTTGGACAATTTCATGCTTCCAACTTTGTGGGAACAGTTTGGGGATGGCCCCTTCCTGTTCCAACATGACTGTGCACCAGTGCACAAAGCAAGGTCCATAAAGACATGGATGAGCGAGTTTGGTGTGGAGGAACTTGACTGGCCTGCACAGAGTCCTGACCTCAACCCAATAGAACACCTTTAGGATGAATTTGAGCAGAGACTGTGAGTCAGGCCTTCTCGTTCAACATCAGTGCCTGACCTCACAAATGCGCTTCTCAAAGAATGGTCAAACATTCCCATAGACACACTCCTAAACCATGTGGAGAGCCTTCCCAGAAGAGATGAAGCTGTTATAGCTGCAAAGGGTGGGCCAACTCAATATTGAACCCTACGGACTAAGACTGGGATGCCATTAAAGTTCACGTGCGTGTAAAGGTAGGCATCCCAATACTTTTAGCAATATTGTGTGTGTGTGTATATATATATATATATATATATATATATATTACATTACACGCAGTCTCCATAGTTTCCAAAATTATAATTTAACAAACCATAATGAAGGTCACTCTACTTGAATAAAAACAAATTGTCAGAATCCATCTGTTGCTAAAGTAAGGGAGGGATTTGTGTTCATAGCACAGTGCAAAATCCTCCAGTTTATACTAGAGACTTCTGACAAAAGGAAATATATCTGTTCAAACAAGCTATCCAAAATATAATCTATTCAATTGCTGATATTCAGCAAACAAGCTAACATGCGGTCTTAATATATACCGTACCTGATATAAAAAAAAACAGAAACTTCAATGGGTCCTGCCCTGGGCAGCTGTACTCTAGGTGCTAGCTGTAGGATATAGTAATCAATTCCAATAAATATATAAAAAGCCTGCATTGCTTTTTATATATCTCTTGGAATTGATTAAGAAAGAGTATAAGTCTCCCATGGGATTTTGTTGCATCCAAAGGAATAACAACTATAAGGAATATAAATATAAAATCAAATTTTATTGTACAAATTTTTTAAAAATTTCTGAATAAAAGCTATAGTCTTTATATATGAAATGTTTATGCCTTCCACAACACTATGCATAAGGAGCATCAATACAGATCAAACAAAGTTCTTATGCACCACAGAGTTTCCAACGTGTTTCAACTATTAAATAGTCTTCATCTGGGTAAAGTGCCTAAATAGACAAACAGAATTATATAAAAGTATATAGCAAACAATGTTTTTAAGGCATATACCTTTTTTTATATTATTAAGAAGTGGAAGGTATTTGGTACAACACAGACCCTCTCTGGATCAGGACATCGCTCCAAACTGGATGAAAGAGCCAGGAGGAAACTGGTCAGAGAGGCTACCAGGAGGCCTACAGGTCTGAAACAGTTGCAGGAATTTATGACAAAGAGTGGTCATTGATGTGACAATAATATTACAAATTCTCCACAAATGTGGCTTGTATGGGAGGCTTGCCAGAAAAAAAGCCACTCTTCATGAAAGGCCATATGCAGTCACGAATGAGCTTTGCCAAAACACACCTTGAAGATTCCACATGAAAAAAGGTGTTATGGTCAGATGAGACTAAAATTAAATTATTTGGCCACAACACTAAACTACTGTATATGTGTGGTGGAAATCCAATACAGCTCACCATCCAAATAACACCATTCCTAAAGTAAAGCATGGAGGTGGTAATATCCTGTTATGGGGGTGTTTCTGTGTAGCAGGAACTAGAACACTTCAGGATAGAAAGAAAAATGGATGGGGCAAAATACCATCAAATTCTTGAAGAAAATCTGCCCTCTGCCAGAAAGTTGTCAATGAGAAGAAGGTTTACATTCTAACATGACAATGACCCAAAGCACAAAGCAAAAATGAACACACAGTGGTTGAAGGAGAAAAGGGTAAATGTTCTTGCATGGCCTAGTCAGAGACCAGACTTAAACCCCATTGAAAATCTATGGAATGACTTGAGGACTGCAGTCCACAAACGATCATCATCAAATTGAATTGAACTTGAGCAGTTCTGCAAAGAAGAGTGGTCAAATATTGCAAAGTCTAGATGTGCAAAGATAGAGACATATCCCAACAGACTAAAGGCTGTAATTACAGCAAAAGGTGGTTCAACAAAATACTGACACAAGGGGATGATCCTTTTGCCAACTCAGTGATTCTGTTTTTGAATTTTTTTAGATTTTTTCTGACATGTTGTTGTTATATCTTTCACTTGGATGTTATAAGTTGGATGAAACAAAAACTGTGTCTGTCTTCATTTCAGGCTGCAAAGCAACAACATGTGATTATTTTAAAGGGGGTGATTATTTTCTAAACCTATTCTATTTATATACAGTGCCTTGAAAAAGTATTCCCCTTGAAATTTTCCACATTTTGTTATGTTACAACCAAAAACATAAATGTATTTTATTGGGATTTTATGTGATAGACTAACGCAAAGTGGCACATAATTGTGAAGTGGAAAGAAAATGATAAATGGTTTTCAAATTTTTTACAAATAAATATCGAAAAGTGTGGCGTGCATTTGTATTCAGCCCCCCTGAGTCAATACTTTGTGAAACCACCTTTCGCTGCAATTACAACTGCAACTCTATTTGGGTATGTCTATATCAGCTTTGCATATTTAGAGAGTGAAATTTTTGCCCACTCTTCTTTGCAAAATAGCTTAAGCTCTGTCAGATTGAATGGAGAGTGTTTGTAAACAGCAAATTTCATGTTTTGCCACAGATTCTCAATTTGATTTAGGTCTGGACATTTATTGGGTCATTCTAACACATGAATATGCTTTGATCTAAACCATTCCATTGTAGCTCTGGCTGAATGTTCAGGGTCGTTGTCCTGCTGGAAGGTGAACCTCCACCCCAGTCTCAAGTCTTTTGCAGACTCTCACAGGTTTTCTTCTAAGATTGCCCTGTATTTGGCTCCATTCATCTTCCCATCAACTCTGACCAGCTGCTCTGTCCCTGCTGAAGAAAAACATCACCACAACATGATGCTGCCACCACCATGTTTCACGGTGGGGATGGTATGTTCAGGGTGACGTGCAGTGTTAGTTTTCTGCCACACATAGTGTTTTGCTTTTAGGCCAAAAAGTTAAATTTTGATCTCATCTGACCAAAGCACCTTTTTCCACATATTTGCTGTATCCCCCACATGGCTTCTCGCAAACTGCAAATGGGACTTCTTTTGGCTTTCTTTCAAAAATGGCTTTCTTCTTGCCACTGTTTTGTGGAGCACACAACCAATAGTTGTCTTGTGGACAAATTATCCCACCTGAGCTGCACATCTCTGCAGCTCCTCCAAAGTTACCATGGGCTTTTTGGCTGCTTCTCTGATTAACCTGCTCTCCTTGCCCAGCCTGTCAGTTTAGGTGGATGACCACGTCTTGGTAGGTTTGCAGTTGTGCCATACTCTTTCCATTTTCGGATGATAGATTTAACAGTTCTCTGGGAGATGTTCAAAGCTTTGGATATTTTTTTTATAACCGAACCGTGCTTTAAACTTCCCTCAACTTTATCCCTGACCTATCTGGTGTGTTCCTTGGCCTTCATGATGCTGTTTGTTCACTAATGTTCTCTAACAAACCTCTAAAGCAGGGGTGGGCAACTATGGCCCTCCAGCTATTGTAGAACTACAAGTCCCATGAGGCATTGCAAAACTGACAGTTACAAGCTTGACTCCCAAAGGCAGATGCATGATGGGACTTGTAGTTCATCAACAGCTGGAGGGCCACAGTTGCCCACCCCTGCTCTAATGGGCTTCACAGAAGAGCTGTATTTATACTTTGATTAAACTACACACAGGTGGGCTCTATTTACTAATTAGGTGGCTTCTGAAGGCAATTGATTCTACTAGATTTTAGTTAGGAGTGTCAGAGTAAAGGGGACTCCATACAAATGCATGCCACACTTTTCAGATATTTGTAAAAAATCTTGAAAACCATATATCATTTTCCTTCCACTTCACAAATATGTGCCACTTTGTGTTGGACTATCACATAAAATCCCAATAAATTACATTTACGTTTTTGGCTGTAACATGACAAAATGTAGAAAAATTCAAGGGGTATGAATACTTTTCCAAGGCACTGTATACAGCAGGCTGTAGGAATTCTACCATGTTTTGACTACTGTGACTCCAACTGTTATACAACTGTTGTAGTGACTTATCCCATGCTGAGACCTCTATGCCTGCCCTGTATAAGCAGATACAATTACCGTGGACAGTCTTTATCAGATATCTGAACTCACCAAACACCTGCTTTCTCATCCAGAAAATCTTTATTACATGCAGAAGGTTAACAGCAGACAACAGATGCAGCAGATGATTGCAAAGCTGGTATTTGCAGGTCAAAACATGGTAATGTGTTCCCGGATGCAAGCAGATTACATGTAGTCTATAGACTAGCAGCCATATTCATCCCAATAAAGAGGGAAAAGGAAATATATCGAAATATATCACAACTGGGAGGAACACAGGATGGAAGACAGAAAGATGGTGCAATAACCAAAATATCAACAAAATGGCAGTATCTTAACTATCTATACTGAGGGTAATACACAATGGCTTGAAATTTCAAAAAATAAATCCTCAATTCACAGTAATATGAACATTAACCATGACTATGCATTGCATTATATTTTCACACAACACGTGTAACAGCACAAACAAACCGTGGCTTGGAGTCAAAGAACCATCCTACACCTATGTGTATGTTGTTGATGAAGCATTTAGGTTAAATCAAAATATAATGCAGCCCTACTCACAACGTGGCCTAGGCCATGTTAAACACATATTCGCTTACCGGCTAACATGTGCCCGTAGAATGGTGGAATGTACATTTGGGATTCTAGCCAATAAATGGCATATATTTTACACCACCATGCAACTGACCCCTGAAAATGCAACAAATGTTTCCAAGGCAACCTGCATGCTTTACAGTTATGTTAGAGAGACCATAAGTAATTGACATTAACCAGCAGTTCTTCTTTGTCAGCTTCATAATTCCGTTAAACCTTCCAAGTTGGTTTAACTACACATTTACCTTGCCTGCTTACTTCCTTATCTGGAAAATATTCTGTTTGTTGTGCTTCAACCTCCACAGAAAATGTAATGTCTTGCTGTAACATTATGTTGACAATGAAAGAGATAACTGACAATTTCTGAGAAATATATTAGTTGCTTAGTTATATGTGTGTTTGTGGAGCACTTGTTTGAGAAGGTATTATCAGCATAGCATGTGGCGATACAGGCAGCTTTGACTGAAAACCTGTATAACGCGTACATTGACTTGTATAACAGTCCCATTAGAAAAATAATGGATTTTTTGACTGTTCTGTTTCCAAATTCTAAGCACTGAAACTGATTCAGTTGTGGTGAAATAGCTTAACTTACAATCTCAGTAGCTTGGCAGGCAGTAACTCAATCCAAATTGCATCATGCAAATTTTAGAGAGCTTTAATCCAAAAATTGTGAAGATCACAACAGATGAATATCATATAGATCAAAAAATCATAGCATGTCTAGCTCCAGCAGAATACAGTTTATTTAGAGAATGGAGACTAAGCATGAAGAATAAGGGTGGGACTAATTACAAAGAGCATGTCCTACCTACAGAGGAAGACAGGGACACAATTATTTAAAGGAAAACAAACAATGGGTCCTGCAACAGAATATAGACCCTAAACACACAGCCAAAAGCACATAGGAATGGCTAAGAACAAAACTGGAAGTTGTGTAATTTCATGACTGCTGATAAGAATCTTAGCAACATCTACAACAAGAGCAGAAAATAAATAGTGTGGAGAAGTAACACTTGGAACTGGTGTAACACTGACATTATATAGGCAAAAGGGAAATGAGAACTTGCTGATAGTGCTACAAGTGTGGGGATTGGTTGGGATTATGAGATGGCATTTATTTACTTATTTCTTGGAAAGAAGATTCAATAGTATGTGTGGCTGGGCATCAAAAATGTCTGTGAGAGGAATGTGTGCTAGGGGAAGTGGTGGTTGGTCCCTGATGAACATGGTTTCGCCAGGGGGGGCAACTGGTGTATGAATAATAGGATGAGCAAGAGTCAGTTGGTAGAGTGAAGGTAAAGTGGTGATATTGCGGTGCTGGGAGAGGTGATGGTTGCAGAGAAGAAGTGTTTTTTCTCGTGTGATCTGGGAAGTGGTAGGCCATAGTGGAATGTGAGGTAGATGTAGGAAGCATAAACAAGGAAATGTATCTCACAACCATAGCCTGCATCTCCACCTGACATTGGCGTGGAACTTCTTGAACCAGTCCCTCTGATAAGAGAGATGTGTTTCTTAGGAGAGAGGAGACCTATTTTTACAAAAAATTTTCAGGCATTCCCATTGAAGTCTATGAATTCTATGGGGCCAAAAATGCTCACATCTGCCTGAAAAAAGCTCATGTACTTTCTTGTGCTACAGGCATTAGGCTACAGGATGCTCTATTGTGAACAGGGGCAATTGGTGGGTGCTTGTTGAGCACCGTATCACTTAGGCAATCAAAGTACAAAACGCCTAAGTGTGAATGGGGTCCTAAGGCTGAATTACTCCACAGTGGCAGTGACAGCAGCTGCAGAGGTCAGTGAAGGCTTATTTTAAAGTTTATTTACATCTTGTTAATTTAATATCCATAGCCTGGCCAAAATTCTGCTTTAAGGTCATGCATTATGTCTATCAGAGTGTTGAGATTCACAAGCATTCATTCCAGATCCACAGTGAAAAACAGAATTGATGCACAGCTTTAGAGATTAGAAAATGGATCTGAACTCAAAACAGACTTGCTATGGAATAGGGGCTATAGAGAAACATTGACTGTGCCTAAGCATCACCCTGAATAATATGCATGTTGTCTTGAGTGCATTCACTCCTCTTTAACATCTCCTTAAGGGCATTGTAAACCCTCCTACTTGAATTTTGCATTTTATCCAGACCAGAAGCAGAGACTATTAAGTAATTGTACCTGTGTTCTGACTGTTTAACCATAGCTGCCCATAGCTTCTTGATCTGAATCCTAGTAACAGACGAATCTCTATCCTATTGTATCATCTCACATGCATAGTGCCATATAGCTAGGTCTGTGCTACTGTATGTATGTAGTTGTCACCTTCTAGTATATTGGTAGGTGAACCTGTTTATTGCAATAGAGTTTACATGCAGAGTCTGATATTTTAGTTATATGCATTTCTTGTTATGTTAGTTAGCCCTGTCCCTTCTAGTCTGAGATTCTATATCTAGTTTTATCTTAGGGTTCGATAACAAACATAGACTAGAGCGAGGTTAGAAACTGCTAGGGAGGGAGTAAAGAGCACAGTAGATAGGCTGACTTTGAGTTCCAGTGCCACACCACAGCTTCTGCTTCTGAGAATCTGCATTCCAGGCTGGTTGGCCAACAGCTGGAGGATCTCCCAATCACCGCATTTTGACTACATGTCTTCAACACAAATATGGGTGCTACATTGTGATCATTCTCAGGGCACCCCCTGCTGGACATTGCTGCAACATTCATCTAAAGCAAGGTTTCTCAACCGGTTTACCATGGAGTACCCCTTGGCAAAAAGTCTGAAATCTCGAAGCAACCCCTGAAATGTTCACATCTACAGCTCATGGAACATTGGTATGATCAGCAAGCTGTTTTTTAACAACAATTATTTTTAGACATAGCATTAAGTAATGGAATATATATTAAAATGTACCTATTTACTGTGCAACTTGTTCCTGCTTTTTTTCTGCAGAGATGCTCAATTCTGGGTTCAACTTATGATGAACAGTGTACACAGGAAGGGGGGTAGCAGGGCACATTATGTGGAAGCAGGGCACAAAACGTTGGAGCAGGGCACATTGCATTGGACACAGCAGGGCAAACTATGAGGCACGCTACATGGGGCACATTACATGAGGCATGCTGAATGGGACACATTACATGAGGCATACAGCACGAGAATGGCACATTAAAGGACCTGCTGCCATGTTTTTATATGCAGAACATGGCAAGGAAGCAGCTGGGATCTTTCCTCTTGTGGCTTTCTGCTCTCTGCCGGCCCTTTCTCTATTCCTGTCCATCCCAGGTGATGTCACATACCAGCACTTGGGATGGACAGGAGGGGAGGAGGAGCCGGTGGGGAACAGTGGAGTAACACATTGTTTGCCGGCACCACTCTACATGCAGGAGTGATCTACCTGTCAGCTGCCTGCCTGTGACTGACAGGTAGATTGTGGTGGAACCCCTGGGGACTCTGGTCGAGAAGCACTGATCTAGAGGTATCTCTGTTAGTAACTATATATATAGATGGGTACATGTGCACAATTCCACCAGGACTCCAATCAGGTCCTTTGCTGATAATTCCTATTTGTACATTGGATGTGTATGTACATAGTATGTACTATTATTAATCTTTTTCTTATATAAAGCTTGTATTATTTCCATACTGGTGTGCATCTGTTTACTTATGGCTAATGTTACATGCTGGTTGCAGTAGTTCTGCCCCTAATCACTTTGATTAAATTACTGGTAAATTTCCAATAACAGAAATCCCCACTGTTCACAGAAGCCTTGTCCTGGGTGGTGTCACTGCCAACGTTATTATCAAATCCACACTTCCACTTAGCAAATGTTCTGGTTCTCTTAGGCAGCCCATAGATGATTCGATTTGCCTTCCTTCTACCATGGGTGGAAGGAAAGAAAATCACTCAATTTCCCCATCAATACAGTCAGTGAATGTAGTGGGGGGTGTAGAGAGCCTTCCTGGTTGGCAGAACACAATTATTACTGCTAGCGGCTATCAGCGGCTGGCAGTAATCGCATGTGGAAAAATCAGACAGGCTGGTTGTAATGCAGGCATCAGTCGACTTGAGTACAATCAACTTGCCCATACATGGATTGAATCTTAGCTGGTCCCTGGTGAGATGGCCAAATTTCGATCCATGTATGGCTGATGTCAGGCTCCGCCCAACGGGATCTCTAGTGGTCCACAGCGCGGGGTTTCCCAGGACGCGGAGTCTAAGTCCCAGTCTGCCTTTTCACCAGAGCCCCTGATGGTGGGGATGGACTTGGTGCAAGACTGGAACCAGGTCGCGCCCCTGGGCACCCCCGGCGGTGGTAGAGGGGTCCCGCTGAGGGTGTGTGCCTGGGATGAGCCTGCTGTGAAGGGGATGACAGGTCCCGATCCGAGCGGGATGGATAGGATGACAGGTCCTGATCCGAGCGGGATGGATGGGTGACTGCTAGGAGTGAGCGAGGTCAGACTAGCCGGGTCAGTATCGTGCGGGCAGCGTGGTACAGGAGGAGCAAGCGGAGAATGGTCGGGGTCACAAGCCAGGTTCAGCAGGTAGTGGGCAGCGCGGTACCAAGGATGAGGCAGAAGGATGGTCAGGAACGAGCCGGGGTCAGAGCAGGAGAGGGTCAGCATAAATCAGAACAGGCAGAGTTTGGCAACAAGGAAACGTACTTACAGGAACAGGAACAAGACCTTGCGGCAACTTGGAGATGCACAGGGCAGTTTTAAATAGAGCGCCCTGTTCTCCCATTGGTGCGGCCGCGATCGCTAGTGCGCATGCGCGGCCGCCGCCGCGATCGCCGAGGACTCTGTGCTCGCCGGCTCGGACGGATCGGCAATCTGCGCATGCGTGCACCGCCGAGAGCCCGGGATCCCTTACAGCTGGCTTTATTTGCTTCCAGGTTTTGCACACTATCCTGTTTGGGGAGGGTCATTACTCATAACCCCCCAAAAGAGGGCTACAGTGGCATATGTTGCCGTATAAGCACAGCCTATATTTCTGTGTCAGAAATTTCTCTTTGTATTCTGTCTATAGTCTGAGAATTAACATTTCCTGTGAAGAAACTACATATCCCTCAGTCCCTTGGTCTCTCAGTGCGCTGTAGGTGAAAGCTAAACATGAATTAAATCTGACCAGGATACAAACAGGCAGAACAATTACAGAGATCACTATGCTGGAAGAAATGGATTTTCATCACACTAGCACTCCCACGTTTGTGATGCAACACAGAGGAAATTGCAAGGCATGCAGTGGATGCTGTGTGACCCACAGCAAGAAGTTGTATGTCCCTTTAATAAATAGGGACAAGCTAGATGAAGCAATATATGGACATAGGGAAATCGATCAATTATGACACTATAAACAGCAGACACAACATGTAGCCCATCATTACAAGGTAAGGCAAATAAACAACACAGTGTATGTGGCATACTACATGAGGCACATTACATGGACACATTACATGACGCACATAGCACAAGCATGGCACATTACAGTACCAGTTTCCTACCGCTTTCATAAGCAGAGCACATTAATACCTAGTTAAAAACGCTAAAAACATTTTACAGTGTACAATGCCTTTAGTTGCGCTGTATATACAGATTATTATTTAGACTGGCGTTCTACTTAACATACTGTACATGTTACTGTAGCTGACACACCCAGATAAATGCATTCAGTTATGAGTCCTACTCACACCCTTTTGGGTGTAATAGCCTCCTATTCTCACATCTTTTTTCTTGCCAGATCTGATCTGTTTGTGGAGCTCCTATATTTCAATAGACCCGAGCAGCCTTTTCCCTTCAGAACAATAGACTGTCCAGGCTATATTGTCTAACAGAGCAGGAAGTCTAAATATAACTTCACAGGTTCTCCCCTTTCTCAGACTGACCCTATATCCATTTATTTGTTCTACAGTCCATTTAAAGATAGTTGATGTTAAGAGCCCAGTCGGACCAGAACGCAGTGCACTGCATTGCACACACTGTTTTGCAGAAATGCATGTTGTGGCATTCTGTGTTAGGCAGCTTCATAAAAATTAATGCACCTAGACGCACAAAAAAAGATGCTGTTTGTGTTTAACCGCTTCCCGTCCACCCTATAGCAGATAAAACGTGATTTTGAATTTTTAGGTAGGGGGCGCACACGAGGTGCGTGTGCTCCCTACCAGCACCGCCATTCACGGCCACAGCTGTCAATCACCGGGTTTTAACCTAAAGCCTAAACCTGCTCCCACCATTCTAAGAATATTCTATTTTACACAGTGATTCATGCTTCTTTTTTATACCATACCTTCATGCCGTAGCATTGTAATATATAAACATCTGTATCCAGGGGCGGACTGACCATTTGGAAACTCGGGCACTGCCCGAGGGCCCGGGGTCAGTAGGGGGCCCCATGAGATGCCCCTGGTACCTTTTTCATAGGCTTTTTTTAGTTTGGGCAAGGAAACAGGGGCCCCATGATCCCCTATTGCCCGGGGGCCCCATGAGTTGTCAGTCTGTCCCTGTCTGTATCATTGTAAGGTGTATGCCCACCATTAAGATATTCACACACTTGTAATCTCATTGCACAATCCTATGCAATCTCTTTTAGATTATATCTATGTGGTTTAATTTATTTATATCTTACAATCAGATTGAAAAATGTGTGGCCATCTTTAAAATGTGCTAGGTTCTAATAAATTATTTATTCATTGTTTCATGTGGGTATATCTAAATGTTTTGAATACATTCGATGTTATATTTGACCACATGATATTAGATGTCTGAAAAATGTAAAGTTAGTACTTAAATGACCAATCTCTTGAGCCAACCAACAACGTTATTTAAGGTTAGGTTCACATTAGCCCGCAAGCTGCAGGCTGGTTTCCGGTGCGACACTAGATGGGATTCCCACACCTGCAACCACCCACAGCTGCATCGCATTTTATTTTGTAAGACTTGTTGGGGTGCTGTTCATTCTGAATGGTACCCCTACACATCTCATCTTGCAGCATGATCGTGGCATGATCGCTGGTGCAGGAACTGTTCAGAAAAGAAGACCATGCGATTTCCGTATTGATGCGTTTTGGAAAAGGTGCATGCACCTTTTCCTTGCATGAAATGCGGGCACAGCAGCCCATTCAAATGAAGCTGAGGTGGAGATTGTGGTGTCATTTGCCCAACTTTGCACCTCAGCCACTCACAGGAAGCTTTGCATGCCAACCCTGAATTGGGAGGACAGTTCATGAACATTCCAAGATATATTGTAAAGAGAAGGTGTCTCTGGGATGAGCCCATGATAGTGCCAAATTTAGAAGATGGAGCATTATGGGATTAATGAGTGTTGATATCAGTCTGGCAAATTCCAGAAAGATTCCTTTATGGACAATTTGATTTGCTCTGATCTTAGCGAATGGCCAGTGATTCCTGAGAAATTTACCCAATAGGTCCATTGGGAAGTCTGGGTTCTGTAATAGGGGAGCCAGACATTCTGGCACTGAAAAGGTACAGTGGGGATCAAAAGTTTGGGCACCCCAGCTAAAAATTTGTATTAATGTGCATAAAGAAGCCAAGGAACGATGGAAAAATCTCCAAAAGGCATCAGATCACAGATTAGACATTCCTATAATATGTCAACAAAAGTTAGATTTTATTTCCATCATTTACACTTGCAAAATAACAGAAAACAAAAAAATGGCATCTGCAAAAGTTTGGGCACCCTGCAGAGTTAATATCTTGTACTGCCCCCTTTGGCAAGTATCACAGCTTGTAAACGCTTTTTGTAGCCAGCCAAGAGTCTTTCACTTCTTGTTTGAGGTATCTTTGCCCATTCTTCCTTACAAAAGTCTTCCAGTTCTTTGAGATTTCTGGGCTGTCTGTCACGCACTGCTCTTTTAAGGTCTATCCATAGATTTTCAATTATGTTGAGGTCAGGAGATTGTGAAGGCCATGGCAAAACCTTCAGTTTACACCTCTTGATGTAATCCCCCGTGGATTTCGAGGTGTGTTTAGGATCATTATCCATTTGTAGAAGCCATCCTCTATTTAACTTCAGCTTTTTCACAGATGGCATCAAGTTACCATCCAAAATTTGCTGAAATTTTATTGAATCCCTTTTTCCTTCTACTCGTGAGATGTTCCCTGTGCCACTGGCTGCAACACAACCCCAAAGCATGATTGATCCAACCCCATGCTTAACAGTTGGACAGAGGTTCTTTTCATTAAATTCTGTGCCCCTTCTTCTCCAAACGTACCTTTGCTCATTCCGGCCAAAAAATTCAATTTTAACCTCATCGGTCCACAGAACTTGTTTCCAAAATGCATCAGGCTTGTCTATATGTTCATTTGCAAAGTTCAAACGATGATTTTTGTAGTGAGGACGTAGAAGAGGTTTTCTTCTGGTGACTCTTCCATGAAGACCATATTTGTACAAGTATCTCTTTATAGTGGAATAGTGTACCACAACTCCAGTGTCTGCCAGATCTTTCTGGAGGGATCGTGCAGTCAAACGTGGGTTTTGAATTGTTTTTCTCACAATCCTGGGAGCTGTCCTGTCTGATATTTTTCTTGGTCTTCCAGATCTTGCTTTAACTTCCACTGTTCCTGATGACTGCCATTTCTTCATTACATTCCGAACAGAGGATATTGACATCTGAAAACGCTTTGCTATCTTCTTATAGCCTTCTCCAGCTTTGTGAGCGTCAACTATTTTCAGTTTCAGTTTTCTAGACAACTGCTTAGAAGAACCCATGGTGCTGATTGTTGGGGCAAGGTCAGATGAGTCTGGGCATTTAAAACCTTTGAGATTGACATCACCTGGTCTTCCCAGACGATGATTGAGAACAATCCATGGCACTGGCAGGTCTCAGCTTGGCAAAGGGGGCAGTGCATGCTATAAATTCTGCAGGGTGCCCAAACTTTTGCAGACGCCATTTTTTTGTTTTCTGTTATTTTGAAAGTGTAAATGATGGAAATAAAATCTAACTTTTGTTGACATATTATAAGAATGTCTAATCTGTAATTTGATGCCTTTTGGAGATTTTTCCATCTTTCCTTGGCTTCTTTATGCACATTAATACAAATTTTTAGCTGAGGTGCCCAAATTTTCGATCCCCACTGTAGATAGTGCTCTGGAGGCTGCATGGAAACATCACAATGTAGCTCCTTTAAGAGGATGGTCACAGACAGTTGGGGATGTATGGCATGGCAAAAGCTGGGGGCCATCCTCCAAAGGTAAAGTATGGAAGACCTTTTTCATGTTAAAAAAGAAATGAAAGAAGGCACCACTGAGTGCAGACCATTAATATTTTAATTGTAAACAATGATTTAGATGAACACTCACATTTTAAGATAGATTAAGGCACATCTGTAGTCCAATGCAATGGCTTCTGGGAGCGGTTAGCATGTGCTGCAGGTGATTGGTGTCCAGTTCCTAGGTCCAGAGGCAGGCTGTCAGAAGATGGGACCGGAAAACCACTGTGTACTGCGGTGGAACGCAGATGGAGCACAGCGTACGGTTTAACCGTGTCACCGGAAGGGCGCAACAATGTTTCTGAGCATGTGCACAGCCTCTGGACATAGGAACTGGACGCCAATCACCGGTAGCACATCCTAACTGCTCCCGGATGCCATTGCATTGGACTACAGATGTGCCTTAATCTATCTTTTTAAATGTGAGTGTTCATCTACATCATTGTTTACAATTAAAATATTAACAGTCTGCACTCAGTGGCACCTTCTTTCATTCCTTTTTTACATGTGAAATTGGAGATCTGCTTCTGCTCTACTTTGGAGGCTGCCTTGAGGTAGTAACTGTTTTGTGGTCCTCCGTGGTCTTTCTATTGGATCTACCAAGTGGCCCTTGTCCCCCTTTCCCTCTCCCCTTCCCCTCTATCTTGCCCCCATTTTTCTCTACCTCTCACACCCCCCCCCCCCGGGTACTATGGACCTAATCATGGACATCTAATTTTGCGCCAACTCACCCCATGTATGTATTGCCTTTTTATGTTGACCCTGTCTTTAAGGGATGTAACAAGTCTAAAAAGGTTTCTTGACATCTGGAAGCAGAAAAAAAAATCATACTCGGTGATTTGGGTAGAGGCAAGTTCACGGAATATGAGGATGTGCTTTGTTCATATTTCATGTCTGAGTTTAAAGTGTTGTTGCATGCTTTCCTACTTGGGACAAACTCCACTTGGCCTAGTGACAATATAGAAGGAAGTAGCAGTAAGAGGCCATGGGCTAAGATCTTGGCGAATAATTTAATGTCCACATTCAAGAAAGATATGGGACCGCAGTTTGTCATTTGAGTTTAATTCTTTGTGTAAAATCATGATGTCTGCTATCAGTGGTTGTGATGAAGGTTTGGCAGATAAGGAATTAATGGCTGAAGCAAACTTGGGGCAAGATGTGTGCAAAGTTTTTTTTAACTGTAAGACCATGTGGTGGTAAACGTTTGCCAGGTTTCAATTTCTTCAGTACAAGACCAAATTGTTCAGTGGTGATAGATCTCTCTAGTCACTTAGCTTTTGCTAATGGGATGGTGGTGGGACCGTGTAAAGTGAGGTAGTTGTTTATGCATTGTAGGTGTGTTTGCTTTGTTTGAGTCCCTGGAAAGTTACCAGCAAGACTGTACAATTTTTGTAGTATGCCTGGAATTGTTTTGCTGTGTCTACTCCCTTTAGGTATACCCTACCTTCTTTGTCATGTATGCTGTGTACAATCAAGTTAGCACATTTTGTTTCAGGGCTGTAGTCAGGAGCCTGCTGCTCTTGTTACTGTTCCTGCAAAATGGTTTATGGCTTAGACTGAACCTCCTCCTTGTCTTTCTGCCCAATTCCCTTAGCAACCTGGCCTGGGTTTGTGTTAGTTCTGTCAAGGAATTACTGTAATAAAATTGTTAGGGTGTCACCCCCAGTTTGCTAACCTGTTAAGTCAAGGTCTTCACTGTTGCTTGGCACCTCTTTTGGCCATTGCACTGAACTGACACCACAAAACATACTTGTGGGCCTCCAATTATGTCATTCAGGTGGAATAGAAAGGAATTATTTTCCCTGAAATAGAGGGCAAGTTTGGACTGTTTGCTGTCTGATGGGGTCACTTATTAAGGATGTATAGCACCACCCTCATGAGGGTCGCTGTGTTTTTAACCGCTTCCATACAGGGCACTTTTACCCCCTTCCTGCCCAGGCCATTTTTCAGGTTTCAGCGCTCTCACACTTTGAATGACAATTGCACGGTCATACAACACTGTACCCAAACTAAAATTTTATCATTGTCTTCACACAACTAGAGCTTTCTTTTGCTGGTATTTAACCCCTTGACGCCGACGTAACACAAATATGCGGCCTCACGGACCTGGGCTTTTTTCCGTGGGGCCGCATATTTGCGTACCTGTCTTTGTGCTGGGAGCGCGCCGCTCGGCGCGCTCCCAGCACCAAGACCGCGGTGTCACTGAGAGCCCCGGGTCCCGTTCTAACGATCGGGACCCGGGACTCCCGATTCCGGGTCACGTGATCGCTGTGATAGCCTCTGATTGGCGATATTACACTTTACTTTACATTGCATAGCATAATAATATAACAATGAACATGGTATAAGCATATGCTGAAGGCATCACACTCCCCGCCTGGTATCCCATGGATACCAACTATGATGGTCCTTCTGGGGAGAGTAGTACAATTAGGTCATACACAGGTCTGAGGAAAAGTTTAGGCTCATCTTGCCTGATGACCTTAACCTCAACTTTCCTGACTTTCCCATCTTCGCTTGAAAACAGTTGGGTTATCAGGCCCAAAGGCCATTCGTTTCTCCCTGACTGAGAGTCTTTCATGAGAACAAGGGTGCCAGGTTCCAAGTTGGGCTTGCTGATTTGCCATTTGTTTCTGATCTGTAGACTGGATAGGTACTGCTTCCTCCACTTATTCCAGAAGATGTCTGCCATGGCTTGCACTCGTCTCCACTGGCATATGTATAGGTCTTTAGTGTCAAGGTCAATTGGAGGAGCTGTGGTTACTCCAACTTTCTGGGTAAGCAAAGTGGAAGGGGTGAGCAAGAAAGGATCTTCTGGGTCATTGGGTATTGACATCAGGGGTCTGGCATTTATTATAGCCACTACTTCAGCCATGAAGGTTGTCAGTGTCTCGTGTGAGCCTTGAAGTTCCTAACTGTAGAAATATTGAGTCTAGGATTCTTCTAGCTATGCTGATCATGCGCTCCCAAGCACCTCCCATATGGGAAGCATGTGGTGGGTTAAATGTCCATATACAACCTTATTCTGAAAGGTATCTCTCTACATGTTATTTGTCAAGGTTTGAAATGATATTCAATTGTTTGCAAGCTCCAACAAAATTGGTACCTCTATCAGAGCGAATATGTTTGACGGCCTCTAATCGAAGTGAAGCGTCTGAGGGCATTTATAAAGCTGGATGTGTCTAAGGACTCAATGTCTTCTATGTGTACAGCTCTGATGCACATGCAAGTGAACATGACAGTCCAACGTTTGCTGTTAGCACTGCCTCCCCTAATTTGCCGTGTGATGACAGCCCAGTGCCCAAACACATCGACACCGACATTTGTGAAGGAAGGTACTGTGCTGAGTTGGTCTGCAGGGAGGTTAGCCATTTTCTGAGTTTGAAACATGTCACGAAGCTTACGGCAATTTGAAAATAATTGTACTCACGAGTCTCTTGGCTCCCATTATCCAGAGTCCAGCTGCACGTAAGGCTCCCTCTGTGAACAAACGCCATTGGTGTTTGGTCTGTACGTGATAATGTTCCACAAGGGGTGAAACAATATGGTGACTTGGGATCACAACTGGATTGCTTTCAACACTTTCAAGTCTTGCATTGGAAATGCGCCCTGCGACTTTCAACAGTCCTTTACAGTCTACAAAGAGATCAAGTTTCCTTAGAGGACATTCTTTTGGAACATTCTTGTGATTTTGAAGGCATTCTAGTGTTAGTGCATAAGTCTCTTGTTGAACACAATGGATGATAACATTTTTAGCCTGTGTGAGCTCATCCACTGTGTATGCCTTGCGACAATAATGCCAACCTTTGCAATGTCTTGATCCTGTAGGTGTGGCTTTAAAAGATCTGGCAATGTGAATTAACCAAGCTATAGCTCTGTATAGAGACTTCCAAGTGGAGAATCTATGAAAGCGCTTGGATCCCAACAATTTGTTAGAAACTGTTGTGTGTAGCGCTGAAACCCAAAGGCGGATTTCTGCATCAGATTCAGACTCCAACAGTACATATGTGCCCTTTTCAAGATTTCTAGGTGCTGGCTTGTACAGAAAGGGTGGTCCTGTAAACCATATAGTATCTCTAAGGCGGTATGCTGGCACACCCCTTGTAGAATGATCTGCTGGGTTATGATCAGTTGATACATAATGCCACTGGGTGGGCTGTGTAGACGTCCTGATCCTCAGGACTCTGTTATGTACATAGACATAGAATCGCCTACTCTCATTGTAAATGTATCCCAGCATTACCTTGCTGTCTGTATAAAACTCTGTGTCTTCAAGTTCTACATCTACTTCAGACATAATCTGTTCTGTTAGCTCCACTGCTAAAACAGCAGCACAAAGTTCTAATCTGGGAATGGTGGTTTCCGGACATGGTGCTAGCTTGGTCTTACCCATTACAAATCCAATATGGACTTGACCCTTTGGCCCTGATTTACTAAGAATTGAGTCTACCAGCAGACGCTGAACATTCAGGCAGACTCAACTCAATCAATCTAGACCTGTCAGTCATCAGAAAGGCGTCTAGCAAGCTCATTGAAAAGAGTCTACTTTGTAGACTCTTTCCTGTTAGTAAATCTGGAATCACGTCTGGCACATTTCTAGATGCAACGCCGGATATGTTCTCTAGCTGGTGCACAACCGCGGGCTTTGTCCCATTGGCATTTCTCTGTTTGCATATCAGAATACTTATAATTTAAAATAAAAAGCACACCTATATTAAATTTTTTTTTTTTTGGTTGCTGTTTCTCCAAAAATGATCGGACAACTAATGCATTTCCTAATGAATGTCATACATTCTATTCAAATGTCAAACATTTTCACACTTATATCTCAAATAATTGGGAATGTCTAGTTCTAATTTCCCAATATAATTATATATCTTCATTTTCTTTAATCACGTAACTATGTTATGTTAAAGTAATAGTGCAGCGCTATAAATGCATGTTATCAATCATAAACGCATGTAAAATCAAAAAAGTGCAAATAAGTGCAATAATGATGTAAACTAGTAAATGGTGCTAAAAAATGTTCATATAATCATTCCTGAATAATGTTAAAGTAATATGTTAAAATAATAGTGCAGCGCTATAAATGCATGTTGACAATCATAAACACATGTAAAGTCAACAAAAAGCAAATAAGTGCAATAATGATATAAACTGGTAAACTGTGCTAAAAAAAGTTCATTCCTGAATAATGGAACGTCCTTTGTGTGAGAGTACCAACTCAGAGAGTGCTTATGAATGGCACGTGTGGTTTATCCGTGACGAACAGTAGTGCATGAAAGGTAATCCACCCTTGGGACGGGTGTACACTCACCAGAACAAAAGTATTAATGCGCATGGGTTATACACATCACACTTCTGGGGGTGCAGTGGTATGCTGGCAGCTATGGGTTAGTCATCCAGCTCCATCCATCCATCAGGGTGGGTGCTAAAATGGTCCTGGGGAGGAATTAGCTCAGCCACAGGAGCCAGAAAGGTGCTTAATAGTGTAGTACTTTATTATAATGGTCACGAGTAACAATTTAA
This sequence comes from Staurois parvus, assembly GCF_062004578.1. Lineage (NCBI taxonomy): Eukaryota > Metazoa > Chordata > Amphibia > Anura > Ranidae > Staurois > Staurois parvus. The sequence goes on from NW_028317945.1 coordinate 7,427,766, forward strand.
AATATCCACGTGGAGTAATAAAAATAATAGCAAAGTGAGTATCAAGATAGCCACCGATCCTCAATGGCGGCGGCGTGGCATCAGCAGTAGGGCTCTACCCAATGCGTTTCGTGTACCAACAAGTCCTTTTGGTGTACCCCTGAGGATGTGTTGGTACATGAAACGCATTGGGTGGAGCCCTATTGCTGATGCCATGCCATCATTGATGTCTTGCAATCATTGATGTCACATGGGGTGGGATCACATGAGGGATGTCCCTGGCTGGCTCTGCCCCTTACATATTTAAGAACTGTCAACCAGGCTCACAGCAGAAGGTTAAGCAGCCATCATTGGGAACGGAACCTTTTTTTTTTCTTTTTCGGGGCGCCGGCGGCGGGCTTCATGTTTGACATTGGATCTACTTTGGGGGAAATTCTGTGAGATTTTTCTTTTATTAAAGGACTTGTCAAAGACCGTGTCCTGTCTTTTTTTACACTACACTTTTTGTTTTTTTGTGAATTATTAGTGATAACATATACCCCATACTCATTCACATAGTGGGGGGGGCCGGGATCTGGGGACCCCCTTGTTAAAGGTGGCTTCCAGATTCTGATAAGCCCCCCACCCGCAGACCCCTACAACCACCGGCCAGGGTTGTGGAGAAGAGGCCCTTGTACCCATCAACATGGGGACAAGGTGCTTTGGGGGTGGGGAGCCCCCCCGCCCCAAAGCACCCCCCATGTTGAGGGCATGTGGCCTGGTATGGTTCAGGAGGGGGGGCACTCGCTCATCCCCCCTTTCCTGACCTGCCGGGCTGCATGCTCGGATAAGGGTCTGGTATGGATTTTGGGGGGGACCCCACACCATTTCACCATTTTTTTTAAATTTTAGCGTGGCGTTAACGTCTCTGAAAACGCCCAGTGGGAGGGGCGAAATCCGTTCTACCGTCTTACGTCACTTCCGGTGAGTGTAACGCAGTGCTGCGTTCCAGGCAGCCATCTTGTGGTCTGAATAGTACACTGTCATCTACTGCTAAGCTGTAGGACTTCTGGTCTGGATTTACTGAAGCTTTTTGAACGCTTGTGGAGGAAATAAAAACATGCTGTTTTATATCCTATACAATGTGAGTGGCCTGGTGTTTTAAGTGTTGTAAGCCGGGTGTTGCAGTATTACAATATGTGTTTTTCTTTCCTACATCACTTTGAGTCTGGCTGGGAAGAGAAGCTTGGAGTTGTGGGAAGGTGGAGCAAGTTCTCTTGTGCTGGAGTGGAGTTCTGGAGGCTTATCTTAAGGGTCTAGGATCCCAAAAATACCTAAAAGGCATTTATTTCACCAGAATCTGGTGAGTGCGGTATATGTTGGTTTAAAGCACATCTCTGGTGGAAGCACAATTCATTGGAAAAAGGACTTTTATTTTGGCACTTGTGTTTATTTACAGAAATAATTTGTTTTTTCACAATTCTTCATGTTTTTGGAGTGGGGCTATTTATATAATTTTTAATGAATTTTTATGATTTAATTATTTGCGCTGTTTGTAATGTTTTCACAGAATACACATAGTTTTCAAGATTGAACTTCTGCAGGGAAAATGTGAGCACATGGCCTATGTATGTGTAGGCTAAATAATGCCTTTAAAGAGTCTCTCCATGCTACCCATAATGTCTCTTTCTCTGGAGGAAGTGGAGAATCCCAATCACATGTGTCTGCAGCAAGCTCTCTGAGCAGAATCTTACCTTGGACGGTCACAGGTGCTGCAAACCCGAGTGGGTCATACAGACTGTTTATGGTAGACAAGACACCTCGCAGTGTGAAAGGCTTTGGCTCCTGGTCAACCTGGAAGGTGAGGGTGTCAGACTTGAGATCCCAATTGAGTCCTAGGCTGTGCTGCATGGGTAGCAAGTCTGTTGCCAAGTCTAGGTCTTTCAAATCACTAGCATGATCTTGAGAAAGGAAGGCCTCCATAACAGCCTTGCTATCTTATGCAACCTAAGGTTTGAACAGGCAAGTGTGCTCTGGGTCCTCTTAAATAGACTGATTGCAGCCTTAGGCGATGGAAGTGACTTCAGGCCATCATCTACATAAGCGTCTCTTTCAATGAACTGTCTAACATCTTGCCCATAGTCTTTTTCACCGTCCTGGCCAGATAGCTTAAGTCCATAGATTGCAACAGCAGGCGATGGGCTGTTGCCAAACATGTGCACTTTTATGCGGTATTCTATAATGTCTTTAGTGGGGTTGCTATCCCTAAACCAGAAGAATCTCAGAAAGTTCCTGTGTTCTTCCTTGACTTGAAAACTGTGAAACATTTGTTGTATGTCAGCAACTATGTCAGCAACTATGGAGATTCCTTGCAGAATCTGATAAGAACACCAAGAAGTGTGTTGTTGAGATCTGGTCCTTAAGAGGACGTCGTTGAGAGAGATTCCTTCATACTGGCAGCTGGAGTCAAATACTACTTGGATTTTCCCTGGCTTCTTGGGGTGGTAAACACCGAAAATAGGTAGGTACCAGCACTCTTCTTTCTCTTTCAAAGGTGGGGCCACCTCTGCATGGCTGTCTTCAAACATCTTGTTCATGAACGAGAAGAAATGCTCTTTCATTTCTGGTTTCCTTTGAAAATTGTGCCTGAGAGCAGAAAAGCGTTTTAAGCCTGTAGTCTGTTGTTAGGAAGGCATGGTCTCTGTATTTTGAAAGGCAGGGGAGCTACCAAGCTGTTTGTGTAATTTTTGTAGAATCCTTGTTCCATTATCTTCAAGAAGATCTGATCCTCAATAGATGGGGCAATTTTGTGGTCTTCTTTTGTCTTTTGCAAAACTGAGCATCCTAACTGATCGTTGTCTTCATCGCAGGGAAAATTGCTAGTGTAGAGGTTGGAATGTATGACACTTGCAGGGTAAGGGATTTCCGGCAAGAAGAATCGCGCTTCGCATAGGAATTCCTGCAGGAAAATTGCCGGTTGTGCGCATACACGCAGGAATGCGCGATCGCGTACGCATATGTGCACACGCACGGTGAAGATTGGCGCCAGACGACCTATTTAAGGAATGCCTCTGCTCATGTTCAGTGCTGACTGGTCTTCAGCTCCCCTGTGTCCTGTTTGTTCCTGTGTGATTCCTTTGTTGCTGACCCGGCTTGTTCCTTACCTGACTCTGATTGCTCTCCTGATACTGGTTCCTGACTTTGGCTTTTCCTTCTGATTCTGTACCGTGCTGACCGACTGTTGATGACCCTGGCTATTCCATGACACTGCTCCTGTCCCTTGTCCTCACTACCTGCCTTGCTCTGATGCACGCCTGGCAATCTACAAAACCTGCTCTGCCTACTACTACTGTGCCAAAATTTAGAGGATCATCAGCCTTCCAAGGTCATCATCTGCGAGAGCTGCAAACAACTACTGGCACTCTTGTTCCCCTGGGTCCCAGACTCCCTCTGTTCCAACTCTAGCGGGGTCAGGGCTAGTGACACAAGTGAGGCCGACCTCGTCATTTCAGTCTCCCATCAGGTACGTGACATGCAGGTTTCTCTTTTACAAGGAATCTGTTGTGGCAAGGTTGGAAAAGGGATGGACGCCCATTCTCCAATGTCTTTGTAAAAAGAGAGTTCACGCTGGTTGGTTTGTGAGAATTTCCTAGGCAAACATCGCCTATAATGACCCAGCTTCTGAGCGTAAGGGGAGTTGTGGGGGCCATTGATTTGTTTTCTCACCTTGTGAACTCTGATGATATCTCTCCCAAGCAGGAACGCTATCTGAGCCTGGGGATCAAGCTTATGGATGAGATGTGCTATGCTCTTAAGATGTCTGTGGTGAAATGTCACCTCAGGCGTAGGGATCTCCCCTCTTTCAGCTGGGAACTGATTGCACTCGATTAAGATTGGTAAAGGCAGGGATGTTTGGCCTTCTATAGATTCGATCTGGTAACCAATGGCCCTTCTCCCAGTTTCTTCACTTGTGCCCGTACAAGTCTTGAGTGAGTATGAAGAGCTGGCTCCCTCAATTTTAAAGGTGTTGAAGAAGGCTGAACTAGCAAGTAATCTGTTGCTTTGATCGTCCAAGATTGCGTACAGCTTTACTGCTTTTTGTCTGTGACCTATGGGGTAAACTGTGACAAGACAAATCTTGGAGGATTTGCTAAAGAGACTTTCTAAGCAGACTTGGGTGCACTGGGGTGTCACTACAGGAGGTACTGTGTCCCGCTGCTCCCCGCCATGCTCTTTAGCCTGGTTTGAGGGGGTAAGAGTCCATGGCACTGGCCCTGGATGTAGAGCCATATTGTGCTCTGTGCTGTCACACTCTAAACAGTTTATGCCTTCTTTGCAGGGTGCGAAGTTGAAGCACAGCACCTGTAGCAAATTCTGTTTTCTTTGAGGAAGGTTTTGCGATCTTGGAGAGTTTTTTCTCTGAAACCTCTGCAATTACCAACGGGTGGAGCTTCTTGTGAAAGGGACACTCTTTGCTTGGGTTCTCTGTTGTTGATACGCTTGTTTTGTGTACTGCAACAGATATGTCTTTGAAGTTGCAAATTGAAGTAGGCTTACCTGTCCTAGGGTAAGTAGAGTCATATGATGAGAAGTCAAAACTGGGATCATTTTTAATCTTTGCTTGTTGGCGAATAAACTCTGTAAAGACAGAGAATGGTGGGAAAGGGACGCTATGTTTTTGCTTGTAGTTGGAGCCTCGTGTAACCCACATTTCTTGAAGGCTGTAAGGCAGTTTTTGCATGATGCGATTAACACCTTGGGCTGTATCTAGAAAGGCAAGGCCTGGCAAATCTCCTTCTTCCTTGGCTACTTGGAGCTCTGACACCAGCTCGCTCAACTCCAGGGGCAGACTGACCATTAAGGGACTCGGGCACTGCCCGAGGGCCTGGGGTCAGTAGGGGGCCCCATAAAAAGCCTGTGGTACCTTTTTATAGGCTTTTTTGGGTGTGCTTTGAGTGTGGGCAAGGACACAGGGGCCCCATGATCCCCTTTTGCCCGGGGGCCCCATAAGTTGTCAGTCCGCCCCTGCTAAACTCTCTCAGCTTCTGGAAGCCTTTGTTAGGAATCTTAGGGAAGTTCTCTATTCTTTTGAAGAGTGAATTTTCTATGGCTTCTGGGGAACCATAACACTCCTCAATTCTCTCCCATATCATGCTCAGTCCTCTACTTGGGAAGTTAACATTGATGTCTCTGATTTTTATTGCTTGTTCTGCTGACTCATTGCCCAGCCATTTGACTAAGAGATCAGCCTCCTCACTTGCAGATAGATCTAGATCTTTTATTGCATTTCTGAAGGACAATCGCCATGCTCTTTAGCCTTCAGGTTGGTCATTAAATCTTGTTAGTCCTTTTGTCAACAGCTCACAGCGTGCAAAGAACTTGAGGAAATCCAACATACCTTCATCTTTGTGTGAGTAGTCTGGAGGTGTTCTGCTGTGAGGAGGACTTGGTGGGTATTTGTAGTCATCAGAAATGCTGTCGCTGTGATTTCTACCCCACAAGCCTTCCTTTCTGAAGTGGGCAACTGTATCATAGGGGTTTGATAGTGTCAGGAAAGGACTCACCGTTGGTGGTGCTGTGGCTCACCTGCTCTATGGTTGCAGTACTGGGACTTACCAGCAGGTGCCTTTCAGCAGCCAGGATCTCACCTCCTGCAATCAAGCCATCACCTGAGGCTGATTTCAGGAGGTGTATTTAAACAGTAACCAGGCCTGCAATCAGTGCCTTGGTGTTGTTTCCCCATGATTCCCTGTTGTCCTGTATCTGTATCCTGTCATCTACCTGCCTTGATTCTCCTGCTTGATTCTGACTATGATTGAACTCTGCCTGAACCGACCCAGCTCTCCTTTTGACTATCCGTTTGCCTACTCCTCTGTACCTGATCCGCCCGATTGATCCTGACCCGGCCTGTCTGACCATTCTACTTCTCCAGCCCTGACTATGCTTTTATTTCAGAACATATATATGTTAGTTGAAGGTTTGGTTTTTGTTGGCACTGTGCGTTTTTGTGTACTGGTGTAGCTCTCAATAAATTATATTATCCACATCACTCCTGAAGCCTGATATTCCCTGTGTAAGTCCACACATCTCTAGTCATATCGGGATTCCTGACAGATAGCTTGGATGCAGGTTTCACTGAAGGCTCACCCAGTATGGGATTATTTTCTAGTTTGATGTAGGGTGTATGGACTGCAGGAGGTGACTCTGCTCTTGGAGCTGAATGCAGGCAATCATTTGGTTTGGCATGTTGCAGCACATAGTCTGTAGTATGCTGCAAATTGTCATAATGATCAGGTTTAATCTCAAGTATGTTTCTGAGTCTCTCACTGGTGGGGTTTGCAAGTTCTTCTAAGATGTCTGCCTCAGCTACTGCTGCTGCTGCTTCCTTCTCTGCAGCCAATTTCTCTAACACAGCTTTTATGCGTAGCTTCTCTAGTTTCATTTGCATCTCTTTTCCAGCAAAGGCAGCCTTTACCTTTGCAGCTTCTGCTTTTGTGCGGACAATAGTGACCATGTCACTGCTCAGTGACCTCTTTGAGCTCCTGGAGCTAACCGAGACTTGGGACCTTGTCTTTATTGGCTCTGTCTTTCTTTTCTGACATGATGTCTTGCAATGTGGAAGCCTGTTAAAGGCTGTTGCTTCACTGGCTTTCAGTGTGTAAGCCTGTTTGGAGTCACTGTTTTGTTGGCCTTCTGTCTACAAGCCTGTTTGGAGCTGCCGTTTTACTGTTCTGCCCTTACTATATGTGGCTGAGGTATAATTAGACAGACAGATAACCCTCCTCCCTTAACAACTCATTGATGCAGGCGCTAGGTCCTCTTTTCAACTTTTACTGCAAGGGAGTTAGAGTAAAACTACAAATGAAAGAAATAACATTCAATCAGTGTATACAATATGCAAAATATACGGTCCTGACACATTAGTCTAACTAGAGAAATGGTTTTAAACATACCGGCGATGTTTCCGATAGGCTGACAACAGAACTGCAGCTGAATAAGTGGGGAGTCCTCTGGAGGAGATGTAAGATGGCTGCTAGGAAATGTCTCTAAGACCTCATGGTGAAGACCATAGTATGATGGGAAAACTATGTTGGCTTTTAAGCAACAGTATGTGTAACTACAGAAAATAATTTATAAAAAACTGTAGTTATACAAAAGAGCCACTAGATGGTGATATTACAATTTACCTTACATTCCATAGCATAATAAACTAACAATGAACATGGTATAAGCATATGCTGAAGGCATGACACGCAGTTCCCTGCAACTAGCAAATATAATAACAAACAGTATATTATATACACACTATATTGTCAAACATATTGGGACACCCCTCCAAATCATTGGATTCAGGTGTTCCAATCTCCTCCATGGCCACAGGTGTATAAAATCAAGCACCTAGACATGCAGCACAGTGGTTAAATGGTTAGCACTTCCACCAGGCAGTGCCAGGGTTGTTTGAATCCCAATCCTGGCACCACCTGCCTGGAGTTTGTATGTTCTCCCTGTGCCTGCATGGGTTTCCTCCAGGTACTCCAGTTTCCTACCACATTCTAAAGACATGCTGGTAGGTTAATTGGTTCCTGTCTAAATTGACCCTAGTATATGAATGTGAGTTAGGGGCCTTAGATTATTATTATTATACAGTATTTATAAAGCGCCAATAGTTCGCTCAGCGCTGTACATTACAAAGGGGGACAGAACATGTGACAGAACAATACCAATACAATGCAAAACATGAGGGGATCGAGCTTACAATCTAGGAGGGAGGGGATGGTGGCACAGGAGGAGAAAGCTGTGGGGGATGGAGTGGTAGAAAGAGTGGAGGAGGTCGGCAAGTTAGCAGGGGGTGGGGTAGGCTTCCCTGAAGAGATGGGTTTTCAGGGTGCGCCTAAAGGAGAGGAGAGTAGGTGATAATCTGATGGGTTGGGGCAGGGAGTTCCAGAGGATGAGTGACACCCTGGAGAAGTCCTGGAGGCGGGCATGGGAGGAGGAGACCAGGGAACTAGAGAGAAGGAGGTCTTGTGAGGAGCGGAGTGTGCGTGCTGGGCGGTACTTGGATATTAGGTCAGTGATGTAGTTCGGGGCAGTATGGTGGACAGCTTTGTACGTTAGCGTTAGGATTTTGAATTTGATCCGTTGCGCAATCGAAGCCAGTGGAGGGATTGGCAGAGGGGGGTGGCGGATACAGAGTGGTTGGAAAGGTGAATGAGTCTGGCAGCCGTATTCAGGATCGACTGAAGCGGGGATAGCCAGCGGCGAGGCAGGCCAGTGAGGAGGGAGTTGCAGTAGTCGAGTCGTGATATGATGAGGGAGTGGATGAGCTGTTTAGTGGTTTCTGGGGTTAGGAACGTGCGGATTTTGGCGATGTTGCGGAGGTGGAGTCTGCACGAGTTTGTTAAAGCTTGGACTTGGGGTTGAAAGGATAGGTTGGAGTCCAGAATGACACCAAGTAGTCGGGCCTGCAGGGCGGGTTTGATGGTAGCGTTGTTGGATGTGACGGAGAAGTCAATGGGGGGTGGTGGCCGGGCTGGGGGGAAGACAAGAAACTCGGTTTTGGAGAGGTTCAATTTAAGGAAATGGAGTGACATCCAGTCTGATATGTCGCTCAGTAGGTGTGTGATTCGGGCTGAGACCAAGGGGGTGAGGTGGGGGGTTGAGAGATAGATTTGTGTGTCGTCGGCATAGAGGTGGTAGTTGAAGCCGTGAGAGTGTATGAGTTGGCCAAGGGAGGAGGTATAGATGGAGAAGAGAAGGGGCCCAAGGACAGAGCCTTGAGGGACCCCAACAGAGAGGGGGAGTGAGGGGGAGGTGGTAGCATTATAGGTAACGCTGAAAGAGCGTTGTGACAGGTAGGATGAGAGCCAGGAGAGAGCAGAATCTCTGAGGCCGAGGGAGTGTAGTTTTTTGAGGAGGAGGGGGTGGTCGACTGTGTCGAAGGCCGCAGAGAGGTCAAGGAGTAGGAGCACTGAATAGTGGCCATTAGCTTTGGCGGTTAGCAGGTCGTTGGAGAGTTTGAGTAAGGCAGTTTCGGTGGAGTGTAGGGGACGGAAGCCGGACTGTAGGGGATCAAGGAGGTTGTTGTAATTGAGGTGGGAGCATAGGCGGGTGTAGACTAGGCGCTCGAGGAGTTTAGATGTAAATGGGAGCAGGGAGATGGGTCTGAGGTTGTTCGGGTCATTAGGGTCCAGGGAGGGCTTTTTAAGTATGGGGGTGATGTGTGCATGTTTCAGAGGGGAGGGGAAAGTGCCGGAGGAGAGGGAGAGATTGAAGATGTGGGTGAGGGAGCGTAGGATGGAGGGGGAAGGAGGTCGTAGGAGTTGTGAGGGGATAGGGTCGAGGGGGCAGGTGGTGAGGTGGGCATCAGAGAGGATCTTGGAGACTTCCTCGATGGTAGTAAGGTCAAAGGTGCGGAGTGTTGGGGGAGCTTCAGTATGAGGAATGTAGGGTGGGGTGGAAGAGGAGGTCAGAGCAGTGGTGGGGCCGTGGGAGAGGGGTGATGAGGGGGTAGCTGAGTGAGGGTGAAGGGGGTTGGAGAGAGTTTGAGCAGCGACGAAGTCCCTGCGGGTTATGTCGAGGGGAAGGGGGCATAAGGGGGTAGCTGTCTGAGAGGGGACGGGTTGAGAGGGCGTGTGAGTTGTGGCAGTGTCCTTGCGGATTGTGTCAATCTTGTTTTTGAAGTGATTGGCAATCTCAAGGGCAGTGAGTGAGGTGCTGGGTGGAGGTGGGGGTGGAGAGAGTAGAGTGTTGAAGGCGGAGAAGGGTCGGCGAGGATTGGAGGAGAGGGCCTTGATGAGGGTCAAGAAGTAGGCCTGTTTGGCAGCATGGAGGGAGGAGGTGTAGGTGTGGAAGGCAGATTTGTAGCGGGTGAAGGCTTGTTGGGATTTGGTTTTGCGCCATAGTCGCTCCAGGGCACGACTGTGTCGTTTGAGGGTTTTGGTGTGATCAGTCTGCCAAGGCTGGAGCGGTCGGGGTCTGATGTTGCGTGTGGTTAAAGGCGCTAGTGAGTCAAGGGCTGTTGAGAGCGTGTTGTTGTAGGCGGTCGTAGCCAAGTCGGGGCAGGACAGGGGGAGGATGCTGTCAGATTATATGCTCCTTGAGGGTTAGGGACTGATGTGAATGTACAATATATATGTAAAGTGCTGTGTAAATTGATGGCACTATATAAGTACCTGTAATAAATAAATACATTTGTGAAAGAATGGGTCGCTCAGCAACTCAGCCATCACTGGGTGTGCAGAGGTGCAAACAAGCTATGCACTTGGAGCTCTCCAGCTCCTTCTACAGGCCTGTACAAGGAGTTGAAGAGCTCTGAGCACATAGCCTGTTTGCACCTGTCCTTGCCTTGATGTCACTTTGAACCACAGATGTGTTCCACGCTGGTTCCTTCACCTCCGGTTCATCAGCAGATGCTGTGATTGTGCTCCTCACATCCGTGGCTAGCAGGATTCCCTCCTGGACTCTGGGCTACATAGAATCTTTGGTGTTACTGTATGATGACAAGCGATCTTTCATCAACTCTCTTGTGAGTGTTACTTATCCTGCTGAATAAACTCCATATCAATACTACACTTAGTGGCACCTCCCTTGTCCCCTTTCTTTTCTTTCCACACAAAGCTTGCATACTCTGAGGAACGGTTGCCGCACTGGATGTAGTTACCACCCTCCACATATATGGATTAATGGATTTACACCCTGAACTTTCATTACCCTCTCCATCATCCAGTCCTTAATTCCTTACACTAAAAGTCCCACATTTTGCACCTCTACCATACTTTCTTGTGTATATGGTTTGAACTTCAGCAAGTTGTCTATGTGATAATTGTACATACAGATATGGACAATGACAACCATATTTTGTATCAGACTCTGCAAATATCATTCTCTCTCCCTCCTGTCCCCCTCCCCTTGCAGGAATGTAGTCTGTGTGTGTGCTGGGGTCACAAGTGCATAAGGCACAGCTGGATAGTTTCATGGTTGTAACCCCAATTAAGCCTGGTTCCAGGATGTCTATACACCCTTTCATCTGGCCGGTCGTAAAACTATAACTCAGTCCTTCACTTGACATGAAACCTTATCTCAGAGTGGCTGTAAAACGTACATCCCACTTGAATCACTTTTTCATACAAATTCATTAAATCCCGACAGGAACAAGGTACATTAAAACAAAGCATATATTCAGATATGTCATTTTAATACAAGTCACCTGATACTTTACACCCCTAGGTAACGTCTACCAGAGAGTAGAAAGCAATATCTTTTTATCTGTCACAGTCGGATATATCATATTTAGTGTCTGGACGTTCAGAATATGATTCTGCATATTAATCTACTAGTGGCTAGGCTTCTACATGCACCTATGGAAGGTTATTGACCATGGTATAAACTCGCAAGGGATTTGGGTCACAGCCTGGGTCTCTGCCTAACACCCCTCCCCAAATGAGGCGATTGGCCCTTGGCTTCAGTAGACACCCCCTGCTGGGACACTAGAAACGGCTGTCATGCCTGGAGAGAGGTATGAAGAGATTCTCCCGTTTAACATCAGGAACTTTGGAAGAAAACGTACCCTTTTGTTCAGGACACTTGAGCACTGCTTAAACCAAGGACTTCTGCAAGTATCCTACCTTCTTAAACTTCTTTCCTTTATCTCTCTGTTGAGTTATTGCTCTCTCTGTTTATATATATATATATATATATATATATATATATATATATATATATATATAGGCTACATCTTTTCTGTAAATATTTTTATTGCACCATTTTGACCTTTTTAGTAATAAATCCTATTTTCTGAAAAGTGTTGAACTGTTTCTAAAGCTCTTTAATGCAAACTAAGAATCCCTGTCTCTGAAGAGTGCTACAGTGTGTTTTTAAAACTTCTGCATACTTCTGTCTGCGGTGGCAGTGTGTATACAGATGCTTATTCAAACATAATAGTGTTACTGCTAAGATTTGTGAGTTTCCTCCTTCTCTGTAAAAAGGTGGTGGTAACAGTGTGAAGGGTTAATTGCGTAATTAACCTGACCCAGTAACAATCACTCTCAGGCTGCTGGCACATAGATTGTTGTCCAGTGAGCTGGAAAATCTTTGTGCAGGGTGCAGCTGAGAGTGGCATTGTTACGCAAGTGGCAGTGCGGTTTTAGATTGGCTGGTCCTTCGGTCACAAGTTGGTGAGAAGGGCTGGGGTCTGATGCTGCGCGTCTCAGTCTTCACCACGTCTACATGCCTAAATGCATTCAGTTACTGCCATGTGATTGGTTGATTAGCAACTTGAGTTACCAAGCAATTGAACTGGTGTACCTAATAAAGTGGGCAGGGAATGTATGTAAAGGCAATTTATATACTATAAATATGCAATTTTTTTCAAATGGAGCACCTCCCCTAAAGGAAAGGCCTCCCAGCAAACTGTAAAAAAAAATTCACAAAGTCCCATATTTTTATTAACCTGTGCCTATGCACAGGACGCCATCCAGAAGTGCCTTCATGTCTGCTGGTATGTTTTTCCTGAGAAGATCGTGCACAGCTTACAGCTTAAAGCTTCCTGATCACTTTTATAGGGCTTGGAAGAGCCCCCCCCCTCCCATTGCCAGCCACGTCTGTTCCCAGGCTTTCTCCTTCACTGGATTTCTATTTTCAGTGATGGTACAGCTGGTGCAGCCATGGAAGGAGCTGATCAAACAGATGCCTCCTATATTGTAAGCTCTAACGAGCAGGGCCCCCTGATTCCTCCTGTATTGAATTGTATTGTAACTGTACTGTCTGCCCTCATGTTATAAAGCACTGTGCAAACTATTGGCGCTATTTAAATCCTGTATATTATTATTATTATTATTATTAATAAGAATAATAACTAGAAAGGCTACAAGTTCTGGGGAAATTGTGTGAAGTGTTCTTGCCTCCACCAGTAGTCTACAACTCACACTCTAGCTTTTGTAACTCTGCTGCCTGCTCATACACCTGGGTTCCTATGGCAACTCACTCTACAGCAAGGGCAGAAAAGAGCGGTTAAAAACAAACTGCTCCAACTTGCTCACTTCACTGGCGGTTGCCATCTTCAAACGGTTGTAGTTTAAAAATTATGAATCCTACACCGAAGTGCTTTATATTGTGAGAATCACAAGACCCAGACCTACATTTTGATGCATAGTATGTCTCAGAAATATTAAAAATGAAGGCACAGTCGCAGTTTAGAAATTGCCCTTCAATTGAGGTGGCTACAGTGGAGTTTCAATGAATGTCAATGGGCGGTGTGAGTTGCAAACAAATGGTCATATTGTGAAAACTATCAGGACTATGGCTTAGTCGTGGACATTTTTAGTGGCAGCAGGGATAGCTGAACGTTTTGATAGAAGATTTGTGTAGGTGGGCTTGAAAATGAGGGAGTGATGGCAGTTTAGAAATCATGTCCTGATTTTTCAGCTTACACTCTAGCTTTTGTCAGCTCCCACTCTAGTTTTGAACATTCCGCCATTCATTCCTATGGGACCAATTTCACCACATAAACGCCAATATTTTGTGAACCATTCGGCGAAACGTTCCACAAAGTAATAGCAAACCAATTGGGAACAATCCGCACATTTCGGTATATTACTGTCTATGTAATGTAAACACCGTGGGAGGAGTTAGCGTGGTAAATTTGGCTATAATAATAAAAATATATATGTGAGATAACAGTAAGTGGTCTTGCCATGCAAGAACACTTAATAATCTCTATTTGTTCAACTGTCTTTGAGGGCAGAGGAAGGATCGGGGCTTAATAGGCTCCTGATCTCTCACTAAAGAGGACCTGTCACTGTCCAAAGCTGTCATAAAGGGTTTTGTTCACCCCTTGTGATAGCAATAAAGTTGAATGGAAAAAAAACAATTTTAACCACTAGCCTACAGGGCACTTATACCCCCTTCCTGCCCAGGCCAATTTCCAGCTCTCAGCGCTGTCACACTTTGCATGACAATTGCGTGGTCATGCAACACTGTACCCATATGAAATTTTTATCATTTTTTGTGACAGATAGAGCTTTATTTTAGTGGTATTTAATCACCTCAGGGTTTTTTATTTTTTCTTAAACAAACCAAAAACCACTGAAAATTTTGAAAAAAAAAACCTTTTTTCTTAGTTTTTGTTATAAACTTTTGTAAATAAGTGATTTTTCTCCTTCACTGATGTGCACTAATGAGGCTGTAGTGATGGCCACTGATAAGATGCACTGATGGACACTGATAGGTGGCAATGTTGGGCACTGATGAGGAGGCACTAGTAGGTGGCACTGATGGGCACTGATGAGGAGGCACTGGTAGGTGGCACTGATGGGCATTGACAGTCATCACTGATAGGCACTGAAAGACAGCACTGATATATGGCACTGATAGGCGGCACTGACTGGCACTGATAGGTGTCACTGACTGGCACTGATAGGTGGCACTGACGTGCACTGATAGGTGGCACTGACTGGCACTGATAGGTGGCACTGATTGGCAGCACTGATTGGCATTGATAGGTGGCACTGACTGCCACTGATGGGTGACACTGAAAGGCAGCTCAGATGGGCACTGATATGTGGCATTGATGTGGCACTGATGGGCACTGGCAGGTGGCACTGTTCAGCACTGACAGCTGGCACTGATGGACACTGACAGGTGGCACTTCTGGGGCCACACTGATCATCAGGGCACACTGATCATCAGTGCCCTGATGATCAGTGTACCTGTCCCCTCCGCGGAATGCCGATTACTGGCTCTCCTCTCAAGCTGTCAGCGTGACAGCTCGAGAGGAGAGAAATGCTGATAACCGGCATTTCCCTGTTTACATGTGATCAGTTGTGATTGGACACAGCTGATCACATGATCGAGCTGACATCTTCGGCTCCTTCCGTGGATCGGTGATCTGCTGTGTCCGAGGGACACAGCGCACCACTGATTGCCGCGCTGCACGCTCCCTTAGCCGCGCTTGCGCGGTGAGAATAGAAGGACGTCATATGACGTCCTATCAGAATGAGAGAACCACCTTGCACCCGTCATTGAACTATATGGCGGGCGGGAGGTGGTTAAAACAGTGTAAAATTAACTAAAATAAATAATACAATTTTAAAGCACCCTTGTCCCCCTGTGCTCATGTGCATGTAAGTTCAGCATGCATGTGTAAACAATGATTACACCACACATATCAGGTATTGCCTTGAATATCAGAGTGAGAACAATATTTCTAAAACCAGAGTTCTCATTTAACTCTAAACTGATAACCTGTAAAGGCTTTTAAGGCATCGCCTATGGATAATTTAAAGCATTGAAGCTTGTCTCCATTTCACAGCAATGCAAAATTTGAAATCTTGACATGTGTGGTATCTATTTACTTGAAACAACGTAATTTTTTATATTTTACCAGAACAAAAAATTAGTATGATATTGTGTTTTTAAAGTAATTCATTTAGGCATATTTTTTCCTGAATTTGCGCTTGATAAATGGCCGAGCAAATATCCTCTGACATTAAAAATTGCAACAACCACTATTTGATTCTCCAAGACCTCTGTTTTCAGAAAATATATATCGTTTAGGGTTCCTAAGTAAGACCTAAGAAGTTTTCTGCTACTTAAAAATATGCAGATTTATAACTTGTTTGAGAAAAATGTCAAAATTGACCCAGACCATAAGTGGTTAAAGTGGATCTTCACTCACTCCATCAATACTGATTATTTTTAATCCTCATGGTGCTAGCATAATACAGTCATGGCCGAAATTGTTGGCACCCTTGATATTTCTCCAGGAAATCATGTATTTCTCACGAAACGTATTGCATTAACACATGTTTTGCTATACACATGTTTATTCCCTTTGTGTGTATTGGGACAAAACAAAAAAAGGGAGGAAAGAAAGCAAATTCGACATAATGTCACACAAACCTCCAAAAATGGGCTGGACAAAAGTATTGGCACCCTTTCACAACTGCGGATAAATAAGAATGTTACAAGCATGTGATGCTCCTGTAAACTCACCTGGGGCAAGTAACAGGTGTGGGCAATATAGAAATCACACCTGAAAGCAGATAAAAAGGAGAGACGTTCACTTAACCTTTGCATTGTGTGTCTGTCTGTGCCACACTAAGCATGGACAACAGAAAGAGGAGACGAGAACTGTCTGAGGACCTGAGAACCAAAATTGTGGCAAAATATCAACAATCTCAAGGTTACAAGTCCATCTCCAGAGAACTAGATTTGCCTTTGTCCACAGTGCGCAACATTATCAAGAAGTTTGCAACCCATGGCACTGTAGCTAATCTCCCTGGTCGTGGACGGATGAGGAAAATTGATGAAAGATTGCAACGCAGAATAGTCCGGATGGTGGATAAGCAGCCCCAAACATGTTCCAAAGACATTCAAGCTGTCCTGCAGGCTCAGGGAGCATCAGTGTCAGCGCGAACTATCCGTCGACATTTAAATGAAATGAAACGCTATGGCAGGAGACCCAGGAGGACCCCACTGCTGACACAGAGACATAAAAAAGCAAGACTACAGTTTGCCAAAATGTACTTGAGTAAGCCAAAAGCCTTCTGGGAAAACGTCTTGTGGACAGATGAGACCAAGATAGAGCTTTTCGGTAAAGCACATCATTCTACTGTTTACCGAAAACGGAATGAGGCCTACAAAGAACAAAACACAGTACCTACGGTAAAATATGGTGGAGGTTCAATGATGTTTTGGGGTTGTTTTGCTGCCTCTGGCACTGGGTGCCTTGACTGTGTGCAAGGCATCATGAAATCTGAGGATTACCAAAGGATTTTGGGTCGCACTGTAGGGCCCAGTGTCAGAAAGCTGGGTTTGCGTCCAAGATCCTGGGTCTTCCAGCAGGACAATGACCCCAAACATACGTCAAAAAGCACTCAGAAATGGATGGCAAAGAAGCGCTGGAGAGTTCTGAAGTGGCCAGCAATGAGCCCAGATCTAAATCCCATTGAACACCTGTGGAGAGATCTTAAAATTGCTGTTGGGAAAAGGTGTCCTTCCAATAAGAGAGACCTGGAGCTGTTTGCAAAGGAAGAGTGGTCCAAAATTCCGGGTGAGAGGTGTCAGAAGCTTATTGATGGTTATAGGAAGCGACTGATTTCAGTTATGTTTTCCAAAGGGTGTGCAACCAAATATTAAGTTAAGGGTGCCAATACTTTTGTCCAGCCCATTTTTGGGGTTTTGTGTGACATTATGTCATATTTGCTTTTCTGCCTCTGTTTTATATTTGTTCCAATACATACAAAGGGAATAAACATGTGTATAGCAAAACATGTGTTAATGCAATACCTTTTTTGTGTGAAATACTTGATTTTCAGGAAAAATATCAAGGGTGCCAACAATTTCGGCCATGACTGTATATATATATATATATATATATATATATATATATATATATTTGTTTTAAGCTTTTTTACATTTATTTAGTTACTTCCATGCCTTGGCAAATGATGTCATAAATCCCAGGAGTCTTCAGGAAGGGAGGAGAGGTTTTCTTAGCTAAATACTCTTTTCTGACTGCATGCCTGAGCTAAGGGCAGATGGATTCCAGGAAGTAAATGCTACATGAATCATCTATAGTAGAAAGAGTCAGTGCAAAAAGGGCCCTTAGGTAGTTCGACTGGCAGCGGTGCCCACTGTGGTTGTTCAAAGGATAGGCATGAGTCGTCAGCTTTATTAAAATATCCAATTACTTTATTTCACTGTTAAAAATGCATTTTTGTAGCTTTAAATTGCCCCTTCCTCAGATCAAGGCTATAAAATTGGTGTCTGTAGGTAAAACATCCTAGGGTACAAGAGGTATTTAATATAACTCAAAAACAGTCTATAAAACTGGCAAAAAAATTAAAACATATAAAACAGTAAAGTTTGCGAGGGAGAACTAGCAATCAGGAAGTTCCTAATATATTAAATGTATCAGAGACAGCATAAGATTGACATATAAATAATGTAATAAATGTTGCAGTAATGGAGTCTTTAAAATATCAAACATATCAGAGAAATAAGATATAAATATTATAATAAATGTAGCCATAAGGGGGTCTCCAAAAATATTCAGCCTATTAAAGATGGCAAAAAGTAATATATAAAAATAATATAATGTAGCAGAAAGGACTTCTCCAGATTATCAACCATACCAAAGATGGCTTAATATAATCTATAAATAAGGTAATAGATGTAGTGGTAAGGAGGTCTCCAAAATCTAAAACATATTATAAATAGTGGAAGATTATGTAAAAATAATTTTGTGGTAGAGTAAAGGAAGATTACCTCCCAACCCAACCGGGGTAGGGGCTTTTGGAGGGGACTAGCAGCTAGCCTTCTACCCACTGACTATGGCCCAGGGAGGAGACCGGGGATTTTGTCTGCTTCTCCCGGTCAGAGCAAGGTAAAGAGCGCAGTTCAGCCTGTGATCCCATGGAAAAAGCAGATCATTCTCTAATGATGGACAACAACATGATGAATGCTAAGAGCAAGGCTTGGATACAGTCTCTGAATAAAGACAATATAGCTTCCATTCTGGAGTGTATGTAAAGGTGTCACAATCTTGTACAGGTTATTGGTCAGAGGAAATATGGTGGCTCTCCTGCAGACTGGGTTGGAGAAGCTTCTCCAATTGTGACAGAAACATCTATCAACAATCTCATTCAAGAAATCTATGAAGATAAATTATTATCTCTTTTTCTTATGGTAACTGTTCTAGTGGACGGATTGCACATGAAAGACAGCATGTGTAATGTACTTTGTGTATTCAGGGGTTGGCTTGTTGCCAGACAGTCTTCCGTGGACTCCCTGATTAGCGTTGTCTGGGTGCTTGGCTGTTGATTAACTTACTGTTAATTAGATCACTGTTAGCTGATTATTAGATGTGCTGATGATATTACTGCTTACAGTTTGTATTGTTTAGGATATTGTGATCATGCTCTTACCTGATTCTGTGTGGTATAAGTTCTGTGTGAATTGACAGTAAAGAGTTCCTTTTTGCACCTAAGCTAGTGTCATCTATATCTTGGGTGCAATGCTCAGTTATAATATCTTGTTCCTGTGTTCCAGCTGTGAGGAAGCAGCTCTCTGATGGAAGCACCCAGGCTGGGTGCCAGGTGGTCCATCACATTTGCTGTTATCAGTGGGATGCTTCCTGCAGTCTGGGACATCCAAACCACCACAGGGATCCAGGGTCCGGTTAGCAGAAGAGGAGAGGTACAGATACCAGCCGCCATGGAAGAGGAATTCGTAAGGAGGCTGTAAAAGATGCAGGTGCAGCACAGAAGACTAGTGCCAATGCAGGCCCTGCTGGGATGGTATGACTTCATCTGCCAGCAACTGTGGAAGGAAGTGTTAGACCGAGAGCAGCACTGTCAGGGAAAAATTCCCCCCTCCATCCAGGAAAGGAACTGGTTGCAGTACAAAGTGTGAGTGTTGTTGTTGGGGGAACAACCACATGAGGAAGGAACAGCTAAGTGAAGCAGGCAGAGATGCAGCTGGGTGAGAGCCATGGAGCCCTCCGCTGGCATGTAGCCCGTGTACCCTTGGACAACAGACGGTGGCTTGGGCCTGTTGTACTGGAGACTGTAAGAGGGGCCCTAATTTCAGGAGTGATCTGGAGCAGCGTTTGGATGAAATCATGGATTACAAAGACCAGATGCTAAACATTTTCGAAGTGCTTTGGGCACAGGAAGATTTGGAGTTTCTAGCCAATCAGGAGCTGGAACAAGCGTATAAAAGACTGCTTGACGAAGCTCAACAGTATGACCCAGCACCAATAGATGTTATCGATTATGAGTCACTGGACCTAAGTGCCACCAGCCCATGCCCTGGATTTTCAGCAATTCTGAAGCAGCAGGGAGAAGTGGAAGATGTCCTCCCACCTCAACAGCCAGCCAGAGCGGAAGATGGGAGGTCCCCAGCAGAAGCGCTGGCATCGGTTGACAACCTCTGCCCAGCACCTTCAGTGGCTCTGTGGATCCAGGGAGAGGAGATTGTAAACCTCTATTCACTGCCATCAGCTCCAGGAACTGGAGATTTCATAGACTTTTCTGCTTAAGAGGAACAACCCAGTGAGCCTCCAGCAGAAGAGTTGGCATCAAGGCAGAGCGCTGCTGACCTCTGCCTACTGCAATGGGTGGCTCTGGAGGCCAACAAATTTTCAATTTATTTCCCAGAGGAAGAGCTGGCATCAGGGCAGAGCACCAATGACCTCTGCCCAGTACCAACAGCACTTCCGAAGCTCCAGGGAGGCAGGGCAGGCAGTCCTTCTCCTCAACAGCAGGCTGATATAGTGGAAATCCTAACCCCCAGCTGAAGCACTGGCAGCGGGGCAGAGTAGTGTAAGTCTCTGACCATACACAGCGGGTCTACTACCTCCGCCTAACACCTACAGCGACACAGGGAGAAGTAGTCAGCGTTTTTTCTCTGCAACAGCAGCTACACAGTCTAGGAGAGAAGGTGGTCATCCTCCCTCCCTAGCAACAGTGTAGGGACTTGGGAGCATAGGAAGTCATCCTCGCTCCACAGTAGGAGTCTGGAAGTCCAGGACATGGAGCCACCGGCTCATCTTCCCAGTGGCAGATCCACAGCTGGGAGAGGAGGAGACTGTCCTCCCTCCCCAACAGTTAGCCAGGGGGGAAGGTGTGGGGTCCCCAGCTAAAGCACTGGCAACAGGGCAGAGCACCACTTGCCTCTGTCTAGCACCTACTGTGTCTGTACAGCTCCAGGGTGTTAGGGCAGTCGGCCCCTCTACCCAGCAGCAGACCAAGCCCCAGAACGGTAAAGACCTCCCAGCTGAAGTGCTGGCAGCCAAACAGAGGATCCACAACCTCTGCCCCTCACCTACCGATGAGAACTCTTCCCTTCAGCCACGAATGAAAATCATGTAGATCGACTATGTGGGTTAACTCTGCCCACTGAGATCTGGTTAGTCTACTTTTTGATAAGGGAGAAATGTGACAGACCAAACCAGGGCAGGGGCTTTTGGAGGGAACTAGCCTTCTACACACTGATTATAGCCCATGGAAGAGACCAGGGATTTTGTCTGCTTCTCCTGGTCAGAGCATGGTAAAGAGCACAGTTCAGCCTCTGATCCCATGGAGAGAGCAGATCATTCTCTAATGATGGACAACAGTGTGATAAACACTGAGAGCAAGGGTTGGATTAATTGTGTGAAAAAAGACAATAAACCTTCCTGTGTGGAATGTATAGAAAGGTGTAATATAAATTTTTTACAGGTTAGAGGAAATGTGGTGGCCCTCCTGGGTTGGAGAAGCTCCTCCACTTGCGACAGAAATATTAACAATCTCCCTCAAGAAATCTTTGAAGAAAAGTTAATTTCACTTTTTCTTATGATAACTTTTCATGTGTAATGTACTTTGTGTACTCAGGGGTGGGCTTGTTGCCAGAATGTCTGCAGTGGACTCCCTGATTAATCACAGCATTGTCTGGGTGCGTGTCTGTTGATTAGCTTACTGTTAATTAGATCACTGTTAGTTGTTGGCTGTTTCTAAGATGTACTGATGATATTCCTGTTTACAGTTTGCATTGTTTAAGATAATGTTATCAAGCTCTTACCTGATTCTGAGTAGTATATTTTTTTGTGTGAATTGACAGTAATGAGATTTCCTGTTTGCACCTAAGCTAGTGTCGTTTAGTTTTTGGGTGCAATGCCCAGCTATAATACCTTGTTCCTGTGTTTCAGCGGTGAGGAAGCAGGTCTCTGACGGAAGAATCCAGGCTGTGTACCAGGCAGTCTGTCACACCTAGTATGAGTTGTATTGAGCTCCACTTGGAACATATTCTTTATTGGCCAATAGATGGATTGCCTTTCAAGGAAAAGTTTAGTATTGGGAAATGTCAAAGAAGTAATCATAAGAATCAGGAATAATCAATGACCAGGAGAGTACATGTGTAGGTCAAGCAGAGTGTGGGTGGAGTTACTATCAGAAATTGGAATTCACAGATGGGACTTACAGAGTTTATGGCAGTGATGTCATCTAGGTGCATCACAACTAGCTGGGCGGGTGGCTGTTTGTGCTGCTTATAAGTAGAGTATGTTCCACAGCTGCACTTACTGTGGAGGGGTAATGGAGCTTCACAGCCTCGGTGTGGTGTGTAGCCACTACTGTCTGGGACACAGATTTGCAGGAGAATGAAGAAAAATGCATCCCTGGGATATTTTGGATGTAGGCTAGGGGTGGGTGAGCTGTATTTTAGTGGGGAGGGTTGAGACCAGTGTGAAGGAGAGAAATAGAAAATGAGATACAGTTGCAAGAAAAAGTGTGTGAACCCCTTGGGATTACGTGGAGTTTTGCAGGAATTGGGCATAAAATGTGCTCTGAACGTCAACTAAGTCACAACAATAGAAGAACACAGTCTGCTGAACATAATACTACACAAACATTTGATGTTGCCATGGTTTAATTGCACATAACATGTAAACATTCACAGTGCAGGGAGCAAAAAGTATTTGAGGCCTTAGCTTAATAACTTCTCCCAGAGCTAATTGGAGCCAGGAGTGAGCCAACCTTGACTCCAATCAGTGTGATGATATTGGATGTGTTGCTGACAGCTGTCCTGCCCTTAAAAAACACACACCTGTTTTGGGTTTACTGGTTTCAAGAAGCACTGTCTGATGTGAACCATGCCTCGCAGAAAAGAGCTCTCAGAAGACCTACGATCAAGAATGGTTGACTTGCATGAAGCTGGAAAGGGTTACAAAAGTATCTCCAAAAGTCTTGATGTTCATGTGTCCACGGTAAGACAGACTGTCTACAAATGGAGAAAGTTTAGCACTGTTGCTACTCTCCCTAGGCGTGGTCGTCCTGTAAAAATGACTGCAAGAGCACAGCGCAGAATGCTGCATGAGGTAAAGAAGAATCCCAGAGTGTCAGCTAAAGACCTACAGAAATCTCTGGCACATGCTAACATTTTTGATGACACATCTACAATAAGGAAAACATTAAACAAGAATGGAGTACTTGGGAGGACACCACAGAGGAAGCCATTGCTGTCCAAAAAGAATATTGCAGCACGTTTGAAGTTTGCAAAAGAGCCCCTGGATGTTCCACAGCACTACTGGCAAAATATACTGTGGACAGATGAAACCAAGATTGAGTTGTTTGGGAAGAACACACAACACTATGTGTGGAGAAAAAAAGGCACAGCACACCAACATCAAAACCTCATCCCCACTGTAAAACATGGCGGAGGGAGCATCACGGTTTGGGGCTGCTTTGTTGCCTCAGGGCCTGGACGGATTGTTGTCATTGATGGGAAAATGAATTCCAGAGTTTATCAAGACATTTTGCAGGATAACGTACGACCATCTGTCCGCCAACTGAAGCTCCGCAGAGGATGTATGATGCAACAGGACAATGACTCAAAGCATACAAGTAATTCAACAAAACAATGGCTGCAACAGCACAGAATACGCCTTCTAGAGTGGCCCAGTCAGAGTCCTGACCTCAACCCGATTGAAATGCTGTGGCATGACCTTAAGAGAGCGATTCACACCAGACATCGCAAGAATATTGCTACACTGAAACAGTTTTGTGAAGAGCAGTGGCCCAAAATTACTCCAGATCGTTGTGCAGGTCTGATCTGCAACTACAGGAAACGTTTGGTTGAGGTTATTGCTGCCAAAGGAGGGTCAACCAGTTATTAAGTCCAAAGGTTCACATACTTTTTCCTCCCTGCACTGTGAATGTTTACATGTTATGTGCAATTAAACCATGGCAACATCTAATGTTTGTGTAGTATTATGTTCAGCAGACTGTGTTCTTCTATTGTTGTGACTTAGATGACGTTCAGAGCACATTTTATGCCCAATTCCTGCAAAACTCCACGTAATCCCAAGGGGTTCACATACTTTTTCTTGCAACTGTATCTCATTTTCTATTTCTCTCCTTTACACTGGTCTCAACCCTCCCCACTAAAATACAGCTCACCCACCCCTAGCCTACATCCAAAATATCCCAGGGATGCATTTTTCTTCATTCTCCTGCAAATCTGTGTCCCAGACAGTAGTGGCTACACACCACACCGTTGACGTTCAGAGCACATTTTATGCCCAATTCATGCAAAACTCCACGTAATCTCAAGGGGTTCACATACTTTTTCTTGCAACTGTAGTTGGATCATGATATTTGATCTTAATGGAAGGATGCAAACAAATATTTTGTAATAATAATCAATAAAGTGAGTGTCAATTATGAAATAAAACTAGACAATACTGCAGTATATAAAATAAACAATGATCATAAATAGTAATCATTAAAATGGGTTGATGAAAAAATATGAATATCACATAAAAAGCGATGATAATGGACTTTAAAATATATAAACAGTGATTAATTCAAATTATTGGGTATACAGTGCATCTAGAAAGTATTCACAGCACTGAACTTTTGCCACATTTTGTTATGTTACAGCCTTATTCCAAAATGGATTAAATTTATTTTTTTTCTCAACATTCTACAGACAATACCCCATAATGACAATGTGAAAGAAGTTCGTTTTGAAATCTTTGCAATTTATTAAAAATAAAAAAAACCACATGCACATAAGTATTCACTGCCTTTGCTCAATACTTTGTTGAAGCACCTTTAGCACCAATTACAGCCTCAAGTCGTTTTGAGTATGATGCTACAAGCTTGGCACACCTATTTTTGGGCAATTTCTCCCATTCTTCTTTGCAGTACCTCTCAAGCTCCATCTGATTGGATTGGGAGCATCAGTGCACACACATTTTCAGATCTCTCCAGAGATGTTAAATCGGGTTCAAGTCTGGACTCTGGCTGGGACACTCCAGGACATTCACAGAGTTGGCCCGTAGCCACTCATTTGTTATGTGGGTTTTTCGTGTACTTAGGGTTTTTGTCCTATTGAAAGATGAACCGTCGCCCCAGTCTAAGGTCCAGAGTGCTCTGAAACAGGTTTTCATCAAGGATATCTCTGTACATTGCTGCATTCATCTTTCCTTCGATCCTGACTAGTCTCCCAGTTCCGGCCGCTGAAAAACATCCCCACAGCATGATGCTGCCACCACCATGCTTCACTGTAGGGATGGTATTGACCAGGTGGTGAGCGGTGCCTGATTTCCTCCAGACATGATGCTTGGCATTCAGTTCAAATAGTTCAATCTTTGTTTCATCAGACCAGAGTTTTGTTTCTCATGGTCTGAGAGTCCCTCAGGTGCCTTTTGGCAAACTCTAGGTGAGCTGTCATTTGCCTTTTACTGAGGAGTGGCTTCTGTCTGGCCACACTACCATACAGCCCTGATTGGTGGAGTGCTGCAGAGATGGTTGTTCTTCTGGAAGGTTCTCTTCTCCCCACAGAGAAATGCTGGAGCCATTTCGGCCAGGCAGCCCGCTCTAGGAAAATTCCTGGTGATTCCAAATGTCTTCCATTTACGGATGATGGAGGCCACTGTGCTCATTGGGACCTTCAATGCTGCAGAAATTTTTCTGTACCCTTCCCCAGATCTGTGCCTTGACACAATGATACAATGCTGTCTCAGAGGTCTACAGACAATTCCTTGGACTTCATGGCTTGGTTTGTGCTCTGATATGCACTGTTAACTGTGGGATCTTATATAGACAGGTTTATGCCTTTCCTAATCATGTCCAATCATCTGAAATTCCCACAGGTGGACTCAGTCAAGTTACAGAAACATCTCAAGGATGATCAGTGGGAACAGGATGCACCAGAGCTCAATTTTGAGTGTCATGGCAAAGGCTGAATACTTATGTAGATGTGGGTTTTTCCATTTTTTATTTTTAATAAATTGCAAAGATTTATAAATGAACGTCTTTCATGTTGTCATTATGGGCTACTGTTTGTAGAATGTTGAGGAAAAAAATGAATTTAATCCATTTTGGAATAAGGCTGTAACATAACAAAATATGAAAAAAAAAGTTAAGCGCTGTGAATACTTTCTGGATGCACTGTAAAAGAGTAAAATTCATAGTCAGGAATGATGAACAGGAGGCTAAAAGATGAATATGAGATGTAATGGTCAAATAAATAATTGGTATAACATGTGGAAAATAAAATGAGCATATGCATATGCAGTAAAACATGATGTCATGGATAGTGGTGTAGTTATAGGTGAAGTTAAAGTTGATAGAAGTAGAGGTGAAATAAATACGTCAGGTAGTGATATATATATTTATACATTTCCAAAAATAAATACCCTTCAAGTACATATACATATACACATATACTGGATGTCCATGGGAGCACAGAGTTCCTCCCTAACTGGGTGACCACAACTTCAACAGTTGTAAGTCCATTTTGACCTTTTTTTCCTTTTATTGTGGAAGCACTGTATCCTTATTTCTGAATTAATCTACTACACTCTAAAGGCTCTTCTCCTCCCTCTTATTTCTTTTTTGGTAGAAACTTTGAGCTTTAGCAGATATCCCTAGACAGCTCCTCAGGATCCTTTGG
The DNA here is from genome assembly GCF_062004578.1 of Staurois parvus. NCBI lineage: Eukaryota > Metazoa > Chordata > Amphibia > Anura > Ranidae > Staurois > Staurois parvus. The sequence goes on from NW_028317945.1 coordinate 7,454,163, forward strand.
TCTGCAATCTACCACCACACTCTATGCATTAATCATCTGCCCTTGCTCAATATAGCCATGACCAGAAATGTTGGGGTGTATTTCAAAATGATTTCTCAGCAGAATAAAGAATGGAGACATTGATGGATGGGTGAATTTTCTTTGAGTATTTAGGCCTCATGCACATAGGACGTTTATACAGTATAACTGTCCCAAAAGCTAGCAGCGTTTTTGCAGAAAAAGTGCCTGACGCTTGTAAAAGTGTCTAAAGTTTTTTCAAGCTTTTAGTAGCTTTTACAGGCATCAAGCTCTTGGGCATTAATTCATTTCATTGACCAGAATTGATAACTTATTCTGGCCATTGAAATTAATTCTCAAGCACTAAAAGAACTTAGCGTTTAGGTGCATTTAGGCATGTTTGGTAGCTTTCAGCAGTGTCAAAAGTTTTTTTCTGTCCAAACTCTGCTGCTCTTGGACACCCTGGCAATGGGGTTTTTCCCTACCTCTAAAAGTCCCTCCCACTCAAAGCTTTTAAAAGTCTGTGTGCATGGACACATGGGATAATAGGAGGAGCATTTGTAAGCAATAAAAAAAAAGACCTGACACCCCCAAAAGTGGCTGCAAAAACTCCCTGTGCACATGAGGCCTAAAAATGAATTGGCATTTTTGGTTTGTAGTGCTCAAATGCAGTGTAGTTCTGCTGTAAATAACATACTCAATTTAAATACACAGTTTCCTTTTTATACATTGTATCTGTTCATCATCACTTGTACATTTTCTTGAAATCATTTTATTTTATTATTAGTAGAATATAATATTTATGTTGAATGAAAACAGTAAGGCCAATCATTGTATAGAATTTATTAAGCATGGAAGCAGTTAACATATAATTGGCAATACATAGTAAACTATGAAGATCTGCTCATAAGTAACGAAAACGTATTACTTTGTTAAGATGTCAAAGTCTTTAACCAAACTTTGAAACACAAGGCATATTAATGATACATATTCTTCCTGGTTGCATCCATTTTTTATGGCAGGCTGTGCTTTTTCCAGCAGGGTTTGAATTGCTTTTGGATTTTTATTTTCCTGCAGAGAAAAAATATTTTTAACTATTGTTGCAAAAACACTTCTAAAAAATTACAGAAAATACTGTTTTTTTCTGCATGAATATTGTCAACTATTCCTATAGGAATGCAGTATTTCAACCTAAGCTAAACTCTATATTTGATAACGTTAGATACATAAGTGCAAGTGTATGTGTATGTATGTGTGTGTGTATGTATGTATGTATATATATATATATATATATATATATACACTATATTGCCAAAAGTATTGTGACACCTCTCCAAATCATTGTATTCAGTTGCTCCAATCACCTTCATGGCCACAGGTGTATAGAATCAGGCACTTACGCATGCAGACTTCTACAAATATTTGTAAAAGAATGGGTTGCTCTCAGGTGCTCAGTGAATTCAAACGTGGTACCGTGACAATAAGTTCATCCGTGAAATTTTCTTGCTACTAAATATTCCACAGTCAACTGTTAGTGGTATTATAACAGAGTGGAAGCAACTAGGAACAACAGAAACTCAGCCATGAAGTGATAGGCCACATAAAATGACAGAGAGGGGTCAGCGTATGTTGAAACGCACAATGTGCAAAAGTTGTCAACTGTCTGCAGAGTCAATAACTAAAGCAACTGGGAACAACAAACTGCCCCCAAACTTCATATGATCTTCAGATTAGCACAACAGTGCGTAGAGGGCTTCATGGAATAGGTTTCCATAGCCGAGTAGCTGCTTCCAAACCTTACATCACCAAGTGTATTGCAAAGCATCAGATGCAGTGGTGTAAAGCATGCTGCCACTGGATTCTAGAGGGGTGGAGACGTGTTCTCTGATGACTAACGCTTCTCTGTCTGGCAATCTGATGGACATATCTGGTTTTGGTGGTTGCCAGGAGAACAGTACTTGCCTGACTGAATTTTGCCAAATGTAAAGTGTGGTGGAGGGGGGATTATGGTGTAGGGTTGATCTTTAGGGGTTGGGCTTGGCCATTAGTTCCAGTTGGAACTCTTAAGGCGTCAGCATACCAAGACATTTTGGACAATTTCATGCTCCCAACTTTGTGGAAACAGTTTGGGGATGGCCCCTTCCTGTTCCAACATGACTGCACAACAGTGTACAAAGCAAGGTCCATAAAAACATGGATGAGCGAATTTGGGGGGGGGGGGGGAACTTGACTGGCCTGTACAGAGTCCTGACCTCAACCTGATAGAACACCTTTGGGATGAATTAGAGCGGAGACTGCAAGCCAGGCCTCCTCATCTGACATCAGTGCCTGACCTCAAAAATGTGTTTCTGGAAGAATGGTCAAACATTCCCACAGACACACTCCTAAACCTTGTGAACAGCCTTCCCAGAAGAGTTGAAGCTGTTATAGACTGGGATGCCATTAAAGTTCATGTCCATGTAAAGGCAGGCGTCCCAATACTTTTTGGCAATATAATGTATATATATGTATATGAGCAGCACAGCGGCAGTGGTTAGCACTTCCACCTAGCAGCACTAGGGGTGTTGGTTTGAATCCCAACCATGGCACTACTCGCCTGGAGTTTTCATGTTCTCCCTGTGTCTGCGTGGGTTTCCTCCAACACTCAGAATACTAGGTAGGCTAATTGGCACCTGTCTAAAAATTTGCCCTAGAAAATGAGTTAGGGACCTTAGGTTGTAAGCTCCTTAGAGGGTTAGGAACTGAGGTGACTGTACAATATATATATGCGTAAAAATTTACAGCGCTATATAAGTACCTGTAATAATAATATATTTATGTATGGGGAAGACTTTTTAGCTATGTCTCAACATAGTGCGTTCTCTTAGAAAATGCTGAAGAACGCAGGTGATGAATATAGAGGGATATGGGTTTTTGCTAGTGGGGCATCACTAATTTATTTTTTGTAATTATTTGGCCAGTTGCAAGTTCTGGTTGAAAGTTTTTTGCTGTTGACACGTTAAGTGAGAGCAAGTGGCAACAGTTGGGGGAAACAGAGCAGCTACAGGGGATGGTGGCTATGGACGATGGAGTCTCTTACTTAGAAGTTACCTGTAGTATTAGTGGCAGCAGCAAAAAAGCACAAACTGTCCAGTCCTTGTTAATTTTTTTGAATATCAACCTCTCATTGCTTGTGGTTAACAGTCTTTTGTGGGTTTTTTTTGGTGTCTTTGCTACCCACCAACTACTCTCTGGGAAAGGGAGCTGAAAGATGGGCCAGAAAAGACCTCTATGGCAAACTGGACTCCACATCTGGGTCATCTGCTATATTTGACAATGGAGCTGTCAAGATAAGCTCTAACCATCCTATTTATAATGCCCCCAATAGTTCTGGTCCACTATATTTGTCTGAGGCCATGGCAGAGTAATATAGAATACAGAAGAATATGAAGCCTTGCAGAATAAAGTGGCTACTAGCACTGCCACTTCTGACAATGCTGGTGGAGGTGCAGCATACTATACATACTATTTTCCAGCAGCAATCATGCTGTTACTATATATATATATATATATATATATATATATATATAAAAAGGGTGATGACTTGATTAAGCTCTTTCACTCTTGCATCTGTACACCCCTTATTGAATAACAAGACACTCCTCAAACTGCAATATTACCTGGAGATAGTTAATATTATTTTCACCAATACAAAAGTGTAAATCTCTACTAAGTGTAAATACCAAAAGGTAACTTTTAATAAGTAATTATAGGATTATTTAACCTTTTGGAACATGTTTAATGTTCCTCCTGTTTTTAGAGTGGAACGTGCAACATATGCCCATAGCTGCAGCCGTGCCCCCCTCTCTCTGACAGATAGTAGTGGGAGAAGTTTCAGCAAAATCTGTATGGCAAGCTGATATTCTGACAGGTCTGCAGGAGACCTGCATGGCATCAGTGATCTACTGATCGCTGGTGCAATGCTTTCCAGGCTCGTTTGGACAAAAGCAATAAATGTACATTTTTATTTTACCTGCAAAAATGTGTGCATTATTATTATTTTTGTCCAAAAAGGTGAATTTATCCTTTAATACCTTTAAAATGTCAGATCAAGGAACAGGTATAGTCAAAGTTTACAGCAAGTACCAAATCAATTATTGCCACAATATACTGTATATATCTAATGATACAACCAACAAACCAGCATACAGCCCAAGTTCCCTCCTATGCACTTCTTCCAATCACAAAATGCACAAATATTGGGATTATTTGCATTGCATTCAATAATACTCCATTATCTTACAGGAAACCCATGTAAGCATTCATCATATTCCAGTACAATGTATGTCCAAAAGCTTCTACTTAAGACTAGTACATAACTTATATCAGGAAATAAAACATCCTGTATGATACCAAACGTGACTCTGCAACCAAGTACTAAATCAATTATTGCCATTAGTGGGTTTATCAGATACAGTGTGTGTGTATGTATATATATATATATATATATTACAGTATACTGTATGCATGTATATATGTATATATATGTATGTATGTTTAAAGTAGGGTGTCTCAATACTTTTGGCAATATAGTATACTTGAGATCAAATAAATGCATAAACATGATCAAGTATATGTGATGTGGTTGTCAATCAGACACTGGGAGAGATTTATTAAAGCTATAGTGTGTGCACAATCTGGTGCAGCTCTGCAGAGAAATCAGCTTCCAGGTTTTAGCCCCAGTTCACACTAGATTTGATGTAGAAATCGTGCAACTTCACTTTAAGTTGCACGATTTCAAAGTCAGATGGTAGTGCAACTAGAACGGTATCATTGCAGATCATTTGATGCAATTTATCATGCAATTTGAATGGTCAAATCGCATGACAAGTCACATTACTGTGAACCAGGGATTACTGTCAAAGCTTAATTCAACAGCTGAATTTAGAAGCTGATTGGATACCATGCACAGCTGCACCAGATTCTGAGTGCTCCAGTTTTAGTAAATCAGCCCCACCGTGTTCATTCCAAACAGAACATATAAATGCTCAGTTGTTGCACCCACTAGGTATGCATGCAGCATTGCCATTGATAATACATTGCAATTAAGCAGTCCCTGTGCTGATTGAATTAGTAGGTTGGCCTAGAGTCTTGGTAACCTAGTGCAATAGTTCATGGCTCATATTAAATCTGACAGCTCAGTTTAAGATGGAAACCCTAGGCTTTTGCAACAAGTAGGCATTTATTCAAGTTTGTCAGCTTGCAATAAGAAAGTCTTCCATGCAGGTTATTCTTATTGATGAGGTTGGTTTCCAACAGTAGACATTAAATCAAATTATTTTATGTTGTTCTGCTGTGCATATTTTTTATCACGGGTAGTGAGTGGAACACGTGTTCTTAATTCAATTCAATTGAATTCAGTTGGACAAATTTTCTCTTGAGCGTGGGTTCACATATGTGCGGTACGGTATATCGCATGTGATTCGCACAGGAACTGCACCGCATTCCTGTGCAAATCACATGCGATTGGTGTGCGGTGCAATTGGAGCCATAAATTTTGTATGTCTCTATTCACTCTGCACCCGCACCAAAAATGTACAGGACCCTTTTTTGGGTCCGCACTAGAGTCGGATCACATAGGTATTCACACCTATGCGATTTGATTCTGCACATTGCACTGCGTTTTGCCGACCGATTTCGGGATGTTGTTAACTTAACATACACACCCGCAGCGGTTCACATGAACGGGGTGCGATTCTGATGCGGTCCAGAATTCGCACTGAAACCGCTGTGAATTCCGCACTGCAACGGTGTGAACCAGGGCTAACTCCTTTCCTGAGCATTTCAGGGGTCACAAGTACTTGGGTATATGAAAAAAGCAAATACTGTTCTCAGCTCTAGCCTTTTCTGCACTGTTGCATGTTTGCTTGTGGGATGCTTTGTGCTACACTTACGTTTGACCTCTGCACTCAACTACTCCTTTCTTCTGCTACTTATTCTTGATCTCAGCATTCTGTGCGGTATGTATTCCTGACCTCTGCACTCTGCACTTTATGCACTGCTGACCCCTGCATTCTGTGCATAATGCAATTCTTACCCCTGCACTCTGTGTGTTACCCACTCTTGACCTCTGCACTCTGTGCTTATATTTGACTAGAAAAATGCACTTTCTTGTAGTTATTTCCAGCTCAACTTTTGCATAATTTGTGCAGCCTTGACTATTTAGCCAAAAATGTAATCAACAAATCCCTCCAACTAACAGGATAGCACACAGATGAAATTTGAATGTAATATGGTGGAATGGAAAAGCTTGAAATTAAGGTTTGCTTTTTCATATAGGATAGCTATTATTGGTGATACATTTAGACACACAGAGGAGAAATAAAACAGTATATTTTAATAAATTGTGAATGTAACATGATGGGTTTCTGCTAACAGAAATAAATAAAACAGTGACATTTTCATAAGCTTGTAATTGTGCCTGCTTATCTAAGGCTGCTTTCACACTGATGATTTTTCCTGCTTTTCAATCTTGTAAGAAAAATGTTTCTCTTTAAGTCCTATTTGACTCTTCACACCACTGCGCTCCGGGTGTAGTTTGTCCTCCATGCTGTGTCTTTGGTGCAGTTTTCAAAACTGTATCAAAGACCCAGCTCCCCATTGAAATTAACCCCTACACGCCAACAGAAAGATAGGTACACAAATTAACAGTCCAGCTGGACTGGGATTTTTTCCATGCGGCCGCTAATTTGCGTACCTGTCTTTTTGCTTGGAGTGCGCCGCACAGGACACTCCCAGCACAGAGACTGGGTCTCACTGAAAGCCCTGGGTCCCATTCTAATGATTGGGACCCAGAACTCCAGATTCTGGGTCACCTGCCAACGAGAGACTTTGATCAGTCACTGTGAAGCCCGCCCCTGTGTTTTCTCTACCTGAATGGAGGAAAGAGATACATTGTTTCTCTCTCTGTCCTTTTCAGAGAGAAAAAAAGTGTGTGTAAAATATATAAATAAATATAATAATAATAAAAATGTAAAAATGTCTAGATCAAGGTTTGATCTAGGTATGTACCAGGGTTAGTGTTTGGGTCAGTATTTTTTTTTGGTCAGGATTTTTTTTTTACTTTTAAATTGGTATCAGTGTCCGTTAGTGGCAGGACAAAAAAAAAGCAAAATGTGCACTATTGCTTCTGGGCCATACCACAGGTACAAACAACAACTAACATACACATATGTGGTATTGCTGCGATCATCAGGAGCAGACAAAATTATTTGGGGTTGTTCTTTGGTGGTAGGTTATGGTAGTAGCAAGAAATATACAGCTAAATTTAAAAAAAAGTTTTTTTTTTTTTACTATTTTGGGCCAGTTTTCTTTTGATAATGAAAAAAAATCAGGAGATATCAATTACCATTTACCACCAAATGAAAGGCCAAAGTTGCAATATTGTGGTTAGGTGTTAAGATTTGTTTTACCCTTAGGCGTGAAGGGGATTAATGGAAAACACACCAAAAATGCACAGCATTTGCCTTTTTGGTTCATTTTATCTCAAGTGTCCATTTTTCACAGGTGCAGGCAAGCAGAAAACATACTGGAAACACATCTAAAATGCCCACATTTTTGTTACAGAGCTATGCGAATGTAGTCTAACAATTTACCACCTTCTAAATAGTGGAGAATAAATACTGTAAAATTCTGTCTTTATACTTAAGAGAGAGATAAACGGTTTCATGACTCTGGAAGGTACTCACTTTTATAATTTTGCCAAAATTGTCCTGAATTATTTTATTTACTTTCTCTCCTGATAATTTTTTATCTGAATCACAATTATCAAGGAATACTTGATAAACACATTTTAAAGATGACAAGATAGTTGTGTCCATTGTGGAGCTGTGATTTGGCAATCCTGCAATATAAAAGATATTACACTGAAACATTAAGATCTCATATATATTCATGGTGTATTTTGCATAATGAGATAAACTCACTAACGTTCTTGCCATTTCTCAAATGAAAAAATATACACACAAAACACTGTAATAATTTCAATTTATCCAAGTCATTGCATAACTAGTAGTATTCACATTTAACTGAACCCTTTCTGTAATGTTGAAGATGCTTCATCATCCAGTCAAGTGGCTTACTCGGTTCAGATAGCATAGGTTAAGAATACAATTTGGCATTTTAAATTAAATTGTTGTAGAATGCTAAAGATCCCTTCTGTCACTTGCGGGGGGGGGGGGGGGGGATTATGAAGTACCTGTTAATTCTATAGCTTGGAGTACAGTACAAGACAAAAATTGATTTCATAGACCATCGGTTATATGCTGCTATCTTCAGGTGATTAGACACTGGCAAAAGCTTTGCTGGGTCTCCCTGGCCGTTATAACCTTGTCCACTCCGTAAGGCTTTAGTTTTGTTAGCAAGCAATAGAGAGATCACAGAGAAGAGAGGAGAGGGACCTATGTCCCGTATTAAATTTCGACATGCGAAACATACAGCTACTTCAAAATTCTTCTTATCTTTATCATATGGTACAGGACACAGGAATCAATTCACATGGGACGTCCACAAGCAATAATTAATGCATGGGCAACAAAACAGCTAAACAGTAGCAACAGGTGCACAGGAATACAAGCAGAGTCAATAGACCCAAAGAAACTGTCAACAGTAGAATCACCTTGTTGCTGGAGCACACAGCAGAGGCCTAATAGCCACCCTGTAACTACGATGTGAGAGAACATAAACCAATACAGTTGGAAGCTCCACACAAGGAGGAGCATAAACTCTAGGGCCATAGAGATCCTAGAACCCCACCTCCGGGGGAGAATGGGTTCAAGTAGGGAAAAGAATACCTGTACTCAGAAGGCAGAAGCCCCTAAAAAGGGGAGCAAAAAAACAATCACCCAGCATGGTAGAAACAAATTGAGAAAACCCCAGGAGCGACCATCCTGAATGGAGCAAGGAAAGTAGGGAAGGTTGCAAAGGAAGCAAGTAATGTAGCCACAGACATACTGCCTGACCCCTAGCCCCCAGGGAGATCCAAAGGAGGAGATGTTGTGCTGTGCAGCAGGATTAGTGTGGAAATAGAAGTTCCTAAGCTAAGATAAACTGCAGGAAAGTAGGGGAAAATCATGCTTCCATGCTACTCGCAAGCCAAAGAAAAGAGAAGACTATTAAGATAAGTACTGCTGCTGGTGGGAAAAAAAGGCAGAGGGATCTGCGTATATGTGGACCCTACAAAAGGGGAAACCCCAGAAAAAAAAACCATCAGCAACATAAAGGTGCCCTGGAGGTGCAAGGGCTAAGGAAATAGGAAGAGGATGTACAAGGCCGAACAGGATCCACAGGGTACACATTAAGCAGGACCAGGCAGACAAAAGTAAAAGATGATGAACAAATAAACGTACAATGAAGTTCTCCATCAATCACTAGGTGAAAACAACTGACAGGGACCATGGAGCAAGAGGGCATAACCTGCATGAAAGAAGACTTCAACACAAAGCATGGGATATGCCGATTCGGGGATATCTGGGAATTAGAGAAATTGGGGATTCACTTAGTGAGGCAGCCACAAGCTAATGAAGAAGCTGATCAGCGCTGATAAGTGCCTAAGTTGCTATAAAGCATAAGTGTAGGGGAAATGTGGCAAACAAATACTCCTTAGGAATAGGGGGTCGGTAACATGTCCAATAAGTCATCTGTCACTAAATGTGTAAAGAGAATAATGTTCCTGTCAGGTTTCACATGACTGTCATATTGACTGTCTTATGCCTTTAAGTGTTTGCTATATCTTGTCTCTGCTCCTCCCTTTCCTTTGGTTTAGTTAATGTATAGATATCCCACCCCATTGCAGCAAGCCTCATGGCATGGAGCAAAAACATTATGATCTTTTGACCTATTGACTGTTCATTGTTGTAAGATTCTCTCAGTTTATGAAATAAACTTCACAAGATCTACAAGATGTCTTATTGATTGAGTCACTGACTGTGGTATCCAACTGAGGTTGAAGTTATCGCTATCTCATCGCAACTGTAAGTTACAGAGATCACACTATCAATGTTTAAATTGGAGAGACAGAAAAGTTCCACTGCAGATTCATCTCTCCAGTCACCTTGCATTAGGAGCAGGCTTTCCCCGGTCACGAACCACTCCACTTCCAACACCTCATTTGTTAGAGAAAAGGGTGAAAAACTGCTCGCTTGCAAAGCCAAGGTTAATTTTATTGAACCAAAGGAATGTGCAGACAAGTCCACAAGGTGCAATCAACCCCAATGCGTTTCACTCCTCAATGGAGTTTAAACATAGAGGCCAATTAAGCTCCAGACTATGATTATGCTCTTGTTAGGAGAGTGGAGAATAAATGACTTCTTTGGCCTGCCTTTTAGTCTTTAGCAATAGGCCATATAGAGACTTACAGACACACATTGTGAGCCAGCATAGCCGCCTGTAGTCTTACTGCATGAATCTACAAAGTGTTATATGATTGGACAAGGTGGAGAAGCAGGATTGTGATGTTGAAATTTGCACCTCATCCAATTAGAGAACACTTTGCATTCATTCAGAAAATGCAAAGTGTTCTCTAAATGGTGGCTGTGCTGAGTGGGCAACCTCTTGTATTCACAATGCAGCAGGGTTGCCAATCAGCACAGGACCTAATAACTAGAGGGGAGCACTGTAGTAGTAGTGCTACTACAGTGATTTCCAGCTTTCACAGGGATCCCACAGGATTGATTCTCATTGGTTCAGACTGGACCAACGTAACCGTAAAAATTGCCAAACCTAAACTTTAGCTTTTAAGTGTATGTATAAGCAAAAAAGGTTGACTAAACATACACTTTAATCTACCTAGTCTATAGATTGATTCACTCATTTATATCCTAAAGCACTGTGCAAACTGTTGGCATTATATAAATCCTGTATAATAATAATAATAGTGATAATCTGTAAAAGCCATGGAAAGATATTGATGTTTCTGTAAAGGATAATAAGAATTGTACATGATGAAATTCTTAGCTCATTCCATCAACGAAATCTGCATGATATCAATTTCAATGTCAACAAAATAAGGTTGTAGTAAAACAATGTTCTTTTAACAACTTGCCCCCCAGAAGATTTATCCTATGACCAGCCCATTTTTTTACTATACGGCACTGCACTAATTTAACTGACAATTGTGCGGTCATGCAACACTGTACACAAATGAAATGAATATCATTTTTTTTTCAAACCAGTAGAGCTTTCGTTTGGTGGTATTTGGTCATCACTGAGTTTTTTTTATTTTTTGTGATATGCATGAAAAAAGAACAAGCATTAAAAAAAAGTTCTTTTTGCTATAAAACATATCCAATTGAACAAAACATTTCTTCAAAAATTTAGGTCAAAATGTATTCTGCTACATGTCTTTGGTAAAAAGAAAATCCCAATTGGTTTGCGTGAAAATTATATTGTCTATAAATGGCGGTATATATAATTTTTATTTACTTTTTTAATTTATTTACTAGTAATGGCAGTGATCAGCAACTTATAGCAGGACTGTGATAGTATGGCAGGCATTCTGACACTAACTGACACTGGGTGTGACTTGACTAACTGCCAATGACATCTCCAATGACACTAATACAGTGATCAGTGCTAATAAAAAGCACTGACACTGTACTAATGACACTGGGCCGGAAAGGGTTAATATCTGGGATGATCAAAGGGTTAACTATGTGCTAGAGAGTGATTAAAGTGGTTGTAAAAGCTTAAGGTTTTTTTTTACCTTTATGCATTCTATGCATGAAGGTAAAAAACCTTCTGTGTGCAGCAGTGCCCCCAGCCCTCTCAATATTTACCTAAGCCCCATCGCGATCCAGAGATGTACACAACAGTCTCAGCTGTCCCGGGTCCCTACCTCCTCATTGCCAGAGACAGCAAGCGGTAGCCATTGGCTCCCTCTGCTGTCAGTCACAGCCAGTCAGCCAATCAGGAGAGAGAGGGGAGGGGCGGGGTGAAGCCATGGCTCTGTGTGAATGGACACATGGAGTAGCAGCTTGGGAACATGCCTGCTTGGGTGCGCCAATAGCAACAGAATGGAGGAGGTAGGAGCACCGGAAGGGGACCCAGGAAGAAGAGGAATCAGGCTGCTCTGTGCAAACCACTGCACAGAGCAGGTAAGTATAACATGTTATTTTACAAAAAGAAAAAATTAACCTTTAGTATCGCTTTAAACAGTGCACTATTTAGTGTTTTACTAGGGGACGTGCTGGCTTTTATCTCTCCACTTTGTTGTTTACACTCACAGATTTCTCTCCTGCCAGCTGCTCCACCGATCACCGAGTTCTGGCCATAAATCTCTGGCTGGGACCTGGTGACTGACACCTACGGGAGCCAATGACAGTGTGGGTAGGATGGTGCGTGTGTGCGTCCCTACACGGAAATGCAAAATCACGGATATATACATGATTTTCTTGAGAGGGGCCGCCCTGTAGTAGTAAAACTGCTATAGCATGGCCAGGAAGTGGTTAATGAATAAACTGAAATTTTTTCATCCCTATTTTATATAAGATATGTGAGGATGCCATTCCAAGAACATTACTAATAATTTATTAAGCACCAACATTTCATGCTTCAGCACTTTAACGTAGAATTATAGGCAAAACTTTTTTTTTTCAGTTTAGAGTAAGGGAGGTTTATAACCCCTGTAAGGTTTATTTTTGCCCTCTTTGTCCCATTGGGGAGATTTATTTTCAGTTCCTGTCCAAAAGCCAAAGCAGGAAGTGGGAGGAAATCCTTGCAACTTAAGGGAATCTCTTGAGGACCCCCAGGTCATCATAACTAGTGTCCCCGTTGGAAGGTTTCCCCTCCATTACTTTTCTGGGGACAACTGAAAATTTGGGATTTTCTTTTAATTTCACTTTCAATGATAATGGTGAAAAGAGAAAATAGAGAGGGTGAATCTCCTTAAAGGGGGCAAAGACAGCAATAAAAATTTACAGGTTCTAATCCCTCTCTCCTCTATCCAAAATTAAAAAAAGTTTTCCTTTTGGTCCTATTTTAACTTAGAAGGGTTGATTAGCTGAAAGAGTTGAAGCTCCTCATTTTGAATAACCAATCATGTGTTAAAAAAGATACTGTGTTTTTAATTTCTCTAACAAATTATTAACCTGATTCACCAACATTCACCCTCTATAATGAACATAAACTTTACAAGGAAATATTGATTTTGTTATGTGAATAGCCTCTACTTGAGTAAATCAGCTCAACTGACTTCACTAGATGCCTGTTTGTTACTCAGAAAGGATTGAGCCCACAGGCAGCCAGGCATTTAGCACTTCCAGAAGGTAGTCAGCAATAGCAGCCTTTATATTTTCTTCATAACAAAACATGACAACAAAAATTACAATTACTTTACACTACACAAAATACTGTACATTCTCTGCTACTACTGAAGCACTGTTTTTTATTTAGGTTTATAGGTTTTACAATATATATATATATATATATATATATATATATATGCAAAGTAACAAGTTACAGGCTACAAATTGATAGAGATAAAGGTGTAAAAAGAAACCTTTAAATCCACCTGTTCACTGTATAAAGGACTATATAATATTTGAATGCAATATTTCATATTTACCAAACTAAAAATATTTTTACATTACATATTTTACATTTTACATATTTTATATTTTTATATTTGTTTTGTCTGACCACAACAAATTAAGTAAAAAATGTACAGGGCCAATATACATTCACTTTAACTTGTTATAAAATAATGTAACTTACCAAGGAACCTTCTGAATAAACACTAAACTATTAGTACTATGGTGACTCCTTTTATACACCCAGATATTAAGGCTGTGTCTTGACTTTTCTTATTTGCCACCCCTTAAACCTGCTGAGTAGTTAAAAATGACAAGTAGTAATTTATTTCTGAGTCATCTGCTGCTGACTAACTTTTTAAAGAAGAACTTCAGGTTTTGCTAACCTGACCCTAATCCACCCAGCCTCCCTAAGGTAATCTTCACTAACGCCTACACCCTAGCTGTTTTCATACCTCTGCTGATGCTATGGCCTGGTTCAGTGCTTAAAACCTTGATGCTGAAATCCTCAGTGGCACTGGCCATGCCAGCATTCTAAGGCCCCGTTGATTGAATTGAACTGTACAATGAGGATCTGTAGCCTAAGACCTTCCAGTTTCAGTTTATAGTTAGCGATGCTGATGGGTATATTCTGACAACAGGGAGTCAGAATAAACTCATCAGCACTGCTAGCTATAGTTGACAGCACTGATCCAGCAAAAATTTTCCAACAAGCTGGTTGTACAGAAATTAATCACAAAATTGACTTCTGTACAACCAGTCTGCCCACAGATGAATTAAAATTCTGAACTGGCCAGCTTTTGTTTTTCATACTTTGTTTTATTGGAACACAAGGTACAGACATAATTTCAGTAAAGCAGAAAGTTTACAATAAAACTGAGTTGCAATGTTTCACATGTCTGGTAATAAGACTCATCAGTATTGAGTCAATATAAATAATCAAGAATAATAGAATATCAAAAAGTTGCCAGTCGCAGAATATCTTGTAGCACAACTACCTTAGGAGTTTTTGGTCCCCCTATAGTCCAACACAGCCAGGCAATACACATTTTCTTTCTTCAAACTTGCACACGGGAGACAGTAACCAGTCCTTAGGCTTGTTTCTGTGATTTTATTAAGGGGTAAAAAACTTGCATGGGGTTGAGGGATGCCCAAGGGAACTGTAACTGAGGACAACACCTAAATAACTACAGTATGTACAAGTGTAGAGCCCTGACTCCCCTGCATGCAGGATAGAACCTCTAAAGGGCAGGGAGTGAGCTAGCATTTAGCATTTACCCCAGGGTCCATGGCTAAAAGGGGAGAGATTAGAACTGAAATTGAGCACCAGTCACTTTAGGTCTTTTTGAAAGCTTTCATGTTGAACTTGAAAAGGAGTGGGAGTGGAGGGTTAGTGGTTTCAGATTCCACACAGATCACTTACAGACTCTTTGGATCCCAGAATACAGTCCAGCTTCACAGTGTCAGAACCTTTAAGCCGATCTGGCAACACTGCAAGCACGTTTTCAGAGTTTACTGCATCCTCCGAGTCACCAGGACCCTCTGAGAGACCTTCATCCTGGCTCTCTCCAGCAAGGGGCCTCCCCTGGATCATCTTTTTACCTTGGCTCGGCTTCCTGCACACCAGGCAGGACCGCCTCAGGACCACTTCAAAGCAGGTATGCCCAGACAGGCTCCTGGGTCTAGCACAGAGCTCTCTCCATCAGCACCTCCTCAGGCCTGAGCCTGAGGCAAGAGAGCAAGCACATGGCCAGCCCCAAGTATACTCTATATCCTCTCCCAGAATGCGCCACTGGCCATAGAACCCCCTACTGGGCTGTCTGAAAGAAATATAAATATTCATAACTCAGTTTATGTTTGCACTCTCATACTATGACCTGTGGTACCAGTGACACCAACTGGAGACAGTGAGAAATGCACAACCAAACCAAGATTAGGGGAAAGCCAGATAAGAAAACTGTATAATCAGCCTGAGCCAACTACAGCCCAGCCACAAACTAGATTTACATAGTAGTCCCAGTTTAGGACTAGGGGGCTACAAAAGTCTATACAGTAGATTTTTTCTTGGAGAGTTCTCCAGCCTCTTCTGGTGTACCATCCCAGACCCCAGATGAATCCTCTTCTCATCCAACTGTTCTGAGGGAATCTTTGAGCAAGGGGTCCCAGAATCTGTTGCTTTAAGTGCACAGTCCTAAATGGGGGCTAGTCAGGTTTCCCACCAGAATGCCCTCTCCCCTTATCTGGCCCAAGGGGTGTAGGATTACTCACTGTTCCTTGCCTGCAGGCTTGTCGGGTTGGTGGCTGCCTTCAGGCCTTCTGCTGGGCTGGCTCCTTCCCTGGCTCTACAGGTGGTCCTGTCCTGACCCCATGCAAAACCTCCCTCCTGGAGATTGGTCAAGATCCCTTAAGTATGCAGATCAGTCCCTACTCACCCCCACCCACTGCCTTCTAGAAACTTCTCAAGCCTCTAGAGCAGGGGTAAGTATCAGGGAACTGATCTGCAAAGCCCTCAGCCCTGACCTAAAATATCCTGGCTGACTTACACCCAGGCTGACTCATGCCCAGGCTGCTATCCAGCCTTCCTCTCTAGAAAAAAAATTAGTTAGCTCCCCCTGGCTAACTAGAGGGGTGCTACATCCTATTGAACAAGAAAATACATAGCACAGATAATGAATTCAAATTTAACTCAGAAGACATATGAATAAAAGTAAAAGAGCAGAAACCAAAGAGAATGAAGTTACCAGAATAATCTGGACTAATTTAACCAGTAGAATCAGTAAGATGACCAGTTTTCCCATTTGATTTCAAATATATGCATAGTGCCATATAGCTTATAATGAATATTCTCCATCAGCTTAATGGCCTCCATCCTTTGAATTACTTGAGACCAAGAGACCGAAGGAGAGCACCAATTGAGAGCAATAGCCCAGAGTATAGCACTAAGCAAAGTGTGAGTGAGTCTTAGGGAAGGGTTAGAGACCTCAGGTATAGTTGTAAAAAGGAAACACATAGAAGCTATTAGGATAACTTGTGCTCCAGTAATTTGCAGGACCTTACTGGCCGCCCTCTTCCAAATAGGTCGACTCCAAAATATATGTATATAGGAACCTCTATCTGGACAACCCTGGAAGCATAGCTCAATCACCTCTGGAAAAATAGTCGACTCCAAAATATATGTATATAGGAACCTCTATCTGGACAACCCTGGAAGCATAGCTCAATCACCTCTGGAAAAATAGTGTGAAGTCTGACGGGTTAATACCATCTTGTATGCAAGTTTACTAAAATTTTCTTAATAGCTACAGATCTGGTACTCTTATGCATGTTAGAGAGCATCTCTAGCAAGTCCTCGCTTTCTTTCTCACCGTAATCAGATTCCCATTGAATCACTGAAATGCTTTCATCAATGGAAAACGTCCCATTGAGGAAACCATATTTGGTAGAAATAGTACCTTTCCTAGAGGAATGGCTGAACTGGCCAGCTCAAAGTACAGTTTAGTTTAGTAGGGCTAGGAAGATGGATTATGATTATATTAATAAAACCTGAATGTGTCCTTTAAACATTTAAAAGAACAACTGGTTTTCTTCCATTAAAAATTTTCAAGCAAACACAGTTTCTCTAGATTCAGACAGAGTGGGAAATGATTAGAACCCCTGTCTTATTTTTACTGCTATCTGGGTCTCCGTTTAGGAGATTGATCCTTATTTCACATCTTTATGACAATGGTTTTACCATAAAGGACGTAAGAGGAAATCTTCAACAGGGTTACAGACAAACATAAAAATCAGACAGTTCTTGCTTTCCCCTACTCCACTCTATACATTCTTATGCTTGGAGCCGAGGCAGCCTGTGTAAAATCTGCTTCTCATGTTGGCTGTGCTATGGCTTCTTCCCCCAGCTCACCCTTCCCTTTCTGGCAGCAGAGCAAAGGACCAAACAGGGAGCAGGAGTGCTAGCAAAAGCGATCTCTGTAATGCAGAACATTAGGGATCATTGGAATCCAAAATGGCATCTCTATAATGCAGGAATTGACTTTGTGAACTAAAAATCTACATAGACTCTGAGACTCAGGAGGATGAAAGTAGTTTATTTTTACTGTACTGACAGGGAAATTTTGTGGCTCTTGCACCCAGGAGTAAGTACTTCTGCCAGTATGATCCTCTCAGCCAAGATCCAGTTAGAGGGGGGAACTTGGTGCCATACCGGGGAAGGAAGTGCACATCCAGGCTAGAGGGCTGAGTCCCCAGGCACTTGCCTTGCAGTGCGGCCAGAGCAGCATCATCATCAGCCACACAGAGCAGGTTTGCCAGTCTTCACCTGCATCTACAGCCATAAAGAACGGAGTCAAGCCATCAATCCATAAGGGACCCTTCCACCATCCATACCCATAGCTGAAGTGCAGGATTGGTGAGAGGGTTGCCAACCCACTAAACACTCTGCATCAAAAAATAAAGCAAGGCTCTAGCCATCCAATTCCTTAGACAATACTGTACCCATGTTGCTTACCACTAAACAGTGCCACATCACGTGTCCTGGATTACCTATTATCTCAGGTCCACTTAACCCCTCCCTGCACTTGTTGCTTGCCCTTTCCATTACTGTTAATCTTTGTTCAAGTTCTTCCTCAAGTTCTCACCTTCTTGAACTGGGAGTATCTGGAAGCCATTTAGCATCACTATAAGTTCACCACTGAAAGGGCCCCAACCACGCTGGCAGAAATAACTATTTTTTCCTTGTTAATGAAGATTTTTGTTCATAGTATTTACATAGACTTTAGCAATTTTTCATCTTCCGGGAACACTGAAGCCCTGCAGGCAGATTTGAGCCTAGCAAAGTCACTCCAGAGTTTCTACTATCCATTTCTGGCTGCTCTTATGACACTGTTACAGTTTAAGCTGATTGGGAAAACCTATGCCCTGTTACTTGTAATTATCCTGTAATTTAAGTGCATCACTACTATTGTTATTCATTTCACCCCTTATTTCTGTCTGCCTTTACCTATTGTACTTTATTTTTTGACAATATATTTACTCTAGTTTGTTTTACTAAGTGGTCTGGTGCTTGCATTTTTTAAAAATAGCATTATATCTGGGTATTAATGTCACTGTCAGTGATTTCTCTGTGAAATTGTGTGTTCGAGTATTCAGCCTGGTGTGCCAGAATGGCTGAGGTATTTGGGAAGGTCGAGGCCAGCAAGAGAGGACCCATGTTAATTAGTGGCTTCTTCAGGGCTAGTGTAACCCTCTGACTACTGGACAGTTTGGTCATGCTAAGGAACTTGAAAACTAACAGACTTACTGACCAGATCACTAGGTGAAAAAGAAAAAAAAAGCCTTAAGAAAACTAATGCAGCCCCCACCTCTAAGAATTGGTAAGCTTCAGAATAATACATTTTTGTTTTGAGTTTAACACCACTTTAATTGTACCCTTAAAGTAATTTTTTCCCAGTTGCTAAAATATCGTATAATAATGATAATATAGTTTAATTAATCTTTTCAAACCTGTAGCTTTCATTAAAAGAATACCTGCTGATCCTACCATGAAGGTCATTGTTAATGTACTTCTTGTTATAGGGTGGCAGTGCTCTGGTCCCATCTTTGAAATGTGTTTCTGCAATGTCACCTTGTTATGGGAGGCTATTCTAACACACATTGTGCTACTACTGTTCGACTATTGTCACTATCGGGAAACCAGCCAGATAAATGATGTGCAGTCATTTCTGGAGTGAATACATGTGGTCAGAGAGTGTGATATTAAAGGCATATTTTTTTTACAATAACAAACATGTCATACTTACCTGCTCTATGCAGTTATTTGGCAAAGAACAGCCTGGATCCTCCTCTTCTTCAATCCCCCGATGGCACTCCTGGCCCCCCCCTTCCTGCCTAGTGCCTCCACAGCAAGCAGAGTGCTAGGGGGGTAATCGAGCAGGCTTGTTTCTGAGCCACTGCTCTGTCTGTCCATTCAGACAGAGAGCATGGCTCGGCCCTGCTCCCCGCTCTCTCCACATTGGCTCACTGGCTGTGAATGACAGTAGCAGGAGCCAATGGCTGTGAGATGGCAATGAGGAGGGAGAGACACCAAAGAGCCGCTGCTCTCATGTACACTGCTGGATCGGGATCTGGATCAGGCTCAGGTAAGTATTAGGGGACTGGGGGGGGGGCTGCTGCACATAGGTTTTCTTCTATGCATGAAGGTAAAACACTTGGAGCCTTTACAAGCACTTTAAAGGATAAGTTCACCTTTGCAACATGGAACATGTTCCAGCTTCTACCCCCTCCCAACAATCCCCCCCTCAGTATGACAGCTGGCGGGGGTTCTTCTTGCTGCATCAGCTGTAACTTATTAATAATAGTACGGCTGTGCAAGGCTCTGCCCACATAGCCACTTCATTCATTCACAGATTCCTGTAAATTAAAATATTACAAGCCCCCCCACTCCCCGCCACCATAGCAGACAGATTTGTAGAATGAACTGTGGGCACGCTAATCAGCACGCTCATCAGCACGCTCATAGTTCATCCACATTGCCTACAGCTCTGAAAATGACAGCCCATACAGAAGTATGGGCAGCAGAGCTGTAGGCAATGTGAGTGCAAAAATATGTGCATTTCTAATTAATTATGTAAAGGCAAACTTAACCATTAAGTAGTCTGAAAGAGACCAGCAGCACTAAGATGCAAACTGTATTTCTGCGAGAAAAAATATGGCAATTGTTTATGATAGACAGTGCTTTAATAAACTAAATGGACTCCAGAACAACATACTCAAAGAGGTGCTGGGAACTTTTAGACTTGAAAGTGTAGTCAGATGAAGGAAGATTTAAAAAAAAGCTCAATAGCTCTGGCATAACGGCTCCCACACAGTAAGGCTTCCCTTGATGTGCTGTATCAAAGCACATTAATAGAAAGTTATGTGGAAGGGAAAAGTGTGGAAGAATAAGGGGCACAAGCAACAGGGATGAGCGCAGCCTAGAGAGGATTGTCAGGAAAAGGCCTTTCAAAAGTGTTGGGGACTTTAACAAGGAGTGGACTGAGGCTGGAGTCAGGAGCCACCACACACAGATGGATCCTGGACATGGGCTTCAAATGTCGTATTCCTCTCGTCAAGCCGCTCCTGAACAACAAACAACGTCAGAAGTGTCTTACCTGGGCTAAAGAAAAACAGACCTGGTCTGTTGCTCAGTGTTGGTCCACTGTGCTTCATTAAGTCCAGGGTTAATGCAGCCGTCTACCAGGAGATTTTGGAGCACTTCTTGCTTCCTTCTGCAGACGAGCTTTATGGGGATGCTGACTTCATTTTCCAGAAGGACTTGGCACCTGCCCACACTGCCAAAAGCACCAAAACCTGGTTCAATGACCGTGGGATTACTGTGCTTGATTGGCCAACAAACTCGCCTGACCTGAACCCCATAGATAATCTATGGGGCATTGCCAAGAGAAAGATGAGAGACATGAGACCGAACAATGCAGAAGAGTTGAAGGCTGCTATTGAAGCATCCTGGTCTTCCATAACACCTCAGCAGTGCCACAGGCTGATAGCTTCCATGCCACGCCGCATTGAGGCAGTAATTGCTGAAAAAGGGGCCCAAACCAAGTACTGAGTACATATGCGTGCCTATACTTTTCAGAGGTCCGATATTGTTCTATGTACAATCCTTGTTTTATTGATTGCATGTAATATTCTAATTTTCTGAGATTGTGGATTTGGGGTTTACATGAGCTGTAAGCCATAATCATCACACTTATGACAAATCACGGCTTGAACTATCTTGCTTTGCATGTAATGAGTCTATCTCATATATTAGTTTCACCTTTTAAGTTGCATTACGGAAATAAATGAACTTTTGAACGATATTCTAATTTTTCGAGTTTCACCTGTATGAATGTGAGTAAGGGACTGATGTGAATGTACAGTGTATATGTAAAGCACTGAATAAAGTGACAGCAATATATAAGTACATGAAATAAATAAAAAATCTTCACAAGTAGCAATAAAGTCTTCAGAAATTGCACACAAATCACATGATTTTAATTCACAGCCGTGTGACCGGTGACTAAGGGAAATTCATAAATAATGTCTACTATGCTCTAAATTCTGACTTGCCTCTGCACGATAATTATTATTGCAGGCTACAATTACATGTATTTGGGGCAGGCACCTTGTGTGAAAGCACAATGAGGCTAAAATGTCCATATGGACCTTCCATCCTTAGTGAAGTTGAGTTCCCTCCTGCTACTGCAGCTGTCATACAGAGCACAGCAGCCGAGGATTTCTGAAACTGAATGGGCGGAATCTGTTGAGAATTCTGAACCCCTCCAGTCAGAGTAGGGGATTAGGCCTGTCATAAAGGCCTTGAGGCACCCATACATTCATAGGCCTCACTAAGCCTCCATTGGGCCAAGGGACATAATACATACTAAGGGCCTCGTGGTGCCCATGTTAATATAGGCCTCACTGAGCCTCCGGAGGGCACACAACGTCATTAATCCCTGCAGCCCTTCACCTGGAGAGTACAGAAGGGCCCCCTGCATCCACCCTGAGAGTCCAGGGAAGCAATTCTTTAAGGGATCTGCTCGAATACCAGATTCTACCCTCTCTGACCTAAACATGCAATCTGAGGCCTTCATTACAGCCCCCGATTGTCCTACAGAGTTACGCATAAGTTTATAAGTACTGAGGGGCCCAGCCTGGGTCCGAAAACATGATGGCTTAGTTATGGGAGCCCTGACGCAAGGAGGTGAATGTTTTGATGCTATCAAGGAGAGACACAGCTACTATGGGGAAAACAGATAGGAGACCTGCTACCCCACGCTCCAGATCCCCACTTCGGCCAGACAGTCCCACAAATCGCAGCATTCCAGAGTTATTCCGTTCTCAGACACCTGAACACGCTGAGACCTCTGCTCCTGTTTCTCCGACACAGTCGCTTAACAAAACGCCTCATTCGCAATCCGGAAATCCATCCACAACAACCACAGCCTGTCATCTTGCCACCTCACCTCTTACTATAGAGGACTTGAAAGCGGTTGCATCAGATATTAAAGAGACCCTCTCTGCTGCGATAGCAGATTTGCACATCGACATGCAGGCGGTAGCCCAAAGGCTTGAAGAGGTGGAGGATAAAGTAATCACACATGACTTTGCCATTCACGATATACGCACACTGGTAGATATGCATACTATGCATCTAAGAGAGTTGGATTGTGGAAGAACTGGACAACAGGGGGCGACGTCACAACTTAAGGGTACGCGGTGTCCCTGAAACAATCGAATCAGGCTAATTCACCCAAACGCTCTTAACCATCTTCAATGATCTGCTGGAAAGGCCGCAAGAGTCTCCTATTGAGTTTGAGCGCCTCCATAGGGCGTTACACCCTAGAGGTAGACTGATTCCCCAAGAGACATAATTTGCTGCTTAGTCGATTTCCGTCTTAAAGAAGAAATACTGCGTAGAGCAAGGGAGTGCAATCGTGTGTTCTTTAATGGAGCAGACATTAAATTTTTTCAAGATTTATCACACCTTACCTTGCAACGTAGAAAGGACTTGCATCCTTTATTGGATCTACTACGCTCAAGGGGTATTGCTTACCGCTGGAGATTCCCATTTGGCCTCTCAGCAACACACATGGGGAGATCAGCGCTCCTGAGATTCCCAGGGGATGTGGTGTTGTTTTGTGAGGCCCTTGACATTCCTAGAGTGGACATACCCAATTGGTCAGCTGAACCCCACCTAACATCCCAGGAAGAAGAAGAACCAATGGAGGCACACTCAGCGGGTCACAATGGAGGAACCAGGTGACGTAGATTGTCCCATCGCAACTCATCCTCTCCCGCAAGCCGACGGCTCTACATTGGGGACAATCCTCCAGTCTCTCCTGCGCACCGTAAGGCACGTCATGACTGACACTTTTTTGTTCCCCCCTCTTTTCTCAGCAGTGCGTTTCCGCTTATTCATTTAATGGCTACCCTTAAAGCTGAGCTTCTATTTCAAATACTTCCTCTTCGAATCCTGATTCATTTTCACCTCCGAAGGTAATTCTAACCAACTTGAGACAAGGCATCACTGTATGTGTATTATATTAGACTGTCCTCACTCTCAGATACAATATCTACTCATTACATGTGTACACCGATTCTGTTTGTGGACACCGGGATTATGATGGCTTTTGCTTTTTGCGGGCTGCGTGGTAGCGGTGTCCACAGAGCCGTAGTTAATTCTCTCTGACTTTTAAGTCTGTGGGATCGATCGTTGGTGACCTCTCGCACCATGCTGGTGACCTCGACCAAGACCAGAGCATGCTGCGATGGTGAGATCCAGGGCTACAGAATGCTTATTTTCCTGATTTTATGTATGCGTCACTGAATCTTAACAAACTTTGCAGATGATTTTCTCAGATAGGACAGGTCAGGCAATTGTGACCTTTTGTCTTGGTATACTGAGGCCTTCCTGAATTGCCCACCAGGGACATTTGATGACCCACGGACAATTCTGGATGGAGCCTGATATCTGTGAGTTTATGTTTGACATCACGGTTCTGTGATATGGCTGAGATAGCATTATGCCGTGCCTAAGCACATACTTTGCCCATTAGGTTTATCCACAAGTCTTAATTACCTATGTGATCTTTGGACCCTTTTCTGGACTATATTGTCCCCCCCTATTCACTCACACGCATCCAGATGTATGTATCTACAAATGGGATAACGCAGTTATAATGCACTACTGCCCTTCCCCCTTCCCCTCAGTCTCTACTCCACATCACCTTTACGTTTAAGTTTACGTGCAGACGTGCTTTTCATCCAAGAAACTCATTTTCGTGCTGATCACATCCCTAGGTTTGCCAACGCCAATTATCCAACAGCTTATCATTCAGTTAACACTGAGGTAAAAGCAAAAGGAGTATCCACCTTGATCTTCAAAACACTCCCGCTCATGGTTACCAAATCTCTCGAGGATCCGGAGGGAAGATTCCTTTTCCTTAAAGGCACTCTACACAATAAACCACTCACTTTGGCAAACATCTATAGTCCAAATACAGCTCAAGTGAGTTTTTTTCGTAAAATCTCCAAAACTCTAGCAGCATTCCAATCTGGTCTCTTGATACTTGGGGGTGATTTTAATGTAGCACTGAATCCTTTAGTAGATACATCGACAGGCGCCTCATCACAACCATACCGAGCGCTTAAACAGATTAAAATTGAATTGAATGATCTTCTCCTCCATGATACATGGCGTATCCTACATCCCTCTGATAAAGATTACACCTTTTTCTCAGCACCACACAAATATCATTCCAGAATTGACTATCTCTTTCTTTCGCAAAAAGACTTACACTCCTTGAAATCTGCCTCCATCGAACCAATGATTCTTTCTGACCACCACTTGATTACGATGACTTTACAACTTCCTGATGCCCCTCCTACATCTAAAACACGGAGATTAGATTCTTTTCTCCTTACTGATTCATCCGTTATTACTCAAATGTGCAAATCCCTAACCAATTACTTTAAGGAAAATTCGTCCCCGGAAACATCCCCCCTCACTCAATGGGAAGCACACAAATGTGTGATTTGTGGACTCTTGCTTTCCATATCTGCCTCTCGGAAACATATGGCTCAAGTGTCTTTTATATCCATACTCCATAAAGTTCGTACACTGGAGTGTTTGCATAAGCACTCCAAGGAGGCCGATTCTGCAAACAAACTTGACCTAGCCCGCAAACAACTCCGAGACATAGTGGAAATGAAGACAAACCGGAACTACATCTTAACGCAAAAACTTTTTTACTAGCATGGAAATAAGTGTGGCAAGTTTTTAGCCCGGGCCTTGCAATCTAAAAAAGCGTTGCGTACCATCTCTCAACTTCACTCTAAAGAAGGTCACTCACTTACCACCTCCATGGATATCGCAGCTGAATTCGAAAAATTTTATACCTCCCTGTATAACCTACCTTTACCGCCCAAACCATCAGGGGATGATAGACCACGTAAGATCATTATCCAATCTTTTCTTGCTCAATTCCTCCCTGAACCTATTTCCCAATCACAAGCAAAAGAGTTAGATGGTGTTTTGACGCTGGAAGAATTGCAACAGGCCATTGCACAATTAAAACCTGGCAAAAGCCCGGGACCTGATGGACTTACTACCACATACTACAAATCGTTCATTGACATCCTAGCACACCCATTTCTAAGAGCTTTCAACTTACTAGACACTCCAGGACAACCCATGCGCTTTCTCTCTGAAGCCCATATCACATTAATCCCTAAAGAAAATAAAGACCAGACATTACCAGCAAACTACCGCCCGATATCCCTACTGAACGTCGATCTAAAGATCTTCGCCAAGATATTGGCCAATCACTTACTGAATATCATAGATCTTATTATCTCAACTGACCAGGTGGGGTTCGTCCCCGGTAGAGAGGCTAGAGGTAACACGATCAGGGCGATCAACATACACCATTGGTTAACTCAGAAGAAACAACCTGGTTTCTTCCTTTCTTTAGACGCCAAAAAGGACTTTAACAGATTGGCATGGGACTACATGGAAGCAGTTCTGGTTGGCCTCCGGATACCCCCCCGTCTTCTGAACTTTATCATGTCGCTATACACGGCGCCGACTGCTAAAGTGAAAGTCAATGACCTTCTCTCAGAAGCTTTTTCCATAAGTAATGGGACCAGACAGGGCTGTCCATTATCCCCCCTCCTATTTATTCCTACCTTGGAACCATTCATGAATTGCATTAAACAGAATGACAATATTAAAGGGATTTCTATAAATGACAAAACACACAAAATAGCAGCCTTCGCTGATGACATCCTACTCTTCTTGACGCATCCACACATTACACTACCTAACCTATTACAAGATTTCAAGCTGTTTCAGTATCTGGCCAATTTTAAAATAAACTTCAATAAGTCCCAAGCACTCAATGTTTCCCTATCCCAGGATGCGATTAGACAAGCGAAATCTAACTTCCCCTTCATGTGGCAGTCAGAAGCCATCACCTATTTAGGAATTCAATTGCCTACCCATCTCGCAGAACTTTACGCAAAAAACTTTCTACCCATTCTGCGTAACATTACCAAAGATCTGCAAACATGGGATAAGCCATTTTTCTCTTGGTTTGGCAGAGCAGCTATCATAAAGATGAATGTACTCCCAAGACTTTTATACCTCCTACAAACCATTCCAATCAAATTGCCGAACTCCTTCAAGTCCTACAAAACATTATGTACCTCGTTTCTATGGAGTAATAAACGCCCCAGAATTGGTTTTGACCAACTAACCATGCCCAAAACGTGTGAAGGTATAGGGCTACCTGACATCTCCCGATATTACAAAGCTTGTCAAATGGCTCGAATAGTGGATTGGTCCACGAACCATGCTCGCAAAGCCTGAGTGGAATTGGAGGCTGCTTTTTCGGAGACCCCGTTCGCCACCTCCCCTTGGCTGCTAAACTCGCACCTTCCATCTGAACTCAAGGAACACATCCTCATAGGCCCTACTTTGTCCTGTTTCCATCAGATCAGCAAGCATACAACGTTCTCATCTACCCCTGGCCCACTCACTCCTGTCAGATTGAACCCAGACTTCCCCCCTGGTATGTCACATGCCTTTCTTGCGGGATCTGGCCTCACAGAAGGCGTGAGTCTGCACCACCTTTTCAAAGACGAATTGCTCTTATCCAGAGACCTCCTTATGAATAAATGGCCTACCCTAACCTTAATGCCGTGGATGTACAGACAACTCCACCACTTTATCCACAGCTCACCCCATCTAAAAGAATATACTAGACATCTTACCCCCTTTGAGAAACTTTGCTCAACGGGCTCTCCCCAGAGACATGTTATATCCCTGCTTTATACATGTCTCGCACACACCAGTGACCTCTCAACTAGGAAAGCTTGCAAGGCCTGGAGCGCTGACCTACAAGTCCAACTTTCACCTGAAGACTGGAACCACATATATGAAAACATTCACAAAGGGTCTATATGTGTATCCACACAAGAAAATAACTTTAAAATATACTCTACATGGTATAGGGTTCCGTCCCTGCTTCACCGCTTCGATTCCAACATTTCTGATTTGTGTTGGAGATGCCACCATGCTATGGGTAAACTCCTGTACATTAAACTCCTGAGTGTTGCACAAGCACTACAAGCACCAGAAGTGGAAGTTTGAAGCACATTTTCTTGCATTGTTGCACAAAAATATTTTTTGCACATTCATTTTTGGACTTTATGAATTTATTGTTGGTGTTTTTTATGCATTTATTATTTTTATTATTATTATTTTTTTAATATATTTATGGGGAGTCTCAGCACTAATCATTTTTCAGATATTTCTTGTTTGTCACCCACTGTGTCACTTTATTTATCCTGATTTAGGATTCGGTGTGTTTTGGCACTATATTTAGGTCCCCTTTTGTTGGGACCAGGTATTATTTGCACTTTATCACTTGTTTTCACGTTACATAGATCCTTGAAGGATCCATCACTCGTTCATGTTTATTAACGCTTTAATAATATGTTTGTTTATTTTTATTGACTTTATAGTATAGCACTCCACTAATATTGTGTTTTAAATGTGACAGCAATCCCGGCATGCTGGGAATGTAACTGTTTTTTGAAACCACTAAATCAATGGATTTGGTTCCGCTTTAAGATTTGGTTGAAACCAGATGCAGTCCAGTGCTTTTTTTTCTGCATCAAAAATGCATGAACTGTGTTTTCCATGTATTCCACTGGCCCTAGTTCACACCACTGCAGTCAATTTCAGTAAAGACACAATACAAATAGAATTTCAAAATTACACCTTTATTGGAAAATATTTGACCATTGTGCTCTTTAACCACTTGCCTACCAGGCACTTATACCCCCTTCTTTACCAGGCCAATTTTCAGCTTCCAGCGCTGCCGCACTTTGATTGACAATTGCGCAGTCATGCAACATTGTACCCATATGAAATTTTGATCATTTTTTTCTCACAAATAGAGCTTTCTTTTGGTGGTATTTAATCGCCACTGGGCGCTATACTTTTTGCGCTATAAATAAAAAAATTTGAAAAAAAAAAAAGTTTATTTGTTTCTTTTATAAAATTTTTCAAACAGGCATTTTTTCTCCTTCACTGATGTGCGTTGATGAGGCAGCACTGATGGGCACTGATAGGCAGCACTAAAGGGCACTGATAGGCAGTACTAATGAGGTGGCACGGATAGGCGGCACTGGTAGACAGCACTAATTAGGGGTCACGGATAGGCGGCACTAATATGCAGCACTGATAGGCGGCACTGATAGGTAACACTGATTATGGGTACTGATAGATGGCACTGACTGGCACAACCCCTGGGCACTGACTGGCAGCACTGCTGGGCTGCACTGGTGGGTGGCACTGCTGGGCAGCACTGGTGGGTGGGCACAGGTGGGTGGCACTGCTGGGCACATGTAGGTGGCACTTCTGGGCACAGGTAGGTGGCACTGCAGAGTGGCACAGGTGGGTGCACTGCTGGGCACAGGTGGGTGCACTGCTGGGCACGGGTGGGTGGAGCTAGTGGGCGCACTGCTGGGCGGAACTTGCGGGTGGCACTGCTGGGCACCGATCATCAGGGCACTGATCATCAGTGCCCTGATGATCGGTGCCGATCCTCGCTCTGACAACTGCCGGTTCTCGGCAGTACTTTCCTCACGATCTGACAGCGTGAGGAAAGTGCAGCCGAGAACCGGCACTTGCATTTCCCTCTGATCAGCGTGTCATTGAACACCGCTGATCACGTGGTAAAAGGCCGCTGTGATTGGCCTTTTACCACATCACGTGATCAGCTGTGTCTGTAGGACACAGCGATCACGGAGATCGCCAGGTGCGCGCCCCCTGGGGCGCGCAGGAGAGCGCGTTCTGGGAGGACGTCATATGATGTCCACCCAGAACTGGCCGGCCGCAGTGAAGCTGTCATTCGGCTATCTGCGGTCGGCAGCTGGTTAAAGGATGACCTCAATTAAACAAATCAGCTAACGTATAGTTACTGTATATATATAGCCCTCTTTGGATAAACCATCAGCAATAAACCAAAATTCAGGCACAACGTTCATCCAGATAAACTGGATGGCTAAATCCCATCTAAATAGGCACCATGACAATATCAATGATGTGGGATGGGAGGGTGGGTTTAAGCCACAGTCCTGTCCTTCTGCAGCTGCAGCAGTGTGTGAGTGGCGGCTTTTATAGGGGCAAAAAGCACGGGCTGCAGACAGCCAAAAATGGCCAATCAGTTCCTGTTGCCATGCAGATTCATTTCTTAAATTGCCAATAGCAACCTGCAAAAGAGTGGGAAGAGGCGAGAGAGATACTTAGCCCTCTTTGCAATCCCATGTGGGTCCTGCAAAAGACCCTGCCATTCCCGTGCAAAAAAAAATAGAACGTGCTGTGTTATTTTCTGCACAGAACTGTATTGGAACACAGCAAAATGCATCTGGAATGCATCTGTAGTGTGTTTTTGTGGTGTGAACTGGCCCTAAAGCCAACTGCATCCTTAACAACCAGTGACAGATGGGGAGGATATATATCAAACATGCCACCTGCTACACATAATACAGAGAAGGGCCCTCTGTCTGTCTCTGTATGCCCTTTAATTGTTGGTCTGAAGGTGGTTTTAATGGAATAACTTTTTTTTTTTTTAATTAAAATACTAAACATGTTATACGTATCTGCTTTGCACAATGGTATTGAACAGAATAGCCCCGAACCTCCACTTCTGGGGTTCCTGCCAGTGTTCTTGGCTCCGCCTCTTCTCTGTGTGCCACCATAAGAATTTGCTTCCTATGGTTGCACATCTGGGGGCTTGCTCCTGAGACATGCTGCGTGCGTCCACAAACACGCACACAACGCAACTCAACCCCACCTCTGCTCCCACTCCCTCCTCACAGAAATTGATTGACAGCAGCAGGAACCAATGGTTCCATCTGCTGTCTCTGTGCCTGTGAGGGTGGGGAGACACAACCAGCACTGGTGAATATGGGCACACAACTGGGTCGATACAGGACTCAGGTAAGTGTTTAGGGAGGTGAGGGGCAATAGCCCTATTGGGACTTTTTTTTACCTTAATGCAGGGAAACTATTAAGGTTAAAAATGTGTTACCTTTATGGCCAATTTAATTGCCCCTAGTTTAGCTATCTAAGAACTGGAGGTGATTATATTTTAACTTAGTACAGTGATAGGTTTACTTTGTAAAAGTGGCATTATTTAGAACTACCTGGATCTGCAGCATGTGTCAGTAAAGCTACCAAAATGGGTGACAGGGCTTTTTAAAAATAGCACAAAACCTTTTAAAGGGTCCATACTGTCAGAAAAATGTCATTAGGGCTTTAACGAATTACCCCTATATCTTTAGGTCCTTTTATATTGTTTTTCTCCAGTGCTAGGAAATAAACTGCTCTTTTGTGTTACGACTAATGTCTAGTTCTTGGGTTGCATCCTAAACTATAAGATCTGCAATAACAACTATTCACATATGTAATCTCTGTGTAACAACTACAAATCCCAAATGTCAAAGAACTTGTTCATGGGAAGAAGGAAGTTTATCCTTTGACACCCCATAAAATATTCTTGTACACATCTGTGTTACACATGGCCACCTGAGGGGTACATAGTCATTTCCTACCATAAGTACATTTTCCTTATCTATGGAGTTGATTTACTAAAGGAAAAAAGGCTGCTCACTTTGTAAGGGAACTTTACGAAGAGCTCAGTGATTGCGGTGAACTTTCACTTTGCAATGAATATCCAATCACATGCAAGGAAAAAAAAAAGGCATTTTGACTGCAACTGATTGGAAGTGCTTCACCTCATTCACTAAGCTTTGAGGAAAATTCCCTTGCAAAGTAAACAGCCTATTTGTCTTTAGTAAATAAACCCCAATTATTTTTTTATCTGCCCAGGAATAGGGCAAAAGACGTCCAGTGGTGTCAAGTTACTTTGTATATCATAGCAATATATCCAGTTTGTATATCATTTTGAAATGATTATATTGTATTTACATTTGGAATTTTTTCTACAAACATTTGGTCATTGTTAATACAAACTAGGGACTCAGTGAACTCTCTTTTCTTTTTGGATATTTATTTGAGATATAGTAGGTGGAAATGATGATGAACTACATTGCTAAGGTGTTGAGCAAGCAAGGAGGGTGCAGGGAGGTGGAGACGAGTTAATTTGGTACAAGCTGTTCCTAGCTACTTAACGGCTATGAATATTTTTATATTATATTAATAATAATAATAATATTATCTCTAAACTGCTGAGTAAGTGGAATTGGCTGTCATGTTCTTTTGTCAGATGGCACAATTTCTTTATAACAAGAATTACTTTGTGTGCTTACTGGTGAACAACTTTCATAAGAATACATTTAAAGATGTATTAAATCCAAAACCGAAAATGTATTATATTGCAGCTTACCAATTCTTACATCCGGTAGCTGCATTTGTTTCCTTTTTTAACATACAGTATTTTCCCTTATTTTTACCTCGTGATCTGACCATAGCTTTTATTAGTTTTCAACTTACCAGACCAAACTGTTCAGCAAAAGTGGCAGTTAGAAGTTCGCAGTGCTTACAATGGTTAGCTTTTATTTATGTAAAACCATTATCCCAAAATGAAAAAAACTATTGCTATAACTACTTATAAAGTTCAGCTTTATTTGTTAGCCAAGTCCATCTAAATTTTGTTAGTTCGACTTACACTACCCTCCGCCTGAACTGACAATACTGCTGTCCAAAGGTGTCTCCTTTGCTCTTCCAGTGGAGTGGGACACTGTAAGATACAAAGTGTGGTACTGGATGGATCACCAGGTGAAATTAAAGAAATAAAAAGGAGAAAAATGGAGTTCCTGATAAATAGCCAACATCCCTAAAAAATTGCCTAAGAATATGAGGGGGACCCCCTGAAATGGGATGAATGTATACACTAAAATGGTGAAATCTTTCTTTTCATCAATATTTCTACACATACAAAATTTATGGCATAGCACACCATTTGCAAAGAATGATTGGGATTACATTGGGATACAGAAATAGCTTGACAATAATCCTGATTGGTTACAGAGATAATTTTGCAAAGATCCAACGCATTTCAGAGTAGTTTTACTCCTTCCTCAGGAATAACAAAACTCTGTACAAAGGTGACCACCCTCAATGGAATACAAGGGCCACCCAGATCACTGCAAAAGAGGAACTGAGTAGTGAAAAACATCTCCATAGAAAAAAAATATACATAGTGGAGAAAAAAGGCCATAAGACATGACCCCTAGGGTCAGTGGTGTATTTAAATTTTGTGCTGCCATAGGCAACACAAAAATTTAGAGCCCCCCCCCTCAATGAGAGAGCAAGATAAAAGTGTGTATGTATATATGATTCTCTCTCTCTCCCCTCCCTCTTTCTTTCTCCTTCTCGCTCTCCCTCTATCTCTCTTTTTCCCTATCTCTCCCTCTGTTCCCTCTCTCTCCCTCTTCCCCTATCTCTCTCTTCCCTCTCTGTCTCTCTGCCCTCTCTGTCTCTCTGCCCTCTCTGTCTCTTCCTTCCCTCTCTATATCTCTTCCCTCTGTCTCTCTTCCCTCTGTCTCTCTTCCCTCTCTGTCTCTTCCTTCCCTCTCTATATCTCTTCCCTCTGTCTCTCTTCCCTCTCTCTCTCTTCCCTCTCTGTCTCTTCCTTCCCTCTCTGTCTCTCTTCCCTCTTGTAGCAATATGTTATATGCTGTGTATGGCCTCTAGGGGTCTCACTACTTAGATACTGGTACAACTGTGTTATTGCCTCTCTTTGGTTGTAGTTCTAGGGCAGACACATGTATAATGGCAGCTAGAAGCACCTAATAAAATGTCTCCTGTTAACTACAGTGTGTGAGCATCTGAGCAGGATCGACTAACAGAACATGGTGGCAGCTGGGCACTGAACCTCTGAATAGCAAGTCTTCTGTCTACAAATACAGATTGTGTGACACTGGAACTGTACAGAGAATCAGCAACTGTAAGTACAGAGTCCCTATCAGACTGCACTATGGAGAGTGGCCTGAAACCCCCTCAGAGACTGGATGTCACTTCTTCCAATCTCTCACAGACATGGAGACACTGGAAGGAAGAGTTTACTCTGTATGTGGACCTGACAGTGGCACCCAGAGATGAGCAGAGGGAAGTAAAGCTGTTTTATTACTTGATTGGGGAAAAAGGCAGAGAACTAGCCGAGACCCTGCTCACAGACAGCATGGCACTGACAGACATACTGCAAGCATTTGATAAGCACTGTGACCCCAAAAAGAATGAGACGGTGGAGAGATACAAGTTCTTCTCAAGGAATCAGGAGATTGGGGACAGTGTGGACAGATATGTGACAGAGCTGAGGAGACTGGCTGCAACCTGTGGATTTGGGGACATCAGGGACTCCCTTATCCGAGACAGGATAGTGTGTGGCATCAGAGACTCTCACCTCAGAGAAAGATTACTGAGGGAGGAAGAGCTGGCGCTGGAGAAATGTATACAAATCTGCAGGGCTGCAGAGCTGACTAAAGACAGGCTGAAGATGATGGAGGGCACCAGTGATGCCTCAGTACATGCAGTATCTGTGAAAGGCAGAGCAAGGTCCAGGCTCCCTGTGAGCTCAGTCCAGTGTAAATACTGTGGCAAAAGACATGAAAGAGACAAAGAGAAATGTCCAGCGTATGGGGAGTCCTGCAGGACTTGTGGCAAGATGAACCACTTTTCAGCTGTGTGCAGATTCAAAACCAGCAAACAGTACAGACAAGTCCACGCAGTGACCCAGGACACAGACGAGGACAGCACAGAGGGCATCACATGGCTGCAGCTGCAGTCTGCAACAGAGAACGTCAATGTAGTCAAACAGCCAGTAGCCAATGATGCAAAGCAGCTCTTTGCCATATTTATGGTGGATGAACAGCCCATAAGATTTCAGCTGGATTGTGGAGCAAGTTGCAATGTCATTCCATTTACTCTGCTTAACAAACAGGTTCCCATTGAGCCCACTGATAAGGTACTGGTCATGTACAACAAAAGTGTTCTGAAACCCATGGGAACATGCAAGCTAAAATTAAGAAATCCACGTAACAGAAAGAGCTACAGAGTGGAGTTTACTGTGTTGCAGGAGGACGATTACATTCCTTTGCTGGGAGTTAAAGCAGTTTAGGCTATGGACTTAATAAAGGTGCAGTCCCATAACATCATGGCTCTGGAAGTTTCTGACAATACTCAAAATCCAACACAAAAGGCAGAATACATTTTGGATTTTCACCACATAAAAACAGAGTATGCTGATTTATTTGAAGGTGATGGGTGCCTGGAAGGTAAATACAAACTAGAAATTGATCACACAATACAGCCTACCAGACTGCCTACAAGAAGAGTACCTGTAGCCTTAATGCAACCGCTTAAAGAGGAACTGCAGGATTTGCACAGCAGAGGTATGATAGCACCAGTACAGGAAAGCACAGACTGGATAAGCAGTTTGGTGATAGTGAAAAAACCATCAGGCAAGTTAAGAATATGCATTGATCCTAAGCCACTGAACAAGGCCCTTAAAAGAAATCACTATCCAATGCCAACAATAGAAGATATTCTACCAGAGCTATCAAAGGCTAAAATATTTTCGGTATGTGATGTGAAAAATGGGTTCTGGCACGTGGAACTGGATAAAGAATCAAGTTTATTAACAGCATTTTCTTCCCCATTTGGACGCTATAAGTGGCTTAGAATGCCAATGGGAGTAAGCCCAGCTCCAGAAGTGTTCCAACAAAAATTGATGCAAGCTTTGGAAGGACTGTCTGGAGTAAAAATAATAGCAGACGATATACTAATAGTTGGGGAAGGTGATGATCTAGAATCCGCAACAAAGGATCACGATAAAAAGATGATACAATTCTTAGACAGATGTAGAAAAAAACAAATCAAACTGAACCTGGAAAAATTCAAACTAAAAATGACAGAAGTACCATATATTGGACATCTTCTTACCTCAAATGGTGTTAAAGTCGATCCAGAGAAGGTGAGGGCGATACAGGACATGCCGACACCTACAGATATACGTGGAGTACAACGATTCCTGGGCATGGTGAATTATCTTTCCAAATTTTGCAAGCATTTATCAGACATGTGTGAGCCACTGAGACAGCTAACTCACAAAGACGTACTCTGGGAATGGACAGAAAGCCATGAAACTGCTTTTCAGTCAGTGAAAAATGCTATTGCAGACGCAGCAACGCTAAAATATTTTGATCCAGATCAAGCAGTGGTAGTACAATGTGATGCCTCAGAAACCGGCCTTGGAGCCACACTAATGCAGGATAAACAGCCAATCACATATGCAAGCAGAGCGTTAACTCTAACAGAGCAAGGATATGCTCAAATCGAGAAGGAACTACTAGCGGTAGTATTTGGGTTAGAGAAATTTCACCAGTACACCTACGGTCAACAAGTGGTGGTGCATTCTGATCACAAGCCTTTAGAAAGTATTACAAAGAAGCCACTACTGAATGCCCCAAAAAGACTGCAGCGTATGCTGTTAAGGCTTCAGAAATATGATTTTAACATTTGTTACTGTCCAGGGAAGGATTTACTGATTGCAGATGCCCTAAGCAGAGCTTACTTACCCATCACAAATGAAGAAGAAAAAGACATTGAAAGCATCAATATGTGTGAATATCTGTCTGTCTCAAAAGACAGACTGAAACAAATACAGACCTGCACAGCGGAAGATAAAACTCTACAGATCCTATCGACTGTCATCTTGAAGGGATGGCCAAAACACAAGCAGCATGCTCCAATGGAGGTTTCTCCATTTTTTCACATAAGAGATGAACTCTCTGTGCAGCATGGAATCATCTTTAAAGGAGAAAGAGCTGTCATACCACAATCACTTAGAAGAGACATTATAGAAAGATTGCACTCGACTCACTTAGGTGTAGAAGGATGTCTACGTCGTGCACGAGAATATGTTTATTGGCCTGGAATGAATGACCACATAAAAAACTTTATAGCACAGTGTGAAATATGTGCATCGTGCAATGATAAGCAACCGAAAGAGACATTGCAACCACATACAATTCCAAACAGACCATGGTCAAAAGTAGGAACAGATCTGTTCACGTGGAACGACAAGGAATATCTGGTAACTGTGGACTATTTTTCCAACTTCTGGGAGATAGACTACTTACAGGACACAAGGGCCAAAACAGTAATTAAAAAACTCAAGGCCCATTTTGCCAGATATGGCATTCCGGATATTGTGTTCTCTGACAACGCCGCTCAATTTACATCGGAAGAATTCAAAAAATTCAGGGAGAGGTGGGAATTTGAGCACCAGACATCATCTCCTGGATATCTGCAGAGTAATGGTAAAGCCGAGTCAGCAGTAAAAACAGCCAAAAGACTCATGCAAAAGGCGAAACAGGCAGGTACAGAGATATACCTGTCTATACTGGACCACAGAAACACACCCACACAAGGCCTAGACACCAGTCCAGCACAGCGGCTTATGAGTAGACGTACAAGGACTCTCCTACCAACTGCAGGTCAACTACTAAAGCCAAAGCTTGTGGGCAATGTTAAAGCCAAACTAACGAAGAATCAAGATAGGCAAGCTTTCTATTATAATAAATCTGCAAAAGATCTGCCTGTTCTCCAGAGCAATGACAATGTACGGATTCAGCCAATAGGGAAATATGACAAACACTGGAAAAAAGCGAAGGTTGTACAGAAATTGGGACCACTGTCCTATGAAATTATAACAGAGGAAGGAAGAAGATGGAGGAGAAATCGGAGACATCTGAGAAAAACACAAGAAGGAGATGATACAGGGCCCTGGGAACAGTATATGGACACTCAAAGCGATGAGACTATGAATACCAGCAACAAAGAAACAGGAACTGCTGAGGAGCATAGGGAGGTCTCTAGGCAGAGAGAGACAGTCCCAGAAAATAGATTGCCAGAATCAGAAGAAACCTCATATGTTACGCGAGCTGGCAGAACAATCAGAAAGCCGGCTCACCTCAAGGATTATATCTAATTTATAGCTATGTTCTACTTCACCATTTTGTGTTTGTTATATTTCATTGTTCTTTTATTTAAAAGAGAAAGGATGTAGCAATATGTTATATGCTGTGTATGGCCTCTAGGGGTCTCACTACTTAGATACTGGTACAACTGTGTTATTGCCTCTCTTTGGTTGTAGTTCTAGGGCAGACACATGTATAATGGCAGCTAGAAGCACCTAATAAAATGTCTCCTGTTAACTACAGTGTGTGAGCATCTGAGCAGGATCGACTAACAGAACACCTCTGTCTCTCTTCACTCTCTGTCTCTCCCCTCTCTATCTCCCTTCCCTCTCTCTCTCTTCTGTCTCTCTTCCCTGTCTGTCTCTCGTCCCTCTCTCTCTCTTCCCTCTGTCTCTCCCCCCTCTCTCTCCCTCTCTCTCTCTCTCTTCCTCTCCCCTCTCTATCTTCCTTCCCTCTCTCTTCCCTCCCTCTCCCCCCCTTCCCCCTCCCTCCCCCCTCTCTCCCTCTCCCTCTCTCTCCCTTCTTCCCCCCTCTCCCTCTCTCTCCCCCCCTCTCTCTCTCTCTCTTCCCCCCTCTCTCTTCCCTCTGTCTCTTCCCTCTCTGTCTCTCTTCCCTCTCTGTCTCTTCCTTCCCTCTCTATATCTCTTCCCTCTGTCTCTTCCCTCTCTGTCTCTCTTCCCCCTGCCTCTCTCTCTCTTCCCTCTCTCACTCTTCCCTCTCTCTCTCTCGCCCCTCTCTCTCTCTTCCCCCTCTCTCTTCTCTCTCTCCCTCATCTGTCCCCCCTCTCTTTCTCTCTCTCTCACTTCCCTCTCTCTCTCTTACACTTCTCTATCTCTCTTCTCTGTCTCTTCCCTTTCTCTCACAATTTCATAATTTCTCACATCGTATGGGGCTGCACACACACCTTCTCCAAGGGCTGCTGATCTCCGGGCAGAGGAGGTGTGTGCAGTCCCATATGATCTGTCACTGTGGGAATGTGGGAAGGGAGGCAGGGAGATCCCACAGAACACAGCACAGCTCACCTCCTCCAGGCTTATTCCTCTCCGACACTTCTCCTCTCACTGCTCCAGGCTGTCCTCTGGTCCCGGCTCGTCAGCTGCTGTAGGGAGAGGTACAGGAGCATCACTCTGCAACTGCCCTCTCCCGCATCGATCCTCCTGCTGTCCGGGCCACTGCAAGGGTACCGGTGCGACACCTCTGCTGGTGGCCCTGCCCGCCACTGCCCAAAAGGTCCCTTCTTCCAGGGGGGCAGTGCCGCCCCCCTAAAAATTGCCACCCTAGGCAAAAGCCTTGTTTGACTCACAGTAGATATGCCCCTGCCTGGGATACACCCACCATTGTATTTGCCAGCATCTCGGTGTTCCCCAATAAGAAAATATTTGCATCTACACAGAAGAGTCAAGGGATGTGCAGACATGGGTTTCCACAAATATGTATCCAAGTCAGACCATATAAGTCTTTAAAGGCAACATTAATGAAGAAGCCAATCAGTACCTGTACCATTAAACCAAAAGAGAGTAAGATTAAATAGAATTCTAACTTCCACGGGGAAAAAAAGCCTCCTATTGGGTATCAAAGTCTACCTACTGCTCACCATGGAAAACAGCACCATACCACAGTCTGGGAGAGTCCACACTGGTGCCTATGGACAAGGAGTATCAAAACGGGTGAGCGGGACCTCAAATATATAGGAACCTCATTGAGAGGTCCATCCAATGACACAATAGTGATAATTAGCCTGCAAATGAGGAAGCCAAAGAGGGAAAATGATGCCCAAATGCTGATCCCACGCTGCCTCATCAAGGAGTAATGCAGGACTCCACCCCCCGGTGTGTCAGTGCGTGGCATCACCACGCCATGTCATGTGGAGTGACATCACGCATCAGCGAACTGTCGATATGCTGAGGAAATGAGTACGGCCACCAAACCAAAGGAGAATGGCAAAAGCCAGAACCCCAGGACATGGTGGCCATGCACAGCTGCACTCACAGGGCAAGAGAAGACCCCATGGTGCAGCCCCTGCGTGCCGGGTGCCAAAAAAGGACCCAGGCACCCGGGTTTGAAACCCAACTGATCCCTCAGCCAGAGAGGCAGCAAAAAAACAAGCCATGCCCATCACCAATTTACATTATATAAAACATGCATACAATAAGCTGTGCAAAGAATTATACAGGAATTAAAGCCAAAAATGACACAGACTTGAGAGGTATCAAGTATACAGAGTAATGGAGGATATACATTCTCTAAATATGGTATTAATGCAGCATCATATGCAGTATAAAACAGGATAACAAAGCACCAAGTGGGCAGGATACATGGACAGAAAAGTGGCTCATGATGTAAGCTTATTTCTCCATACCTTTCTATTTGCATGCTACTCCCCCCCCCCCCCCCCGGCTTGAATGAATTGGTCAATTTCAGGCCCTTTTCACAGGGGTTTGTCTCCGGAGGTATGGACTGTAATGTGCTTACATAAGGAAACATACAGTATATGCAACCACTCAGAGTTAAAGCCAACCCGCTGAGAGTAAGTATATATGCATACAGCTGGCGGGAAGTGATTGGTAAACTGCAATATATAATATTTTTGTTTTGGGGTTAATATTGCTTTAACCATTATAATACTTTAAGCCTAAGTTCATCTTTACAGCCCTGGCCAAAACTTTTGAGAATGACACAAATATTAAATTTCACAAAGTCTGCTGCTTCAGTGTTTTAGATCTTTTTGTCAGTTGTTACTATGGTATACTGAAGTATAATTAATTACCTGCATTTCATAAGTGTCAAAGGCTTTTATTGACAATCACATTAAATTTATGCAAAGAGTCAATGTTTGCAGTGTTGAACCTTCTTTTTCAAGATCTGTGCAATTTGCCCTGGCATGCTGTTAATCAACTTCTGGGCCACATCCTGACTGATAGCAGCCCATTCTTGTATAATCAATACTTGGAGTTTGTCAGAATTTGGGAGGGGGGAGTCTGTTCACCCGCCTCTTGAAAATTCACCACACGTTCTCAATGGGATTAAGGACTAGGGGAGTTTCCTGGCCATAGACCCAAAATTTCAATGATTTGTTCCCCAAGCCACTTAGTTATCACTTTTGCCTTATTGCTAGGTGCTCCATCAAGCTGGAAAAGGCATTGTTCATCAACAAACTGTTCTTGGATGGTCAAAGGATGTTGCTGTACCATTCTTTATTCATGGCTGTGTTCTTAAAAATAATTGTGAATGAGCAGAAGCAACCCCACACATGAATGGTCTCACGATGGTTTACTGTTGGCATGACACAGGACTGATGGTAGTGCTCACCTTCTCTACTCCTGACAAGGTTTTTCTGGATGCCCCAAACAATCACAAAGGGGATTCAATATCCATCAGAAATATGACTTTACTCCAGTCTTCAGCAGTCCAATCCTGTAACTTTTGTAGAATTTCAGTCTGGCCCTGATGTTTTTCCTGGAAAGTAGTGCGCTTCTTTGCTGCCCTTCTTGACACCAGGCCATCCTCCAAAAGTATTTGCCTCACTGTGCATGTAGATGCACTCACACCTGCCTGCTGCCATTCCTGAGCAAGCTCTGCAGAGGCTCTGCAGATCAGTTCCTTGATACCCCCCCCCCCGCTCTAGAATCTTAGAGAAGATTCTAGAAGCAGTGGGCAGGGGTGAGGAGGGGCTGGTCTGCATACTCAAGGGACTCTGGTCAATCTCCATGGCATGGGACCAGAGCAGCCTTTAGGTATGACTGAGCCTGCTCAGCAGCAGGAAAGTTTGGGTGGAAAATGTGAGGAAAGCTGAGATGCAGGAGCCTGGGAGGGGGCACAGTGGGATAAGGCCTGCCTACACACAGGAATCTGGAAAGGAGCATTGCTCAGCCTCACCGGCCCCCAGAGTGAGGACCACCTGTAGAGCCAAGAAAGGAGCCAGCCCAGTGGAAGACGTCAAGGCAGCCACCTACCTAAATCAGCTTACAGGACAGAGGCAGAGAGTGAGTACTCATACACCCCCCTGGGCCTGTTAAGACAAAAAGAGCTACCTGGTGGGAAACCTGATTAGCTCCTTACCTGGGACTATTTCATCTTAAAGTGCAGGCACTGGATTTCCTTGCCCAGGGATTCCCTCAGGCAGCTGGATAAGAAGATTATCTGGGGTCTGGGGTGGTACACCAGGAAAGGCTGGAGAGCTCTCTGACAAGAGCTTGTAAAAACTTGTACATAGTTGCTAAGGAGTTTGTCCACAATTCACTGTTCCTTGGACATCCCATACACCCCTTACTCCATCCAAGTTCATTACCCCTTAATAAAATATTACACCAATATCAAGGACTGTTTACTGACTCTGAGTGCAATTGTGGAAGAAAAATGCGTGTTGCCTGGCTGTGCAGGACTATAAGGGGACCAAAAAACTCAGCTATTATTAAGGGGGTAGTGCTATACATTTATAAAACATTCTGTATGTGTACCCTGCCTACTTCACAAGTGTGTTCTACTGACACCAGACAAACAATGTGAGGAGGAAGTGACAATACAGTGCCATAAGTGAGTGAACATCCTTGGGGTTTAAAAGAGGTCTTTGTTCAGAGAATACAGGCTGATGGCATAGGCAGGAATTGGAACAACTGTAAAAAACTTCACAGGGAGATGGCTGGAATAATTTGCTGACTGTTGAACTTGAAAATACAAATTACAACAGCTAATTATAAAGGTGTGACATTACAACATTATTATATTATTTTCTCATGAAGCATTACGAACAGACCACTATAAGACTCAGCAGCGTTTAATATGTTAAAATATTTTTAGCAGAAAATCCAAAATTTTATCAAGAAAATCTTAGCATTTTACACATCACATACAGCTATATTTTCTGTGACATGCTGACGTATATGAGCCTTAGTGATCCATAGCTTTACAGACAAACAATTTTGCTGGAAGGTTGACTGTTTCATCTGCACTAAATTAAAACCCAATTTGCACTGTGAGTAAATAAAACACTTTTTCAAATTATCATACTAGCAGTTGTGAAAATATCCTAAAATAATAAGAGATAGTTAAAACTTACAAAATAGCACAATGCAATTCAGATACTATACAGTAATTTATAGGCAAATGGAACCTTTCCGCCAACAGAAACAAACTCACCAGACTCATGTGAGCAGTTAAAGCAGGACGAAACCCATCAATTTAACATTTTCTCAATACAGTTACAGTCAAGGCACACAATTATTGATAACTGTCACATTTGCTTGTGCTAGGAGGGTTTAGTTCTGCTTTAACCCCTTGACGCCGATATCACACAATTATGTGGCCTCCCGGAACTGGGCTTTTTTCCGTGGGGCCGCATATTTGCGTACCTGTCTTTGTGCTGGGAGCGCACCGCTCGGCGCGCTCCCAGCACAAAGATCGTGGTGTCACTGAGAGCCCCGGGTCCCGTTCTAACGATCGGGACCCAGGTCTCCCGATTCCGGGTCACATGATGGCTGTGATAATCAGGTAATGGGTAAGTGAGCGCTAAAAGTCGTTATAGCCGCTGTACACCAAAAGGTACCAAACAACCTCAAATCAAATATATATGCAGAGGGTGCAGCGCTGGGGAATCATAAATAATGCATAAAACAAACATCAATGAATAAAGTGCTGGAATGCTTAAAACCAGTGTCTCAATGTGCACAATTAATGTAATATATAACATACTATGGCGCAAAATACAATAAAGTGCAACAGATATAGTCCACACAAGTCACTGTGTCGTGACTAATCAATAATGGTTGTGAGTGCCCAGTCCACAATATCCCAGTGGGTTGAGTGCTGAGAGAATCGCAGAGATCTCTATAGTAAATTCAAAAGGTGGTGATATCCAAACCAATAATAGACTGCGCACTCACCAGATGCAAAATCAATATGCACATGTAAGAGATAACCCCTCTTACCCCTGTTCCCGTACTCTGCTCACTCATTCATTAAGCATGGCTCTGTCCTCCTTAACCTCCCTAACGGTATTCCCGAGTGTAGCTCGGGGTAAAATGTCAGTACCAAAAGCGGTAACCCCGAGCTACACTCGGGCTTACCATACAGCGCTGTATAGGGAGTCCCTGCAGCACTTACCTTGTCCTTCGCTCCCACGATGTGTCCCCTGCAGTGTCCCCGGCCATCTCCTCCGGCTGATGCCGGCATCCGCCTCCTGTGTTCCGGTCCCTGTGACGTCGGGACGTACAGGCGCCGCCGCTGGCGGCGGGAGATTTGAAAATTTTAAAAAAATTTAATTTTTTTCAAAATGATTTTACATGGTAAAACATTGCTGTTTCAACCTATTTTACATACATTTTGTCCCTAGTGCTTTGTCCTGTCCCCTGTCTGCATTTTGATTGTTCTTTCTGCCTGGAAACTTAGAAAAGTCCATGGCGTCCAAAAAGTGTCCCTTTAGGTCAAAAGCGGTTTTAGACCGGCTAGAGAACAGCGATAGTAAATTAGAACCACTTGCAGAATGGAGTGATAATGATTCGTGGAGAAATTCGTCATCAAACACTGAAAACGATTCTGCGACTTTGCTCAGTAATGTGCGAACTTGGCGCTCTATTTCACATTTCAGTGTTTTTGGTTTGATTATATTATTGAATTAAATGTATGATTTAGAATCTTGTTCAGACAGATTTCAGTGAGTTATTCCTAAAAATTACAGCCTACAATAAAAAAACTACATATTTCCATGCAAAATAATTGTACCGCTTTCAGCACCAAAAATATGAAATAATCATACCGCTAGGGAGGTTAAACATGACTAGGATTCTCCTGACTAGAAGGGCAGGCTATGACTGTCCCCTTTACCAGGAGCACAGACTCTAAAGAAGTCTCTTTCATCCACTTTCTCACCTCGGAGCCATGCTGCCAGTGTCCGGGTACCATACACACAGCAGTGCCCGCCTTCCAGGACCACGTGATAGAATCCTGAAGGGTTCACCCCTCACTCACACAGACACTGACTTCTTCGATCCAAACCGAACACTCAGACGGACCAG
Organism: Staurois parvus; assembly: GCF_062004578.1. NCBI lineage: Eukaryota > Metazoa > Chordata > Amphibia > Anura > Ranidae > Staurois > Staurois parvus. The sequence goes on from NW_028317945.1 coordinate 7,498,789, forward strand.
CAACACAAATCTACTGATACGGCATCGACCAGAACACAGCGGATATCATACAGGACATTCAATGTCCCGCGGCGGCCATGTTTTCTGAGACAAAAACAAAATGCGCACTATTGTTTCTGGGCTATACTACGGGTACAAACAACAAATAACATACACATATATGGTATCACTGCGATCGTCAAGAGCTGGAGAATTTATTTTGGGTTGTTCTTTGGTGGTAGGTTATGGTTGTAACAAGAAACACACAGCTAAATAAAAACAATGATTTTTTTTTTACTATTTTTACCAGTTTTAATTTGATAATAAAAAAAAAAAATCATGAGCTATCCATTACCATTTACCACCAAATGAAAGCCCAATTTGTCCTGAAAAAACAAGGTATAATTCACCTGGATGTACAAAGTGGTTGTGATGATATGTACGGTTTTACTAACACATATCAACATTGCAGAATTGTGCATTTGTTTTGTTTTACCTCAGATTTGTTTTACCCTTAGGGGTTAACTAAAGTTGGTCAAAAATTGCTTAAATTCACTCCTCCTTGATTCCTGAAAAAGTCAACCAGTGACAAAACGTATAGTGACGAGTTCCAAACAGTAATGTCATTATGTACTAAGGCTAGGTTCGCACCTATGCAGGTTGCCTTTGAGCCATTTCTGCATTGCGTTTTTGCACCTACATTTTTGATGCATTTTTTTGGAGGTTTTTTTTTTACATTTTTTTTAAAAATATGTCTTGCTTCCATTGAAGTCTATAGAAACAAAAACGCAACTTTTTGCGTTAAAAAAAGTCCCTGACCCTTTCTAAAAAACGCACCGGTGAAAATGCGCAGATGTGAACATGTCCTATAGGAAATTATGTTAAATGGACTGTAAAATGGACTGCGTTTCTGCAAAACACTGCAGAAAACGCTTAGCTGTGAACTTAGGGTAAAGGAGGAGGTAAATGCAATGTGGAGAAAAAGAACCTAAAATAAAAATTTATTTTTGAGTTTAATACTGCTCTTTTAGTTCAAACAAAATAAAAAAATACAGATAGTAATCAATTTTTTTTGTTACAAGTGCACTAATACAGCTGCAGGAGATACTGCTGTCCCCAAAACCCTGACCTTGTAAGAATAAATGAAAGCAATAAAAATCATGAGCATGTACAAGCAGATTCTGTCCCTGTGTTAATTACTGAGGATTAAACAAATGGCAAAAAAAAATGTACCCTAAGCAGTTAATCTCAAAATCATTCAACTGTCTTCAAAGGATCTCTGTTTTTAAAATATTAGACCTATAAGGAGCTAACGGCTTGAGTTTGAAAAGGAGGAATCGTGGATGTACTATCTGAAAAATGTATCAAGTTTCCTAACAGTTTAAAATGATGAACTGGAACCAATATCTTTACAAAACCTCTTGAGCTTCTGAAAATATCATTGTAAGTGCATAGAAGGCTATTCTACTTTGAACTCGGTGATTAGGAGTAATGTATCCAGCAGTTCAGGCCTTTAAGAAATTAAATAGAGCGATTTAATGAAAATTCAAAATACAAACATACAAAGCCATCTGTAACTCTGCCCCAAGCTACAACACCAATCTTGTTTCAATCTTCTTCTTTCAAGATCAGTGGATCTTAAAAGCTGTCCTCATCACTCCTCCCAAAACTCCCTTGTCACCTCCTCCCATCTGCAGGACCTCTCTCTGGAACCCCCTACCTTAATCTCTCTGGCTATATCCTACTCTATCCACCTTTAGGTGATCCCTGAAAAATCATCTCTTCAGGGGAAACCTAAACTCCCACAATGATTGTACTTACTGCTCCTTCTCACATTGCAACGCTATAAACTGGCTTACATTTGGAAACAATGCACTCCTTGTGTGGCTGATATCTCAACAGTTATTGAGAAGGTAGACAGTGTAACTGCAAAATGAGTGTTTGCTCAGCTAAAGGAGAAGCAGGGCCAAAGTTCTTTTGACCCTACTGATACTGTAGGTATAAGTAGGTCACAGGCGTGCACTGCTGGTCACAGGCGTACACTTCATTCTGCACTCCTGTGACCCATTCTCTGCTGACAGCGGGCTAAAGTCCACTGTCAAACAACACAAAGAAAAATTCCCAGCTCAACTTACCAACCAGCCTGCAACCAACCACATTATCTTGTCTAACAGTTTACGTTAAAAACAGGGATTTAGTTTGCACACATTTGCAAATACATGCGTAATCTGCAGAGCATCTTTCATTGCACTCCGGTATTTTCTGCAGTCCTGACTCTATACATTTTGAGAGCCTCCATAGTAGGAGCACATGCATAATAATGGATAGACTGAGGGCAGGTGAATCTGGAGGGAACCCACTCCTCCTTAAAGGCACAGGGGCGCACTGGACACCCAGCATATAGCTGTTGGTTGATGTCACAGAGAGTGTCCAGAACCTGGACATTATCTGTGATGGACTCCACTGAGATGTCATGACTGGCAGGTGGCTCAGCCAGCATGAGTCTGCGTCTCCCTCCACAGTCTGGCATTCCAGTAAGAGCTTAAAGGGCAGAACAGAGAGCTGGTGACACATTCACCAGCTTGATGCTCACTGAAGACCGAGTAATCAATGGTCTTTTATCGATCAGTTCTAGGTCTTTGAGGTGGCAGGGGACTAATGCAGCTTCGGACTGATGCTGCATCCACCTAGGTAAGTATGACTGTTTTTTTGGTATTCCCAAATTCTCTTTTAACCACTTGCCCTCCAGAGGATTTACCCCCCATCCAGACCAGGTCATTTTTTGCATTACAGCGCTGCTTTATTTTAACTGACAATTGCGCAGTCATGCAACGTTGCACCCAAATAAAATTTATGTCCTTTTTTTCACACGAACTTAGCTTTCTTTTGGTGGTATTTGATTGCCTGTGCGTTTTTTATTTTTTGCGCTATAAAAAAAATAGACCAACAGTTTTGAGAAAAAAAACTATGTTTTTGACTTTTTGCTATTAAACATGTCAAGTAAAAAATTTTTACAAATAACATTTCATCATAAATTTAGGCCAAAATGTATTCTGCTACGTCTTTGCTAAAAAAAAATCCCAACACATGTAAATTAATTGGTTTACATAAAAGTTATAGCATTTACAAATGGTAGTATTGATACTGGAATTTTTTTTGCTTATTTTTTTCTACTAGTAATGGTGGCGATCAGTGACTTATAGTGGGACTGTGGAAGACAGTCTGACACTGGAGGGGGAACTGACTTGTTGTCACTGACATCCCCAGTGACACCAATACAGTGATCAGTGTAAAAAAAAGCACTGACACTGTGCTAATGGCACTGGGCAGGAAGGGATTAACATGAGGGGCGATCAAAGGGTTAACTATGTTAAGGGAGTGTTTTACTAGGGGGCGGTGTGTTGGTACTTCACTGTAAGCACACTGCTCTGGATGGCTGTGCTGTGCACAGCCATCCAGAGCAGCGTGCCCGAGCCGACAGGGAGGAAGACTGTTAGTAAACAAAACAGTCCTCCTCCCTGTCGGTGATCGTTGGAAATCACTGGGCGTTGGTGAGTAATTACCGGCTGGGACCCGGTGATTAACAGCCGTGGCCACGAATGGTGGCACGGTTAGGGCGCACAAGCAGTGCCCCTTACCCAGAAATGCAAAATCACGTATATATATGTGATTTTGCGCACCTGTGCCACCCTGTAGCAGTATTTCTGCTTAAGGGCGGATGGGAATTGGTTAAATAGATAATCTACAAAGCTCTGCATTTAATACAATATAGAAGAGCAAGTATGCATGATTTGTAAAAGCCTCAATAAATATTGATTTGTAGGAAAAAAATATAATGATAACTCTAACTATGTGGTTACTAAACATTCACTGACCCACCAAACTTATCTATCAAACTTATAAGAGAGGAAAAGACACACATGAGTCTGTTAGTTCAGTGCTTTTACATATATACAGTTTATTCCAGTCACAATAATTATGTTCATTATCATTTCTAGGATCTTTATTCACTGGCAAATAAACAGGTGAAAGAGGACGCCTGGGCTGGGCTCAATAACTTATTCACAGGTTGCTCAATATCTTTTCATATACTAGGGCAGCTATGCTTATCAAATAGAATCTTAATTATGTGGATTTATTCTCTATACAGACAAGCCCTTACAGATCAGATGTTCTCTGGTCTGTATTTATATTTGCTAGTCATTGGGCTGATTATCTTTATATAATTGGAAACATTAGGCAGTCAAGAGTAACAATAACATTATGTTATGAAAATTTGTTTTTGCAATCTGACAGTTGGGGCTGTGCTAGGATTACAAAAGATTTGGGGCACCACTGGGCAATCGTAAAAGTATTGTATAGTGGTTCTGAATATACATATTTTCTTAAATTATTATGGTAAGGACATATAAGGACATAAAAAATGTAGCAATATACATTGAAATATTGAATAATAATCTTTGTTTTCTAGCTAGCAGGTGGAGCATTTGGGTTGATCTTAAAGCTGAACTGAAAAACATTAAACATTATAGTGTGTCCTCCTACCTATTCAAGGGTTACCTGCTCATGTTGCCTAGGTGATGATAATTAAGGTAATGTACTTAACTTTTTCCTCACTCCCCTGGCAGTCTTCTCTTTCCTTCACTGTTCAACATTGCTGGGTTGTAGGCAGTCCGTGTACATGCAGGACTGCGGGTCCTTCAATGTTTAGGATGATGACAGGGAGCTGAAATTAGTTAGGCAGTGAAGGGAACGGGGAACCACAACAAAAAATGGCATGAGGTCCCCCCAAAGTCATTACCAGACTCTGTGAATCTAGTATAGAGTCTTGGGTGCCCCATGCAAAAAAAATAAAAAATACATGAGATTCCTTACAAAATCAATACTATATACCTTGGATCTGGTATACATTTTGAGTTGGAACACCATGCAAAATATATAGCATGAGAGCCCCCAAAGTCCATGTTAGACCCTTCAGATCTGGTACAAATATCCCCCCCCCCCGGGGGGAATGTATATTATATTTACTTGTTTTCATTTTTTTTACATTTCTTCTGTTGCTTCTTGATTTTTGGCTTAGGTCAAAATGATGTCATACATCCCAGGAATCTTCATGAACTATTTTGTTCCTTTCAATGGAGGAGGGAAGAAGGAGCTTTCTCAAGTGAGCACACCCTTCTGCCTTTATCTCTGAGCTAAGGGTAAGTGGATTTCAGGAAGTGAATGCTACATGAATCATCTGCCCTTACTCAAGATGGCTGTAGATAGAAATACTAGGGTGGTGTTTTTTAAAGTGATTTCCCAAAAAATAAAGCATGGAGACATGAATGGATGATTGAGTTTGTTTTGAAATTTAAAATGGATTCAAATAGTGTTGTCAGTTTGTGGTGCTCAGATACAAATAAGTTTCACTTTAAAGTACCACTAGCTCTGAAGAAGGGAGTACGTCTCCCGAAACGCGTTAGCATACCTTGTTGCCAGACTACCAGTTGCTCGGACTGTCACATTGGTTCCTAGATTATTTTATGAATCTTAGTTTGTGAGTATACACTTTTTTAAACAAATTCCTTTTTATCACGGTAATGCACGAGGAGAGTGTGCCCCTTCTTTGCTTTCTTCCAGTATCACCACACTACTCAAATGTGTGGTGATTGGCTTTTGCATTCCCATAGCTTCTAAGTTTTCCACCTGCAGCAAAGCTTTGTACAGATCATTTTTCTCCTTTTGTCATTAAAGGTTTCCATCATGCTTCCAGGTTTAGGGTGCACATGCACATGCCCCCAGATGACCCGGCTGTCGTTGGACACAGCGTAATTTGTCAGCAGGCATCAGCCAATGATTTATGGCTAAGACCTGCTGGTCAGCTGTGTCCAATCACAGCACAGCACAGAGTTCCTGTGTCTACAAACACAGAGCAGCGAGCTGGCTGTTTCATCTACCTGCAAAGTAGTTAACCCCTTTATTGCCCCTTAATGTTAACTCCTTCCAACCCAGTGTCATTAGTACAGTGATAGTGTACAGTATTATATCTGATTTCTGTATTAGTGTCACCATTGATGTCAGTGTCAGTTATTGTACCTCCCAGAGAGGGTCTGTTAGTGCCAGATTGCCCGCCACTCTATCACAGTCCCACTATAAGTCGCTAATCACCGCCATTATCAATATACCATCAAAGTTGCTTAAATTCGAGTTTTTATGACATAGCTTGAAGATGCTTTCACAAAGACCAATAATCATACACTTATTGGGATTCTTTTTTACCAAGGACATGTAGAAGAATACATTTTGGCATACATTTTTGAAGAAATTATTTTTTTATTGGATATTTTATAACAGAAAGTAGAAAGTATTGTTTTTTTTCATTTATATAATAAAAAATTAGAAAACACTGTGGTGATCTAACACCACCAAGAGAAAGCTCTATTTGTGTGAAAAAAAATTATATAAATTTAATTTGGGTACAGTGATGCATGACTAAGCAATTGCCAGTTAAAGTAGCAAAAAAAGCCCTGATCATGACGGGAGTAAAACCTTCTGGAGGTCAAGTGGTTAAAAAAGCCTGTTGTTTACAGAACTCAAAGCTAACATTTACACACAAAATGATGGCACATTGCAGTAACTCATGCTTTATGCTGTATGACAGCATGAGGTTTCAATCAAAAGGGACCTCAAAGCAGAAGGTGTCTGCTCTATTGTCTCTTTGGCCCATCCACAGTGCTCTGAGAATTCTTATTTTATTTGTAAAAGAGAAAGTTGCATGTATATAGTACAATGTGAAATACAATCTAAATATAAAATAACAGCTTAAAAAGTAATAAACTTAAAGAGAAACAAATGGCACTAGTGAATGTTAGGGTTACTGTGACAGTGCTTGGAGACACTTGATCACAAAGAAGTCACTAGTGTTCACATGGGTCCAGCTGGGTAGTGTTTGGCTTTGTTGCTCGCATGCTCACAGGTCAAACGCATGCTTGCACGTCAGCTAGCTCTTTAAGACAGCGCACCCTCTGTGATTGGCTGCAGTACTGGCAAAATCCAGAAGCAAGCAGCCACACATGGAGGGGAAGACCAGGTGCTGGAGCATAGAACAGGTGACTCAAGAATGGTTTAAGGAACATAACAATGAGTTTGAGGTGTTGCCTTGGTCTACAAATTCTCCAGATCTCTATCCAATCGTGCATCTATGGAATGTGCTGGAAACACAAGTCCAATCCATGGAGGCCCCACCTCACAGCTTACAGGACTTAAAAGATCTGCTATTGGTGGTCTTGTGCCATATACAACAGAACTGGAAAAAATAGGCACTGTGGAAAATGCTCTCAGACAAGCACCTTAGTGAAGGTGCATCTTTATTGGGTGAGACAAAGTAACAAATATAATAAAATTGACCAGCCTGAAGTGGACAGTGTGACTCCAATGGACGGCCCGTCCACTCTGAGGGGAGCTGAGATCAGAGAATGCTCCTGTCGGCTTCAAATCACATGGTGTCAGCGTACCAGCGTCCTGGGTGGTGTCACCATGGCAAGCGAAGGCAGTGTCCGGCATTGGCTTCAGCTGGGAGCATATGTAGTGTTGCCAAGACGACATGTTTCGCACAGTTGCGCTTTGTCAAGTCTCTGGTAACCCTGTCTGGATGCCATTATATAGAAGACCATTAAAGGGAAGGCTGGCTGAGTGTAATTAGCAGGGGATGGGGCGCCAATCAGAGCGGACGGCTCGTCCTGAAGCAATGCTGAATACAAATTTAAAGGTACAAATTGCAAATTATAAAAAGTGATATGTATAAGAACAATATTGGAAAGCATGATATACTTTTATCTTTGGCAGAATAAGGGTAATACAACAATAAAAAAAAAGAAAAAAAGACTATTCTTGTGGAAGAACTCTAAGTTAAAAATGACATCACTGGTTCATGGAAGCTATGTCAAAAATTGCGTGTATAGTGAGGTAATTATGGGTATATGGACAAAGAAGGGGGTGGGGAGAAGTGAAAGCTTGGCATATGAAAATGACTGTATAAAAGGTATGGCTAAAAGGAATATAGTAAAATCAATACAGGTATCAAATTAGGTAGCTCATATGTTCGTAATCAAATAAATGCAATAGATGCGTAATAACATGTATTCGTAATTGAGTAAACAGAATATATACATGGTAACAGTGAAGATTAAAAAACAAGTGTTAAAAGAAGACAATACTGTATAAAAAAAAAGTCGGTACATAACCATAAAAAAAAAAAAAAACCTACTGGAGGATCCCAGTTCCGGGGACTAGAAGTCATACTTGTTAAATAATGCTATGGATTTCAAGATCCTCATTGAGACCATTGGGGGTCATAGAACCTAATTTGTAGATCCAGAACATCTCTTACATAAACGGGCTAGTCTTTCATTGTCAGTGAATGTACCTTTTGGAATATGTTCGATTGCTAAGACCTCAAGAAGACAGAAGATATTTTGATGGGATTGCAAAAAGTGCCTGGGGACACTATGCTTATCGCATCCATCTCTTATAAGTCTTCTATGCTCCCCTATGCGTTTGCATATAGGAGCTTACACGGGCATGTGAGGACGCATATGACGTGGCATATACAACAGCATACCTTCAGAGGTGTCATGGTATCCAAGCCTTGATGGGTCAGGACTGTTTTGGTGGAAAAATTAGGACCTACTCAATATCAATGTCCAATTCAAAATTTAAATAAAATTTTTGTTATTGGGAGATTCGGATATATCTGAGTTTCTGAATCACAATAGTTAAGATTTTCAACAAATCTGAAATAACTTACAATGAAATGAATGATCCGAATTCAAATTTGAAAATGAATTTGAATTAACAAATGAATTAGAATTCGAAATGAAAACATATTGCAATAAATACAGTAAGGTAGAAAAGTGAAATAAGATGATGACTCTTACTTGCTTTATAAAAAAAATAGAATACAATGGAATAAAACAGTATAGAATAGAATAAAAAAGAATGGAATAGAATATAATATAATAAAACTGAATAGAATTTAATAGAATAGAATAAAAAAGAACAGACTAGAATATAACAGAATAGAAAATAAAATAATAGAATAGAATTGAAAATAAAAAAATAGAATAATAAATAAAAGACTAGAATAGAGTAGAATAGAACGAATATAGCTGTCTTTCAAAAGTCAAATTTTGAATTTCAAATTTGAATTTTGATTCGATTTGAAAATAATGCAAATATGAAACAAATCTGAATATACAAAACGAATTCTGAAAATGAATAATTCTAACATAATGTACACAATTCTGAAAACGAATCATTCTAACAGAATATGACAAAACATAATTATTAACAAACTAATCCAAAATGAAATGACACGAATTTTTCAGTTGTGCACATCCCCACTCAGTATTAGGTGGGAGGGCATAAACTAACGCCTGACCCGTGTATATATATATATAAAATCTCTTTCTGGCTTCAATATAAAATTAGTATGAACAAATTTATGGGTGTGCTTGTTCTTTGTTATTATTGTAGGTTGTTTGATTGTATACTTCAGTTTACACAAGAGCACAGGGAACGCCTTTACCTTTTAAAAAGAAAATATGCCTACATACGTGTCTACTAAATATGTCTACATAACATGTGCTAAATTTTAAATATTTTGTTATAGATGGTAAAGAACAATATTTTATTGCTGTTGAACAGATCATGGGGTTAATCAGGCATCTGTTGAATTGACAGCATGACACTGTATGCGTACCATGATACACTGCCTTGTTTTTCTTTTGAACAATATAGTTTTAAAAAATATAAATTCTGGGTAAATGTAAATGTAGTGCTTACCTCTGAAGGGGCCACTGGAAACAGACAGGTTCTTCCAAAGTGGTACAGAGGCCACCAATCACACCAGCACACGCACAATTGAAGCTTGATCTAGGGGCTGTCTTTTCAGGATTTACTGCTGAGGAAACAATAAACAGGAGAGGGGTTTAGGGTCATGGGATACTCCAAAACAATTAGCAACAGCAACAGGTAGGCAAACTTCTCTAGTCTCTCAATAGCAGCTTTTCTGGAGGTAGTAGGGAATGGTTGTTGGATCTAGGGCCCCACAGCTACAGGCCAAAGGGTAATCTCTGCCTGCTGAGTCCCTTCTGCTTTTGCTCAACTATCAGTCCCCAGTAAGATCTTTACTCACAGTGTCCTAGGAGCTGTCTGCCACCCAGGCTCCACAGGTAGATTCTTAGTGAGGGAGGTAACAAATCTCTCTCCTGACCAGGACTCTGAAACAGTGTGCTTCAGCAGGTATACTTTTTCAGTAATTCTCCTCAGGCCCTCAGCCCAGCAACTGCTGAGGCTCAAACAGTGGCCTCTTGCCGCAATGATTCTTTTCCTAGGGGCAGCCCCGGGAGTACTAGAACTCTCCCTGATGAGGAAGAACCATCTGCTCAAGCCTTCTGTCTATTTATCACTTTCCCAGCCACCTTCTGGGTACTCCCTTTCAGGGATTGGCCATAGCATGATAAATATTCAGCTGATTATTTGAATCTTCATCCCTATGCTCTGGAAGCTTCTTTCAGAGGCAGGGGGAAGCAATCAAACTCTTAGTCTTGTAACCCTGATCAGACCAAAACTTTCAACAACCACTCCACCCATTACAAAGGAGCCAAAAATGAGATTTACCTAACAGCCTAACTTAGAGGGTGCTACATTAGCCTATACAATGAAGACACTGCTTTGGCGACTTGGCTTATTACTATCTCTCATGCATACTTTTTTTTTACAAATTGGACAGTTTTCTTGTTTGTATTTCTTTGTTACAATGTATTTGCAGATGGTCATAAAATACTATATGATGCCAGTCCAACATTTTTTGCATCTATAGCCAATGTTATATTATAAATATTGAATTATGCTGACAATTTCAGTCATACATTAAAAGCAATGTTTTCACAGATGTAAAAATGTCCTGATTTGCAAGATTTTTTATGCGAGGAGTACTTTTATTATATGTTATCTGCAATGTATGATATGTATGTGAACAAATAAGCTAGTGTGAAAAAAGGGAGGAGCCCCCTTGTGGTCATTACTTGTGTTACAGGCTCAATTATAATCGCATTCCCATGTGGCTGGTGCTACATACAAGTACATAAGTACATTTACAAAATATAGCTAATAATTATGAGTATCAATGCATGTATCTTAAATGTAAATATTATACAAAGTTACACATATACATGTGTGTAATTTGTGTATGTGTATTTCCGGAATCCAGATTTTTCAACAGTGCATGGTTGAATATTTTAGGAGTGAGATTGAATTCTAAAGCATTAGACTGAGTACAAGAACAAACATAAGGTCTTTTTGATATCACCCTTACTTAGCTCTCCAGACGCTAGTAAAACATTACCTTTAGTATTAAAATCTAAGGATTTTCATTGCCAGAATTTTTCCTTGTTGATTAGTCTATGATATTATGTAGTCTTGCTTAGGTGGTTGGCACTCAGTCTCTGTCTCATGTCTGCCTTGCTCCTTCTAGGCTGTCTTTTCTCTATTTTTCAATTTATTATCTTGTATGCCTATTTCTGATGATGTGTTCTCAGTGTAGCTGTAACGTACCTGATTGCAGCTCTGGCAGCTGGAGACTTTGGAAGACTGATGAACCTCTGATTCAGGAACAGTAGTGATATGCAGAGCTGGTATGGTAGTTCACCAGGTGTGCACCAGAGCAAGGCAGGAAGCTGGGATGGGGAGACAGGAGCAATGTCATAGGAATAGCCGGGGTCATCAACGGGCAGACAGCGAGGTACCAAATCATAAGCAAGCCAAAGTCAGGAGCAGAGCCGAGGTCAGGAACAAGTATCAAGCAGCAGAGTAATCAAGTCAGGTCAGGAACAAGCCTGGTCAGCAACAAGGAAATCACACAGGAGCGAGCAGGAAACAGGGAACAGCTGACGACCAGTCAGCACTCAGCACAGGCAGAGGCACCTTTTAAATAGTCTGTCTGGTGCCAATCTTCACCTAGCGTGTGCGCGATCGCGCATTTCAGTGTGCATGCGCACTTCTAGTCGCCAATCGTCTCACCAGGATTCCCTTACATTGCCCCCCCTTAGGGGCAGCCTCCGGATGCCTACTAAAGCTTGTTTTTCAGGATGACGATGAAGGTAAGCTCGAACTAATCATGAAGCATGAACATTAGCAGATGGTTCCCAGGAATTATCCTCTGGACCATAGCCTTTCCACTTGATGAGGAACTGGGTCTGACCACCCCTCTTTCTACAATCCAGGATAGCCTCCACCTCATATTCTTCATTACATTCGACCAGCAGTGGAGCAGGAGTTTCCGGATCTCGACCCGGAAATAAACTTGGTATTGTTGGTTTTAATAGGGAGACATGGAATACCGGAAGGATCTTCATATTCTTTGGTAGCATTAATTCAAAAGCCACAGGGTTAATCCTTCTCTTAATTGTAAATGGTCCCAGGTACCTCGGACCAAGCTTCTTTGAAGGACAGCTCAATTTCAGATTTGTAGTAGATAACCAGACTTTATCTCCTGGTTTCAGATTTAGATTCCCCCTGCTTTTTCTGTGAAAATTTTTTTTTTTACTTGCTGGAACCTCTAAAATAGTTTTTTGTAGCATTTGGCCATTCCTACTGAGGAAATCCAACCTTTCTTGTACTGCCAGGACAGTGGGTTCCACCAGCATTTCAGGGAGGAAGGAAGGATGGTATCCATAGTTGCAGTAAAAAGGGGACTGTTTGGTAGCAGAGTGGATGAAATTGTTGTATGCAAATTCAGCTAATGGAAGGAGAGACACCCAGTCATCCTGTGAATAAAATGAGAAACATCATAAGTATTGTTCAAGTGTCTGGTTTGTCCTCTCAGTTTGTCCATTTGTTTGCGGATGATACGCATAAGAAAAGTGAAGTTCATTCTCTAGTGCCTCACACAGAGCTTTCCAGAACTTAGAAGTGAACTGCGCTCCCCGATCGGAAATGATATTGCTAGGAACACCATGTAATCTCACTATTTCATTAATAAAAGCAGAAGCAGTCTCAGCAGCAGAAGGAGTCCCTCTCAGGGGAATGAAGTGGGCCATTTTTGACAGATGATTAATCACAACAAAGATGGTGGTGAACCCAGTGTCTGATGTGGATTCAGAATAGGTGATCCGTGTGGAAATGGCTGGAAAACGCACTCACCAGAAGTAAGACACATAAACGCAGTGTGTATATAAGACTCAAGGATCTTCAATCCAGAGGGAAGTAAAGCTGATCCAGTTACAGGAATGGTGAATCCCTCCTCCGCAGATGCAGCAACCGATCTTCCTTAACACGATTAGATGTAGAATTCCAAGACCAAGGTTCTGCAAGCAAAAGCTCCTCATGGGAGTTTTAGGGAAGGACACCCATAGTGAAGTAGGTAATAAAAGGCAGCTTTATTCACAATAATGATATCCAATTCAAAGCAGGCAGGTATCATACAGATGTGTCAGCACGACAACTAACCCTGATACTTTGAATAGTGGCCGCCGGGCCTCCACGTGGCACCGGCGGCGTAGCGTCTCGACGTCCAGGCTCCTCCTTACGCGTTACGTGCGCACGCACATCTTCAGAGGTATGGAACCATTGACGTGTGGACGCGAATGGGCGCATATATATAGGCATAATGACGCATGCGCAGTAGCGTGTACGCAATGCGCAAAACCCAAGGCGCATGCGCGTGGCTCCGTCTTCCATTGTAATGGAGCTCGGAGACGCCAGGTGGAAGGGCGAAATGCCCTATTGTTGACAGATAAATGTCAAACAGAAGTCAAGTCCAACACCGGTGTAAATACACCTAATAAAACAATCCGATAGGATCTATGTAAAATATGCAAAGAGGCGCGATAGCGCCAATGTGTTGAACTATTCCCAATTAGATATTAACTAGGTAAATGCATACATGCGTCATTATAACTTAAAATTAATCAACGTTCAGTAAAAACATCATATACATAAAAATCAAGGAAGAAGTTCCTAAAACATAAAATAAAATAACAATGAGAAGGCTGCAGAACTAAATCTGCACCAACCTGAGTAAAAAATGCAAATCATTAAGAAATCATGAAAAGTGCTAAAGTGGAAACGCATGTGAAACGGTCAAGCCATGCGTCCATAACCATGCGTCTAAAACATGGAAAAATGGGGTGAAATTACATCATCCATTGGCAATAAAGCAGTTAAGATCTAGATCTATATTAAGCCCCGCTGGGTGGGAAGTCCCCAATTCGAAAATATGCTTCGTCTCCAGCTGGGAAACTGCTCTCACTCTGTGTGTACCTCTCCAGTGAGGGGTGACTGAGTCGATCCCCACAAACTTGAGTGATGTGGGATCTCTATGGTGAAAGCGTCTATAATGTAGAGACAGAGAATGGTCTCTATAACCTTTTCTGATATTGGCAATGTGTTCCCGAAGGCGATCTCTGAGCCTCCTGGTGGTCCGGCCAATATATTGCTTGGAGCACGGGCATTCAAGTAGGTATACTACAAATTTGCTGTCACAACTAATAAATTTGTCTATTTCATATGTCTTGTGTGTTTGACTGGAATTGTAAGAAAAGATTTTCTTCTTTCTAATTCCATTGCACTTACAAGCAATGCACCTATTACAGGGGTAAAAACCCTTCATGTTAAATAATGTGAGTGGTTGGGCAGGGGGGTTAATAATATTAGGAGATATTCTATCTCTGAGAGTGGCTGGTCTCCGAAAAATTACTTCAGGTGTCTCAGGAAGTATGTCCTTCAGAACTGGATCTGATTTTAATATATTCCAATTCCTCCTGATGATATGTTTAACCGCTCTATGTTGGACAGAGAAGGTAGTGATGAACGGACAAAAAATGTCATTCATTTTCTTGGAATTGGTACCCAGGAGTTCTTCCCGGTTAATATGGGTAATATCTAAGATGGTGTTATCAATCGATACCCCATTGTAGCCCTTCTCCAAAAAACGTTTTTTTAAAATGTCGGCTTGTACCTGAAAGTCTGAGGTATTAGTACAATTCCTTCTCAATCTTAGCAATTGTCCTTTAGGGATGTTAGCAAGCCAGCTGGGGTGGTGGCAACTGTCCAAAGGAATATAACTATTCCGATCGGATGACTTGAAAAATGTTTTGGTGATAATTTTATTATCTACCCTCATCAGGGTGAGGTCTAAAAAACTAACTTCTTCGTGACTGAAGTTGTAAGTGAGTCTAATGTTTTGATTGTTGTAATTCAGGGTTGTGAAGAAGTTATTTAGTGATTGTGTATCCCCGTTCCACAACAAGAGAATATCATCAATGTATCTCCTATAGAAGGCCAATTCTGGCCAGTCCCTGGAATATATAATCTCTTCCTCCCAAAAGGACATAAATAAATTGGCGAGACTGGGGGCGAATTTCGCCCCCATAGCCACACCCTTTATTTGTAAATAATATCTGCCATCAAACCACATGTAGTTCTTAACCATTGCAAATTCAAGTAGTTCTATGATGAAATCTATATGGGTGGAACTGAGAGGGCTCTGCTGTCTTAGGTAGCATTCTGCAGCTCGCATTCCATCTGCATGGTTAATGTTACTATACAGTGACTCAACGTCTGCCGTAACCAATATAGTAGATGGAGTGATGACTGCGTCTTTAATGGCATTTAGGACCTGTTTAGTGTCCTTGAGATATGAGGGGGTGTGGACTACTAGCGGCTGTAAGTAGTGGTCTATATATTGCCCGATCTTAGAGCAAAGGGAATTGATCCCGCTGACAATTGGCCTTCCTGGGGGTCTCAGAGGGTCCTTATGAATCTTTGGTAAGATATATAGGATTGGTATCTTAGGTGCCTTGGGACAAAGAAAGTCCCTTTCTTTTTTGTCAATAATATCTCTCTCAAAGCCTGTCTTAATGATAGTTTTCAGAGCATTCTTAAAGGCCGTTGTAGGGTTATAATTAAGGGGAAGGTATGTGGAGGTATCTTTCAAGATGTTATATACTTCCTCCATGTAATCCTGTTTATTAAGGACTACTATTCCTCCACCCTTATCCGCAGGGCGGATGACCAAGTCATTTTTCTCTAGCAATGATTTAGTTGCACATTTGAGGCTTGCATCTGCATAAACTTTTTTAATCTGTAGTTTCTGTAAGTCTCTTAGGGTTTGATCTCTAAAGAGACCCACTGCAGAATTAGTTTGTGGTGGAGGGTTAAATGTGGATGCATTACTGAGGTTAGAGGAATTAATATTTCTAATCCTAGTCACGTCCTTAGCAATGGGATTAGTTTGGAAATGTCTCTTTATGGACAATTTCCTGGCGAACTTGTGTACGTCTATAAACGTCTCAAATTTGTTAAGGGATCTAGCCGGTGCGTACTTTAGTCCTTTATCAAGGAGCTTCAGTTCATTATCTGAAAGGGTTATGGTACTAAGGTTAAAGATACCTTTCCCGATTAGACCTTCCTCCTTTTTTGCGGATCTATGTACTCTTCTTCCTCCTCTCTTTCCTCTTGGTCTGCACTCCTTTTTCTTATCCTGCCTGATCCTAAAAAACGTTGTTCCTGGTTATTATAGTAGTGGTAATCATTAGTATCGTGGACCCTAGGAGTTACTGGAGGGTAGTAGTTAGGAGCAGGGTTTCTTGGGGGATTATAAGGTTTTTTGTATGGTTTTTTAGAATTCTTTTTGTGATTTCTAGGGGAGGGGTAATATCCTCTATCGTTGGATTGTATCTCAGGTCCCTTACGGTAATATCCCCCTTGTTGAGATGGTCTAGCGGGGCTATATTGGTAATTCCTTTCTGGAGGATATGGTTGGTTATAATTTTGCGGCGTCCGGTAGTTATTAGGGTGCCACCTAGAGTCTCTGAAACCCACATTCATGTCAGGTAGGGTGGATAATGGTTCAAACCTATTAGAGGTTTTGATCTGATAATCATTCCTATTGTTATTAACATTCCTATTCTTGTTTTTGTTAGAATTTTTCCCTTTTGGAAAAGATGGTTTAGGAATGGGGGGTTTTGGGGACCTAGGTGCAGGTGCTGTGACTGGTATCTGCATGGCTTCTTGGGGGTCCTCTTGCCATTTAAAAATCATGTTAGACTGGTAATCATTTAGATCACGTTGATACTTTTTTCTCTTTTTATTCTTTTGTTCATTTTCAATATACTCCAGGTGTTTCTTTAATTTGTTAGACTCAGAGGTATATTCCTCATTATTTTTATAGGGGATTAACCTTTCCCTGACTAAGTTAATTTCTTTGTCTAACATGGCCAGTTTCTTTTTCTTCCTGGCAATGATGAACTTCAGCAGATCAATACCAGCTAGATTAAAATACTGGTGCCATTCTGCCACTGCTGCAGTATCATCAGAATCAGGAGTAATATTCCATCTAAGGGCTCTCGGGACCATTTGCTCTCCAATGTATCTTTCTAAGAAGGAGACGTCCCATAGAGTTTTGACCTCAGTGGTGGTAAGATTATTAAGATGTAAAAAAATACCCTTAAGGTCATTTGATACATGAGTATGGGTGAAAAAATCAATAGGTATGGCCGCTCTTGAGGCTCTGACATCAAAGATGTCACCCATCCTTATAAGGAAAGCAGCTACAAACTAAAAAAGGTAATAAGCAATGAATAAAAAGAAACAGCAGTGAGCGCTAATCCTGAAAGCGGCTAGGCACTCTAAGCAACCAATATACTTAAAAGCAATAACATAAAAATAGTGCAGCGCTGAAAATAATGACAAAATGACAAAAAGGTAGTCCACTAAAAGTCTATGACATATAAACGTATCCAGTGTCTGATGTGGATTCAGAATAGGTGATCCGTGTGGAAATGGCTGGAAAACGCACTCACCAGAAGTAAGACACATAAACGCAGTGTGTATATAAGACTCAAGGATCTTCAATCCAGAGGGAAGTAAAGCTGATCCAGTTACAGGAATGGTGAATCCCTCCTCCGCAGATGCAGCAACCGATCTTCCTTAACACGATTAGATGTAGAATTCCAAGACCAAGGTTCTGCAAGCAAAAGCTCCTCATGGGAGTTTTAGGGAAGGACACCCATAGTGAAGTAGGTAATAAAAGGCAGCTTTATTCACAATAATGATATCCAATTCAAAGCAGGCAGGTATCATACAGATGTGTCAGCACGACAACTAACCCTGATACTTTGAATAGTGGCCGCCGGGCCTCCACGTGGCACCGGCGGCGTAGCGTCTCGACGTCCAGGCTCCTCCAGGACGTCGAGACGCTACGCCGCCGGTGCCACGTGGAGGCCCGGCGGCCACTATTCAAAGTATCAGGGTTAGTTGTCGTGCTGACACATCTGTATGATACCTGCCTGCTTTGAATTGGATATCATTATTGTGAATAAAGCTGCCTTTTATTACCTACTTCACTATGGGTGTCCTTCCCTAAAACTCCCATGAGGAGCTTTTGCTTGCAGAACCTTGGTCTTGGAATTCTACATCTAATCGTGTTAAGGAAGATCGGTTGCTGCATCTGCGGAGGAGGGATTCACCATTCCTGTAACTGGATCAGCTTTACTTCCCTCTGGATTGAAGATCCTTGAGTCTTATATACACACTGCGTTTATGTGTCTTACTTCTGGTGAGTGCGTTTTCCAGCCATTTCCACACGGATCACCTATTCTGAATCCACATCAGACACTGGATACGTTTATATGTCATAGACTTTTAGTGGACTACCTTTTTGTCATTTTGTCATTATTTTCAGCGCTGCACTATTTTTATGTTATTGCTTTTAAGTATATTGGTTGCTTAGAGTGCCTAGCCGCTTTCAGGATTAGCGCTCACTGCTGTTTCTTTTTATTCATTGCTTATTACCTTTTTTAGTTTGTAGCTGCTTTCCTTATAAGGATGGGTGACATCTTTGATGTCAGAGCCTCAAGAGCGGCCATACCTATTGATTTTTTCACCCATACTCATGTATCAAATGACCTTAAGGGTATTTTTTTACATCTTAATAATCTTACCACCACTGAGGTCAAAACTCTATGGGACGTCTCCTTCTTAGAAAGATACATTGGAGAGCAAATGGTCCCGAGAGCCCTTAGATGGAATATTACTCCTGATTCTGATGATACTGCAGCAGTGGCAGAATGGCACCAGTATTTTAATCTAGCTGGTATTGATCTGCTGAAGTTCATCATTGCCAGGAAGAAAAAGAAACTGGCCATGTTAGACAAAGAAATTAACTTAGTCAGGGAAAGGTTAATCCCCTATAAAAATAATGAGGAATATACCTCTGAGTCTAACAAATTAAAGAAACACCTGGAGTATATTGAAAATGAACAAAAGAATAAAAAGAGAAAAAAGTATCAACGTGATCTAAATGATTACCAGTCTAACATGATTTTTAAATGGCAAGAGGACCCCCAAGAAGCCATGCAGATACCAGTCACAGCACCTGCACCTAGGTCCCCAAAACCCCCCATTCCTAAACCATCTTTTCCAAAAGGGAAAAATTCTAACAAAAACAAGAATAGGAATGTTAATAACAATAGGAATGATTATCAGATCAAAACCTCTAATAGGTTTGAACCATTATCCACCCTACCTGACATGAATGTGGGTTTCAGAGACTCTAGGTGGCACCCTAATAACTACCGGACGCCGCAAAATTATAACCAACCATATCCTCCAGAAAGGAATTACCAATATAGCCCCGCTAGACCATCTCAACAAGGGGGATATTACCGTAAGGGACCTGAGATACAATCCAACGATAGAGGATATTACCCCTCCCCTAGAAATCACAAAAAGAATTCTAAAAAACCATACAAAAAACCTTATAATCCCCCAAGAAACCCTGCTCCTAACTACTACCCTCCAGTAACTCCTAGGGTCCACGATACTAATGATTACCACTACTATAATAACCAGGAACAACGTTTTTTAGGATCAGGCAGGATAAGAAAAAGGAGTGCAGACCAAGAGGAAAGAGAGGAGGAAGAAGAGTACATAGATCCGCAAAAAAGGAGGAAGGTCTAATCGGGAAAGGTATCTTTAACCTTAGTACCATAACCCTTTCAGATAATGAACTGAAGCTCCTTGATAAAGGACTAAAGTACGCACCGGCTAGATCCCTTAACAAATTTGAGACGTTTATAGACGTACACAAGTTCGCCAGGAAATTGTCCATAAAGAGACATTTCCAAACTAATCCCATTGCTAAGGACGTGACTAGGATTAGAAATATTAATTCCTCTAACCTCAGTAATGCATCCACATTTAACCCTCCACCACAAACTAATTCTGCAGTGGGTCTCTTTAGAGATCAAACCCTAAGAGACTTACAGAAACTACAGATTAAAAAAGTTTATGCAGATGCAAGCCTCAAATGTGCAACTAAATCATTGCTAGAGAAAAATGACTTGGTCATCCGCCCTGCGGATAAGGGTGGAGGAATAGTAGTCCTTAATAAACAGGATTACATGGAGGAAGTATATAACATCTTGAAAGATACCTCCACATACCTTCCCCTTAATTATAACCCTACAACGGCCTTTAAGAATGCTCTGAAAACTATCATTAAGACAGGCTTTGAGAGAGATATTATTGACAAAAAAGAAAGGGACTTTCTTTGTCCCAAGGCACCTAAGATACCAATCCTATATATCTTACCAAAGATTCATAAGGACCCTCTGAGACCCCCAGGAAGGCCAATTGTCAGCGGGATCAATTCCCTTTGCTCTAAGATCGGGCAATATATAGACCACTACTTACAGCCGCTAGTAGTCCACACCCCCTCATATCTCAAGGACACTAAACAGGTCCTAAATGCCATTAAAGACGCAGTCATCACTCCATCTACTATATTGGTTACGGCAGACGTTGAGTCACTGTATAGTAACATTAACCATGCAGATGGAATGCGAGCTGCAGAATGCTACCTAAGACAGCAGAGCCCTCTCAGTTCCACCCATATAGATTTCATCATAGAACTACTTGAATTTGCAATGGTTAAGAACTACATGTGGTTTGATGGCAGATATTATTTACAAATAAAGGGTGTGGCTATGGGGGCGAAATTCGCCCCCAGTCTCGCCAATTTATTTATGTCCTTTTGGGAGGAAGAGATTATATATTCCAGGGACTGGCCAGAATTGGCCTTCTATAGGAGATACATTGATGATATTCTCTTGTTGTGGAACGGGGATACACAATCACTAAATAACTTCTTCACAACCCTGAATTACAACAATCAAAACATTAGACTCACTTACAACTTCAGTCACGAAGAAGTTAGTTTTTTAGACCTCACCCTGATGAGGGTAGATAATAAAATTATCACCAAAACATTTTTCAAGTCATCCGATCGGAATAGTTATATTCCTTTGGACAGTTGCCACCACCCCAGCTGGCTTGCTAACATCCCTAAAGGACAATTGCTAAGATTGAGAAGGAATTGTACTAATACCTCAGACTTTCAGGTACAAGCCGACATTTTAAAAAAACGTTTTTTGGAGAAGGGCTACAATGGGGTATCGATTGATAACACCATCTTAGATATTACCCATATTAACCAGGAAGAACTCCTGGGTACCAATTCCAAGAAAATGAATGACATTTTTTGTCCGTTCATCACTACCTTCTCTGTCCAACATAGAGCGGTTAAACATATCATCAGGAGGAATTGGAATATATTAAAATCAGATCCAGTTCTGAAGGACATACTTCCTGAGACACCTGAAGTAATTTTTCGGAGACCAGCCACTCTCAGAGATAGAATATCTCCTAATATTATTAACCCCCCTGCCCAACCACTCACATTATTTAACATGAAGGGTTTTTACCCCTGTAATAGGTGCATTGCTTGTAAGTGCAATGGAATTAGAAAGAAGAAAATCTTTTCTTACAATTCCAGTCAAACACACAAGACATATGAAATAGACAAATTTATTAGTTGTGACAGCAAATTTGTAGTATACCTACTTGAATGCCCGTGCTCCAAGCAATATATTGGCCGGACCACCAGGAGGCTCAGAGATCGCCTTCGGGAACACATTGCCAATATCAGAAAAGGTTATAGAGACCATTCTCTGTCTCTACATTATAGACGCTTTCACCATAGAGATCCCACATCACTCAAGTTTGTGGGGATCGACTCAGTCACCCCTCACTGGAGAGGTACACACAGAGTGAGAGCAGTTTCCCAGCTGGAGACGAAGCATATTTTCGAATTGGGGACTTCCCACCCAGCGGGGCTTAATATAGATCTAGATCTTAACTGCTTTATTGCCAATGGATGATGTAATTTCACCCCATTTTTCCATGTTTTAGACGCATGGTTATGGACGCATGGCTTGACCGTTTCACATGCGTTTCCACTTTAGCACTTTTCATGATTTCTTAATGATTTGCATTTTTTACTCAGGTTGGTGCAGATTTAGTTCTGCAGCCTTCTCATTGTTATTTTATTTTATGTTTTAGGAACTTCTTCCTTGATTTTTATGTATATGATGTTTTTACTGAACGTTGATTAATTTTAAGTTATAATGACGCATGTATGCATTTACCTAGATAATATCTAATTGGGAATAGTTCAACACATTGGCGCTATCGCGCCTCTTTGCATATTTTACATAGATCCTATCGGATTGTTTTATTAGGTGTATTTACACCGGTGTTGGACTTGACTTCTGTTTGACATTTATCTGTCAACAATAGGGCATTTCGCCCTTCCACCTGGCGTCTCCGAGCTCCATTACAATGGAAGACGGAGCCACGCGCATGCGCCTTGGGTTTTGCGCATTGCGTACACGCTACTGCGCATGCGTCATTATGCCTATATATATGCGCCCATTCGCGTCCACACGTCAATGGTTCCATACCTCTGAAGATGTGCGTGCGCACGTAACGCGTAAGGAGGAGCCTGGACGTCGAGACGCTACGCCGCCGGTGCCACGTGGAGGCCCGGCGGCCACTATTCAAAGTATCAGGGTTAGTTGTCGTGCTGACACATCTGTATGATACCTGCCTGCTTTGAATTGGATATCATTATTGTGAATAAAGCTGCCTTTTATTACCTACTTCACTATGGGTGTCCTTCCCTAAAACTCCCATGAGGAGCTTTTGCTTGCAGAACCTTGGTCTTGGAATTCTACATCTAATCGTGTTAAGGAAGATCGGTTGCTGCATCTGCGGAGGAGGGATTCACCATTCCTGTAACTGGATCAGCTTTACTTCCCTCTGGATTGAAGATCCTTGAGTCTTATATACACACTGCGTTTATGTGTCTTACTTCTGGTGAGTGCGTTTTCCAGCCATTTCCACACGGATCACCTATTCTGAATCCACATCAGACACTGGATACGTTTATATGTCATAGACTTTTAGTGGACTACCTTTTTGTCATTTTGTCATTATTTTCAGCGCTGCACTATTTTTATGTTATTGCTTTTAAGTATATTGGTTGCTTAGAGTGCCTAGCCGCTTTCAGGATTAGCGCTCACTGCTGTTTCTTTTTATTCATGGTGGTGAACCCGTCAGATGGGGGAAGCTCTACAATAAAATCCAGAGAAATCATACTCCATGGCTTTTCAGGTACTGGCAGAGATTCCAACAGGCCCCAGGTTTTGGCTTTATCAGACTTGTTTCGGAGACATACTGAGCAAGATCTAACGTAGTTCTTACAATCCTTCATTAAGTTTGGCCAACAGAAGGAACGGGAGACCAAATCTGAGGTCTTGTGGATCCCGAAGTGACCAGCTAAAGGATGATCATGACATCTTTTAAAAATGAGAGTTCTGAGTTGTTCTGGTATATAAATCTGTTCTTTGTGAAGATACAGACCATCTCTTAGCTGAAGATGCATTTCCAAGGGGGGTGGATGATCATCAACTACTTCTTTTGTTTGTGTACAAGATCTGTTTGTAGGAGTAAAAACTTTTTAGCTGGCAGGATCATGTCAGGTTTGGATGGTACAATTGGGTCATGAAACATGCATTAGAGCGCATCGGGCTTGCCGTTCTTTGATCCTGGACGGTATGTCAAGTGAAACACAAAGCGGGAGAAGAACAGTGCCCATCTTGCCTGCCATGGCCTTAGGCATTTTGAAGTTCTCAAGTACTCTAGGTTCTTGGATCCGTAAAGATGAGGATAGGGTGGGAGGCTCCCTCCAGCAAGTAGTGCCATTCCACAAAGGTCACCTTGATGGCTAACAGCTCTCTGTCTCCCACATCTTAGTTCCATTCAGGGAAGCTTAACTTTCTAGAGAAGAAGGCAATAGGGTGAAGGAGGGATTTGAGTCCCTGTCATTGCGACAATATAGCTCCAACAGCATCTTCAGAAGCGTCTACTTCAAGGACATAAGCTAAGGCAGGATCTAGGTGCTTCAGGATAGGAGCAGAGGTGAATAAGGTCTTTAATTGTTCAAACGCTTGAGCCTCGGGAGTCCATTTGAAAGCAACATGTTGCCTGGTTAACTGCGTGACTAGTGCAATGATTCTGAAAAGTTCTTAATGAATTTCCTATAGAAATTGGCAAATCCCACGAAGCGTTGTACCACTTTCCTGTCTCTTGGAATGGGCCATTCTAATACAGAGGTCACCTTTTGGGGATCCATAGCAATGCCATCGGGAGTAATCACAAGTCCGAAGAACTGAATAGTCTGTTTCTCAAATTCACACTTTTCAGCTTTTGCATAGAGGTGATGTTGGAGTAATCTACCCAGTATCTTCTTTACATGATTCCAGTGTCGTTCAATTGAGCTGGAAAAGACTAGGATGTCATCCAAGTAAACGATGATAAATAGATCAAGATAGTCCCGGAATATATCGTTAATGAAATGTTGGAATGTTGCTGGGGCATTACAGAAGCCAAATGGCATCACCAGGTATTCAAAATGCTGAAAGGTCATCTTCCATTCATCCCCTTCACGAATTCTGACTAAATTGTATGCACCTCTCAGATCTAATTTTGAAAAGACACATGCCCCTTGTAGCCTTTGGAACAATTCGGGAATCAGGGGAAGAGGATAGCGGTTCTTGACTGTTATCTTATTCAGATCACAATAGTCCACACATGGTCTAAGAGTATGATCTTTCTTTTCGACAAAGAAGATGCCAGCTCCCGCTGGTGATGTAGAGGGCCGAATAAACCTTTTTTCTAGGCTTTCATCTATATAACTCCGGAGGACCTCTAGTTCCAATTCAGAGAGGGGGTAAATTCGCCCAAAAGGAATTTCAGCACCGGGCAGAAGTTCAATAGGACAATCGTAGGGCCGGTGCGGGGGAAGAGCATTGTCACTCTTGTTGAATACATTCAAGTAGTCATGGTAAACGGCAGGGACAAGTTTCATCATCTCTGAATTAGGATGGATACTAAGAAGAGGAGACACTGCGCGTGATTCCTTTGGGATGCAATGGTTCTGACAGTATTCGGAAGGGAAGAAGATCGCCCCGGAAAGCCAATCAATGGATGAGTTGTGTGCCGTTAGCCAGGGCATGCCAAGAATGACTGGAAACATTGGTGAGGTTATGACATCCAGACATAGAAATTCCTGATGTCCTGAGGAGGAGTGGCAGAAAATTGGCATAGTCTCTTGTGTCACTGGGCTGGAACTGATACCAGAGCCATCAGCCAGATGAACCAAAAATCTTTGTGTCTTATTACGGAGAGGGATATTGTTTTGATTAGCGAAGGTCGAATCCATGAAGCAGCTACAGGCACCAGAGTCTATAATTGCTAGAACAGTAATAGTTCTTTCAGCAAGTTGTAAGTGAAGATGGAAGGAGAGGTGCGTTTGACTCCTTCCTTGGGGGTGCATCATAAGGAGAAGGCTTATGAGGTCTCACTGGACATGTCAGTACATAGTGACCCGCATCACCACAGTAGAGGCAAAGGTTGGAGTTTTGTCATCGAAGACGTTCAGCAGTGGATAACGGTGGTCTACAAAAGCTCCTTCTAGGAGAATTACGATGCCCTCTTTTGCTGGGGAGTATGTCTAATGTGGCAGCAGTGGGTGAGGAGACAGGAGTCTCCATTTCTGAGCAGATCAAGACACCCCTGCTAGTTATTTCATCCCGCCTTTCCCGGATCCGTTGGTCGATTTGAATGGCAAGGTTAATCCGGTCCTCAAGCCTGGTTGGTACCCCAACTCGGGCAAGCTCATCTTTCAAGATGTTAGAGAGACCAAGGCGAAACTGATGGCGGAGAGCAGACTCGTTCCATTGAGTGTCAGAACTCCATATACGGGACTCAGTGACATATTCCTCTATAGGCCTTTGGCCCTGCTGTAGCTTGCTAAGCATAGATTCTGCAGTCTGATGACGGAAGGGATCAGCGTAAAGTTGTGACATCGCTGAGAAAAAAAAGAGTCCACAGAAGTTAGAGCCGAATCATGTTGCTCACGAAGGTGGTGTGCCCAGGATTGGGGTTCATTCTGAAGCAGTGAAATAATGAATCCCACTTTGGTGCTTTGTGATGCAAAGGTTCTTGGTAGCAGAGAAAAAACAGCTTACAGGAGATACACAGAGGAACCCCCCCAAAGAAAGAAGAAAAAATCTGGAGAGATGGATGACAGCAGCTGGAGAGTCTGACAGGAAAAATACAGAGAGAGGAGGGTGAGTGAGTGCGACTCTGAAAAAGAGTATAATGCTGGGCTGGATATTAAGGAGCATCGAGTGAAGTGGAGAAAGGGGGTTCCAAGGGGGGCTTCTAGGAAGATTAAAACAACAAAGCGGAAGATTAATTTAAAACTAAGGGCACCTAGAAATGTAAATTAAAATTCAAGAGGACATTTTAAATCTGGTCCCCCAGTTTGAATAGCGAAGTTCTTCAATGGAATCCTGAAAAGGGCCAGAAGATATGAAGAATAAAAGTGTAAAAGGAAGTGGGGCTAAGGGAGCCCAGTCTGGCTCAATTAAAAAGTATACGCTTCAGGGAAACATGACCCCAGAAAGACCCCTGGGAACAAGTGAAAAGAGTGAATGGGAGGCTAACCTGGAAAAAAGTCCTAGACTATCCTTAGGAATCAACAGTAGTAGTCAATATATATCAGGAAACATGGAAGAGAGAAAAATGGAAAGAGAATTACAAGTGCCGAATAAGAAAGAAATGGGAGAAATGTTTAAAAGTCTGGAAAACTCAATAAAGCATGAAATAACAGCAATAAGGAACGATCTTGGGCAATTATTATGCAGAGTGGAGGAAACAGAGGGCAAACTTAAAAATCATGCTCAGGATATTTTAGACCTTAAGAAATGGACATTGGAAATTAAAAAAGACCAAAAAAAACTGCGCCATAAAATGGAGGCTCTAGAAAATAGGGATAGAAGGAAAAATCTCAGGTTACGAGGAATCCCAGAGAGTTCACAGAGGGAGGATTTGAAAGGGTTAGTGAGTAAAATCTTAAATTCCATAATGGACAGACCTATGTCAGAAACGTATAAACTGGACGGGATATTTAGAGCAGGAAAAACTCAGCAAAACAATGGTGGAAAAAGACCAAGAGATTTAATCGTCCAATTTCATAGGCTGAACGACAAAGAAGAGATATGGAAAAAAATAAAGGGAAGAACAAGTATTAAATATGAAGAAATAAATGTCCAGATTTTTGCAGATTTAGCACCAGAGACATTATGGAAAAAGAGAACCTTAAAACCCCTGACAGAACAGATGAAAAAACAGAATGTGCGATACAGATGGGGAGCTCAGGCGAGCTTAATTGGATGGAAAAATGGACTCACAGCCATGCTGAAATCTCCTGAGGATTTAAGGGATTTTTGCGATAGACTTGAATTACAAAGAATACAGACCCCAGGGTGGGATGAGGAGAGGGGAGATATGGGGGACATAGGGGGAGGGGAGTGGTAGTTGGGGGAGGGAGGGAGAGTTCTTTTGATTTCTCTCCCCTCTCTCTCTCTCTCCTCCCATGCCCCTCTTTGTCCTCTTGTGCTTCTCTACGTCATTTTCTTTATGGTTGTTTTTTAGGAACACAGTTTTTGCCACAAGGGGTCTTTAGAAAAATTTTGAATTAGATGCATAGAGGGAGGAGGGTAGGTGGGTGAAGAGGAGTTGTATGTGGACAGAGCTCAACCCCAAGGTATCAAATAAAAAGTGGGTTCTAGTCCACAAATGATTAGTAGGCAAATTTTAAGCCTAAAAAAGGGTGGGGAAGGGAGGAAGGGATGGGGGGGAAGGGTAGGGGGGTTAATATTCTGCGGGGTGGAGCTGGGGAGGGGGGGGAGGGGGGGACATGGGGAGGGAAGGGAGAGGGGGTAAGGGGTTTATCGGGAGAGGGGAGGAGGGACATCGTTAGAAAGAAGACGGCGGGGGGAGGGGTTTTAGGGTCAACACTCTGCACAAGGAGGAGGCGAGTTAGAGGAGAGATAGACAGAATTAAGAAGGATGGAAGAAATTCAGGTTATAACATATAATGTGAATGGGTTGAACTGCCCTGGGAAAAGATTTAAGTTGTTTAAAGAGTTACACCATAGGGCAGCATCAGTGGTATTTTTACAGGAAACACATTTCGAGATAAAGTCAAATGTGAAATTAAAATCTAAATATTATCCAACATGGTATTATGGTGACTCTCCAATTAAAAGAGCAAAAGGGGTGGCAATAGGGTTGGCAAAGAACATCAGATTTGAGGTGGAAGATAGAAAGACCGATCCGGAGGGGAGATTCCTGTTCTTGAAGGGTAAATTACAGGGAATAGAGTGTACGTTAGCCAATATATATTGCCCTAATAAAAAACCGGAGAGCTATTTGAAGGGTCTGCTGAAAAAATTGATGGACTTTAAAAGAGGGCGTTTGATAGTAGCAGGAGATTTTAATCTCTGCATGGACCCACAAAAAGATACAACCTCCCCTGTACAGAGAGAAGGTGATAGGTCTCTGAGAGCTTTGAAAAAAGCGATCCACGAGTACCAACTGGTGGACACCTGGAGAATAATGCATATGAAAGACAGAGACTATACCTTCTTCTCCAATGCACATGAGACATACTCGAGACTGGACTATATCCTAATAGATCATCAACTTATAGAACCGTTGGTTAAAATAGAAATAGAGATGAGT
Organism: Staurois parvus; assembly: GCF_062004578.1. Lineage (NCBI taxonomy): Eukaryota > Metazoa > Chordata > Amphibia > Anura > Ranidae > Staurois > Staurois parvus. The sequence goes on from NW_028317945.1 coordinate 7,527,808, forward strand.
ACATTCTCAGATCATACCCCTGTCATAATGAAAATGGGATGGGGGAAACGGTGGACGGGAGGCCTAGGATGGAGATTAAATGAGGCCCTTCTTTTTACGAGGATATAGCTCAGAAGATTGGGGAAGAGATTAAAGTATATTTTAAAGAGAATGAGACAGGGGAAGTATCGACAGCTACAGTATGGGAAAGTCACAAGGTATATATAAGAGGAATCCTGATTGCGATGGGAGCAAGGAAAAAAAGAGAAAGAAGAGAGAGGGTCAGTGGGCTCCTAAAAGAAATCATGGATTTGGAGCAGATACAAAAGAAGAAAATAACAAGAGAAACAAAACAGAAGTTAATAGATAAAAAAGATGAGCTAGAGCGACTGATGGAAGAGGAGAGGAAAAGAGTATATAATAAGGTACTAAGTGAAAAATATAGATGGGGAGATAGACCAGGAAAATATTTAATGAGAGCTTTGAATAAAAAGAAAAATAGAAATTATATAGAAAAGATAAAAAATCCGAAGGGGGAGTTGGTATATTCAACCAAAGAGATTATTAAAGTATTTACGGAGTACTATAGAAAGTTATATAATATTAGCCCCCAAAGCTCGTCAAAAGAAAATGGAGAGGATATCAAAGAGAAAAGGAAGACCTATTTAAAAAACGCAGGATTACCAAAGTTAAGTGAAATACAACTGAACTCCCTAGATGTGGAAATTTCCCAAGATGAAATAAAAGCAGCAATAAGAAGTACGGGGGGTGGAAAAAGTCCAGGACCGGATGGGTACACAGTTAATTACTATAAAAAATATAGTGAAATATTGTTACCTAAGCTAAAGAAGTATATGAACGATCTGGGAGGAGGGATGGAGAGTAGAAGAGAATCTCTTCAGGCCCATGTTGTACTCATTCATAAGGAAGGAAAAGACCCCTCTCAGTGCTCTAGTTATAGACCAATTTCATTATTGAACATCGATACTAAGCTGTACGCAAAGGTGCTAGCAAATAGGCTGAAAGATCTAATGCCAGAATGGATCCATGGAGATCAGGTGGGCTTTGTCCCAGGGAGAGAGGGTAGGGACAACGGGTTGAGAACTCTGATGCTAATCCAGAAAAGTAGAAAAGGAAAAGCCCTGGTGGTGCTGCTGTCGATTGATGCCGAAAAGGCGTTCGATAGAGTGGATTGGGGCTTCATGATGGACAACTTAGAAGTGCTGGGGATTGGAGAGAGAATGCGTGAGTGGATAGGTAAATTATACAGGGAGCCCACCGCAATTATTACGGTAAATGGAGAGAGATCAGAATCCATAGGGATGTTCAATGGAACAAGACAGGGCTGTCCTCTGTCCCCCCTGCTATATGTTTTGTCATTGGAACCTTTGTTGTCAATGATAAGGAATAGTGGTGCGGTAAAGGGAATCCAGATCGAAAATATAGAACACAAAGTAGCGGCCTATGCAGATGACCTATTATTCTATGTAGGTAACCCCCGAATAACATTACCAAATATAATGAAATTTTTGAAGGAGTATGGGGAACTATCAAACTTAAAAATTAATCCAACAAAAACAGAGATCCTGAACATCAATATATTAAAGAGTGAAAAGGAAAAGTTACAAAAAGAATTCCCCTTTATATGGAGAGAAAAAGATTTAAAATACCTAGGGATAAAACTTGCTATCTCTTACAAACAACTGTATAGATTAAACTATATTTCCTTAATAAATGAGATCAAGGAAGAATTGAAAATATTAGGAGGAAACCCATCATGGATAGGACGTATAAACCTAGTTAAAATGGTAATTATACCTAAAATACTGTATAGATTCCAAATGGTTCCGATCAAACTCCCAGAGGCTTTTTTTAAGATAATAAAAAAAATGTTAACAAGATATATTTGGAGGAATAAAAAACCAAGAATATCATATGAAATACTGAGCAGGACTAAAGAAAAAGGGGGAATGGGACTACCCGACGTCAAGAGATATTATAAAGCAGTAATTTTAGCAAGAATTTATGATTGGACATTTAACCAGAAGGGGAAGAGTTGGGTAAAAATTGAAAATGCACTGAGTGGGATTAGTTTGAGTAATATGATATGGATTCCAGCACATTTTAGAAAAATTAATGAAAACACAAGTAATTACACTTTAAATGTTCTAAGGGTATGGGATAATCTACACAAAAATATGAAATGGGAATTCAACTCTATATGCCTCTTGCAAATACTGATTATTTCCCTCCAGGAAAGGATGAGATATCAAGGAGATGGTTTGAGAGGGAAGATGTCCAACTGAGAGATGTACTGGTAGAGGGGAAATTGAGATCATTTAAAGAACTTAAAGAGAAGAAGGGAGATATTTTTATTAGAATAGATGAGTGGAAATATCACCAACTAAAATGCTTTATTGGGAAATTACCAAAACCCTTGAGATTAAAGAAGGAGTGGAATATGTTTGAAAGGTTGTTAGAAACACGTAGAGATGGGAAACATGGTATTGCTAAAATTTATAGAATACTCACAGAATTAGACACAGACACAAAGTTAATTTTTATAACGAAGTGGGAAAGAGATATGGAGGTGGTGTTAGATGAGGATCAACAGAAAAAGATATTTAGATTGACACATGAGAACGTTAGTATGAGAGAAGTGGAGGTTAATTATAAATGTTTGACACGATGGCACATTACACCGAGTATTGAGCACAGGATGAGTGGGGAGAATTCAAAAATGTGTTGGAGAGGATGTGGAGAGATAGGCACGGTGTTTCACATGTGGTGGCAATGTCCGAAAATTCAGGCTTTTTGGAAAACAATAGTTAAATTGATAGAAATAATAACTGGAAATGACATAGGGTTAGACCCAACGATGTGTCTTCTACATAATGTTGAGATAACAGTAAATAAATATAAAGAATCAGGCGTATGGTATTATTTAAATGCTGCAAAAGGGTTGATACCCAAGTTCTGGCAGAAAACAGAGGTGCCGAAGGAGGAAGACTGGATCAATAGAGTAAATCAGATCAGTAAAATGGAAAAATCTTACTATATGCAGGAAGATAGGCTGGGAACATACTATTCGAGATGGGAAAAATGGGAAAAATCAAAAGTGAAAGAGAAATATAGAAAATCTTAAATTAGGAAGTTATTTAAAGTGATTGGGCCTCGTGAGACTGGAAAACTTGCAGAGGGGAGGGAGGGAGAGGGAGGAGGGGAATGGGGGGGGGGGGGAGGGGAGGGAAAGAAAAGAGTTATTAGAAGGGGTAAAATAGAAATGTTAAGACTACTTAAATGTATTGTGTTTCTTTTTATGAAATTTTTTGTAATAACATGAAAAACCAATAAATATTTAAATTAAAAAAAAAAAAAAGGGTCAGGTCAGGAATAAGCCAGGTTAGCAACAAGGAAATCACAGAGGAACGAGCAGGAAATGGGGGACAGCTGAAGACCAGTCAGCACTCAGCAAAGGCAGAGGCACCTTTTAAATAGTCCGTCTGACGCCAAACCTAGCCGTGCGTGTGCACGTGTGAGTGTGTGTGCGCGATCGCACATTTTTTTGTTTATGCGCACTTCTATTCGCCAATCGTCTCACTGGGATTACCTTACAGTACAGCTGCTATGTTGTGGGTATCCCTAAACTCTCTCTGCACAGCCAGGCAATAGTTATTTCTCACACAAACTTGCATGCAAGAGACAGTGACCAGTCCGTGGGCTTGGTTTTGTTATGTTATTATGGGAAATAACTTGGATAGGAAAATAGGGATTATGGTATGCCCAGTTGGCTTGAATCAATGAACGGGAGGGGGGGACAACTTCCTTCCAATGTATAAAGGCAGATCCTGGACTGTTCTTTTCTTGAAAGCCGTCAGTCGTTACACGAGGAACTAGCAGCCCCTCAAAAATCAGCTTAGCTTCTCAGAACTACATGCAGAGATATCTTCTCTTCCCCTGCAGAGTTGCTCCCAGTTCCACAGCCTGCTGCAACCACCAGCCCTCCTGGCTGCTCAGAAAATCTTCTGGGAGAAGGATAAAGAATTGAGCCCAGCACTGACCTTAAAAAAGCTTGCTACGCAGTTTTGTAGATCCCAGAGAGTTCTGTACTCACTCTGTCGTCTTTGCTCCCTGCTGTGCCGGGTCTTGATCCCATTCACACCTCACTGCTGAATGTATCCTACTGAGCCCAGCATGGAGGCCATCCCCCTAGACCTAGGGGACCCCTCCCAGGCACCAACATCCTCCTCAGTACTCCATCTTCCACCCAATTCCTCTGTCAGCCTTACTCTCCCATATATTTAGGCCAGTCCACCACTCTACCAGGGCCTCCAAATCTGGGATTGGCCACACTCCCATACACATGAAGACTAGGTCTCCATCCCTTCCTGCTTACTGACCTCCAGAGTCAGGAGGAGGATAGAATCACAGCCTGTTAAGTCATCTATCTGACCTGCAATAATCTGACCTCAATCACAGACTCACACAGTTACCATGAGTCATACACAATGATTTTACCTACAATACACTACACTATTTTAGTAGCACACTAGAGGGTGCTACAGTTATCAGCAGTTAGTATTCTGTTGCTGCTGCTTCTGCTGTAAGGTATTATTGGGATTGAAAACATTTACAGCAGACCAAGGTATAGACAACTTTGTTCATAAAAGAAGTTGCTCAAAGTGACACATGTGACTTTTAATGCAAAAACATCAAAAATGTTTATTTCAATTTTACAAAGTATTCAAAGTATCAAAATATAGTACACACTGAAAAAAACAGAATCAATACCCTTCACCACACCATTAAAAATAGACAACATTGTCTAATTCACATGGACATGTGTCCAGAAGTCACAGTGACGCTACAGAGGTCTTAGTATATAATCAATTGCCTTACTATACGAGCCTAAAGATGGCTTTGAATTATTCACTGTGCTATACTCTTGTAGTCACCACCTTGATGTAACCACCCAGTTATATAAACTGCACATTAACATATACACTACTCAAAAAAATTAAAGCAACTCTTTGAAAACACATAAGATCTCAATAAGGAAAAATATCATGCTGGATATCTATACTGATATGAACTGGGTAATGTATTAGGAACGTAAGAATGCCCCATCATTTGATGGAAATTAAAATTATCAACCTACAGAGGACTGAATTCAAAGACACCCGAAAATCAAAGTGAACAAATTATGCAGCAGGCTAGTCCATTTTGCTGAAATTTCATTGCAGCAACTCAAAATGGTACTCAGTAGTTTGCATGGCCCCCACATGTTTGTATGCACATAATGAGGAAAGACAAAACAGAGGGCGCACAGGCCTAGTGCATTACCATAAAAAATGTTTAATAAAAAATAAAGTATGTGTTGTACTCACAAACGACAATATAGTCAAGGCACATCATAAAGAACAGCTGGGTCAACACCGCGCTGAGTAACAGTCCGCAATAGGGAGTTTGGACATCCAAAAGGCTGACACGTTTCAAGAACTTGCCTCTTCCTCAGAGCCCTCTGAGGAAGAGGCAAGTCCTTGAAATGCGTTAGCCTTTTGGATGTCTAAACTCCCTATTGCGGACTGTTACTCAGCGCGGTGTTGACCCAGCTGTTCTTTATGATGTGCCTTGACTATATTGTCGTTTGTGAGTACAACACATACTTTATTTTTTAGTAAACATTTTTTATGGTAATGCACTAGGCCTGTGCGCCCTCTGTTTTGTCTTTCCTCATTCAGTATATTTGGATTTCCCCGGTCCATTTGAGGGCAGCAAGGTGTGCATGTTCCAGGACATTCTTAATGTGGTTGTAGCCTGCATCGAGTCCATCCCCAAGCACAGGAGCATTTGTGTTTGCTGGTGTTTGTATGCACGCCTGACAACGTCAGGGCATACACCTAGTGAGGCGATGGATGGTGTCCTGAGGTGTTTGCCCCCATATCTAGAACAGGGCATCACTGAGCTCCTGGACAGTCTGAGGTGCAACCTGGCAGCGTTGGATGGACCGAGACATGATATCCCAGAGGTGTTCTATTCAATTTAGGTCAGGTGAGCTTGGGGCCATTCAATGGTATCACTTCCTTCATCCTCCAGGAACTACCTGCATACACTCGCCACGAGGCTGGACATTATCATGCACCAGGAGGAACCCAGGACCCACTGCACCAGTGTAAAGTCTGACAATGGGTCCAAGGATTTTATCCCGATACCTAATGGCAGTCAGGGTTCCATTGTCTAGCCTGTTGAGGTCTGTGTGTCCCTCCATGGATATGCCTCCCCAGACCATCACTGACCCATCACCAAACAATGAACAATGTTACAGGCAGCATAACATTCTCCATGGCTTCTCCAGACCCTTTCACGTCTGTCACATGGTGAACCTGATCTCATCTGTGAAAAGCACAGGGCGCCAGTGGCAGACCTGCTAATTCTGGTATTCAATAGCAAATGCCAATCGAGCTCTATGGTGCCGGGCAGTGAGCACAGGGCCCACTAGAAGACGTCGGGCCCTCAGGTCACCCTCATGAAGTCTGTTTCCGATTGTTTGGTCAGAGACATTCACACCAGTGGCCTGCTGGAGGTCATTATGTAGGGCTCTGGCAGTGCTCATCCTGTTCCTCCTTGCACAAAGGAGCAGATTGTCAGGAATGGACTCAGCACTGGTGGTGGGACTCACCTGCCGTGTGGGCTGCAGTACCTGGGCTGAGCAGTGGGTGCTCTCAGCAGCCAGAAGCTCACTCCTGCAGTCAGCCAACACCTGGGGCTGATTGCAGGAGGTGTATTTAAGGAATGACCAGGCCTGTGATCAGTGCCTTGGTGTATGTTTCCCATGAGCCCCTGTACCTGGTATCCTGTGTTCCTGCCTAGTTGCTGACCCTGCTTTGATGCTGACCTCTGCTGACCGTCTCCTGTTGAACCCCTGGCTTGCCTGACCATCCTTCTGCCTGATCCTCTGTACCGTGCTGCCCGTGAGTTACTGAACCCAGCTTGTGACCCTGACTATTCTATGCCTGCTCCTCCGGTACCTCACTGTCCGCACGTTGCTGACCTGGCCTGCCTGACTACGCTTGACGCTACCCAGACGATCCATCCATCCCACACGGATCCAGTCACTACTGTCCAAACCTGCCAGCCCCTTCACATCAGGCTTTCCCCCGGTACATACCCTCGGCGGACCCCTCTACCACAGTTGGGTGCACTCAGGGGCCGTGACCTGGTCTCAGTCCTGCGCCAAGTCCATCCCCACCATCAGGGGCTCTGGTGAAAAGGCAGACTAGGGCTTAGACTCCGCGCCCTGGGGAATCCTGTTCTGTGGGTCACTAGAGATCCCGCCGGGCTGTGCCTGACAGTACCTTACGGCCTGCCTGACCATTCCACCTCTCCAGCCTGACTACGCCTGTGTTCCTGAAGCCTGCTACTTCCCTGTGTCAGTCCACACATTTCTGGTCATACCCGGATCCCTAACAGAACACCAAGGCCAATCCTGACCAGAAGTGGCCACACAGGGAAGCCATCTTAGCTTGTTGTTTGTGGAGGATACATCCTAAGGAGGTTGAGTACTTGTCTCTGCTAGTCTTGGAAGACAGAGTATACGGCTATCAGATTCTGAAGAAGTATGCCAGGGATCAGCTGCTAGAGTGCATGCGGGTTGCTCATTCACTAGTGGATCGGGGCATGGAGTTTTCTGAGGTACAACCATTGATCCAGGTTTGTGCTGAGTTGGCTCTATCCAGTACTCCTGAAAGCAGGGATGACTTTTTTCCCCCATTTAGTGCAGATCAAGTGGAATCACTGGTATGGTTGTTGGAGGATGATCCAGATTGCTTCCATGAGCATTATGCAGCTTGTCCATCACATGTGCTTGTGGATTGCATAAACGCAGTGCAGTCTTTGGTCAGACAGGCTATGTGTAAGCTGAGTTTTGTTCAACCGGTATTACAGATATGGTCAGGTTTGTTACCCCCAGCCTCAGTCAGCTTGCAACAACCCAGTCCTGCTTCTAATCTATTTCTGCAAAGCTCTATTCCTGCATTCCCGACAGCACCTCCAGTTCCAGCCCAGTATACCCTGCTATCAACCACATGTCAGTACCCTGTTCCCACTCGCTGCACCTATCCTGCATTTAATCTTGTAAAGAAGCCCTCTGTAGCAACTGCTCCTTCCTCTGTTCCATCCTCCAGCTCTTCTCTGTCTGCAGCTGCTCCATCTGTTTACAGACCTGCGTTTACTTACAGTGCTTCAGTAACTAAAACCAGGAAGAAGCGAAAATTCTTTCCAACCAGTACCATCCTGCCAGTATCCAAACCAGTCAGCCTGCGGTCTGAGAACCTGCCTTCTGTTCAGCCTGATGCACGGATGCCCGATGACCCAGTGTACGCTACCCAGCCGGATGATCCTACCCGGCCTGATGACCCGATCCAGCCCGATGACTCGGTGCCCGCTGTCGTGCCAGATGACTCGGTGCCCGCTGTCGTGCCAGATGACTCGGTGCCCGCTGTCGTGCCAGATGACTCGTTGCCCGCTGTTCTGCCAGATGACTCGTTGCCCGCTGTTCTGCCAGATGACTCGTTGCCCGCTGTTGAGCTTGGTGACCCGGTGCCCGCTGTTCTGCCGGATGACTCGGTGCCCGCTGTTCTGCCAGATGACTCGGTGCCCGCTGTTCTGCCAGCTGACTCGTTGCCCACTGTTCTGCCAGATGACTCGTTGCCCGCTGTTGAGCTTGGTGACCCGGTGCCCCCTGTTCTGCCAGATGACTCGTTGCCCGCTGTTCTGTTGGATGACTCGTTGCCAAGTGTTGAGCTTGGTGACCCGGTGCCCGCTGTTCTGGCAGATGACTCGGTGCCCGCTGTTCTGCCAGATGACTCGTTGCCCGCTGTTCTGCCAGATGACTCGGTGCCCGCTGTTCTGCCAGATGACTCGGTGCCCGCTGTTCTGCCAGATGACTCGGTGCCCGCTGTTCTGCCAGATGACTCGTTGCCCGCTGTTCTGCCAGATGACTCGTTGCCCACTGTTCTGCCAGATGACTCGTTCCCCACTGTTCTGCCAGATGACTCGGTGCCCGCTGTTCTGCCAGATGACTCGGTGCCCGCTGTTGAGCTTGGTGACCCGGTGCCCACTGTCATGCCAGACGACTCAGTGCCCGCTGTCGTGCCAGATGACTCGGTGCCCGCTGTTCTGTCAGATGACTCGGTGCCCGCTGTTCTGCCAGATGACTCGGTGCCCGCTGTTCTGCCAGATGACTCCTTGCCCGCTGTTCTGCTAGATGACTCGTTGCCCGCTGTTGAGCTTGGTGACCCGGTGCCCGCTGTTCTGCCAGATGACTCGTTGCCCGCTGTTCTGCCAGATGACTCGTTGCCCGCTGTTGAGCTTGGTGATCCGGTGCCCACTGTTCTACCAGATGACTCGTTGCCCGCTGTTCTGCCAGATGACTCGTTGCCCACTGTTCTACCAGATGACTCGTTGCCCACTGTTCTGCCAGATGACTCATTGCCCGCTGTTCTGCCAGATGACTCTGTGCCCGCTGTTCTGCCAGATGACTCGGTGCCCGCTGTTCTGCCAGATGACTCGGTGCCCGCTGTTCTGCCAGATGACTCATTGCCCGCTGTTCTGCCAGATGACTCGGTGCCCGCTGTTCTGCCAGATGACTCGTTCCCGCTGTTCTGCCAGATGACTCATTGCCCGCTGTTCTGCCAGATGACTCATTGCCCGCTGTTCTGCCAGATGACTCGGTGCCCGCTGTTCTGCAAGATGACTCGGTGCCTGCTGTTGAGCTTGGTGACCCGGTGCCCGCTGACTTGCCCGGTGACTCGGTGCCCGCTGACTTGCCCGGTGACTAGGTGCCCGCTGTCGTGCCAGATGACTCGGTGCCCGCTGTCGAGCTTGGTTACCCGGTGCCCGTGGTTCTGCTAGATGACTCGGTGCCCGCTGTCGTGCCAGATGACTCGGTGCCCGCTGTCGTGCCAGATGACTCGGTGCCCGCTGTCGTGCCTCTGCCCGCTGCCCAGCCTGACGTGCCTCTGCCCGTTGCGCAGCCCGATGTGCCTCTGTCTGCTGCGCAGCCTGATGTGCCAGCCCCTGATGTCCAGCTAAACTGGCCAATAACTGATTCCCAGCCTGCTACGGGAAATCCTGTGTCCAGCGACCTGCCTTCCTGGGTTCCCCTACATAAAGAGAAGTCTGCCAGCAGGAAACCCAGCCAGCCGGTTGACTCCGGCAGTAAGATATCCAGCCAGTTACCTGACCCAGGCGGTGGAACATTTTGCCCACTAAGGACTGTTTGGAGCGTCCTGAGGCCGCTCCTTGAGGGGGGGTACTGTCAGGAATGGACTCAGCACTGGTGGTGGGACTCACCTGCCGTGTGGGCTGCAGTACCAGGGCTGACCAGCGGGTGCTCTAAGCAGCCAGAAGCTCACTCCTGCAGTCAGCCAACACCTGGGGCTGATTGCAGGAGGTGTATTTAAGGAATGACCAGGCCTGTGATCAGTGCCTTGATGTATGTTTCCCATGAGCCCCTGTACCTGGTATCCTGTGTTCCTGCCTAGTTGCTGACCCTGCTTTGATGCTGACCTCTGCTGACCGTCTCCTGTTGAACCCCTGGCTTGCCTAACCATCCTTCTGCCTGATCCTCTGTACTGTGCTGCCCGTGAGTTACTGAACCCAGCTCGTGACCATGACTATTCCCTGCCTGCTCCTCCGGTACCTCACTGCCCGCACGTTGCTGACCTGGCCTGCCTGACTATGCCTGACGCTACCCAGACGATCCATCCATCCCACACGGATCCAGTCAGTACTGTCCAAACCTGCCAGCCCCTTCACATCAGGCTTTCCCCCGGTACATACCCTCGGCGGACCCCTCTACCACAGTTGGGTGAACTCAGGGGCCGTGACCTGGTCTCAGTCCTGCGCCAAGTCCATCCCCACCATCAGGGGCTCTGGTGAAAAGGCAGACTAGGGCTTAGACTCCGCGCCCTGGGGAATCCTGTTCTGTGGGTCACTAGAGATCCCGCCAGGCAGTGCCTGACAGTACCTTACGGCCTGCCTGACCATTCCACCTCTCCAGCCTGACTACGCCTGTGTTCCTGAAGCCTGCTACTTCCCTGTGTCAGTCCACACATTTCTGGTCATACCCAGATCCCTTACACAGATACCGGTCCTGCTGATGGGTTTAGGACCTTCTACGACCCTTTCCAGCTCTCCTAGAGTAACTGCCTGTCTCCTGGAATCTCCTCCATGCTCTTGAGACTTTGCTGGGAGACAGCAAACCTTCTGGCAATGGCATGTATTGATGTGTCATGCTGGAAGAGTTAGACTGCTTGTGCAACCTCTATAGGGTCCAGGTATCGCCCCATGCTACCAGTAGTGACACTGACCCTAGCCAAAAGCAAAACTAGTGAAAAACAATCAGCAAGTAGGGAAAAAATGTCAGTGACCTCCACCCGTAAAACCATTTTTGTTTTGGGGGTCATCTCATTGTTGCCCATGTAGTGCACCTGTTGGTAATTTCATTAACACCAAAGCAGATGAAACTGATTACCAACCCCCTCTGCTACTTAACTGACCAGATCAATATCCCAGGAGTAATTGACGTGATGCTATACTCTGATTAAAAAGTGTTCCTTTAATTTTTTTTTGGAGCAGTGTATAAACAGACTGTGAAAAGACAAACAATAGCCATATATAGCCAAAAATCAGCATGCATCTAATAGAGCTTAAAGCTGAGTACACATGGGCTGAAAATCAACTTTTGGCCCAGCGTACAGCTCCCTGTCCAACAGAAGTTGGCCATGTGAATTAGACAACGTTGTCTATTTTTTTTTTATTGTTTTATTGATTTAAAAAAAATAATACACACAAAAAAGTGCAAATAATGCCCATGCAGGGGAAGGGCATTGGCCCAACAGAACACAAGTAAATACAAACTAAAACTAAACCCCAGGAGGAAGGGGAAATCACTTGACTTCAGTAGTCACAATTAAATTCAGAACAAATGAAGGGACTATTTATAAGTAGAAGAAGACACAGCAAAAAGACTACATACACTTCTAAGCCACTCTATCGTCCACCATGGTAGCGGTGAAGGCGTTGTCTAGCCAGCTAGATCATATTTTTTTTAATTTATGGGGGCACCTTTATTAGTGTAGGTGGTTTGGTATAAAGACAGGTTGGAGTTTACCAAGCGCTTCCAGAAACTTGTCATGGGAGGAGAGGCTTGCTTCCAGCATACTGTAATTGCTTTATGGGCATAAAAAAACAGCCACTGCGTGATCCAATATTTCCATCGGCCGCAAACAATATTTCGGGTCAAGGGGTACTAATTTGCCCTGTATTTCCAATAATTTGTAGCACCTACAGCCAATACGGCACAATAGTAGAGCAGGACCAAAAAATATATCAGAATTCACCTGTGTAATACGAACAGCGCAAGCAGGCTGAAGGGAGTGAGGGGTTCATCTTGTGAAGCCAGTATGGAGAAAAATAAGCCAAAATTTAAAATTTTAAAAATTTTAAATTGCATTAATTTATCTCTGGCAGAGACTAATGGAGAAAAGGGAGAAGCTCTTTTCTGTTGTAAAGAGGGTTTCCCGCCACTAAGAGGTAACGATACAGTGTCGATGTAGGTTTCTCCAGATCTGGTACTTGAAGGATAGCCTCTAACTCGAAATAAGAAATGGATACTCGTTGACCTGGAAATTTACTTCTGAAGGCATGGAAAACCTGAAGGTATCTGTAGTAATAATGTGGCAGCAAATTAAATTTAGATGGGAGAATTGGGAAAGGAATCTAGGCGAGCCAAGGAGTGGGAATCAAAATTATCAGTAGTGGGAGAGGAGGAGTATTGAATATTAACATCTATTATTTTGGTCTGCAACTCAAATGTGAGAGCGGATTGATCTGACTTAATGGCAGAGATAACAGAGATATATACAGTAGCTCTCTACTATTGGCCTTAAAGGCATCCTAGACCACAGCAAGAGAAGCTGACACAGCATTAATTTCCCAATATTTTTGTAGGCTAGAAGGAATATGGTCTTGAGAGACAGTATGGTGGATCCACTTGGGCTGACGCCTCCAAAGGGAGCCATTACAGGGCCGCAGTGCACAAATTGTCAATTTAAGGGGACTATGGTCTGACATTCCAGCAGGGAGATAACAAGCTTCCTGTATATCACTCATGAGAGCAGGATTTATCAATGTTAGATCTGTACGAGAGGCAGTTTTAAAGGTTGAAGAATAAGAGGAGTAGGCTCTGTCATGGGGATGAAGCCAATGCCATACCTCAGTAAAATTAGCTGCCTGCACCAAGGTGACCAGGTCCAAGTTAAATGTTGCTGGAGGGACCAGCCTATCCAGGGATTGTGAGAGGATGGCATCAATGTCTCCCATGAACAGTTTTTTTCAAATTAACTTCTCTAACAACAAATATAAGGGAGCAATATGACTGGGCAGTGGCAAGTAGGTGTTGCCCCTACTACCTGCAGGAGCCGCTTGTTTGTTGCCCTGATTTCCCCTTTCTTCACTCTGCAGCCAGACACAGTGTATTTCCACAGCTAAATGCACTCACACACACTTCAGCTCGTTGTTTTCAATGACCAGTCTAGGTGATGTTTGTTTTTGGAGTTTATTGTAGAACTGGGGATAGGGATGGGGAATTTAGTAGAATACTCCAAAAATCAAAACTATTCACAATGAGGACATCTAGCTGACCTCTTAGCTGAACACTGCAGAAGTATTGACTGACTGTAAAGTCAGGGTCTCTTTCTCTCTAGCTTTAGGCTACCATCCAGGTGTCCACTATGGCAAGTGTGTCAAAGTAACAGATGGTACCACCATCTAGGATCCAGAGCCTGCTTGGGTGTAGGAGGCTGTACTTCAGGTCATGCTCATGGAGGCACTTGCGAATCTCAGTAAAGGAGCACTGACGCTGCTGTACTTCAGAAGAGTAATTGGGATATAGAGAGATCTAGGCATTTCAAATAATAGATCTGATGAATTCCTTGTGGCCGACAGCAGTATATCCCAGTCCAGTAGTTTAGGAGTTTAATCAGAAAGAGCCTCCGGGGAGCACCAGGAGGTGGTGGGGAAGGGGGGACCCAGTGGGCCTGCTCCACCACAAATGTAGATGGGAGATCTTTGAGGCTTAGTAGTTTGGGTAGAAATTGCTCAGCAAACTCCACAGGTTTTGTGCCCTCAGCCCTCTCTGAAAGGCCTATAAGGTTGTTCTGGCAAAACCTATTTTCCATACCAATAGTTTTTTCTTGGAGCACCTTTTCATGCCGCTGAAGAGCTTTGGTCTCTCTAGAGTCTGTCTGGGCCGTATTCTCCATCTGGGATAGACGAGATTCTGCCTCAGTAAGCCAAGAGCAATATTTCTCCAGATCATGACGGATAAGTCCAATGTCATTGGACAGTGAGTCAATCTTGGAGGTTACAGGAGGTACTTTAATGTTGTAGGACAATGTGGAATGTGATTAAATTCCCTACTAAAACGATTAGCCTAATAAGTAGCATACTTGCCTGCTATGTTAATAAAGAAGTAATATTATCACTAGAGATGAGCGAATTATTCAAAAATTCGATTCGGCTGATTCGCCGAATTCGCGGAATAAATTTGATTCGAGGCGAATATATTCGCTGCGAATTTAACTTATAAAAAGGGTGTTTCTAGGCTTCAGAGAGCCTTTATATTAGTGCAGAACACTGTACCTTTAATTTAAATGCCCTTGGAGTCTGCTGGGGAAGAGAACTAATACTGTCAGTCAGTATGACATGCAGATGAGTGCCGTCGATCTTAGAATCACCGCACACTTCACTCATTTGGGCAGTCACGGGGCCAAAACCAGAGTGTGGAGCCACAGTGTGGCGGTGGAGGCAGCAGCAATGGGAGGCCATACAGCACCCTATGACAAAATGGAACCCACCAGCAGTGTGAGGAGACCTGAAAGTGGCACATGGCAGAGTGTGGCGATGGAGACAGCAGCAATGGGAGGCCGTACAGGGACCCATGACACACTCTGGACCTGGCAGCAGCATGAGGAGGCGGTACAGGGGCCCATGACAGATTACGGGCCTGGCAGCAGCAGTGGGCGGGCGGTGGATGCAGCAGTATTCGGAAGCCAAACACAGGCCTCGGTTAAAAAGCGGAAGCCGTCAGCAGCGTGAGCAGACGACAGAGACACATGGCGCAGGGTGGCGGTGGATGCAGCACTATTCGGAAGCCAAACACAGGCCTCGGTTAAAAAGCGGAAGCCGTCAGCAGCGTGAGCAGACGACAGAGGCACATGGCGCAGGGTGGCGGTGGAGGCAGCAGCAATGGAAGGCCATACAGCACCCTATCACAAAATGGAACCCACCAACAGTGTGAGGAGACCTGAAAGTGGCACATGGCGCAGGGTGGCGGTGGAGGCAGCAGTATTCGGAAGACATACACAGGACTAGTTTAAAAAGCGGAAGCTGTCAGCAGCGTGAGCAGACGACAGAGGCACATGGCGCAGGGTGGCGGTGGAGGCAGCAGTATTCGTAAGCCATACACAGGCCTAGGTTAAAAAGCGGAAGCCGTCAGCAGCGTGAGCAGACGACAGAGACACATGGCGCAGGGTGGCGGTGGAGGCAGCAGTATTCGGAAGCCAAACACAGGCCTCGGTTAAAGAGCGGAAGCCGTCAGCAGCGTGAGCAGACGACAGAGGCACATGGCGCAGGGTGGCGGTGGAGGCCGCAGCAATGGAAGGCCATACAGCACCCTATCACAAAATGGAACCCACCAACAGTGTAAGGAGACCTGAAAGTGGCACATGGCGCAGGGTGGCGGTGGAGGCAGCAGTATTCGGAAGACATACACAGGACTAGTTTAAAAAGCGGAAGCTGTCAGCAGCGTGAGCAGACGACAGAGGCACATGGCGCAGGGTGGCGGTGGAGGCAGCAGTATTCGGAAGCCATACACAGGCCTAGGTTAAAAAGCGGAAGCCGTCAGCAGCGTGAGCAGACGACAGAGACACATGGCGCAGGGTGGCGGTGGAGGCAGCAGTATTCGGAAGCCATACACAGGCCTAGGTTAAAAAGCGGAAGCCGTCAGCAGCGTGAGCAGGCAACAGAGACACATGGCACAGGGTGGCGGTGGATGCAGCAGTATTCGGAAGCCAAACACAGGCCTCGGTTAAAGAGCGGCAGCCGTCAGCAGCGTGAGCAGACGACAGAGGCACATGGCGCAGGGTGGCGGTGGAGGCAGCAGCAATGGAAGGCCATACAGCACCCTATCACAAAATGGAACCCACCAACAGTGTAAGGAGACCTGAAAGTGGCACATGGCGCAGGGTGGCGGTGGAGGCAACAGTATTCGGAAGACATACACAGGACTAGTTTAAAAAGCGGAAGCCGTCAGCAGCGTGAGCAGACGACAGAGGCACATGGCGCAGGGTGGCGGTGGAGGCAGCAGTATTCGGAAGCCATACACAGGCCTAGGTTAAAAAGCGGAAGCCGTCAGCAGCGTGAGCAGACGACAGAGACACATGGCGCAGGGTGGCGGTGGATGCAGCAGTATTCGGAAGCCAAACACAGGCCTCGTTTAAAAAGCGGAAGCCGTCAGCAGCGTGAGCAGACGACAGAGGCACATGGCGCAGGGTGGCGGTGGAGGCAGCAGCAATGGAAGGCCATACAGCACCCTATCACAAAATGGAACCCACCAACAGTGTAAGGAGACCTGAAAGTGGCACATGGCGCAGGGTGGCGGTGGAGGCAGCAGTATTCGGAAGACATACACAGGACTAGGTTAAAAAGCGGAAGCCGTCAGCAGCGTGAGCAGACGACAGAGGCACATGGCGCAGGGTGGCGGTGGATGCAGCAGTATTCGGAAGCCAAACACAGGCCTCGGTTAAAAAGCGGAAGCCGTCAGCAGCGTGAGCAGACGACAGGCACATGGCGCAGGGTGGCGGTGGAGGCAGCAGCAATGGGAGGCCATACAGCACCCTATGACAAAATGGAACCCACCAGCAGTGTGAGGAGACCTGAAAGTGGCACATGGCAGAGTTTGGCGATGGAGACAGCAGCAATGGGAGGCCGTACAGGGACCCATGACACACTCTGGACCTGGCAGCAGCATGAGGAGGCGGTACAGGGGCCCATGACAGATTACGGGCCTGGCAGCAGCATGAGGAGTCGGTACGGGGGCCCATGGCAGATTACGGGCCTGGCAGCAGCATGAGGAGGCGGTACAGGGGCCCATGGCAGAGTGGCGGAGCGTAAGCAGCTAAAATTGAAGGCCATATAGAGGCCTATGTTAAAAAGTCCCCCCAGCAGCAGCGTGGGGAGATGACTAATAGTCGTCTCCCCACGCTGCTGCTGGGGGGACTTTTTAACATAGGCCTCTGTATGGCCTTCAATTTAAGCTGCTTACGCTTCGCCACTCTGCCATGGGCCCCTGTACCGCCTCCTCTTGCTGCTGCCAGGTCCAGAGTGTGTCATGGGTCCCTGTACGGCCTCCCATTGCTGCTGACTTCATCGCCAGACTCTGCCATGTGCCACTTTCAGGTCTCCTTACACTGTTGGTGGGTTCCATTTTGTGATAGGGTGCTGTATGGCCTTCCATTGCTGCTGCCTCCACCGCCACCCTGCGCCATGTGTCTCTGTCGTCTGCTCACGCTGCTGATGGCTTCCGCTTTTTAACCGAGGCCTGTGTATGGCTTCAGAATAATGCTGCCTACACCGCCACCCTGCGCCATGTGCCTCTGTTGTCTGCTCACGCTGCTGCCAGGTCCATACTGATTCATGGCCCCCTGTACCGGCTCCTCATGAACGTGGTACAGCGGGTTTGCATCACTTAACGGCAAATCGTTGACAAACGCTGGGACGTTCAGTGTTGTGCGCATTAAGCCAGACACCAAAGGGCAGCACAGACCTGTTATTACTCGCTCAAGCATGGCTGAACAAAACCAGTCTCTACCACAAATTGGACCCAGACCTGCCCAGGGTCTCGTAAGTAGATTGCACGGAGGAGTAGAGTTCGTTATTGGAATTAACTGTGAGGGACTTTTAAACCTAGGCCTGTGTATGGCCTTCAATTGAAGATGCTTCTGCTCTGCCACTCTGCCATTGGACTCTTGATAGTCGTCGACACGCCCTGTCATATACAGGAAAGCAGAAAATGATATCTCCTTAACCATCACAACAGGTATGTCATATTTCATATGTAGACATTCAGCCAATGATTCTACGTATTAATCTACTTGGGTCCCCGCCTACACACCTCCCTCCCCAAATGAGGCGATTGGTTCTCTGCTTTAAGGAGACATCCTGCTGAGTTCCAAGAAAAAGCTGAGCTAAGCTGAGTTGAGCGAAGTTGAAGATTCTCCTTTTTAACATCAGAACTAACTTTGGGAGATAAGGCATCCTTTCGGCTCTGAAACCTGATCCGCTTAAACCAAGGCTGACGGCAAGTACTTTATCCCTCTTAACGTCTTTCTGTTATCTCTTTGCTGTGCTATTGCTCTTTGTGTATATATATATAGGCTATATCTTTTTCTGTAAATATTTTTATTGCACCCGTTTGACCTTTTAGTAATAAATCTTACTTTCTGAAAGTGTTGAACTGTTTCTAAAGCTCTTTAATGCAAACTAAGAACCCCTGCCTCTGAAGAGCGCTACTGTGCGTGTGTTTTACACTTCGGTATATCTCTGCCTGCGGTGACAGTGGTATACCGATGCTTATGCAAACATAGTGTTATTGCTGATATTGCAGAGTTTCCTCTTTCTCTGTACAAAAAGGAGGTGGTGGCAGTGTGAAGGGTTAATTGCGTAATTATCCTGACCCAGTAACAATCGCTCCGAGGCTGCCGATACACAGATTGTGATCCATTAGCTGGAAAAACTTTGTGCAGAGTGCAGCTGGGCGTGGCATTGTTACGCACGTGACAGCGCGGTTTTAGATTGGCTAGTCCTTCGGTCACGAGTTTGGTGAGAAGGGCTGGGGTCTGATGCCGCAATCGTCACACACCTTACCCAAAGAAAGCAGGCATACCTCATTTTCAGTTCAAATCCATGCTGTTGTGTTTTTTTTAATCCCAAAGGTATAGTTCACTATGAGTTCATAGAACATGGTGTCACGATCGCGGCGTCAGACCCCAGACCTTCTCACCAAATTCGTGACCGAAGGACAGGCCGATCTAAAACCGCGATGTGACGTGCGTAACAATGCCACACCCAGCTGCACCCTACACAGTGATTTTCCAGCTAATGGTCAACCGATCCATGTGCCATCAACCTGAGCGATTGTTACTGGGTCGGGTTAATTACGCAACTAACCCTTCACTGCCACCACCCCTTTTTGGACAGAGAAAGGGGAAACTCTCTTTATCACATATACACTGTAATGGTTGAAAAGTCGTCTGTCCAATACGGTCACCGCAGGCCAATTGGGCAGAGGATTAAGTAAACACAGTAGCGTCTCTTTAGAGGCAGGAATTCATAAATTGCAATTAAACGCTTTAGAAACAGTTTAACACTTTCAGAGAGAAAGATTTATTACTAAAAGAGTCAAACAGATGCAATAAAATATTTACAGAAAAATATGTAACTAAGATATATATATATATATATATATATACACACACACAAAGAACCATAGCACAGCAGAGAGATAATAGGAAGGAAGTTAAAGGGTTAAGTTACTTGCCATTTAAGCCTTTGATGTAAGCAGATCCAAGTTGCAGAGCAGAATGGTGCTTTGATCTCCCACTGTTACGATGGAAAAAATGGAAGAAGTCTTCAACTTCACTTTTTAGGCCTGCTAGCCTGTGTTTTAAAGTCCCCCAGCAAGGGGGTGGCTCTGAGTAACTGACCAATACTCTGTTTAGGGAGGGATCGTCGGGCGAACTCTGAATTAGAACCAACATCTTCATAATCCATGATATGAAACATAGGGGACAAACTGACCTGAGGAATGCTCATTTAATTCTGTCACCTAATGTTAAGGACCACCTGGTGTACTCTAGCAGTCCACAGGACAGGATTCCCCAGGATGCGGAGTCTAAGCCCCAGTTCACCAGAGCCCCTGATGGTGGGGATGGGCTTGGAGCAGACAGTGACCAGGTCGCGGCCCCTGAGTACACCCACCTGAGGTAGAGGAATCACCAGAGGTAATGACAGGTAGAGAGCCTGACGTGAAGAGGCAGACAGGTCTGGAGAGTAGCAGTTAATCCGTGCGGGTCGGATGGATGGCTGAGCAATAGCGTGGTCAAACAGGCCAGGTCGGTAACAGAGGGGTCAGCGTAGTACAAGGCAGCAGGCAGAAGAATAGTCAGGTCACTTGCCGGGGTCGGTACCAGTAGTTCAGATCAGGTAGGAATATCCAAAGGAGAGGTCAAACTTAGCCAGGGGTCAGAGCAGGAGAAGTCAGCAGGGGTCAGGTCCAGGCAGGTCAGCAACGAAACTCAAACAACGGGAATACAGGAACACAGGAACAAAATCAGACCATACGGCAACTTGTGTCTGTGCAGGGCTGGTTTAAGTAGCCCGCCCTGCACCTGACAGGCGCAGCCTAGGTCCTAGTGCCTGCCCAGCACCGTCACAGGTGACAGGTGCGCCTGGGTCCTAGTGCCCTGCTGCCTGCATGTCTTGACAGACACCTACGCATGTGCAGACCCATGCGTCGCGATGGTCCCTGACACCTAAGCTGCT
Organism: Staurois parvus; assembly: GCF_062004578.1. Taxonomy (NCBI): domain Eukaryota; kingdom Metazoa; phylum Chordata; class Amphibia; order Anura; family Ranidae; genus Staurois; species Staurois parvus. Next base: position 7,548,454 of record NW_028317945.1, read on the forward strand.
AGGTCTTATGTGGTTACAATCTCCTCAACTCCTGGGAAAAGCTGCCTTATCTAGGTTACGAAGTGAGAAATTACACATGTCCTTGGGCAGCTAGTCTCTGTCTCTCCTGGGGGGCTTTGTAGCCCTGGGCCCCCTGCTGCTCTACCTGCCAGTGACACTTTTAACACACACACATCTGTCACTGTGCCTCTCAGGAAGGGAGGGGGAAGGAGAATGAGAAATGAGAGACACAATATATACTCCGTACCAAGATGGAGGTGCCTACAAAATGGTTGAACTGCTTACTTCACTGTGTTTTGCGCAGTTTTTGCAACACATGGTACAACAGTCAACGAACATTGTTACTTGGAAATTCTGAGAAGGTTATGGGAATCTGTTCAGAAGAAAAGACCTGAATTCTGGGCTGACAAGTGGATTCTCCACCATGCGTATGCATATTTCCCTGACTTAGAAACCTGTGACATTTAGCCACTTCCAAAATAAAAAAATGCCTTAAAAGGACATAGATTTGATGACATTCCGGATATTCAGCTTGCCGCCACAAAGATATTGCGCAGCGTTCCGGAAAACATATTCCAGGAATGCTTCTTGCAGTGGCACAAATATTTAGAAAAGTGCATTGCTACACAAGGGGACTACTTTGAAGGGTACAACAGCCACTAGTATATAGGTAAGAAAACATTTTTTATTACAGTCCATTATATTAACCACTTGCCCTCCAGAGGATTTACACCCCTTCCTGACCAGGCCATTTTTTGCGATACTGTGCTGCGTTACTTTAACTGACAATTGTGTGGTCATGCAACGCTTCACCTAAATGAAATTTACGTCCTTTTTACTCCACAAATAGAACTTTCTTTTAATGGTATTTGATTGCCTGTGCAGTTTTTATTTTTTGCAGTATAAACAAAAAAAGACTGACAATTTTGAAAAAAACTCTTTATTTTTTACTTTTTTGCTATTAAGCATGTCCAGTAAAAAAATAAAAAAAATCAAATTTCTTCATAAATTTAGGCCAAAATGTATTCTGCTACATGTCTTTGCTATAAAAAATCCCAATATGTGTAAATTACTTGATTTACGTGAAAGTTATTTTGTTTAAAACTGGCAGTATATATACTGGAATTTGTTTTAATTTTTTTTTTTACTAGCAATGTCGGCGATCAGCGACTTATAGCGGGACTGCAGTGGGTATTCTGACACTGGGGGGAACTAACTTGGTGTCACTGACATCCCCAGTGACACTAATACAGTGATCCGTGCTAATAAAAAGCACTGACACTGTATTAATAGCACTGGGCAGGAAGGGGTTAACATGTGGGGCAATCAAAGTGTTAACTGTGTGCTGTATGCGGTTTTATAATGTGGGCCGTGTGTGTGTTTCACTGTAAGCACACTGCTGTGTATGGCTCTGCTATGCAGACCCATACACAGCAGTGTGCAGGAGCTGACAGGGGAGAGATCTGTATTGTTTACATACAGGTCTCTCCCCCCGGCAGAAATCCTTGGAGATCACCGGGTGCTGGTGGGGAATCACTGGCCGGGACCCGGTGATTGACAGCCGAGGCCACGAATGGTGGTGCAGGTAGGGCGTGCGCATGCCCCCTACCTGGATGTCAGGAATGGATTCACCACTGGTGGTGGGACTCACTTGCCGTGTGGGCTGCAGTACCAGGGCTGGCCAGCGGGTGCTCTCAGCAACCAGAAGCTCACTCCTGCAGTCAGCCATCACCTGAGGCTGATAGCAGGAGGTCTATTTAAGGAATGGCCAGACCTGCAGTCAGGGCCTTGGTGTATTGTTTCCCATGAGCCCCTGTACTTGGTATCCTGTGTTCCTGCCTATCTGCCTAGTTGCTGACCCTGCTTTGATCCTGACCTCTGCTGACCAACTCCTGTTTAACCCCTGGCTTGCCTGACCATCCTTCTGCCTGATCCTCTGTACCGTGCTGCCCGTGAGTTACTGAACCCGGCTTGTGACCCTGACTATTCTCTGCCTGCTCCTCCGGTACCTCGCTTCCCGCACGTTGCTGACCTGGCCTGCCTGAGTACGCCTGACGCTACCCAGACGATCCATCCATCCCACACGGATCTGTCCCTGTTACCAGGTCTGCCAGCCTCTTCACGTCAGGCTCCTTTGATGACGCTCTTTACCATTGCCGGACGTACTCAGGGGTCGCGACCTGCTCTCAGTCTGCTCCAAGTCCGTCCCCACCATCAGGAGCCCTGGTGAATAAGCAGATTAAGACTTAGACCCCGCGCCCTGTACAGTACCTAACGTCCTGCCTGACCATTCCACCTCTCCAGCCCTGACTATGCCTGTGTTCCCACACATTTCTGGTCATACCCGGATCCCTAACACTGGAACTGCAAACTCACGTATATATACGTGATTTTGCGCACCCGTGCCGCCCTGTAGCAGTATTTCTGCTTTTGGGTGGCACCGAAGCGCTTAAATTGTCACATCTCATACTCCATGATATTTGCACATTTATAATTTTGAGATCAACTGTCTTCTGGGTTATAAAGTACATGGTATTTCTTTGGGTGACAAGGACACTTCCTATTGGCTGTTAATTTTCAGGGTCCTGAAGACCACAACACAATGATAATGACACAAAGAAAAACGACAATAAAACTGGTGCAGATGGACTTCAACAATGGACTACTGTTTTTCATTCCCAGCAATGGTGCTGCCAAGGGTCATACGATGACAAATTCAGATAAGTGAAAAACTCCTTTGGAGTGTTTTAAAGAATAGTGAATCGCAGGTGGAGGGTTTCTTGTGTCTATTGTCTCGAGTTGGGAATAAAAGTGCATGTAATATCCGAAACTTTTTCTACTCGTTTTGAATGGTTCTATCCCCCCTATCTGAATATTTTTGATATATGTTTCCTTCTAAGATTTGCCTTACCTTCCTGTCTTGGAGACATAACAGGAAATGAGAGGAAACCTCCCCAATTGGGGATATCCCCATCTTAGTTGTCACCAGAACATTTGTCCTCATTTACTCTCAGAGCTTGCTCACTTGACAACACTAAAATGTAGGATTTTCCCTCACTTTTTTGTTTTGATGACGGTGGCCAACGGTACAAATAGAGGGGTAATACTTCTCAGTGGGGACACGGACAAAAAAAATAAATAGCAGAGGGTCTAACCCTTCCCCACTTTATTTAACCGTCTCCCACTTGCCATATAAGTAAATGATGGGTGAGCGGCGGCTCTCGTGTTCTAGGAGGATGTCATATGATGTCCTCCCACTCTAACTGTGCATGAGCGCCCACGGTAATTGGGGACCCGCTGTGTCCCTGGGACACATCAGATCACTGATCACAGTGAAGAGCCAATGACACAGGCTCTGTCATCACAATCACATCACATCTGCCAATCACAGCTGATCAAATTTAAACAGGAAATGCCAGTTATTGGCAGTCCTCTCCTCACTCTGACAGCACATGAGAAGAAGAGAACCGGTAAGCGGCATTCCTCAAAGGGGACATCTACACTGATCATAAGGGCACTGATGATCAGTGCCCTGCTGATCAGTGTAGCCCCATCAGTGCCACCTGTCAGTGCCCATCAATGCCACCTGTCAGTGCCCATCAATGCCACATACCAGTTCCCATCAGTGCACATCAATTCCACATATCAGTGCCTATCAGTGCACATCAATGTCACATATCAGTGCCCATCAGAGCTGCCTTACAGTGCCAGTCAGTGACACCTATAAGTGCCACCAATCAGTGGCACCTATCAGTGCCAGCCAGTGCTGCCTATCAGGGCCTGTCAGTGCTGCCTATCAGTGGCCATCAGTGCCACCTAACAGTTCCAATCAGTGCCGCCTATCAGTACCAGTCAGTGCCACCTATCAGTGCCATATACGAGTGCTGCCTTTCAGTGCCCATCAGTGATGCCTATCAATGCCCACCAGTGATGCCTGTCAATGCCCATCAGTGCCTCCTCATCAGTGCCTCCTATCAGTGTCCATCAGTGCAGCCTATCAGTGCCCATCACTGCAGCCTCATTAGCACACATCAGTGAAGAAGAAAAATTACTTATTTACAAAATCTTATAACACAAACTAAGAAAAAAATGTTTTTTATTCCAAATTTTCAGGGATTTTTAGTTTGTTTAGCAAAAAATAAAAAACCCAGTCATGATTAAATATCACCAAAAGAAATCTCTATATGTCTAAAAAAAAGATAAAAATTGTGTTTGGGTACAGTGTTGCATGACTGCGCAATTGTCATTCAGAATGCAACAGCGCTGAAAACTGAAAATTAGCCTGGGCAGAAAGGGGGTAAAAGTGCCCGGTAGGCAAGTGGTTATTAAAGAAAAATAAAAGTTTGCCTTTGCCTTACAATTTAAATTCTTCCAATCAATTCATTTGTTAATGATTAGAAAAGAATTACTCTAGTTCTTTTTCGTATTATACAATATTGATGATCTGAATACATTTTAAACTTTGATACCAATAGGCTATGCCAAGCAGAAATCTTCACTGAACTTTTCAGAAACTCCACTCTAAGGTACGTGTGCTGAGAACCTTGGTTGGTGCTATAGAACACAAATATTGCCATCTATTGGTTTATCTGTACATTCTTCCTGCATCTCTGGAGCCTATTTCTAAGGCTGGCCATACATGGTTAGTTGATTTTTCACCTTTACCACTATTCCTTTTAGGAGTCAATGAGTTTTGGGTCCCTGTACAGCTCTGCAGAGCCAGGCAACATGCATTTTCTTTCACACATTGCATACAGAGTCAGTAAATAGTCCTTGAGCTTGGTTTTGTGATTTTTATTAAGGGGTTGATAACTGACAGGGTTGAGGGCTGTATGAGATGCCCATGGGAACTGCAAACTTGTGGACAAACTCCTTAGCAACTATGTACAGATATGGACAAAATAGTCTGTCCTCTGAGAGCATTCCAGCTCTCTGGTGTACCTCCTCAGACCCCAGTTGAATCTTCCTCTTCACGCAGCTGTACTGAGTGTATTCCCTGGGCAAGGGGGCCCAAAAACTGCCAATTTAGCACAGCAGCCCCAGATGAGAAGCTAGTTGAGTTTTCCATCTGACTGCCCTCTCCCCTTATGTGACCCAGGGGTATAGGAGTACAAACACTGTCCTTCCTAATAGCTTAATGGGTCGGTGCCTTCAGGCCTTTCTCTAGGCTGTCTCCTTCCTTGCTACTCAGGATACCCTCCCTTGAAGATGGTGGTACAGTGGAGATCCTCTTCTCCAGCATCTGCCTGTAGGTAGGCCCCTTCCCTGGGTCCCTTCCCAGACTCTTACTCCATCTTTCACCCAACACTGCTCCTTTCCACTCCCAGGCTCTGTGATTCTTAAAGATTACCTTGCTTACCATGTCCAGCCACCTGCCAGGGAATTGGCCATGGTCCATTAAGCATGCAAATCCAAGCTTCCTCCCATCCTCCATCCCTAGTCCAGAAAGCTCTCCGGTTTCTGGAGAAGTGGGAGGGCTCTGATCTTAGAACCTCCTTAGTCTGTCCTGAGGTGAACTCCTGCCTCACTCACAGACTGCTACTCTATGCTAAAAAAAAAAAAAGAATAAAACCTATCTAGCTAAACTAAAGGGCGTTACACACCCTTACTCAGATCCCAGATTCCCCCTTCCTTATTATTATTATTATTATTATTATACAGTATTTATAAAGCGCCAATAGTTCGCTCAGCGCTGTCATTACAAAGGGGGACAGAACATGTGACAGAACAATACCAATACAATGTGATACACGAGGGGTTCGAGGGCCCTGCTCTTTCGAGCTTACAATCTAGGAGATGACATTGTATTCTGACACAGGCACCTGCTTCTATCAAAATACACTGATCAGTGACTGATTGCTGGAAATTTTTCCAACGTGTGATGGAGTCAGACATTGATTGAAATTCGGACTGACCAAATTTTAATCAGTGTGTGGCCAGAGTAAGGGTCATAGCAGTAATGTTTTGTGACACATTCTCTTGTACACTATATTGCCAAAAGTATTGGGACACCTGCCTTTACACGCACAACTTTAATGGCATCCCAGTCTTAGTCTGTGGGGTTCAATATTGAATTAGCCCACCCTTTGTAGCTATAGCAGCTTCAGTTCTTCTGGGAAGGCTGTCCACAAGGTTTAGGAATGTGTCTAAAGGGACGTTTTACCATTCTTCCAGAAGCGCATTTGGGAGGTCAGCCACTGATGTCAGACGAAAAGGCCTGGCTTGCAGTTCCCACTCTAATTCATCCCAAAGGTGTTCTATCAGGTTGAGGTCAGGACTCTGTGCAAGCAAATCAAGGTCCTTCACCCCAAACTTGCTCATCCATGTCTTTATGGCCTTTGCTTTGTGCACTGGTGCGCAGTCATTTTAAAACAGGAAGGGGCCATTCCAAAACTGTTCACACAAAGTTGGGAGCATGAAATAGTCCAAAATGTCTTGGTATGCTGACGCCTTAAGAGTTCCCTTCACTGGAACTAAGGAGCCAAGCCCAACCCCTGAAAAACAAGCTCTGCATTGTGTCAAGTGTAAAGTTTGGTGGTGGGGGATTACCCCCCACCACCAAACTTTACACTTGGCACAATGCAGTCAGGCAAGTACCTGTCAGGGATCAGTGCGGCGCCTCCCCTGGCGCACGCGCACTAGCGGCGGCTCACGCCGGGACACAAGCACCAGATCCCGGCAGGCCGCAGCTGACAGGATGATGCGCATGCGCAGTAGGAGCCGCGGGCACGCCTCGGGCGGCCAATGACAGCCCGCGGGCGCGTCCTGGACGGCCAATGACAGTGCAGGGCGTAATATTTAAAGATGCCCTGCACTGTCACAGATTGCCACACGGTCTATCTGTGATCCTGAGTTCCTGTACCTGCATATTGACCCTGATTGCCCTGACTACGCTTCCTTCTCCTGTGCTTTGACCCGGATTGTCCTGACTACGCTGCCTTCTCCTGTGCTTTGACCCGGATTGTCCTGACTACGCTGCCTTCTCCTGTGTTTGACCTGGATTGCCCTGACTACTCTGCCTTCTCCTCTCCTGACCCCCGGCTTGTTTTGACCAATCTGCGGATTGACTTATCCTGCTGACCCTGCGTGTGACCTGACTACTCTTCGCCTGCCGATTCTGTACCCCGCTTACCCCACGGGACCACTGCTCGTGACCCATCCTGCTAGGTCCCGCCGTCCTCCTCACATCTGGCTCTCCCGGTACCTACATACATCCCCCGAGGTTCCCTCTGCCACTGGTGGGCCTGCTCAGAGGTCGTGACCTGGCCCTGGTCTGTTACAAGTCCATCCCCACCATCAAGGGCCCTGGTGAAAGCACAAACCGGGACTTAGACTCCACGCTCTGGGTAGGTCTATCAAGTGGGCAGCCGGAGGCACCACCTGGCGGATCATAACAGTACCATTCTCCTGGCAACCGCCAAACCTAGACACGTCCACTGGATTACTAGACAGAGAAATGATTCATCACTCCAGAGAACATATCTCCACTGCTCTAGAGTCCAGTGGCGGCGTGCTTTACACAACTGCATCCGACACTTTGCATTGCACTTGGTGATGTAAGGCTTGGATGCAGCTGCTCGGCCATGGAAACCCATTCTATGAAGCTCTCTATGCACTGTTGTTGTGCAAATCTAAAGGCCACATGAAGTTTGGAGGTCTTTAGCTATTGACTCTGCAGACAGTTGGTGACTTCTGTGCACTGTGTGCTTTAGCATGCGCTGACCCCGCTCTGTCATTTTACGTGGCCTACCACTTTGTGGCTGAGTTGCTGTTGTTCCCAGTTGCTTCCACTTTGTTATAATACCACTAACAGTTGACTGTGGAATATTTAGTAGTAAGGAAATTCCACAGATGGACTTATTGCACAGGTGGCAACCTATCACAGTACCACACCTGAATTCACTGAGAGCAACCCATTCTTTCACAAATGTTTGTAGATGCAATCTGCATGCCTAGGTGCTTGATTTTATACACCTGTGGCCATGGAGGTGATTGGAACACCTGAATTCAATGATTTGGAGGGATCTCCCAAAACTTTTGTATCTTTTAAGGATAGACTTCAGGTTGGGGTTGAACATGAGTTCAACCTGAACCCAGTCTATTTGCAATTCAGTGAACAGGTTAACAAGCTGGCCTAATCTGACCAGTTCATCAATCTGAACCTCCAGTTGATGTAATCGTAAGTCTGTCATTTAGCAACTGTATCACTACCAATTATAACATTTCTGCCTTCAAGACAATATTTGGTCAAGGGAGTCACCTAGGATCCCCGCCACTTTGTTTACATTCTATCTGAGCCACAGAGCTGTTGTTTTGATGGGAGTATTGGTGGGGCAGCATTGTGGTGGCAGATCGCTAGGCATCACTAAGGTTTTGTTCTTAAGGAAGCAATACACATTGTTTACAAAAAAATTATATTGTCCCTTTAGGAAAAAAAATGGGTGCTCCTCCCCCCTTAAAATAAATACAAGACTCTTATCCAAGCATGTTGCCTGGGCAATGATTTGAACTGTGCCATAAGATACCAGACCACATAGCCTCAACATTGGAAGGGTAAGTGGGGGTCTGTGGGGATGGGAGAACATATGGGAATCTGAAAGCCCCCTTTAGTATAAGTGTAGCACACCCTTGGATGGAACTTGGCTACATATATATAGGTTCAGCTCTCACCTGAATCTGGTGACACCTCCGATTATACCCCGACACTTTGAAAATTTTTTATATGCGTTTTATTGAAGAAAACAAACCCTGAAAAAGAACTAGCTGATTTAAACACAGGTAATGTACATAAAACACAGATACCACTTTGCATAACACAGTTAGTAAGAAGTCACAATTCACTCGCCAAAGACTCCAAAACTGATTAGTATCACACTGACTAGGTTGACATTGACACATGAAACAATAACTGTTAATGAGATTTAGCAGCTTATTGACATTTGCTATAGCAGTACTATCTAGAGCAGAAATGTCCTACCTAACCACTGGCCAGTGGGATGAAACTTAAAGTCTCTCAACGTTGGGGCCCTTTAATCAATGGAAGAGCGCTCACTCTCTGCATGGGAGAGTATTTGTAATCCAGGGGTAGCAGGATAGCACAGTCTCCTTTAAACAAAATCTTCCAGTGAACATTGCAATAGAAAAGAATAACACTTCAACAAAGTCTTCACCATACAGGTGAAATCCTGATATACTGACACTTGCTCAGTATATTCAGAGCAGCAAGCTTCTGTGGGGACTTGGAACTAAACACACTCTTCAACCACAGCACAAGTCTTGAGGAGACAAACCAGTAATATACAGAGACAGAGTTCTCTCATCAATCAGCAGCAGGAATAGCTAATTCTGAGCAGCTTGGGCTTTCCAAGATCTGTGTCACTCTGAGAATTAGAGAGCAGGCTTTCTCATGACCTTTCTCCAGAGATGAACAGCAAATGCTGCAATATCAAAATCCCCTTTCATCACAGAGTACTCACTGTTTCTGGATTGTCCTCTAGATAGCATTAGACAGCAGTAGAAATCCTCTCTCTTTCAGCAGCTCCAGACTTTGAGAGACACATGCGCTTAAGTGGCTGTAATCCTGAGTGTCAGGCAGGACAATCCTTGATTTGCACACTGTCCTCCTGCAACAACTCCTCTGCTACTCACTCCCAGCCCAGCCCATGGGCTCTAGCAGCACAGAGAGTGAGACTCTGGGACTTTACACCAGGAGCTCTTGCTCCACGCGGTCCCCTGAAAATGTCTGCCTATCCACATGTGCTTCTTCTTCCTTTTTTTTCTCTCTCCTTTCCCCCACAGCCAATCATACGTTCAGCTGCAACGGTGCTGCTATGGGTGGATCCTTCTCCGCTGTAGCAACAACCAGTTAGAGCACAGTCCTGCTTTTCCTGTCTGTCACTCACAAAGAGAAAAAAAAAAAGCTTTGCAACTGCTGTTTAAGATTTAAAGCAACCAGCACATCTCTACATAAGGCAAACCCAATTGTAAACAATGGGCTGGATTTTAGATAAGTAAAAAAAAAAAAAAGCTGTACCGAGCTTTTTCAAGCTGCAGTGTGCAAGGGGCCTTAGGGTACCTTCACACTACTCCATTGCAAAAACGCAGAAAAACTGCAGATGCATTTTTGCTGCATTTTTACCGCATTTTGCACCTGTGATAGAAGGTGTGACTCAAAAAAAGCACCAAAAATGCAACCATAGGTGCATTTTTGATGCGTTTATGCCTTGTGTTCATTTCAATAGGGTGCAGCGTTTTTGCTGCGTTTTTTTTACCATACCAAACATGCATTGAAAATGCAGCTTGGAGAAAAACGCAACAAACTCACAACTGACCAGTGTGAAGAGTTCCATTAGATTTAATGGTCATGCGGTTTTCTTCCTTTTTTGTAATGCAAAAACAGAACAAAAACTGATCAAAGTGAAAGCATCCTAAATTCTCAACTTTGAATAGCTGTAGAGAAGAGTAGAGGTTGCAGGTAAACAGGTACAATTTATGTAGGAGTATTTGTTTCATCTCTGTGTGTTTCCTGAGGCCAGTCACTTCACTGGGTATAGGTAAGGGTTTACAACCACTTTAAAGTGGTAGTAAAGTCTACACATTTAAAAAAAAAAAAGATTTTCCTCTGCAAGGTATCTCTGCAAGGTATATCATAATGTGCTAGTATGCATCGCATGCTAGTACATTATGAATACTTATCATATGAAGCCCTCCAGTGGCACCGCTGACAGGGCTTCCATCTTCACCTGGTCTCCGTTCCGGATTCATGAGCTTCGGCCATCTGTACAGTAGGTAAAAATGGCACACAAGAGTTTACCACCACTTTAAGGGATATTCAGGGGCAGACTGCCCGAGGGCCCGGGGTCAGTAGGGGTCCCCATGAAATGCCCCTGGTACCTTTCTATAGGCTTTTTTTGAGTGTGGGCAAGGACACAGGGGCCCCATGATCCCCTATTGCCCAGGGGCCCAATAAGTTGTCAGTCCGCCCCTGGAGGTAGTTATGTATCTTTAATGCTATATAAAACTATTTTTTGCATTGATTCATATTCCCTATGGCAGTACCTTATTTTACCAAAAGCTTGTAAATTTTGCCTTGAAAGAGGCCAGAAAAAAAATAAGATTTGGTTTCCATATACTTCAGTGGGTTCAGTGCTATGTTTGGCTGTAGTGGATTTTTTTAAATGAGTTTGCCGAATCTCCTGCAAGAAAAACTTTCTTGATTCGTTGGTTGATTAGGTGGGAGCTCTATATACATTACCAGAAGCTTACTTATACTGCTATGTGTAAAATGATAAAACATGTTTTTGGACAAGGAGACAAAAATGGGAAGTTACTGGCTTTCCTGGTGGTTGATGCCCAGCCCCTAGCTGTCATTCCCTGTATTTCCTTTCCTTATGGTGATCTCATAACCTCACAGCATGGCATCCTCCAGACTTTTGTCTCCTTCTATGCGGATCTTTATTCCTGTTTACCAAATTATCCTAAGGAAGATTTATTAACCTTAATAGAGCAGCTCAACCTGTCTACTTTGCCAGTAGATGCCCGTGATCAGTTAGATGCCTCCTTTAAGGAGATGGAGATAGCCACAGCTATAGGCTCCTTTCCAAATGCCAAGCATAGCCCAGATGGACTTCCTGGTGAATGGTAAAAACATGTTGAACTCCTCTGACCACAACTTTTTTGGTTATATCAAGATTGCCTTCAGTGTGGTTGCCTTCCCCCCTCCTTTTACGAGGCCCATATTGTGCTGGGAAAAGACCCCTCCCAGTGTGCATCCTACAGTCCCATTTCTTTGCTGATTATGGACCTTAAGGTCCTTACGAAAATTTTAGCTAGTTGGCTTATGTCAGCAATTCACCATGTCATCTCTTCAGACCAAACTGTCTTTATACCTCGTAAGGCCATAGATATTAACCCCTGCAGGGTCTTCACACATTTTCAAGAAAATATCCAGTGGGGGTGTTCTTGTATTTTTAGATCTGGAAAATGCCTTTGACTTTGTGGATTGATAGTATATGGGGGTGTTATTGTCAGTAGAGATGAGCGAATCGAAGTAGGCGAAGTGGAATTCGAGTCGAATATTGGAAAATTTTCGTATCGCGCCGAATCCGAAAAATAGCCTACTTCGGACGCGCGAATCGAAATTTTTCCTAAAATGGCGGCGGACATGTGCGGCGACGGAGCGGGGATGTCTGGGAAGGCGCGCAGACAAGGCGCGCTGACCCATAATGCATTCCTTAATGACATGTGATCGCATTAGCCAATCAGCAGCCAGGCAGCCAGCACTGTGTAATGGTCGAGCTATAAATAGCGGCCATTTTAGAATTCTTCATTTGCCTCCAGTCATTCAAGAGAGGCAGACCGCTCTGTATTAGGGACAGAGTTAGGGCCACAGAAACGTTACTTGGGGACAGAGAAACGTTACTTAGGGACAGAGAAGCATTACTCAGGGACACAGAATTGTTAATGAGGGCCACAGAATCGTTACTTAGGGCCAAAGAAACGCTAGTTAGGGCCACAGAATTGTTACTCAGGGACAGACAGAATTGTTACTGAGTACCAGAGAATTGTTACTTGGGGCCACAGAAACGTTAGTTAGGGCCACAGAATTGTTACTCAGGGACAGACACAGAATTGTTACTGAGGGCCACAGAACTGTTACTTAGGGCCACAGAAACGTTATTAGGGCCACAGAATTGTTACTCAGGGACAGACAGAATTGTTACTGAGTGCCAGAGAATTGTTACTTAGGGCCACAGAAACGTTAGTTAGGGCCACAGAATTGTTACTCAGGGACAGACACAGAATTGTTATTGAGGGCCACAGAACTGTTACTTAGGGCCACAGAAACATTAGTTAGGGCCACAGAATTGTTACTCAGGGACAGACAGAATTGTTACTGAGTGCCAGAGAATTGTTACTTAGGGCCACAGAAACGTTAGTTAGGGCCACAGAATTGTTACTCAGGGACAGACACAGAATTGTTACTTAGGGCCACAGAAACGTTACTCAGGGACACAGAATTGTTACTGAGGGCCACAGAACTGTTACTTAGGGCCACAGAAACGTTAGTTAGGGCCACAGAATTGTTACTCGGACAGACACAGAATTGTTACTGAGGGCCACAGAATTGTTACTGAGGGCCACAGAACCGTTACTTAGGGCCACAGAATTGTTACTCAGGGACAGACACAGAATTGTTACTGAGGGACACAGAATTGTTACTGAGGGACACAGAACTGTTACTTAGGGCCACATAATTGTTACTCAGGGACACAGAATTGTTACTGAGGGCCACAGAACCGTTACTTAGGGCCACAGAATTGTTACTCAGGGACACAGAATTGTTACTTAGGGCCACAGAAACGTTACTCAGGGACACAGAATTGTTACTGAGGGCCACAGAACTGTTACTTAGGGACACAGAAACGTTACTCAGGGACACAGAATTGTTACTGAGGGCCACAGAACCGTTACTTAGGGCCACAGAATTGTTACTCAGGGACAGACACAGAATTGTTACTGAGGGACACAGAATTGTTACTGAGGGACACAGAACTGTTACTTAGGGCCACATAATTGTTACTCAGGGACACAGAATTGTTACTCAGGGCCACAGAACCGTTACTTAGGGCCACAGAATTGTTACTCAGGGACACAGAATTGTTACTGAGGGCCACAGAACCGTTACTTAGGGCCACAGAATTGTTACTCAGGGACAGACACAGAATTGTTACTGAGGGCCACAGAATTGTTACTTAGGGCCACAGAAACGTTACTCAGGGACACAGAATTGTTACTCAGGGACAGACACAGAATTGTTACTCAGGGACAGACACAGAATTGTTACTGAGGGCCACAGAATTGTTACTTAGGGCCACAGAAACGTTACTCAGGGACACAGAATTGTTACTCAGGGACAGACACAGAATTGTTACTGAGGGACACAGAATTGTTACTGAGGGCCACAGAACCGTTACTTAGGGCCACAGAAACGTTACTCAGGGACAGACACAGAATTGTTACTCAGGGACAGACACAGAATTGTTACTGAGGGACACAGAATTGTTACTGAGGGCCACAGAACCGTTACTTAGGGCCACAGAAACGTTACTCAGGGACAGACACAGAATTGTTACTCAGGGACAGACACAGAATTGTTACTGAGGGCCACAGAACCGTTACTTAGGGCCACAGAAATGTTACTCAGGGACAGACACAGAATTGTTACTCAGGGACAGACACAGAATTGTTACTGAGGGCCACAGAATTGTTACTTAGGGCCACAGAAACGTTACTCAGGGACACGGAATTGTTACTCAGGGACAGACACAGAATTGTTACTGAGGGCTACAGAATTGTTACTTAGGGCCACAGAAACGTTACTCAGGGACACAGAATTGTTACTCAGGGACAGACACAGAATTGTTACTCAGGGACAGACACAGAATTGTTACTGAGGGACACAGAATTGTTACTGAGGGCCACAGAACCGTTACTTAGGGCCACAGAAACGTTACTCAGGGACAGACACAGAATTGTTACTCAGGGACAGACACAGAATTGTTACTGAGGGACACAGAATTGTTAGTGAGGGACACAGAATTGTTACTGAGGGACACAGAATTGTTACTCAGGGACACAGAATTGTTACTGAGGTCCACAGAACCGTTACTTAGGGCCACAGAATTGTTACTCAGGGACAGACACAGAATTGTTACTCAGGGACACAGAATTGTTACTGAGGGCCACAGAACCTTTACTTAGGGCCACAGAAACGTTACTCAGGGACAGACACAGAATTGTTACTCAGGGACAGACACAGAATTGTTACTCAGGGACACAGAATTGTTACTGAGGGACACAGAATTGTTACTGAGGGCCACAGAATTGTTACTCAGGGACACAGAATTGTTACTCAGGGACACAGAATTGTTACTCAGGGACACAGAATTGTTACTGAGGGACACAGAATTGTTACTCAGGGACAGACACAGAATTGTTACTGAGGGCCACAGAACTGTTACTTAGGGCCACAGAACTGTTACTTAGGGCCACAGAAACGTTACTCAGGGACACAGAATTGTTACTCAGGGACACAGAATCGTTTAATTAAAGAGTATGTCAGACAACATGCAGAGGAGTGGCAGAGGAGGCAATGTTTTAGGAGCGAGCAGACGTGGCAGCAGAGGAAGGGGTCGAGGCAGCACTATTCGCAGCCAGAGGCTAGTGCTCCCGGTGTCATCCAGTACAGTGAGGAAGAGCTAACAGAGGGCGGTCAGGAACGGGGGGAGACATCCGCCTCTTCAGCAGCCAGGCGAAGAAGTAGTGGCGAGGAGAGTGGCTCGGTAGCCGGTCTAGAGACAGGTCTGTCTCCTGACCCACACGCAGCCGAGGGGGCGAGTAGTGAGGCGGAGACCCTAATTGATGATGATGAGGCTGATCGCACTTGGCAGCCTCGTCGTCATCAGGCTATTGCTTCCGCATCATCAGGAGAAGAGGGTGGCAGCTTGGCAGCGAGCAAAACAGTCGGTGGGTTGTCTCCATCGCCACACTCTGCCATGTGCCACTTTCAGGTCTCCTCACACACTGCTGGTGTGTTGAATTTTTTGACATAGGGTGCTGGCAGATTACGGGCCTCCCATAGCTGATACCAGGCCCCTAATCTGCCATGGGCCCCTATATACCGCCTCCTCATGCTGCTGCCAAGTCCAGAGTCTCTCATGGGTCCCTGTACGGCCTCCCATTGCTGCTGTCTCCATCGCCACACTCTGCCATGTGCCACTTTCAGGTCTCCTCACACACTGCTGGTGTGTTCAGTTTTTTGACATAGGGTGCTGGCAGATTACGGGCCTCCTATAGCTGCTGCCAGGTCCCTAATCTGCCATAGGCCCCTATATACCGCCTCCTCATGCTGCTGCCAGGTCCAGAGTCTGTCATGGGTCCCTGTACGGCCTCCCATTGCTGCTGTCTCCATCGCCACACTCTGCCATGTGCCACTTTCAGGTCTCCTCACACACTGCTGGTGTGTTCAGTTTTTTGACATAGGGTGCTGGCAGATTACGGGCCTCCCATAGCTGCTGCCAGGCCCCTAATCTGCCATAGGCCCCTATATACCGCCTCCTCATGTTGCTGCCAGGTCCAGAGTCTGTCATGGGTCCCTGTACGGCCTCCCATTGCTGCTGTCTCCATCGCCACACTCTGCCATGTGCCACTTTCAGGTCTCCTCACACACTGCTGGTGTGTTCAGTTTTTTGACATAGGGTGCTGGCAGATTACGGGCCTCCCATAGCTGCTGCCAGGCCCCTAATCTGCCATAGGCCCCTATATACCGCCTCCTCATGCTGCTGCCAGGTCCAGAGTCTGTCATGGGTCCCTGTACGGCCTCCCATTGCTGCTGTCTCCATCGCCACACTCTGCCATGTGCCACTTTCAGGTCTCCTCACACACTGCTGGTGTGTTCAGTTTTTTGACATAGGGTGCTGGCAGATTACGGGCCTCCCATAGCTGCTGCCAGGCCCCTAATCTGCCATAGGCCCCTATATACCGCCTCCTCATGCTGCTGCCAGGTCCAGAGTCTGTCATGGGTCCCTGTACGGCCTCCCATTGCTGCTGTCTCCATCGCCACACTCTGCCATGTGCCACTTTCAGGTCTCCTCACACACTGCTGGTGTGTTCAGTTTTTTGACATAGGGTGCTGGCAGATTACGGGCCTCCCATAGCTGCTGCCAGGCCCCTAATCTGCCATAGGCCCCTATATACCGCCTCCTCATGCTGCTGCCAGGTCCAGAGTCTGTCATGGGTCCCTGTACGGCCTCCCATTGCTGCTGTCTCCATCGCCACACTCTGCCATGTGCCACTTTCAGGTCTCCTCACACACTGCTGGTGTGTTGAATTTTTTGACATAGGGTGCTGGCAGATTACGGGCCTCCCATAGCTGCTGCCAGGCCCCTAATCTGCCATAGGCCCTTATATACCGCCTCCTCATGCTGCTGCCAGGTCCAGGCGAACGTAGTCACACAGGGGAGGAAATTCTCAGTGTAATGAACAGAGAAATCGACAGATGGCTGTCTCCGCGCAAACTGAAAATCGGAACCATGTTGACCGACAACGGAAAGAACATGGTGTCTGCTCTGCGTCAAGTAAGGTTGTGCCATGCGCCATGCATGGCTCACGTGTTCAATCTGGTTGTCAAGCGGTTCCTAAAATCCACCATCCCACTGCAAGACATCCTTAAAATTTCACGTAAACTTTGCATGCATTTCAGCCATTCCTACACCGCAAAGCACACCCTCCTTGAGCTGCAGCGGCAGAACGGAATTGCACAGCATCGCCTGATCTGCGACGTTGCAACAAGGTGGAATTCAACCCTACACATGTTAGACCGCCTTTACGAACAGCGAAAGGCCATCACCGATTTCCTGATGTTACAAGCGGATAAAGGTACTCCCTGTGTAACTTAGATGTCAGCCATTGGCAGCTCATGCGTGACACCTGCGCTTGCTCAGGCCCTTTGAGGAGGCCACGCTATTCGTGAGTCGGCAGAACTATGGGATGAATGACGTCATTCCTCTGTTGCACGTCCTGGAACAAATGCTGTTAACAATGGCTGGTCAGGGTGCGGTAGACGTGGCGCACAGATCTCAACGCCACATGACCCCTGTGGGGGCAGGACAGGAAGAAGAGGAGGAGGTAGAGGAGGACATTTGTGCTCAGGAATTATTGAGTGAAATGGGTGGTTTTTCCACTCAGCGGACAGGAGTGGAGGAGCAGGAGCATCTGGTAGAGGAGGAGGAGGAGGAGACAGAGGACCCAGACGCACCGTGGCAGTATGCTGTGGAGATGGAGGCAGGGAGTCCCTCGCATTCCTTGGCACAAATGGCCCATAGCATGCTCGCTTGCTTGTGTAGCGACAGCCGAATAATAACCATCAGACAGAGGGATGACTTTTGGCTGTCCACCTTGTTGGACCCTCGCTACCGTTCAAAAATGGTGGCCTTTTTCACACCTGCTGAGAGGGAGGCCAAAATAACGTACTATAAAAACCACCTATGTAGTCAGCTGGTCTCTGCCTGTCTGCGCCAACGTCCATCCTCAGACACTGTGGGCCCTGTGCGCTCGCGTTCCGCTGCCATGGCAGCAGGGGAGGGGTGGGGTGGTAGGAGCAGTGGCAGCTCCACCAGCAGCGGCTGCCTCAGACTGCAGTCGATGATGAGTAGCTTTCTTCACCAGCGCAGTGAGGAAACTACTAACCAGCCGCAGCAGCAGCAGCAGCATCAGGTGGACCTGGAGCAGGACCTCAAACAACAGGCTTAGGCCTACTTGGACAGCACCCTGCCAACCGAGGTAGACAATCCCCTTGACTACTGGGCAACGAAACTTGACCTTTGGCCCCAACTAGCTGAATTTGCCCTTGAAAGGCTGTCATGCCCGGCCAGTAGCGTGGCATCGGAGCGCGTGTTTAGTGCGGCAGGAGGTATTGCAACTCCGCGGAGGACACGACTGTCCACCCAAAGTGTGGAGAGACTCACGTTTGTGAAAATGAATCAAGCGTGGATTAGTCTGGATTTCAAACTACCAGTTCCTGACACAACTGACTAAATCCGCCATGAATCATGCCTCAAACATGTGCCACTTTCAGGTTTCCTCACACACTGCTGGTGTGTTCCATTTTTTGTCATAGGGTGCTGGCAGATTACGGGCCTCCCATAGCTGCTGCCAGGCCCCTAATCTGCCATAGGCCCCTATATACCGCCTCCTCATGCTGCTGCCAAGTCCAGAGTCTGTCATGGGTCCCTGTACGGCCTCCCATTGCTGCTGTCTCCATCGCCACACTCTGCCATGTGCCACTTTCAGGTCTCCTCACACTGCTGGTGTGTTGAATTTTTTGACATAGGGTGCTGGCAGATTACGGGCCTCCCATAGCTGCTGCCAGGCCCCTAATCTGCCATGGGCCCCTATACCGCCTCCTCATGCTGCTGCCAAGTCCAGAGTCTCTCATGGGTCCCTGTACGGCCTCCCATTGCTGCTGTCTCCATCGCCACACTCTGCCATGTGCCACTTTCAGGTCTCCTCACACACTGCTGGTGTGTTGAATTTTTTGACATAGGGTGCTGGCAGATTACGGGCCTCCCATAGCTGCTGCCAGGCCCCTAATCTGCCATAGGCCCCTATATACCGCCTCCTCATGCTGCTGCCAAGTCCAGAGTCTGTCATGGGTCCCTGTACGGCCTCCCATTGCTGCTGTCTCCATCGCCACACTCTGCCATGTGCCACTTTCAGGTCTCCTCACACTGCTGGTGTGTTGAATTTTTTGACATAGGGTGCTGGCAGATTACGGGCCTCCTATAGCTGCTGCCAGGCCCCTAATCTGCCATAGGCCCCTATATACCGCCTCCTCATGCTGCTGCCAAGTCCAGAGTCTGTCATGGGTCCCTGTACGGCCTCCCATTGCTGCTGTCTCCATCGCCACACTCTGCCATGTGCCACTTTCAGGTCTCCTCACACACTGCTGGTGTGTTCAATTTTTTGACATAGGGTGCTGGCAGATTACGGGCCTCCCATAGCTGCTGCCAGGCCCCTAATCTGCCATAGGCCCCTATATACCGCCTCCTCATGCTGCTGCCAGGTCCAGAGTCTCTCATGGGTCCCTGTACGGCCTCCCATTGCTGCTGTCTCCATCGCCACACTCTGCCATGTGCCACTTTCAGGTCTCCTTACACTGCTGGTGTGTTGAATTTTTTGACATAGGGTGCTGGCAGATTACGGGCCTCCTATAGCTGCTGCCAGGCCCCTAATCTGCCATAGGCCCCTATATACCGCCTCCTCATGCTGCTGCCAAGTCCAGAGTCTGTCATGGGTCCCTGTACGGCCTCCCATTGCTGCTGTCTCCATCGCCACACTCTGCCATGTGCCACTTTCAGGTCTCCTCCCACTGCTGGTGTGTTGAATTTTTTGACATAGGGTGCTGGCAGATTACGGGCCTCCCATAGCTGCTGCCAGGCCCCTAATCTGCCATGGGCCCCTATACCGCCTCCTCATGCTGCTACCAAGTCCAGAGTCTCTCATGGGTCCCTGTACGGCCTCCCATTGCTGCTGTCTCCATCGCCACACTCTGCCATGTGCCACTTTCAGGTCTCCTCACACACTGCTGGTGTGTTCAATTTTTTGACATAGGGTGCTGGCAGATTACGGGCCTCCTATAGCTGCTGCCAGGCCCCTAATCTGCCATAGGCCCCTATATACCGCCTCCTCATGCTGCTGCCAAGTCCAGAGTCTGTCATGGGTCCCTGTACGGCCTCCCATTGCTGCTGTCTCCATCGCCACACTCTGCCATGTGCCACTTTCAGGTCTCCTCACACTGCTGGTGTGTTGAATTTTTTGACATAGGGTGCTGGCAGATTACGGGCCTCCTATAGCTGCTGCCAGGCCCCTAATCTGCCATAGGCCCCTATATACCGCCTCCTCATGCTGCTGCCAAGTCCAGAGTCTGTCATGGGTCCCTGTACGGCCTCCCATTGCTGCTGTCTCCATCGCCACACTCTGCCATGTGCCACTTTCAGGTCTCTTCACACTGCTGGTGTGTTGAATTTTTTGACATAGGGTGCTGGCAGTTTACGGGCCTCCTATAGCTGCTGCCAGGCCCCTAATCTGCCATAGGCCCCTATATACCGCCTCCTCATGCTGCTGCCAGGTCCAGAGTCTCTCATGGGTCCCTGTACGGCCTCCCATTGCTGCTGTCTCCATCGCCACACTCTGCCATGTGCCACTTTCAGGTCTCCTCACACACTGCTGGTGTGTTGAATTTCTTGACATAGGGTGCTGGCAGATTACGGGCCTCCCATAGCTGCTGCCAGGCCCGTAATCTGCCATGGGCCCCCGTACCGACTCCTCATGCTGTGACGTTGCAACAAGGTGGAATTCAACCCTACATATGTTAGACCGCCTTTACGAACAGCAAAAGGCCATCACAGATTTCCTGATGTTAAAAGCGGATAAAGGTACTCCCTGTGTAACTTAGATGTCAGCCATTGGCAGCTCATGCGTGACACCTGCGCTTGCTCAGGCCCTTTGAGGAGGCCACGCTATTCGTGAGTCGGCAGGACTATGGGATGAACGACGTCATTCCTCTGTTGCACGTCCTGGAACAAATGCTGTTAACAATGGCTGGTCAGGGTGCGGTAGACGTGGCGCACAGATCTCAACGCCACATGACCCCTGTGGGGGCAGGACAGGAAGAAGAGGAGGAGGTAGAGGAGGACATTGGTGCTCAGGAATTATTGAGTGAAATGGGTGGTTTTTCCACTCAGCGGACAGGAGTGGAGGAGCAGGAGCATCTGGTAGAGGAGGAGGAAGAGGAGACAGAGGACCCAGACGCACCGTGGCAGTATGCTGTGGAGATGGAGGCAGGGAGTCCCTCGCATTCCTTGGCACAAATGGCCCATAGCATGCTCGCTTGCTTGCGTAGCGACAGCCGAATAATAACCATCAGACAGAGGGATGACTTTTGGCTGTCCACCTTGTTGGACCCTCGCTACCGTTCAAAAATGGTGGCCTTTTTCACACCTGCTGAGAGGGAGGCCAAAATAACGTACTATAAAAACCACCTATGTAGTCAGCTGGTCTCTGCCTGTCTGCGTCAACGTCCATCCTCAGACACTGTGGGCCCTGTGCGCTCGCGTTCCGCTGCCATGGCAGCAGGGGAGGGGTGGGGTGGTAGGAGCAGTGGCAGCTCCACCAGCAGCGGCTGCCTCAGTCTGCAGTCGATGATGAGTAGCTTTCTTCACCAGCGCAGTGAGGAAACTACTAACCAGCCGCAGCAGCAGCAGCAGCAGCATCAGGTGGACCTGGAGCAGGACCTCAAACAACAGGCTTAGGCCTGCTTGGACAGCACCCTGCCAACCGAGGTAGACAATCCCCTTGACTACTGGGCAACGAAACTTGACCTTTGGCCCCAACTAGCTGAATTTGCCCTTGAAAGGCTGTCATGCCCGGCCAGTAGCGTGGCATCGGAGCGCGTGTTTAGTGCGGCAGGAGGTATTGCAACTCCGCGGAGGACACGACTGTCCACTCAAAGTGTGGAGAGACTCACGTTTGTGAAAATGAATCAGGCGTGGATTAGTCTGGATTTCAAACCACCAGTTCCTGACACAACTGACTAAATCCGCCATGAATCATGCCCCAAACATGTGCCACTTTCAGGTCTCCTCACACTGCTGGTGTGTTCCATTTTTTGTCATAGGGTGCTGGCAGATTACGGGCCTCCCATAGCTGCTGCCAGGCCTCTAATCTGCCATGGGCCCCTATACCGCCTCCTCATGCTGCTGCCAGGTCCAGAGTCTCTCATGGGTCCCTGTACGGCCTCCCATTGCTGCTGTCTCCATCGCCACACTCTGCCTTGTGCCACTTTCAGGTCTCCTCACACTGCTGGTGGGTTCCATTTTTTGTCATAGGGTGCTGGCAGATTACGGGCCTCCCATAGCTGCTGCCAGGCCCCTAATCTGCCATGGGCCCCCGTACCGACTCCTCATGCTGCTGCCAGGCCCGTAATCTGTCATGGGCCCCTGTTGTCGCTTGTTGGCATATTCCGCTCGTTCAGATGCTCCTTCTCCTGCTACTCCTCTTCACGGATTCCGTCAGCAGTCTTTCTTGGAATCCGTTTCCAAGAGACAACAGTTTGCGAGCACGCACCCGACGGTGCAGAAGCTGAACGTCCTCCTGTCCAAGTTGCTGCTGCCAGGCTCGTAATCTGTCATGTGCCCCTGTACCGCCTCCTCATGCTGCTGCCAGGTCCAGAGTGTGTCATGGGCCCCCGTACCGACTCCTCATGCTGCTGCCAGGCCCGTAATCTGTCATGGGCCCCTGTACCGCCTCCCCATGCTGCTGCCAGGTCCAGAGTGTGTCATGGGTCCCTGTACGGCCTCCCATTGCTGCTGCCAGGCCCGTAATCTGCCATGGGCCCCCGTACCGACTCCTCATGCTGCTGCCAGGCCCGTAATCTGTCATGGGCCCCTGTACCGCCTCCTCATGCTGCTGCCAGGTCCAGAGTGTGTCATGGGTCCCTGTACGGCCTCCCATTGCTGCTTTCTCTATCGCCACACTCTGCCATGTGCCACTTTCAGGTCTCCTCACACTGCTGGTGGTTTCCATTTTTGTCATAGGGTGCTGTATGGCCTCCCATTGCTGCTGCCTCCACCGCCACACTGTGGCTCCACACTCTGGTTTTGGCCCCGTGACTGCCCAAATGAGTGAAGTGTGCGGTGATTCTAAGATCGACGGCACTCATCTGCATGTCATACTGACTGACAGTATTATTTCTCTTCCCCAGCAGACTCCAAGGGCATTTAAATTAAAGGTACAGTGTTCTGCACTAATATTAAGTCTCTCTGAAGCCTAGAAACACCCTTTTTTAAGTTAAATTCACAGCGAATATATTCGACTCGAATCGAAATTTTTCCACGAATTCGCCAAATCAGTCGAATCGAATTTTTGAATACTTCGCTCATCTCTAATTGTCAGCATTTGGTTTAGGCCCAAGCTTTCAACAGTGGATCCAGCTCCTTTATAAAAGTCCAGTGATGGCAATAAAATTCCATAAGATGATTTCAGAATCCTTCAAAGTAGCCAGGGGAACCCGACAAGTCGGGCTATTTACTTTGATGATTGAACCACTAGCTGCAGCTCTGCGGGTGTCCCCAGAGGTTCAGGGCATTCAAGTGGGAAGTCCGGAGGAAAAAAAATAACATTATATGCTGATGAAATTTTTCTCCAAGATTCAGATACCTAACTATCTACGGCCCTGTCTATCCTAAATGAGTTTGCTAAGTTCCCAGGTCTTAAAGTTAACTGGAGCAAATCCAGGATTCTCCCCATGAATGTCCCCTCTCCCAATATTGCCTCCAGATCCTTGCCCATTACAGTGGGTTGCTATGGTGAAATACCTGGGAATTGTGATATCTAATGCTGTTTCAGAGGTCATACACTTAAATGTTACTCCAGTGATCCAGAACATAAGCATAGACTTCAAGCCTGACAGAACCTTCCGCTATCTCTCATTGCCCATATGGAAGAAAAATATATTTGAAATATATTTTTAAAATATTCTTCCCAAATATATTGCCATATATTTGAAATGCTACAATTTTGGCCATATTCAATATATTTCGAAATATATTTCAATAAATATATATATATATATATATATATATACACATATATATACATACATACATACACACACTGCATGTTGAAATTAGTTTTTATTACAAAATATATGAAAAATAGTTTTAAAAATATATTTCAAATATACTGTATGTCTTTAAAAATACAAATCTACATTTTTGGAATGCATTTACAAATATATGTAAAAATATATGTTAAAATTACTTTTTTATATGTTAAAAAAATCTGAAGAATATATTTAAAAAAAGAAAATTGCACCCAATGGGATTTATGTCTGTATTTCTTTCTTGATATTAAAGTTATAATATGGAGACTAGTACAAACTTATTTTTTAGGCATACAGTTCCAAGAAAAAGTATATGAACTCCTTGGGATTACGTGGAGTTTTGCATGAATTGGGCATAAAATGTGCTCTGAACGTCATCTAAGTCACAACAATAGAAGAACACAGTCTGCTGAACATAATACTACACAAACATTAGATGTTGCCATGGTTTAATTGCACATAACATGTAAACATTCACAGTGCAGGGAGGAAAAAGTATGTGAGGCCCTAGCTTAATGAGTTCTCCCAGAGCTAATTGGAGCCAGGAGTAAGCCAACCTTGACTCCAATCAGTGTGATGATATTGGATGTGTTGCTGACAGCTGTCCTGCCCTTAAAAAACACACACCTGTTTTGGGTTTACTGGTTTCAAGAAGCACTGTCTGATGTGAACCATGCCTCGCAGAAAAGAGCTCTCAGAAGACCTACGATCATGAATTGTTGACTTGCATGAAGCTGGAAAGGGTTACAAAAGTATCTCCAAAGCCTTGATGTTCATGTGTCCACGGTAAGACAGACTGTCTACAAATGGAGAAAGTTTAGCACTGTTGCTACTCTCCCTAGGCGTGGTCGTCCTGTAAAAATGACTGCAAGAGCACAGCGCAAAATGCTGCATGAGGTAAAGAAGAATCCCAGAGTGTCAGCTAAAGACCTACAGAAATCTCTGGCACATGCTAACATTTTTGTTGCCACATCTACAATAAGGAAAACATTAAACAAGAATGGAGTACATGGGAGGACACCACGGAGGAAGCCATTGCTGTCCAAAAAGAATATTGCAGCACGTTTGAAGTTTGCAAAAGAGCACCTGGATGTTCCACAGCACTACTGGCAAAATATACTGTGGACAGATGAAACCAAGATTGAGTTGTTTGGGAAGAACACACAACACTATGTGTGGAGAAAAAAAAGGCACAGCACACAACATCAAAACCTCATCCCCACTGTGAAACATGGCGGAGGGAGCATCATGGTTTGGGGCTGCTTTGCTGCCTCAGGGCCTGGACGGATTGTTGCCATTGATGGGAAAATGAATTTCAGACTTTATCAAGACATTTTGCAGGAAAACGTACGACCATCTGTCCGCCAACTGAAGCTCCGCAGAGGATGGGTGATGCAACAGGACAATGACCCAAAGCATACAAGTAATTCAACAAAACAATGGCTGCAACAGCACAGAATACGCCTTCTGGAGTGGCCCAGTTATAGTCCTGACCTCAACCCGATTGAAATGCTGTGGCATGACCTTAAGAGAGCGATTCACACCAGACATCCCAAGAATATTGCTACACTGAAACAGTTTTGTGAAGAGGAGTGGTCCAAAATGACTCCAGATCGTTGTGTAGGTCTGATCTGCAACTACAGGAAACGTTTGGTTGAGGTTATTGCTGCCAAAGGAGGGTCAACCAGTTATTAAGTCCAAAGGTTCACATACTTTTTCCTCCCTGCTCTGTGAATGTTTACATGTTATGTGCAATTAAACCATGGCAACATCTAATGTTTGTGTAGTATTATGTTCAGCAGACTGTGTTCTTCTATTGTTGTGACTTAGATGACGTTCAGAGCACATTTTATGCCCAATTCATGCAAAACTCCACGTAATCCCAAGGGGTTCACATACATTTTCTTGCAACTGTATATGTGAATATGATGTCTTTTCCTGCTTTGGAATTGTCCTTTATTTTTGCCTGGACATATTAACCATTTGCTGACCAACCATGGCAGATACACTACTACAGGACGGCCGTGCTGTGCAGAATCACGTATATAAATGTGATTCTGCACTTTCTTGACGCAGGTGTACATGTGCGCCACTGTCGCGCTGCTTTTGCTGTGAAGCAGAAGCCAGTTAACGGGTGCCAAAGGATTACCACCAGCACCTGCTGATTGTCTAGGAGACTGACAGAATACAGCTCCGCCTATGTAAACAAAGCAGAGCTGTGTCCTGTCAGTGGCAATGTGCTGGATTCTCGTTCCCTGCAAGCAGGCAATAGAATCAAGCACATTACCTAGTGAAAACAGCACACACAGTAAACATTACACATAGCTAGGCACACAGTTAGCCCCTTGATCACCCTAGATGTTTAACCCCTTCCCAGCCAGTATCACTAGTGCAGTGTCAGTGCATATTTTTAACACTGATCACTGTATTAGTGTCATTGGTTGTCTCAAAGTGCCAGTTAGTGTCCAATAGTGTCTGATTGTCCACTGCAATATCGCATTCCCGCTATATGTCACTGATCGTCACCATTACTAGTATAAACAATTCCAGTATATATACCATAGTTTGCGCAAACCAATCAATATACGGTTATTAGGATTTTTTTTTTACCAAAAATATGTAGCATAATACATATTGACCTAAATTTATGAAGCAATTTGATTTTTAATTGTTTTTATTGGATGTTTTCTAGCAGAGAGTAAAAAATATTGTTTTTTTTTCAAAATTTTCAGGATTTATTTGTTTATAGCACAAAAAATAAAAAACCCAGAGGTGATCAAGTACCACCAAAAGAAAACTCTATTTGTGACAAACAAAATGACATAATCTTCGTTTATATACAGCATTGCATGATCATGCAATTGTCAGTTAAATTAACACAGTGTTGTATCGCAAAAAATGGCCTCAAAATGTATCATAGAGAAAAAAATAACACTTTGTGGAAAGTGCCTAGTGTGACATGGCAAAAAGTGTAGAAATTTCAGGTGAATTTGTTTAAATAGCCAAAAAATATGCCCCTCAAAACGCAAGAACATATATTTTTTTAACTTCTATAAATATATATATATATATATATATATACACATTGTAACAACTGTCACTTGGAATGCCTTTGTTTTTGTATTGGCTGACTATACAGTCACTTGTCCCCTTGAAAGACCACTGCCATGAATGGAAATAAACTTGCAAGAGCCATACAGCATATCTTAGTTCCTGTACAAGCAATGCGTCTTATCTTTCATGTCCCCTCTCCAGTCCATGTAGACTATTTTGTCTAAGACCTGTGGGTGGCGGAAAAGACAGCCTCCTCCTCATTCCTCCCTCCATGCAGATCCGTGTGTCACAAACAGGATCAAACATGGCAAATAGAGCTGTTTTTTCCTGCCTGGCGCAGGCGGAATATGACTCAGAGATGGAGAAGAGGTTAAAAGGCTTTTGTCTACTAGTCTGCCCTGAAAATCTATGAGCTAATATCACCTGGAGACCTACAAATGGATGCTGACTTCACCTCTCACCCCCTCCCACCTTGAATGAGCATTCCTACACTTGATGCTATAACAGGGGAGAGCGAAAGAAAAAAAAAAACTTTTTTAATGTAAATGGAAAACTTCGAAGGAAGTATATGAGTGTAAAGGGAACTACTAAAATTATCACTGGTGCTACATGTTCCCCTGCCCAATGTACCACTTACCACAAATGTAGATAAAAATCAACAAAAATACTACTGCAAAGGGTAAATGTAAAAATCAAGCACACTACCTCTTTTTAAAGACATGACTGAATAATATAAAAAGAAAATTATGTCTATTTTTATGTATTTGGTTTTTCCTGAGTATGATAAGCTTTTCTGAGAATGACCTTCTTGTTCCTAATAATATTGCTTAGTCACAGTGTTACCATGTGTAGCATAGGGGCCAAGTAGAAGAATACTGATGTTGTTCTTACAAACCATTAATTTATAACAATACCTATTATTTAGTTATGCATTTATTAGCAAATCATTAAACTGGTATTAAACCCAAAAACAAAAATATAATATATTGCTGCTTTCTAATCTTTAAATGTGATTGTTGCATTTGTTTTCTGTTTTCATGCTTTTATCCTTTATTTTCACCTGGTAGTCTAACCAGTAACAAACTTCCTATCATAGGCTTACCGTATATGTGACAAATCTGACCATACAATCCCTGTACAATCAAAATCAACTTTAGATCTATCAAAACTATGTAATATAAAGATCTAATAAACTATCCAAGCATTCTGTTTCTAATCAAAAAAGCCCTTGCACTACATAGTTGTTGGAAGATCTAAAGGAGATTGTACAATCAGATTGTGATGTGTGGGGCGGCCTGTAGAGTGGCTCCACTCTGTAGAGGAGCAAGGGAGAGACCCTTGGACAAGCAGCATTGTCAATTTGGGGAGAGGGTATTGTTAAGTTAGTCATAGATGGAACAAATCTCGGCCGGTCCCTGCTGAACAGGCTGATATTTGATCCAACTATGGATAGGTTGGTTGTACATGGTTTCATGCTTTGCTGTTTTTTTTTTGCCTTCCTCTGGATCAACTATGAGTGTAGGATTATAGCTTTTTTTTTTTTTAATGGTTGCACTGGATGGACTTTTGTCTTTTTTCAGCCAGACTAACTATGTAACTATAGACTATGTACTCAATTCAATCAGCACATCAAGCTTGTAAGGTTTTTTGCATGCAATTACAGCCAGCAGTGATAATTGTGTTCTGCCGAAAGGGAAGGCTCCGCTCCAGCGGAATTCAATAGCTCTGAGGGAGGGATTCCCTATCAACACTGACTGTGTTGATGACAGAATTGAGCGACCTGTAGTTGAAGGAAAGAACATTTTGCCATCTATGGCTTGCCTTACATCCAATAGAAGGTTTAGAACTATCAGATTAAGAATTTTTTAAAAGTTAACACATTTTAAGCATTTACAGCAACTGTTTTTCATTTTGGGGTAAAGGTTTTACATAAATTAATAAAAAGTTGATCATTGTAAGTAACCTTGTCAGTTTGAAATGGTTGGTTGCTCAAACCTTCACTTTTGCTGAACAGCTTGGTCATGTAAGGGAAATTTAAAAATAACAAACTTACTGGCAGGATCATCTGGTGAAAATGAAGGAAAACATCTAAAGCAAAGAGAAACTAAACTCTAAGAATTGGTAAACTGCAATATACTACATTTTTGGTTTTGGCTTATATATCAGTTTAAATTGAAATGAATACAGCTGGTATAAATACAAAAAGTGTGCCTTTATCAGTATCCTGTAATTTCTCGTACAGTTCAATGTGACGACACTGGCCAATCAGAAACCATCTGGTCTGTCCTGGAAGTTCTGACAGAGAAGAGTGAAAAGAGTGGGGATTTCAACCCCAGAGGTAAGCACAGAAGGGACTGTGGGGCTAGGGGGTGTTCGGTGTTAGTCCACCTTTACATCTTTTCTATAAAAGTGAACTGTGAAGTGAACTGAAAACAGTTGCTGTTGTCACATATCTGTAATTTGTATACTAAGTGCAAGGAATCTTTTTTTTGTTTTGTATAGTCTAGGTGTCACGTACCTGATGGGAGACTGAGTTGATGAGGTCGCCCTCAATTGTGTCCCTAGCCCTGACCCCACTGAGGTTGGAACAGGGGGAGTCTAGGGACCAGGGGGACAAGAGTGCCAGGAGTTCTTGCTTGTGGCTCTTGCAGATGATGGCCTTGGTAGACTGAGTATCCACTGATTTAGTGCACAGTAGCAATAGAGCAGGCAGGTTCTGTGGATTGCCGGATGTGCAGCAGAGCAAGCTAGGTAGCCAGGAACAGGACTGGAGCAGGGTCAGACAAGCCAGGGTCATAAACAGTCGGGCAGTGCAGTACCAAATCAGAAGAGAAAGCCAGAGTCAGGAGCAGAGCCGAAGTCAGAAACCAGGAGCAGGAGAGCAATCGGAGTCGGGTCAGGAACAAACCGGGTCAGCAACAAAGGAATCACACAGGAAACAAGCAGGACACTGGGGGAGGCCAGTCAGCACTGAATGAGCACTGAAGTGCTCTTTAAATAGCCTGCCCAGCGCCGACAGAAGCGCCTGGGTCCTAGTGCCTGCCCGTTCCGTCATTGGTCCTAGTGCCCGCCTGCCTGTATGCCTTGTCGGAATCCTGCGCAGGCGCAGATTCATGCGCTGCGGCGATCATCTTGTTCCCTGATACTAGGGGTGCAGGGATAAGCTGTATTACTTACCTTATCCATTGATCTGGCAGTCTCCTGAGCTGTTTTCGAGTTGGTCCCTTGTCGCCATCATGTACAGTGCAGGGCTATTAACCATGCACAAAAAATGGCAACTGTACCAACCTATGCCCAGCCTTAGCAGTAAGGTGCACATGGAAGGGCAATACACATCACAAACAAAGGATGTCCCAGCAACCCTTACTATCCAGTCTGCAAAACAACCAATTTGACCCTGTCCAACAGTTTGCAGGGTTTTGTTTGCACACATTTGCAAATACATACGTAAGCCACAGTCCTGTGTCAAGGGTCCTCTGTATACTGTGGACCTAACTCTAAAATTTCCAGAGTCTCCATAGTAGGAGCACATATATCGATGGATGGGTTAAAGGAAGGTTTTCCTGGAGGAGTCCATCCCTCCTTAAAGGTATAGGGACGCACGTGACGCCCAGCTATAGCAAAATGAAGGCAAAGGCATCCAGTGCATCCCTGCATCCAAATTAGCCAACTGCACAAAAAATGGCAGCCACCAACCCACCAGCAGTACAGGTGACAATGTGAGTGAGTACCCCTGCACCCCCTGGGTGGATAGAGGAAGGAGCACTTCGGAGGGAAACCAGATTCACTACCTACTTTGGACTGTCCACTTTTAAAGTAACAGCCACCAGATCCCCTGTTCAGGGATACCTGCAGATTGCTGGGTGAAGAAGAGGAGTTCTTCTAGGGTCTGGGGTAGTACATTAACCAGTTCCCAACCACGCTATAGCCGAAGGACAGCTATGTTGTATGGTTCTGGGATGACGTCCATGGACGTCATTTCAGAACACGCCCCCTGCGTGCCCCCAGCTCCCGGTGATGGCTGTGTCCTATGGACACAGCTGATCAAGTCATATGGTAAACGGCCAATCACAACATCCTTTTACCACATGATCAGCTGTGTCCAATGACTGTCATAGCATGAGGAACATACTGCCGAGAAACGGCAATTGTCAGCGAAGGGATTGGCGCTGATCATTAGGGAACTGATGATCAGGGCCCTGATGATCAGTACCCAGCAGTGCCGCCCACCTGTGCCACCCACCTGTGCTCATCAGTTCCGCCCACCTGTACCCATGAGTACCACCCACCTGTGCCCAGCAGTGACACCCACATGTGCCCTGTAGTGCCACTCACCTGTGCCCATCAGTGCAACCCATCAGTGCTGCCCAGCAGTGCCACCCATCAGTGCTGCCCAACAGTGCCCAGCAGTGCCACCCATCAGTGCCAACCATCAGTGCTGCCTATCAATGCCGCCTATCAGTGCCTCCTATCAGTGCCCATCAGTGCTGCCTATCCATGCCACCTCATCAGTACCCATCAGTGCTGCATATCAGTGCCCATAAGTGCTGCCTATCAGTGCAGCCTCATCAACGCACATCAGTGAAGGAGAAAAATTACCTGTTTGCAAAATGTTATAATAGAAACAAAGGAAAACATTTTTCTTTTTCTAATTTTTTGCTCTTTTTTTGTTTGTAGCGCAAAAAATAAAACACCCAGTGGCGATTAAACACCACCAAAAGAAAGCTCTATTTGTGTGAAAAAAATGATAAAAATTTAATATGGTTACAATGTTGCATGACTGTGCCATTGTCATTCAAAGTGCGACAGTGCTGAAAGCTGAAAATTGGCCTGGCAGGATGGGGGTAGAAGTGCCCGGTAGGCAAGTGATTAAGGAGATGCTGGCTAGCTTTCCAACAGAGACTGAGTTGCAGTGAAGGCTTGTAAATTGTAAGTTCTAGGAAGTTGTCCTCAGTTCATCAGTTCCCTTGGGCATCCTGTATACCCCTAACCCTATCCCAGTTCAAATCCCTTAAATAAAGTAACAAAACCAAAGCAGTAGAACAGCAAGAAGAGTTGAAATTGAAGCGCCACACCACTTTTAAGAGGTCCAGATACAACTTTATTCCATTAAAAGTCAGGGATATAATTTGAGAAGTAGCCAACGTGTTTCGGGGTCCAAGTGCCCCCCTTCATCAGGGTTTGACTGGCAAAAAAGTGAACAGACTAGAAGTGAACTGGACCTACAATTATATTTATTCCAGTGTGAATTAAAAGCAAAGGCTTAAGCAGCAGCTTGTTTGACATCTTGTATTTTGGAGCTGGCTTTCACTTCCTCACAGCTGCCTTCCTATTTTGCATGCTTAGGAAATAACCTGTCTTGAGACTGGACCTGCAACTGTCTGGGATGAGTGATGATATTCCAGGAGGATGAGACATCATCCTCAAATAGGTGAAGAACAAGGATGTAAGAGCAGGTACTACCAACAAAAGGATACTTGCTCCCAAAAATAAATATGCAATTTCTTTACAGGCTAGGGAGAGGAAGTGAATCATATTGTGATACGTCTATATTGCACCTTGTCTGTACCATATTATATATTTTTTTATCATACAGTTACTTGACTGGAAACTTTAGTTGAAAGGGAAGTGTCCTCATGTGCACACTGTCTCTCTTATCTCTCTATTTTGTTATTTTCATCTCTTTCTCTGTTCTGCCCTGTCTCTCACTGCACAGTTGTGCGCTCTTGTCTTCTTCAGTTCATTGTTCTCTCTGCCTTCACACCACACATAATGTTTTCCACACATGCTCCTCACACAATAGCCTGGGAATCCCCAGTACAGTGCAGTACATAGTGATCGCCTTGTCATAGTCAGTCCTTCCTGTACCTTCCATAAACAGGTGTCATAGCAAGGGACTCTCCACCTGATATCCGGCCTGAGTCAGTGTCCAAGAACAACGCGGTCATCTTCAGGCAGTAAACAGGAATCAATAAGATTCTGGGTACATTCCTAATAAGGGTCACACTTCCTATGCCTCCATCTCAGCTCTCTGAATGCCATCAGGATGACTTCACTCAACAGCCAAATA
This sequence comes from Staurois parvus, assembly GCF_062004578.1. Taxonomy (NCBI): domain Eukaryota; kingdom Metazoa; phylum Chordata; class Amphibia; order Anura; family Ranidae; genus Staurois; species Staurois parvus. The sequence continues at coordinate 7,581,801 of NW_028317945.1, forward strand.
AGGCAAATCACATTTCTCAAGTGTTCTAAATTGTGCTGTCAGACGTAGCCTTTTGTGATATAAAGTAAAATGACATATTGTATATCACTGGTATTTACATGATTTGCTTCATACCTGCTTTATCTAGATCAAATGAATTCCCATTAACTTGGTATGGATAAAAACCTCTGTAATCCTCAAGCGTTGTCTTCTCATATTGAAAACAAAACAAAGGGGCAGCAATGGCATAGATCAGTTGTTCTTAACCATGGGACTGTTGCCCACTAACGGGCCATGGCCTTTCTTCTCCTAGCCTCCAGCTAGTTGCAGATCTTCTAAACTTCAACAGTGCCTCCTAGCTCCCATTGTGCCACCCAACCTCCCATAGTGGACTGCAGTGCTTCCAGCCTGTCACAGTGCCCTTAGTCCACCTAAGAGCCTTAAGTCCCCACAGTGTCCCTGAGATTCCCACAGTGCCCCTAGCTTGATGCACAGTCTCCAGCTCCACATAGTGCCTCCAACAGTGTCCCACAGTGCCCCCCCATCCCCAGCAGTACCCTCCAATATCCCACATTGCCCCTGCAAAACCCCCAGAGACCCATCCTCCACAATTGCCCCCAGCTCCCTCCAGAAACTCCATCTCCTACAGGGTCACGAAGTCTACTGCAGCATCCCCTAATCCCCTCCAGAATCTTCATTCCCCCATGGTGAGGCTCAGCCCCAGAGCCTTCCAGATTTTCAGGACATATTTTGGAATCCCATAATTTTATTGTGTGTGCGCTTAAACTTTTTACTTACTGTTGGGGCACAGAAGGTTTTAGAAGAATTTTACTTGGCACTGGTCACAATAAGAATGAGAGAATGATTTGCATAGATCATGCTAATTGCAGCATAAAAGAATAAAAATGCTTATATTGCACTTACAAAAAAGCTGAATGCACAAGCTCACAGCAGCATTGAATCCTTGGGCTATATATAGCTGAACACAACCCTGGACTGGTCATAGGGCGCCGTGGGCATTTGACCGGTGGGCCGCGGCCACTTGGATTATTATTATTATACAGTATTTATATAGCGCTAAAAGGTTTGCTCAGAGCTGTAAATTATAGTGGGGGACAGAACATGAAACAATACAGTAACAAAACAAAACACGAGGGGGCGCTTGGATAGGAGTGGTTGGGCAGCATATATAGGAACCGGACCGTGCATTTCTTGGTTCCTCCCAGCCACCCCTCCTATCCATCTCCTGCATGTCGTGGGTTCCTGTATGCTCCCCCACGGCCGCCCCACCCATCTCCTGCAGTGCTGCCCTTGGGTTCCCCCCACCCTGCAGCTGCTGCGGAGCATCTGTCAGCATATTCTGTCCCCAGTGCTGACAGAAGAGATAAAGCCGTCCCTCCTCCTGCCCTCTCCTCCTGTGTCTGCCCCGCCCACACTTCCCACCAGCCTTGTGTCTTCTCTTCCCCTTCTTTCTTTCTTTCTTTTTCTTTCTTTCTTTCTTTCTTTCTTTCTCTTTCTTTCCTTTTCTCTCTGTCTCCTGTTTCTTTTTCTTTCTTTACGTTTTTCTTTCTTTCTTTCCCCCCTTCTTTCCCTCTTTTCTTTCTTTCCCCTCTTCTTCCCTCTTTTCTTTCTTTCCCTCCTTCCTTATTTTCCTCTTTCCTTCTTTCCCTCCTTACTTTTTTCCTCCTTCTATCCCTCTTTCTTTCCCTCCTTCCTTCTTTCCTTACTTCCTTCTTTCTCTATTTCTTTTCCTCCTTCTTTCCCTTTTTCTTTTCCTCCTTCTTTCCCTCTTTCTTTTCCTCCTTCCTTTATTCCCTCTTTCCTTCTTTCCCTCTTTCTTTTCCTACTTCTTTCCCTCTTTCTTTTCCTCCTTCCTTTATTTCCTCCTTCCTTCTTTCTTTTCTTCTTTCTTTCCCTCCTTCCACCTTTATTTCTTTCCCTCCTTCCTTCTTTCTCTCTTTCCCTCCTCCCTTTTTTCTCGCCCTCCTTCCTTATTTTCTTCTTTCTATCCCTCTTTCTTTCCTTCCTTCCTTCTTTCCCTCCTTCCTTCTTTCCCTCTTTCCCTCCTCCCTTCTTTCCCGCTTTCCCTCCTCCCTTCTTTCCCTCCTTCCTTCTTTCCCTCTTTCCTTCTTTCTTTCCCTCCTTCCTTATTGTCTTCCTTCTTTCCCTCTATCCTTCTTTCCCTCTATCCTTCTTTCCCTCCTTCCTTCTTTCTCTATTTTGTTCCTCCTTCTTTCCCTCCTTCCTTTAATACCTCTTTCCTTCTTTCCCTCTTTCTTTTCCTCCTTCCTTTATTCCCTCCTTCCTTCTTTCTTTTCTTCCTTCTTTCCCTCTTTCCTTATTTTCCTCTTTCTTTACCTCCTTCCTTCTTCCCCTCCTTCCTTCTTTCCCTCCTTCCTTCTTTCTTGCCCTCCTTCCTTATTTTCCTCCTTCTATCCCTCTTTCTTTCTTTCCTTCCTTCTATCCCTCCTTCCGTTTGTCCCTCCTTCCTTCTTTCCCTCCTCCCTTCTTTCCCTCTTTCCCTCCTTCCTTCTTTCCCCCTTTCCTTCTTTCTTTCCCTCCTTCCTTATTTTCCTCCTATCCCTCTTTCTTTCCCTCTTTCCTTCTTTCCCTCCTTCCTTCTTTCTCTACTTTTTCCCTCCTTCTTTCCCTCTTTCCTTCTTTCCCTCCTTCATTCTTTCTCTATTTCTTTTCCTCCTTCTTTCCCTCTTTCTTTCCTCCTTATTTCTCTCTTTCTGCTTTCCTTCCTTTCTTATTTCCCTCTTTTCTTCTTTTCCTCCTTGTTTGCCTCCTTCCTTCCTTCCTTCTTTCCCTCCTTTCTTCTCTCCCTTCTTCCTTCTTTCCCTCCTTCTTTCCTTCTTTTTTTCCCTCCTTCCTCCTTTCCCTCCTTCCTCCTTTCCCTCCTTCTTTCTTTCCCTCCTTTCCTCCCTACTTTCTTTCTTTCTTTCTTTCTTTCTTGCTTGCTTTCTTTCTTTCTTTCCCTCCTTTCTTATTTTCCTCTTTCCTTCTATCCCTCTTTCTTTCCTTCCTTCTTTCCCTCTTTCTTTCTCTCCTTCCTTCTTTTCCTCTTTCTTTCCCTCCTTCCTTCTTTCATTTCTTCTTTCCCTCCTCCCTTCTTTCCCTCCTTCCTTCCTTATTTTCCTCCTTCCTCCTTTCCCTCTTTCTTTCCCTCCTGCCTTCTTTCCCTCCTTCCTTCATTCCATCCTTCCTTCTTTTCTTCCCCTCCTTCCTTCTTTCCCTCTTTCCTTCTTTCTTTCTTTCTTTCCCTCCTTCCTTCCTTCTTTTCCTCCTTCCTCCTTTCCCTCTTTCTTTCCCTCCTGCCTTCTTTCACTCCTTCCTTCATTCCATCCTTCCTTCTTTTCTTTCCCTCCTTCCTTCTTTCCCTCTTCCCTTCTTTTCCTTCCCTCCTCCCTTCTTTCCTTCCCTCCTTCCTTATTTTCCTCCTTCTATCCCTCTTTCTTTCCCTCTTTCCTTCTTTCTCTATTTCCTTTCCTCCTTGTTTTCCTCTTTCCATCTTTCCTGCCTTCCTTCTTTCCCTCCTTCTTTCTTTGCCTCTTTCTTTCCCTTCTTCTTTCCCTCTTTCTTTTCCTCTTTCTTTCCCTCTTTCTTCTTTCCCTCCTCCCTTCTTTCCTTCCTTGTTTGCCTCCTTCCTTCTTTTCCTCCTTCCTTCTCTCCCTCCTTCCTTCTTTTCCTCCTTCTGTCCATCTTTCCTTCCCTCCTTCCTTCTTTCCTGCTTTCTTTCCTTCCTTCTTTCTTTCCCTCTTTCCCTCCTTCCTTCTTACTCCCTTCCTTCTTTCCCTCCTTCCTTATTTTCTTCTTTCCCTCTTTCCTTCCTTCTTTCCCTCCTTCCTTCCCTCCCAGCTTTCTTTCTTTCTCTGTCTCCTTTCTTTCTTTCTTTCTTTCTTTCTTTCTTTCTTTCTTTCTTTCTTTCTTTCCCTCCTTCCTTCTTTCTTTCCCTCCTTCCTTCTTTCCCTATTTCCCTCCTTCCTTCTTTCCCTCCTTCCTTCTTTCCCTATTTCCCTCCTTCCTTCTTTCCCTCATCCCTTCTTTCCCTTTCTTTCTTTCTTTCTTTCTTTCTTTCTTTCTTTCTTTCTTTCTTTCTTTCTTTCTTTCTTTCTTTCTTTCCCTCCTTCCTTATTTTCCTCCTTCTATCCCTCTTTCTTTCCCTCTTTCCTTCTTTCCCTCTTTCCTTCTTTCCCTCTTTCCTTCTTTCCCTCTTTCCTTCTTTCCCTCCTTTCTTCTTTCTCTATTTCTTTTCCTCCTTCTTTCCCTCCTTCCTTCTTTCTCTATTTCTTTTCCTCCTTCTTTCCCTCCTTCCTTCTTTTCCTCTTTCCATATTTCCCTGCTTCCTTCTTTCCCTCCTTCTTTTCCTCCTTCTTTCTCTCCTTCCTTTTTTCTTTCTTTCCCTTCTTCTTTCTTTTCCTGTTTCCCTTTTCTTTCTTTCTTTCTTTCTTTTCTTTCTTTCTTTCTTTCTTTCTTTCTTTCTTTCTTTCCCTCTTTTCTTATTTTCCTCTTTCCCTCTTTCCTTCCATCTCTCCCTCCTTCCTTCCTTCTTTCTGCCCTTCCTTCTTTCACCCCTTCCTTCTTTCCCGCCTTCCTTCCTTCTTTCCCTCTTTCCCTCCTTCATTCTGTCCCTCCTTCATTCTTTTTCTATTTCTTTTCCTCCTTCTTTCCCTCTTTCTTTCCCTCCTTACTTCTTTTCCTCTTTCCATCTTTCCCTCTTTCTTTTCCTCCTTCTATTCCTCTTTCTTTTCCTCCTTCTTTCCCTCTTTCTTCTTTCCCTCTTTGTTTGTCTCCTTCCTTCCTTCTTTCCCTCCTTCCTTCTTTCCCTCCCTCCTTCTGTCCCTTTCTTTCCTTTCTTTCTTTCTTTCTTTCTTTCTTTCTTTCTTTCTTTCTTTCCTTCCTTCCTTCCTTCCTACTTTCTTTCCTTCTTTCTTTCCTTCTTTCTTTCTTTCTTTCTTTCCTTCTTTGTTTGTTTCTTTCTTTCTTTCTTTCTTTCCTTCTTTCTTTCTTTCTTTCTTTCTTTCTTTCTTTCTTTCTTTCCCTCCTTCCTTATTTTCCTCCTTCTATCCCTCTTTCTTTCCCTCTTTCCTTCTTTCCCTCTTTCCTTCTTTCCCTCCTTCCTTCTTTCTCTATTTCTTTTCCTTCCCTCTTTCCCTCCTTCCTTCTTTCTCTATTTCTTTTCCTCCTTCTTTCCCTCCTTCCTTCTTTTCCTCTTTCCATATTTCCCTGCTTCCTTCTTTCCCTCTTTCTTTTCCTCCTTCTTTCTCTACTTCCTTTTTTCCCTCCTTCCTTCTTTCCCTCCTTCTATCCCTCTTTCTTTCCCTCCTTCCTTCTTTCTTTCCCTTCTTCTTTCTTTTCCTGTTTCCCTCTTTCTTTCTTTCCCTCTTTTCTTATTTTCCTCTTTCCCTCTTTCCTTCCATCTTTCCCTCCTTCCTTCCTTCTTTCCGCCCTGCCTTCTTTCACCCCTTCCTTCTTTCCCGCCTTCCTTCCTTCTTTCCCTCTTTCCCTCCTTCATTCTGTCCCTCCTTCCTTCTTTTTCCATTTCTTTTCCTCCTTCTTTCCCTCTTTCTTTCCCTCCTTACTTCTTTTCCTCTTTCCATCTTTCCCTCTTTCTTTTCCTCCTTCTATTCCTCTTTCTTTTCCTCCTTCTTTCCCTCTTTCTTCTTTCCCTCTTTGTTTGTCTCCTTCCTTCCTTCCTTCCTTCTTTCCCTCCTTCCTTCTTTCCCTCCCTCCTTCTTTCCCTTTCCTTCCTTTCTTTCTTTCTTTCTTTCTTTCTTTCTTTCTTTCTTTCTTTCTTTCCTTCTTTCCTTCTTCCTTTCTTTCTTTCTTTCTTTCTTTCTTTCTTTCTTTCTTTCTTTCTTTCTTTCTTTCTTTCTTTCTTTCTTTCTTTCTTTCCTCCTTTCCTCCTTTCCTCCTTTCTTTCTTTCTTTCTTTCTTTCTTTCTTTCTTTCTTTCTTTCTTTCTTTCTTTCTTTCTTTCTTTCTTTCTTTCTTTCTTTCTTTCTTTCTTTCTTTCTTTCTTTCTTTTTTCCCTCTCTTTCTCCTGTTTCTCTTTCTTTCTTTCCTGTGCAAATCACATGCAATTTCTGTGCAGTGCAATTCGAGCCATACATTTTGTACGGCTCAAATCGCACCACATCCACACCAACATTATTAATATTATACAGGATTTATATAGCGCCAACAGTTTGCTCAGCACTTTACAATATAAAGGGAGACAATACAGCAACTATATAGTTCAATACAAGAGGGTTAGGAGGGCCCTGCTCAACAGTGCAGAACCCTTCTGTTTTGTCCACACCAGAATCGGATTGCATGGGTGTTCACACCCATGCGATCCGATTCTGCACATCGCACTGTGTTTTGCAAACCAATTTTGGAGTGTTGTTAACTTTAAATACACACCCACAGTGCTTCGCATGAACGGGCTGCGATTATGGTGTGGTACTGAAATCACACAGAAACCGGTGCAAATTTTGCACCTCATCATTGTGAACCAAGGCTCAGAAATCTACTCTGTCAAGAGTAATTCTGTGCAAATACACACCAACATTGATACATTTTAGGGTTACGCTTCTCCATCAGAGTGTAATCACTTTCTCATATGTCCTGGAGGCTCTGCATCCCTCCAACATAACCATAATGAATTTATCGCTTTCTTGTACCCCCCCCCCCTCCAATTATTTGCAGACATTGTGATTCAGTTAACAGTAAGTGAATTTAAACGTGCTTGGGAAAAACATAGATCTATACCCAGGCAACCAAAAAGGATAAAAAAAATAAATCAAAAACGAAAAAAAACATAAAAAAAGGTCAGACTCAATGGATCATTTATTTATTTATTACAGGTACTAACATTTGCTCTTTCTTTGTTTTCTCTTTCACCCAAGGTTAGCATCTACTTCATGGACTAAGATTTTGGCTCAGAGATTTATGTTATTTATTTATTACAGGTATATAATGCCATTCATTTACACAGCGATTTTACATATATTGTACATTCACATCAGTCCCTAACCCTAAAGGAACTTACAGTCTAAGGTCCCTAACTCACATTCACACATACTAGGGCCACTTTAGAGGTGAAACAGTTGTGTAAATTCTGGTGCCTGTACAATACGTTGTTGGGTCTGACACAGATCAGTTCCTGCTGCAGCATCTCAGTTTGCTACAGCTAAATGTTACAGTCTGATCAATGGAGGAGGGGAGAAAATTCTTCCTCCTGCCTACAGCGTTGTGATAACATCATCTCAGCCTAGGCAAAGTGACTTGACTGGAGCTCTTGGATCTTTTTAATAATAAAAGGTGGAGCTGATTGAGGTGATTCACTGAAAACCATGCACTCCCTGTGAGGTTGATATTCTAACAGTTGCTAAGCAGAGATTAAGAATGACTCTAATATCTAGTCTACCCTGGCTAAGCTTCACATTTCTACATATTATTATTATTATTACATCGAGTTTATATAGCGCCACATATAATACAATAACGTTCCATAAAATTTGGAAGAGCAAGTCTTTAAAAATGTGAAAATCACGTTAAAATAATGTAACACCCTGCAGATCTATTGGGTGCATAATGTTAAATGGACACAAGATGGCAGCGTTCTGCAGCCCAGTTAGACAGACTCTGCCAAAGAAGAGCTTTGTGGGACTTGTAGGCTTCTAGCAGGACTTCGCTGTTTATTGTGGAGCTGACAAACTAAATTTACAGAGGAGCTGGCTGATGTGAGGGGGAAATACATACCAAAGCCCAGGAACTGAAGGGGGAGGTGAACAGTGGGAGCTAGAAAGGAAAGCTGCGTGGGACGCTGGAGGTCTGGGCCAGAACTTCAGAGAGAGTGAAGGAGGGAGGAAGAGCTGGAGACCGCTGATCGCTGGAGAGGTGGACTGGTCACCTAGCAAACAGGCAGACCAGAGTGCTGTCATCTGGAGTGATCGGTGTCAGAGGAATCTGGAAAACACAGGGGCCCCGTTCTGCAGAGAGACTATCCGCTACCTGACCGCAGCCATGGATCAGGTGAGAGAGCTCCATACCCCAAATTATCTACATTACAAAAGACATTGCTTAACTCAGTTACTCCGTTTTCAGCTTAGTATTCTCCATTCTACAATTTACAAATGTTGCGGCCTAGATTGTTTGACCCACCTTGCCTTGTGACCTACTAATCATTACACACTCTCAACCTACTAGATCACAAGAGCCTACTGCAATATTGCACCTGGTGGGTCAAGCTGCATTGGTGCCTCAGACTCAGTTTGCACCACTCACCAGGGAACCTTCCCATTCTGTTACAAAATGCCCCCTCCCTATTTCTCCCAATCTCAGCCTAATCCTATGGTTTCACCCTGGGAGTGTTAAAAGGTCACCATCCTAATTCAGCATCACTTAAGGGAGCAACTTCCCTCACTTTATGTTCACGTTCTTTGGAAAACTCCTACACTTGCATCAAGAGAGATTTGAATCTTTATGTACACCAACAAGGGCCCGATCTAGCATGCAGAAGATCGAGCATTGTGTAACACCCTTCTAGTTAGATGCAAGGATTTGTATAGTTAAGATAAGTATAACTGTGTTTCTGTGCTTAACAGAGAGACTGTTAGGAAAATCTTATTGGGCTCTCTGGTTAACAGAGTGCTGTGATGGATTAGTTAGGTCTGCTCATGATGCTGTGGTGCTGTTTGAGTTTGCCTTGTGTTCTGCCCGCCTTCAGTAAGCTATGAGATCCATCCAGAACTTGGGAGGGAACTAGGCAAATGAGCAGCTTGAATATGGATACAGACCTAGCCAATTGCAGGGGGTGGCCTCATTGCATGCTGGGACTGGTATTTATGTTCTGTGAGCACATGGGTTCAGTGTCTTTTCCAGGAGAGGATTGATCTAAGCCAGGCTGGAGGCAGGCTTGCCTCACCTGTCACATGCTGCCATGTGCCCTCAGGTGGGTTGACCTGAGGACCTGAAGTTAGAGAGAGTGACCCTGGTTCTACAGTAAGCTGATTGAGGGGAGCTGTCTGCCAAAGATCTGTCTGGTATCACTGGAGAGAGAGTCACTTGGAAGATTGGAAGGAGGCACTCATTCTGTCCTTGGGCTTGTGAGTACAGACACTAAGAGATCTTGGGGATTCTGTATGCTTTGCTATCCCTCTGGTGCGTGATAGTCAGTGTGGGTCTGAGAAAAGAGTACACTGGTTAGTGTTCTGATTTTGGAGTATCCTACTACAATCCCCCATCCCTATCCCCAGTTCTACAATAAAACTCCAAAAACAAACATCCTCTAGGCTGGTCATTGAAGACAACGAGGGAAGTGTGTGTATTTGGCTGAAGAAATATACCGTGCCTGGCTGTGGGGTGAAGTAAGGGGAAACTGGGGCAAACATACAAGCAGCCCTTGCAGGGGTAGCACTACAATTGCAGTTTAAAGGGACATTGATCCATACTTTTACAGAGCTCTTCCTCTTTCAGAATTAAACCCAGCCACCAGTACCTGATGACCCAATGTGAGCTGGGGGAAAACAGTTGAGGTTAGTGTTTGAATTTTGAATTGCAGGACATACAAAAGAACTGATTTGACTGTGCTATGTTGCAACCCTTGTTTGAGTTTATCAAGAGCGTTAACTGTTGTTCCTTACACATATTTTCTTGTCATCTTATTGTGCTTACTTTTACAGTGCTCACTATTTGATCTAAAAATAATCAGTGTCAGTTCACTCTAACCTGTGTGTGAGTCTATTTTATTGTAAAAGGCCAGAGGGTTCCTCTGGTCAAAGGCTCAAGGTCGTGTCAGCAGGGGTTGGGCTTCCAAGGTGGGCTCAGGGAGACAGGAAACCCGAAAAGAACACAGCGGCCCTCATTGCTACAATAACATAACAGCATTACTAACTCAAAACGTTATTAGTTGAAACATTAAAGCATAACTAAAGGCAAAACATTTTATTTTGTTGTATATGGAGTGGAGAGGGATTAGAACATCATTTACATTTACACTTGCTTCAACTTTAACACACATTAAAGCGCCTACCACTTCAACATGCTTTTGGATGTGTTTTTGACGCTTTGGTGATGCTTTTTTGAAGCTTTAATGAAGCCTAGCAAATACCCTGTGTGTATGCTGAATTTCTATTTGTTTTAAAGGGGCCCAGTAGAACCCTGGCTCAGTAGTACCCCCACTCAGCAGATCCCCAGCTCATTAGTTCCACTGTTCAGCAGATCCCCAGTTTATTAGTACCATCGTTCAGCAGATTCCCTGCTCAGTAGTAACCCCCAGCTCTTCTGATGCCCTGGTCAGCAGTAACCCCCAACTCTGCTGATCCTCTAGATTGCTAATCCTCTTCTCTCCCTGGTCCCCAGTCACTTCCAGCTGTATTACTCCCATGCCGTGCACCACGTGTGACATTGCTAGTTTCTCTTGCTCCCAGTCTGCCAGCTCTGCTGATTCTCCTCTGCTCAGTCAGCTCTTCCTGGTCCCTGCTTTCCTTCCACAACAGTGTTCCAATGTTGTACACCACGCAGGGGTGTATTTACCACAAGGCAAACAAGGCATTTGCCTAGGGCGGCATTTTTTAGAGGGGCAGCACTGCCCTCCAGAAGAAAGGACATATGTGGCATAGGGACCAGGTGGGATCCAAGAGGGGCTTCTTGATGGTGCATGCAGAGCCTGATTGGTATTTCCGGGGATGTCCAGAGCTGTGTAGCTGTGGGGTGTTAGTGGAAGGCTCTCTTGGGTGGGGGTGGGGCTGGGGCAGGGGTGTTGTTGGTCACTGTCTGGTTGGGGGGGGTCTGGTGTTGGTTGGTGTCAAGCTCTTTCCACCGGGGAGGGGGGTGTCCGATTTTTTTGCAGCCTAGGGCAACACAAAACCTAAATACACCACTGACACCATGTGTGCTGACTGCTAATTGCTCCATTCCAGCTCACCTTCCTGCTGCTCCACACTGCACACCAGATGTGACGTCTGCACCAGACCCCTCCAGAACATACACACATGAACTGGTAGTAACTGCCGATGACACCTTTCAGGTTCATTGGTTGGTTCCCCAGTGCATCCTGAAAAATCTCATACCTGCAACACCTACAAAACAAAGCAAAGCTAATTCTGAATAAAAAACCCTCAAAGGCTGCTGGTGCTGTTAGTGAGCTTTGTCATAGACATCTATGGAGGCTATAGAGACACTTTGTAGTACGAACAAAGTGACATGGGGTATAGTTTTTGAAGCAAAGCAAATCAAACACAATGTGTGAACAGGACTGTAAGCTCACCATTTTATTCAGTGACAGGTGGTTTGATTGGCATTCAGAGTGCTTTAAAAAAGCGTGTCCAATGCCACATTTTGAAGCAAGTGTAAACGAGCCCTTAGAGCAAAAGTAAAGGGAAAGCTCAAATTTTGCATGAGTAGTAGTAATCTTCTAATTTTGACACTAGTTCTGATTACCCTGGTGACAACCAGGCATTCCCTCATTTTGGAGGGTTGTCTTTCCACTTCTTGTTTTGGCTATAGGACATGAAGTGAGGGGAAATCGTCACTATGGGACACACATGGGCAAAAATCCTGAAAGGAGTTATAACCATCCCTTATATTACTCTAAGGGATGTATTTATTAAAAAAAATGCATAGCAATTCACCTAGGGAAAGTGAATGCATTTTTGTGTCCAAATGGGGGAAAAAATGTATTAGGCTATTTCCTGTGCTGAGTGAATGTTTTTCATTGATTTAAGATGGAGAATACCACATGTGGCCACTAGATGGAGCTAAGTGTCATAGTATGTTTCTATGATACTTGGTGCCATCCAGTGACCAAATGCAGTATATTCTGTCTAAAAATCATTGAAAAATATTCAACCAGCACAGGAAATAGCCCAAAAACATTCATTTTCTGTCCCATTCACACAGAACAAATGTATATGCACTTTTCCTAGGTGATTTGCTATGCAGATTTTTTTAAAAATAAACCCCTAACAGTTTCAAGGGTTTCAATTTAACAGTAAAACTGTTGTCAGCAGGACAGGAGGTAAAAAGAAATCTGTCTAACAGAAACTTGGATAGCACAAAAAAATCGATAAGGTTTTAACGGTTTCCCACTCTACCCAAAGTAAGAAAAAAATTTTGGCAGGACATATATTTTAACCATTATTTTTATTTAAGGCAGCTTATTGAAGTATATTAAAGTATAGAATGTAAAAATTACTGTAGAGCACTGAGATTAGCTTAGTGATTTTTATTGATTTATTACAGTCTGACTTTGGATTATAAAAATAGTTGACCTCAGATACGAACTTTCCAACCTCTGGTCTGTAGACTGTCTCTCCCTATACTGTTTGCACATGACCTTCTGTGTACAATTGCGGCCATTCATTCTGTGTGAAATATCAGCATCTCCCATGAAGTCATAGAGTGAGAGAGGCATTTGTCAGAGAAGACCCGGGGGCAGAGGGAAACAACAAGTAAAGTTTCTCAGACACCTCTCCACCTCTGGTATCAAAGACGTCATATGATAACCTTTTTAGCAGGGGGTAGGTTTACAGGGATGCCTGTTTGGCATTCCATATTGTGTAATTGTCGCGACAACTTTGCTGTACACAAAAGCCTAATTATACAAGTAGCTTAAATACATTATCAATATATTATCAACCAAATATTATCTTACATCGAACTACTTTGCACTTGTTTTATGAACCGTGTAATTAGTTGGTATGGATTACAGCAAGCTATTACATGTATAATCATATATAATTTGTTACGTCATTAACATGAATATGTGGGTATGAGATGTCAAACTGTAGTTACAAGAACACACCAGTACGTTCCTCTATGAGGCTTTAAGAACATGTTTGTAAAGACAACGTTAACCACCTCAATACTGGACACTTTCACCCCCTTCTTGCCCAATTTGCAGCTTTCAGTGCTGTCACACTTTGAATGAGAATTACTTAGTCATGCAACACTGTACCCAAATGAATTTTTAATAATTTTTTAGACAAATAAAGCTTTCTTTTGGTATTTAATCAAAACTTGTTTTTTTTATTCTTTGTGATATAAGCGAAAAATACAAAACATGTTGAAAAAAACACTTTTTCCTCACTTTCTGGTATAAAATTTGCAAATAAATAATCTTCATAAATTTAGGCCAAAATGTATTCTGCTACATTTCTTTGGTAAAAATAACCCAAATCAGTGTTATATTGTTTAGTCTGTGTGAAAGTTTTAGATTCTACAAACTATGGTATATATTTCTGAAAATTGATTAGTTCTGATGTACTGACAGCCTATTTCATTTCATGAGGACCTAAAATGCTAGGACAGTACAAATGCTCCCCAAATGACTCCTTTTGGGAAAGTAGATAGCCTAAGTTATTTAGTAAGAGCCATGGCAAGTTTTTTGAAGTTGTACATAAGCTACAGCTCCAACAACTTTTAGCTTATGTTGCTTACACTGCACTTTCATTGGCTCTCAGAGACTAAAGAGAACAGGGTGGGATTGAAAGGAGGAAAAGTTTAGGCTCTTCGGGAGGACTACAACAAATTAAACCTGTTGCTTTGCTCTGTGTGGTCAAAGCACAGGTTAACTTTATTGTTATGATGAATGTATAGCAGTACGCTCACCATGCTCACAGCTCCATCTCCCACAGCTCTCTGCGTGCCTGGACACCCATGGAAGACATGTTTCTTTGCTTCCCTCCCAGATCAGAGAAGCCACACCTCGTGAGGTAGAGATCACTGAGCTAATGATCTGCAGTCAGGTGAGAGGTCCTTCATTGTTAGAACTGGCATGTGGGAAGCCTGGCAGAAGCCTAAGAGCATGCAGCTTCTCTGAAAGACCCAGCTCCTTTGGGGAGTACCTCCCCAATTTCTAACAGAGTACTGCAGTTCTACTGGAGTGGCCTTTGGCCCTCAGGCCTGGGATCCCTCCAGCTGTTCACCTGTGTTACCAAAGCTACCCTGGATTTTACTTGAAAGGGATTATGTTTATGAACATACAGTACAGGTAACTGTGTTTTGATCTGTTTTACTGAAGTAGTGATTCTCAGCTAGATTCTCTGTTGCTATATAGTCTAAGGCCCCTTTCACACGGGCGAATCGATTGGGGCCGTTTTTCAAGAGGACCCAATCGGACGCTCCATTGCTCTCTATGGAGAGGGAGGATGTAAATGAACATGTGTCTGTTTACACTCCAATACTGTACACAAAAAACAGATGGATGGGGATCCGTTCCGCATCTCTCTAACGGATCAGATGACAGTCGAATTAAAACAGACGGGCAGTTCATTTCCATCTAGGACAGTGAGCTATGTTTATGTCTGCTCGGACACAGGCCTGTCATTCATTTGCTCAATGGGAATCAGTGGGCAGATCCAACACTGAGCAAGCGAATCCTCTGACAGGTCTGCTCCATGTAAAAGGGACCTTATAAAGACTATGCTATGCAGCCAAATGTTGACCTAATTAATCCATGGCATCATTGCTGATAAGAGTCCATGTTTGAGAATATACTGTACATCCAAGAAGTGCTGGACTTCAAGGATCAGGAGCTTTCCATAGCCACTGGTAACTGTGCCGGAAGTGGGCAGAGCGTGTGCTCTCAGCACAACTGTGTTTGCATTCTGGTATGCATATATGTGGCCTCTTGGCGTTGTGGTCCTCCTGCCGAGAGACTGCATATATGCATACTGTCAGTGCAAATAATTTAAGAGAAAAGTATGGCCAAAGGTTTTTGGCCATACTTCTCTTGTGGGCCATAGGAGTACAATATATTTTATCCTCTTGTGACCCAAAATCAGAAGAGCCATTGCCTGCTTAAAAAATATGCCCACAAAAGCAGATTTTGCTGATTTGATGTCCTATGTTGAAATTTAAATGGTCCTGCAGAAATATATACACAAACTGGGTCAGAATGTGCAGGAGATAGCATCAGAAGTGCAAGAGTTTTCTACTTGAGAAGGAGTTTAACTCAACACCAGCCTGCTTTACACAGAATCCACTAGAGATCGAGTGCCTGAAGACAATAGCAGAAGAAACAACCTGAGGATAAAGGACATTTGTTAGGTTACCTAAGCCCCTCACCTCAAAGAGAATGATTCCATTTATTTTGATCCTCCTGTTAGAAGACACCAATATTGCTGATATAATAACTGGAATAGGTACATTGCAGTGTCCACTACTTTATTGTGAAAGAGGCGATTCTGCAAAGTCTAAGATAAGAAACCCACTCAATTGGACAAGGCATCTCTGCAAATCATGCCAGGCCTATCTAGAAACACTTTTCAATGGGGAGCTCTTTTGCGTCTTTACTGGACAAAATTCTACAGGCTGGATTATTTTACTGCAAAAACGGGCATATATCCTGGTCACAGTCAATAACTGAGACATCATTTGAGATTTTCCAACCCCAGAAAAAGTTCTGATATAGAGGCATTAAAGCAACTACCTCTTCTGCAAGATGATCTGTGGTTATTCCAAGTGAACAATACTGGACCCTTGAACATCGTAACTAACATCACCAGACCCACTCCACTCCATTTTAGCCCCAAGCATTTCCTCTGCAGTTAGTTCCTACACTTCCTAGACAATCCTTTCCAAACCCTTGCTTGCTTATGCCACCCTACATGAGGACCCCCTCTGGACAGAAGCTACCGTCTGGACATTGTGAGAAGGGACTATCACCTACAGCTCCAGGTACTGTTACATAGTTAGTCTGGCTGAAAGAAGACAACAGTCCATCCAGTTCAACCATAGAAAAAAAAAGTAATAATCCTATACCCACAGTTGATCCAGAGGAAGGCAAAAACCCCCCAGCAAATCCAATTTGCTCCTGCTGGGAAAAAAATGCCTTCTTCGTCCCCTGAAAGGCAATCGGATATTCCCTGGATCAACTTTACCTATAAATGTTAGTATCCAGTTATATTCTGTGTATCTAAGAAACAATCCAGGCCTTTTTTGAAGCAATCCACTGAGCTGGCCAGGACCAACTCTTGAGGGAGTATATTCCACATTTTCACAGCTCTCACTGTGAAGAAACCTTTCCGTGTTTGGAGATTAAATTTCTTTTCCTCCAGACGTAAAGAGCTCCCCCTTGTCCTTTGTGATGACCTCAGGGTGAATAGCTCTACACCGAGTTCACTATATGAACCACTGATGTATTTATACATGTTGATCATATAACCCCTTAATCTCCTCTCCTCTTCTCAAGAGAGAATAAATTCAGTTCCTCTAATCTTTCCTCATAGCTAATCTCCTCCATGCCTCATATCAGTTTGGTTGCCCTTCTCTGTACTTTCTCAAGTTCCCCAATGTTCTTTTTGTGAATTGGTGCCTAAAACTGAACTGCATATTCCAGATGAGGTCTTGCTAATGATTTGTACAGGGGTAATATGATATCTCTCTCTCTGGAGTCTATACCTCTTTTGATACAAGAGAGGATTTTGCTCGCTTTAGAAACCACAGCTTGGCATTGCATGCCATTATTAAGCTTGTGATCTACCAGAACTCCCAGATCCTTCTCCACTATTGACCCCCCCCCCCCAGTTGTACCCCCCCCCAGTATGTATGATGCATGCATATTCTTAGCCCCCAAGTGCATAACCTTACATTTATCAACATTAAACCTCATTTGCCACATAGTTGCCCAATTAAACAGTGTATTAGGGTCAGCTTGTAAATTGAAGACATCCTGTAAGGATGTTATTCCACTGCACAGCTTGGTGTCATCTGCAAAAACTGAAATGTGATTTATAATCTCAGACCCTATATCGTTTATAAATATATTAAAAGTAAGGGTCCCAACACTGAACCCTGGGGTACACCACTGATAACCCCAGACCATTCAGATTATGAATTATTAACCACTACTCTTTGAATACGATCTTTTAGCCAGTTTTCTACCCATTTACAGTTGTGTCCAAAATTATTCAACCCCCACTGAAATTGAGTGTTTTGGCCAGTTTGACATTGCTTTTGATCATTCAGTCATCTTGCTTACATTTACATTAAAGAGGCACTTGTAGGTCAGACAAATATAACATAACAGTTATAATGAAATAACCACAAATGTCTTTTCTGTGCTCACAGCATTATCAGTTTTATTCAACCCCCAAGTGACATTCAATCTTAGTACTTAGTACAGCATCCTTTTACAGTTATAACAGCTTTTAAACGTGAAGCATAGCTTGACACAAGTGTCTTGCAGCGATCTACGGGTATCTTCGCCCATTCTTCATGGGCAAAGGCCTCCAGTTCAGTCACATTCTTAGGCTTGCGCACTGCAACTGCTTTCTTTAAGTCCCACCAGAGGTTCTCAATCGGATTTAAGTCTGGTGACTGCGATGGCCACTCCAAAATGTTCCAGCCTTTCCTCTGCAACCATGCTCTAGTGGACTTGGAGGTATGCTTGGGATCATTGTCCTGTTGAAAGGTCCAACGTCTCCCAAGCCTCAGGTGTGTGACGGACTGCATCACGTTTCCATCCAATATCTCCTGGTACTGAAGAGAATTCATGGTACCTTGCACACGCTGAAGCTTCCCTGTACCTGCAGAAGCAAAACAGCCCCAAAGCATGATTGACCCTCCACCATGCTTCACAGTAGGCAAGGTGTTCTTTTCATCATAGGCCTTGTTCTTCCTCCTCCAAACATAGCGTTGATCCATGGGCCCAAACAGTTCTAATTTTGTTTCATCAGTCCACAGAACACTATCCCACAACTTTTGTGGTTTGTCCACATGGCTTTTGGCATACTGCAGTCGACTCTTCTTATTCTTTGGAGACAGCAAGGGGGTACGCCTGGGAGTTCTGGCACGGAGGCCTTCATTACGCAGTGTGCGTCTTATTGTCTGGGCTGAAACTTCTGTACCCACATCTGACAAATCTTTTCTCAGTTCCTCAGCAGTCACACGGGGACTTCTCTCCACTCTACGCTTCAGGTAGCGCACAGCAGTCGAAGTCAGCATCTTCTTTCTGCCACGACCAGGTAGCGTTTCAACAGTGCCCTTTGCCTTGAATTTGCGAATGATGCTTCCTAAGGTGTCTCTTGGTATGTTTAACATCTTTGCAATCTTCTTATAGCCATTGCCCTTCCTGTGAAGAGAAATCACCTCTTCTCTTGTCTTCCTGGACCATTCTCTTGCCTTCACCATGTTTGTAACCACACCAGTAAATGTCTAGAAGGAGCTGAGTATCACAGTCATTTTAAAGCTGCCTAATTGGTGCTTATTATGCTTGATTGCTGCTCGGTGACATCCACAGGTGTTTTCAATACCTGATGGAAAGCACCTGTATGAACCTCTGTTCTTCAGAGTGGTAGTCTTTAAGGGGTTGAATAATTGTGGCAATGAAGAAACCACATAAGAACCATTTACTACTGTATTACATAAACAATTGATGTCATTTTAGTTGCATTTGGGTAGTTACAACGTCCTTGTAGGATTTGATTCTGAATACAATTCCAAATGTACACTATAGTCCCTAAACCCCTTTACAGCATTGGGGGTTGAATAATTTTGGACACAACTGTACATACAGATTTTTCCAAGCCCGTAGACTTTACCTTACACATTAGCCATGTGTGGGGAACTGTGTCAAACGCTTCTGCAAAATCCAAGTATACCACATCCCCCACCACCCCTCTGTCCAAGGTTTTGCTCACCACCTCATAAAAAGAAATCAGATTTGTTTGACAACTTCTGTCTTTCATGAATCCATGCTGTCTGTTGCTTAAAATATTTTTTATCAGCAAGAACTCATCTATGTGGTCTTTTAATAAACTCTCCAGTATCTTCCCAACTATAGACGTTAAACTAACATGTCTACAATTACTTGGTAAAGATTTTGACCCCTTTTTAAATATTGGCACCACATTGGCCTTACACCAATCCAGTGGTACTATGCCAGTTATTAAATAATCCCTAAAAATTACAAACAATGGCTTTGAAATAACAGAGCTCAATTCTTTAAGGACCCGTGGGTGTATGCCATTTGGTCCAGGTGCTTTATTCACCTTTATACTGTCTAAATATTTTTGGATCATATCAATTGTGAGCCAATGTGGATCATCTGGATCTGTGTCAATACCATGCCCATTATGGACAAGAGCTTCCCCATACTCCTTTGTATACACAGAGCTGAAGAAGGTATTTGATAAATTTGCCTTCTCTTTGTCCCCAGTCACCCACTCTAGATTATTTTGTAAAGGGCCTACATGCTCGGACCGAACCTTTTTACTATTAATATATTTGAAGAATTTTTGGGGGTTGGTCCTGCTATCTTTTGCAATCTGTTGTTCATTTT
Source organism: Staurois parvus (assembly GCF_062004578.1). Taxonomy (NCBI): domain Eukaryota; kingdom Metazoa; phylum Chordata; class Amphibia; order Anura; family Ranidae; genus Staurois; species Staurois parvus. Next base: position 7,601,052 of record NW_028317945.1, read on the forward strand.
CAATTTATTTTTTGCATATTCTGTTATATTCTTTGTAATGTTTAAATGATGATAGTGTTCCTTCATTTTTATATTGAATAAAAGCTCTTTTCTTATTATCTATAGCCTTTTTAACTTTGGCCATAAGCCACATAGGTTTGATTTTTAGCCTTTTAAATTTGTTGCCCATGGGAATATATTTTGCAGTGTGTTCACATACAGTCTATTTGAAGAACTCACATTTCTGTGTTGTGTTCATCAATGCCAATATTCCCTCCCAGTCTAAGTCTTGGAGAGCAGCTCTCAGCCTTGGAAAATTAGCTCTCTTGAAATTGAGAGTTTCTATTTTTCCCGTATGTGCTTGCTGTTTATAGCTAACAATAAATGAAATCATGTTATGGTCACTGCTACCCAGATATTCTTTTATATGGACATTCGTAATAAGCTCTGCATGGCTTGAGATTACCAGGTCCAGCAGAGCATCATTCCTAGGTGGGGCCTCTATGAACTGTACCATAAAATTGTCCTGTAGTAGGTTTAAAAATGTTTGCCCTTTAACTGTTCCTGCAGTACCATTACTCGAGTCAATTTCTGCGTAGTTAAAATCCCCCATTATTACCACTGTTGAACTGTTGGACTGAGGGTAAAGCACCAAATGGAACTATAGAGAGACTGTGGCTGCTTTAATAGAGTCACAGGTTTATTTGGCTGTCCCCTCTATATCAGTGCTGCTGGGATTTTTCAAGTACAGTTGCAGGAAAAAGTATGTGAACCCCTTGGGATTACGTGGAGTTTTGCATGAATTGGGCATAAAATGTGCTCTGAACGTCATCTAAGTCACAACAATAGAAGATCACAGTCTGCTGAACATAATACTACACAAACATTAGATGTTGCCATGGTTTAATTGCACATAACATGTAAACATTCACAGTGCAGGGAGGAAAAAGTATGTGAACCTTTGGACTTAATAACTGGTTGACCCTCCTTTCGCAGCAATAACCTCAACCAAACGTTTCCTGTAGTTGCAGATCAGACCTGCACAACGATCTGGAGTAATTTTGGACTACTCCTCTTCACAAAACTGTTTCAGTGTAGCAATATTCTTGGAAAGTCTGGTGTCAATCGCTCTCTTAAGGTCATGCCACAGCACTTCAATCGGGTTGAGGTCAGGACTCTGACTGGGCCACTCCAGAAGGCGTATTCTGTGCTGTTGCAGCCATTGTTTTGTTGAATTACTTGTATGCTTTGGGTCATTGTCCTGTTGCATCACCCATCCTCTGCAGAGCTTCTGTTGGCGGACAGATGGTCATACGTTTTCCTGCAAAATGTCTTGATAAACTTTGGAATTCATTTTCCCATCAATGACAACAATCCATCCAGGCCCTGAGGCAGCAAAGCAGCCCCAAACCATGATGCTCCCTCCGCCATGTTTTACAGTGGGGATGAGGTTTTGATGTTGGTGTGCTGTGCCTTTTTTTCTCCACACATAGTGTTGTGTGTTCTTCCCAAACAACTCAATCTTGGTTTCATCTGTCCACAGTATATTTTGCCAGTAGTGCTGTGGAACATCCAGGTGCTCTTTTGCAAACTTCAAATGTGCTGCAATATTCTTTTTGGACAGCAATGGCTTCCTCCGTGGTGTCCTCCCATGTACTCCATTCTTGTTTAATGTTTTCCTTATTGTAGATGTGTCAACAAAAATGTTAGCATGTGCCAGAGATTTCTGTAGGTCTTTAGCTGACACTCTGGGATTCTTCTTTACCTCATGCAGCATTCTGCGCTGTGCTCTTGCAGTCATTTTTACAGGACGACCACGCCTAGGGAGAGTAGCAACAGTGCTAAACTTTCTCCATTTGTAGACAGTCTGTCTTACCGTGGACACATGAACATCAAGGCTTTTGGAGATACTTTTGTAACCCTTTCCAGCTTCATGCAAGTCAACAATTCTTGATGGTAGGTCTTCTGAGAGCTCTTTTCTGCGAGGCATGGTTCACATCAGACAGTGCTTCTTGAAACCAGTAAACCCAAAACAGGTGTGTGTTTTTTAAGGGCAGGACAGCTGTCAGCAACACATCCAATATCATCACACTGATTGGAGTCAAGGTTGGCTCACTCCTGGCTCCAATTAGCTCTGGGAGAAGTCATTAAGCTAGGGCCTCACATACTTTTTCCTCCCTGCACTGTGAATGTTTACTTGTTATGTGCAATTAAACCATGGCAACATCTAATGTTTGTGTAGTATTATGTTCAGCAGACTGTGTTCTTCTATTGTTGTGACTTAGATGACGTTCAGAGCACATTTTATGCCCAATTCATGCAAAACTCCACGTAATCCCAAGGGGTTCACATACTTTTTCTCGCAACTGTAGCTGTCCTTATCAGTGTTGTAATAGCAATACAAACAATAGGTATACAACACATGTGACACGCCAATGTAAGCTTACTTGAGAAATCTTTCATGTTGCGAGTTATGCCTAGCTTCTTCAGCCATCTCTTTGCACAACTTCCTGGATTTCCTGCATAAATTGCAGCTTCTCCTCTGCTGTTTACTTAAAATTTCTAAGGGCTACATATCCCATGACACCTTGCTGCCTGCAAGCAGTGATTCCTGTACTGAGTGGATTCTACCTTCTGAAGCTCCTCCTCTCAGCACCTCTGTAGATAACAAGGCAGGCTCTGTGAAATGCGTGATACGGCAGTGCCTATTTGCAGTAGTAGTATTCTTGACGTAGTCTTATTACAGCATTCAAGGAAGTAAATGTGTGGGGATCTTCCCAAAGTAAGTTTACAAACCTCAAGATTGTTCAGGATTATAGGAGTAGGCTAGAAAGAATTAAAATTCAATGTGAAAATGAATATATGATTTTAAATTACGACCATAGATACTTTAACCGTTTCCCACCCGGCCACTGTACATATGGCTGGGTGGGACAAGCGCCATTCTAAGTGGACATACCCTTACGTCCTCTTAGAACTGTGCCTCCTGCACACCCTCGGGGGACACATCTGATGGACACAGTGGATCACCAATCTAAATACTGAGTAGCGGGGCCCCGCCTTGGTACCTTGTGATCTATGTGACCAATTACAGCTATCACATGTTCGGTAGTAAAGATGGCTGCCATTTATTTAGCCATTCAGAACTTCTGTGAGCTCCGTGATTGGTCACACTGCTCACATGGTACAGGGCCAGGCACCACCTCCCTGTACCATGTGATAGCTGTAGTCAATCACATCTGATCACAGTTTTCTCAATGGCTGCAGGAATGCAGCAAAGAATTGATTGTTTATACAGTCATTATGGATGTATAAGTAATCAAAATGTAAAAAAATAAAATACCAATCACTTCCCTAGAGTAGTATAGTGTTACTATGGTAACACTGCCCTGCTCTGATGACAGTATATAATTAAAAAAAAAATTTAAAAAATATTGTAAAATCATAAAAAATATATATGTAAAGTATATGCTGTATATACAGTCATGGCCAAAAATATTGGCAACCCTGAATTTCTTTCAGATAATGCATCACTTCGTCCAGAAAACTGTTGCAATTACAAATGTTTAGGTATTCTCATGTTTATTTCTTTTGTTTGTATTGGTATGACACAAAAAGTGGGGAAACAAAAAGCCAAATCTGACACATTCCACGCAAAACCCAAAACATGGACTGGACAAAATTATTGGCACCTTCTCAAAATTGTAAGAATTAATTGCATTCCAAGTTTGTGATGCTCCTGTAATTTGTAGTTAAACTCACCTGTATCCATTAACAGGTGCTGGCAATATAGAAATCACACCGGAAACCAGTTAAAATGGTTAAAATTTGACTCAACCATTCTGTTGAGTGTCTCTGTGTGCCACATGGAGCATGGAGAAGAGAAAGAGCAGCAAAAAATTGTCTGAGGATTTGAGAACAAAAATTGTGGAAAAATATGGACAATCTCAAGATTACAAGTCCATCTCCAGAGATCTTAATTTTCCTGTGTCCACTGTGTGCAACATTGTCAAGACGTTTACAGCCCATGGTACTGCAGCTAATCTCCCTGGACATGGATGAAAGAGAAAAATTGATCAAAGATTGCAACAAAGGAGTGTTTGAAAGGTGGCTAAAGAATCTCAATTAACATCCAGACAAATTCAAGCTGACCTTCAGGCACAGGGTACAACTGTGTCAGCTCGCAATATACGTTGCCATCTGAATGAAAAGAGAAACTATGGTAGGAGACCCAGGAGGATCCCACTGCTGACACATAAACATAAAAAGCCAGATTGGAGTTTGCCAAAACTTACCTGAGGAAGCCAAAATCCTTTTGGGAGAATGTGCTCTGGACAGATGAAACAAAATTAAAACTTTTTGGTAAAGCTCATCGTTTTACTGTTTTCAGAAAAAGGCCTTAAAGAAAAGACTACAGTCCCTACAGTCACACATGATGGAGGTTCACTGATGTTTTGGGGTTGCTTTGCTACTTCAGGCAATGGATATCTTGACCGTGTATATGGTATTATGAAATCTGAAGACTACCAAAGAATTTTGGGATGCAATGTAGGGCCCAGTGTCAGAAAGTTGGGTCTCTGTCAGAGGTCTTACAGATGGACAATGACCCAAAGCACACGTCAAAAAGCACCCAGAAATGGTTTCAGACAAAGTGCTGGAGAGCACTGAACTGGCCAGCAATGAGTCCAGATCTCAAACTCATAGAGCACCTGTAGAGAGATCTCAAAACAGCAGTTGGGAAAAGGAACCCTTCCAATCTGAGTGACCTGGAGCAGTTGGCGAAGAAGAGTGGTCCAAACTTCCAGTAGAGGGGTATAAAAAGCTCATTGATTGTTACAGGAAGTGTTTGATTTCAGTTATTTTTTCCCAGGGGTGTGCTATCAAATTGAGGGTGCAAATAATTTTGTCCAGTCGATTTTCTGGGTTTTGCGTGGAATGTGTCAGATTTGGCTTTTTGTTTCTGCACTTTTGTGTGTCACACCAACACAAACAAAAGAAACAAACATGAGAATAGCTAAACATTTGTAATTGCAAAAGTTTTCTGGGTGGAGTGGTGCATTCTCTAACAGAAATGCAGGGATGCAAATATTTTAGGCCATAACTGTACATGGGGATATGGAATTGCCATGTGGTAGTGCTGGCTGACCCAGTGCTGTCACATTGGTTAGGTCACATGGCATGCTCTTCCATACCTACACGTACTGGGTATTCCCTTCAGCTCCTGACACTGATTTGAGTTGCTGGGAAGCAAAGGAAAGGTAAGTATTTTCTGGGAAGGGTATAGGAGAATACAGAAAACATATTATTTTTCCGTGAATCAGCAAAGCACAGGTTTGCTTTAAAATTACTTGACCAACCAATTACCAACCTCTTGCTATTATCCCTGTCATAATGGGATTTCCATTTTTATACTAATAATTTTCTAAAAGAAATGTCTAGATTGATGAATTCACACCTGAGACATATATTAACAATTTTAGTGGCAATAAGTTCTTGGCCAGTTTCCAATAACTGGTGGTCGTTGTTTATTACATTACCTGTTTCTCACCACCCTTTCTTGGATTTTAGACCACTTCAAACCCTCTTTCATTCTTTTAACATGTTCTGTTTTCATTTGAGCCCACAAGACACATGGTGAGCTTTTTAAGACAACTTGTGAGCCGTACTTTTACTCTTTGATGTGCATGTGTAATGCCTTACCTCTGATGAAAGGTAGGAGCGAGAAATCCTTCAGAAGTGAGATTTACACAAGATCAAACTCTCAGGGCGTTTGATCCCCTGACGGTACAGCTTACTCCATGAGCAGAAATCTCATAAAAGTCTGTAGGGACAAATCCCTTCTTAGGAAGCTGTGGTCCCACAAAGAACCTGTAATTAGTGAGGAAATGTCCTCTTCTATTTGGGTAACGTCTTTCATCTCAATACAGTAGAATTGTTTCCTTACAGAGTGATCTCATTCTTACTTATTCCAATATGAGCAGTTGTTTAGCTAATCGCCATCTGCAAAGTACACAATGGTATTTAGAGAATAAAGGTTCATTTTTACAGTGCCACAGATAGTGATGGTGGTTACATCCTGTTATACAAACAAAACCAAAAGGATAATAAATGAAAGCAAATGTGCTAAATGGTCAGTGTAATACCCAGTGTGATTGCATTGATTATTCTGGTTACTCTGTTTTACTTGTTCTTCAATGATGTCATCAGCATGCAAGAAACATGAATCAAACAAAAAGCATATTCCTAGAGATTTGTTGGTAATGATCATAAACATGTTTCACTGAACAATGCAAAGAAATGCTGCCATTACGTATGATGAGTATTATTTACTGTTAAAGCAATCCTGTGCATTTTCCTATGCAGGGAAAAGGAACAGGTTCAGTTTAGTGCACCTCGCCATACCAGGTCATACCTTTCCTTTACTTCTCTGCTGTTCTTTTTAGATGCCAAAGAAATTGCCCAGGTGGGTATTGTCTCCTGCCCGAAAGCACAGGCATAGTTCCAAACTGATGTCATCTGTCACAGGGCAGAAGCAACAGTGTGGTAAACAGAGCATCTTCCCTGGTAGTTACAAATTGAATACAACCGATGGGGCTTTCTTAATCCTGCTGACACCACCAATGGGACGTATATCCTCCTACTGACACCAGCAATGGGACATATTATTCCTCTCACTGACACCATGAAAGGGGCTTTCCTCTTTCCCACTGACAACAATATTTCATCCCACTGACACCAACAATGAAGTTTTCTTTATCCCACTGACACCAAAATTTTATCTCACTGATACGATTTATGGGGTATTCTTCTTCCCATAGATACTAATACCAATGAATTATTCTTCTTACAAATGTTGGCACCAGACCATTCATTGGAGTGAACCACCACATGGACATTCTTCTTTCCACTGGCCACCAACACTCTGGCATTTTTCCTCGCACTGACAATGGGGCATTTTTATATCCAATTTACTAGAAAGGGGCTCTCCTGTTTGCGTCAGCTGAAAATGGGTCAGAGGAGTGCACCCCTGTGATCCACAGGAGAAGTATAGCCAAAGGAGCCTTGGTTGTACTTCTCCTTTAACTTCTCACCTAAACCCTCAGTGGCAGGCAAAGTCAGGGTTTCTGCATAGAAATGATACTTGGGCCATGATTATTACTATCTTGATGACAGGAAACATGCATTATATTATGGGGGTTATCATGGAGGTTTATTTACTAATAGCAAATAGGCTGTTCACCTTACAAGAAAATGTACACTTATCTTAGTAACTCAGGGGAAGCTCTGCTGACGTCCGACATTCAATCATGTGCAAGCAAAAATATCATTTTTTATTTTCCTTACATGTGATTAGGTATTCTTTTCAAAGTAAACTATCACCACATTTCACTAAGCTGAGTGAAAATTCCCTTGCAAAGTGAACAGTCTATTGGCCTTTAGTATATCAACCCCATTGAATTTTTAGATAAAATTGTGATATTGAGAAAGTGCTCATTTTGTGCAAAAGTTTAACACCAAAATGATATTTATGTTTGTGAATTGGACATGTTTAGGATAAATGATCTGAATTAAAAAAGCAAATGGAGTTAAAATAACCCACTCATTGTAATGAACCGATTCTAATACGTCACTGTCACATACCACATTGCACTGCAACAGAACATTTTACTGTCACATACCATTATGGCAAATTATGTAAATTTTACTGTAGATGAAAATTCCATCAACCAGAATGGCACATTATTTAACTCAGGAAGAATATAGACTAAAACAGTATATTACATAACTCTGCAAGAACATATATATATACAGTATATTTCTAGCAAAACCATATTATGCTGCAAAAGCAATTTATATTAACAACATTATTCAGCTTCCTCCATCCCCTCTAATTTGAGTCCCCCTCACCAAACCCTTCCCCACAATTGAAGCCCCCTCAAATGTATCCGGCAAATTTAAACCCCTCCACCAATCCCAAATATAATAGTGGTCTGTGTAAATACATTCATTGCATTGGTGATCATTGTTAATTCCCCTCATTATATTGGAGGTCATTGTAAATACTCTGGTTATATTGGTGGTCATTGTAAATACTCTGGTTATATTGGTGGTCATTGTAAATACTCTGGTTATATTGGTGGTCACTGTAAATACTCTGGTTATATTGGTGGTCATTGTAAATACTCTGGTTATATTGGTGGTCAGTTTAAATTCTCTGGTTATATTTATGGTCAGTGTAAGTGTATCTGTTACTTCAGTGCAAATCCCATGTTACCTTGTAAAGTTCCTTCTTTCATCGATGCTCAATGCACATTTCCTTGTTACAGTCCCATTCACCTCACATGTTTATTTTTGCTCTTCACAAGTGCGGGTAGGGGGAAGTAAAAGCTGGCAGTTGGGCCATGGCTTTACCACCCCTTGACCACCCACCTGAAAAAGGATATATAGTATAATTTCCACGGGTATACTAGTGGTCATTGTAAATACCCCTGTTACATTGGTGGTTGTGTCCGTTTAAATTCCACTGTGACATTGAAAGTCAGTATTATTTTCCCTGCCTCATCGGTGTAAATGTTTTTATTCAGTGTTAAGGGTCGCAAAGGCCCTTTTACACTGGAGTTCACTGAAGTGCCCCAGTTGATGGTGTTCAGTAGGAGAAGTCATTATTGCATTAGTGTCCCTAATCATTCAGTGGGAAAAGAACTCCCTTTGATTGTTGGTCAGAGGCTACTTTTCTAGGGGTCCAATACAGGTGGGGACAGCTCCTAGCTCAAGGACCTTAGAATCCCCTGTGCACCTTCACAGGCTGCACAGCAGATATGTCCACCACTGTACATACTGGTAAAAAGGGAGCTCAAGCAGAACAGTGTCTGTTTAACCTTCATTTCAAAAGGATCAGCAGCAGAAGCACCTCTTTTGTTAAGATATCTACTCTTTCAGCCCATGAGTAAGTCAGTATTTCTGATCCTA